>NC_064618.1:449133942-449758942 GCF_023898315.1 Schistocerca nitens | reverse complement strand
ATAGAAGATGGGTTTGAAAAAAAATTAATAACTGGAGCAGCTTTCATAGATCTTACTGCTGCATACGACACGGTAAACCACAGAAAGCTATTGCGCAAATTATATCACCTCACAGGGGACTGTAGGTTGACGATGGTTATTGGTAGTCTTCTGCAGAATCGAAGATTTTATGTCTCCCTAAAGGGTAAGAACAGTAGATGGCGACTGCAGAAGAATGGCTTACCACAAGGAAGTGTACTTTATCCCATCCTTTATAATGTGTACACTAATGACCAACCTATACCTCAAAATGCAAGACTGTTCGTATATGCTGATGACACAGCTGTGGTGGTCCAGGGGTCCAATTTTGATGCAACATCTAGAGCGCTTGAAGAACTGGCTCAATACTATGACGCCAATCACCTCAAGCCAAACCCTGACAAAACCCAAGTATGTGCTTTCCATCTGTGCAATAGAGATGCTGGAGTTGAGCTCGACATTACATGGCAAGGTAAGAAGCTAAAGCACTGTCCAACACCTAAATACCTTGGGGTTGTACTTGACAGAACGATTTCCTTCAAGCAGCATTGCCAAAACACCAAGGCTAAAGTCTGCTCCAGGAATAACATCATCCGCAGGCTGACAAACTATGATTGAGGAGCTCAACCATCAGTACTGAGAACATCAGCACTTGCTCTGTGTGTTTCTGCAGCAGACAATGCAGTACCAGTATGGGAAGCATCAGCACATGCTAAACAGGTAAATGTAAGAGTAAATGAGACAATGCGAATTGTTACAGGCTGTCTCAGACCCACACCAACGGGTAATTTGTACCTACTTGCTGGACTTGCCCCATCCAAGATCAGAAAGCAGGTGGCAGCAGACGCTGAGAGAACAAAGAAGGAAACAGATTCTCGACACCCACTGAATGGGCACGTCACTCAGGCTTGGAGGCTTAAGTCTAGAAATAGCTTTATTGCAAGAACCAAGATCCTTGACGGTTCACAGGAAGATAATAGAGTCCGTAAATGGTAGAATGAACAAACCGCACTGCAGATAATACCAAAAGAGCAAATGGCACCTGGAAACAAACTTCCTTATACAGTGTGGAGAACACTAAATAGGCTGAGGGCTGGTGTACCCAGATGCAAAACTAATCTGTGCAAGTGGGGACTGCTGACTAACGATGACGACGTTCTTTGCGGATGCAGAGAGGTACAAGATGAGGCACATCTGCTCATGTGCCGACTACTGCCGGAGCCCTGCAGTTTTAGTGACCTGCTACAAGCCAACGACAAAACCGTAGCGGTGGCTAATTATTGGAAAAATGAAATTTGATCTGGACACGGAAAAGTAAAGTAAAGTAAAGTATCAATAATTAAATTTAAAAAAAAATGCTATTATGAGCAAAGATAAAAGTACCTTGTGATCTAGAATAGTGACACATCAGGAGGGTAGCAAGTTGCATATCTATAATTCTGTCTCCTTTTATAGTTTACTTCTTCAGTTAGTCTTGCTAGGATGTGTGCACGCTGTGTGTGGATGAAGGAGGTGCTGGCCACAGTATATGAATAGCTGAATGTGCTTTTGGCTAGGTCATCAGTCATCTCCAGGCTGCTGCCTCGGGGTGTAGCGGTGGCAGAGAATCTGGCACATCACAGGGGGCTCCTCAGGTGTCACTTGTTTTGCCGATGGGCTCTGCTATCAAGGTACCTCCTAGTGCACCCGACGCAGTGGATCCACCCCCACAGCAGGGTGAGTGACAGTTGCTAATGCATTTCCATCGTTCGAACCTTAGGGCCAATGTGTAGACTGGCCACCTGGCCTCGCCCATTCACACTGTGAGTGGACAGGTGGCCCTTCCTTCAGCAGGGTCGGAGCAGGCACACGGGGGGGGGGGGGGGGGGGACGGGTTTACTAGTTATTGGGAGTTCCAATGTCATGTGCATTATGGAGCGTTTTAGGCAGATAGCGTTCATGGCTGGAAAGAAAGCCAATGTGCATTCAGTATGTCTGGCATGCTGGCTTGCCGGTGGCTATCGAGCGTGCAGGATACAGTCGCCTGCATGTTGTGGCTTACGTTGGCACCAATGGCGTCTGTCGCCTGGGTTCTGAGGCAATCCTCAATTCCTACTGGTGGCTGGCGGAGGAGGTGAAGACTGCTGGCTCCGTGCACAGGGTGCAAGCGGAGCTCGCAATTTGCAGCATTGTTCCTGGAGTTGATCGGATCCTTTGGTTTGGAGCTGAGAGGAGAGCCTCAGCCAAAGGCTTCGTCGCCTCCAGACAGTCTTGGCTGCAGACTTCTAGACCTGCGTAATTGGTGGGGACTTTTAGGACTCCCCTTGATTGGTCAGGGACACGCTGCACAAAGGAAGCAGAGTACTTGTCGAATGCACATGAGTTTTTTTTTTTTTTAGGTTAGGTTAGGCAGCAGTCTGAGGTGCTCTGATGAACACTTGCCAGTCGATATGCAGCAAGGGAAGTCAAACAGCGTTCATAATAAAGGCACTTCGACTGTAAAAATTTTGTGAGTAAACTGTCGAAGTATTCGCAACAAAGTTCACGAATTTACTGCCCACTAGGAAATTTCTCGCGCTCAAATTATTCTTGGGACCAAGAGCTGGCTGAAGCCCAATGTGGAAATGTGATATTTAGCGAGTCGTGGAACGTTTATTGGAAACACAGATGAGATGCCATAGGAGGGGGACTGTTCATTGTAGTTGACACAAATTTTGTCTCTAGTGACGACGAAGCTGAGTGTGACATTAGAGTTACCTGGTCGAGTATAACATGTGTAGGTGAAAGCAAATTAATTGTTGATGTTTTCACTGCCCACCCAATTCTTCTGTGACAGTTGTAGGGCCATTCAAACAAAGTCTAAGTTCGATAGCGCGTAAATATCAAGATCATGCTATACAATTAGGAGGTGACTTTAACCTACCGAGTGTAGACTCGAATGTCTTTGGATTCACTGCAGGGGGTAAAGACAGACAGTCATGCGAAATACTTTTGAACACGTTTTCGGACAAATGTCTTGAGCAGCTAGCTCGGCAGCCCACACACAATGGAAGCACCTTAGACGTTGTAGCTACAAATAGGCTGGACCTTATCGACAATGTCAGTATAGAAACGGGGATTAGCGTTCATGACGTCATTATAGCAACTATGATTACAAAAGTTAATAAATCGATCAGGAAGGCTAGGTAAGTGTTTCTGCTAGATAGAGCAGATAATCAGTTATTAGCATCTCACTTAGACAGTGAATTGGCATCACTTAGTTCCAGTAAGATGGATGTAGAGGAATTATGGGCAAAGTTTAAGCGGATGGTAAATCAAGGTCTGGAGACTTATGTGCCTGGTAAGTGGATAAAGAATGGAAAAGACCCACCATCGTTTAATAACGAAATTTGGAGGATACTGAGGAAGGAGAGGCTCTTGCACGCTCGGTTCAAAAGGAAACGCACAAATGACGACAAGCGAAGGTTAGTAGAGATTTGGGCGTCTGTGAAAAGATCTGTGGGAAGCATACAAGAGCTACTACCGCACACCTTAACAAAAGATCTGGCAGAGAAACCGAGGAAATTCTGGGCTAATATAAAATCGTTAAGTGAGTCTAAGGCTCCCATTCAGTTTCTTATTGACCAGTCTGGTGTGGCAGTTGAAGGTAGCAAAACGAAAGCCGAAGTATTAAATCTCACGTTCAAGACATCATTCACAAAGGAGAAATGTACAAAAATACCATCATTTGACTATTGGACACACTCCCGAATGGATGACATAATAATAAGCATCCCTGGCGTACAGAAGCAACTGAAAGATTTGAAAGTAAATAAATCACCAGGTCAGGATGGAATCCCAGTTTAATTTTACAAGAAGTACTCTACGGCGTTGGCCCCTTACCTAACTTGCATTTATCGCGAATCTCTCGCCCAGCACAAAGTCCTGAACGACTGGAAAAAGACGCAGGTGAATCCAGTACCTAAGAAAGGCAACAGAACGGACCCACAAAATTACATATCACGACAGTGCAGAGACACTTCCAGACAACACTTGGAAGGAATCTATCTGATGTCAAGAGCATTAAAGCCTAGTATGAGAAGTTCAAGAACACAGGATCGGTTGCTGACCTTCCGAGGCCTGGTCGACCAAGAACCTCAGCAGACAGGGTGGAAGCTGTAAGGCAGCCTTTTCTGTGAAGTCCGAAGAAATCGGTGCGCAGGGCCTCACGTGAATTACAGATGCCAAAAAGCTCTCTCCATGACATTTTACACAAACGTCTATTGTTTCGCGCATACAAAGTGCAAATCGTTCTGGCCTTGTTGCCCAATGACAGTACATGTCGATACGACTTTGCGGTCGAAATGCTATCACGTATTGAGGACGATGATGGTTATCTCAGACGAATTGCCTTTTCCGACAAAGCGACCTTTTTTGTCAGTGGAGTAGTGAATCCCTATAATGTGCGCATTTGGGGTTCACAACCCCTTGGCGAGGTCATGGAATGTACCAGAGGCAAAGGTGAATGTTTGGTGCGCGCTATTGCACGATCGAATTATCGGGCCATTCTTCTTCGCTGAGGCTACCATCACATCTGCAGTGTATCAGGACATGTTGCAACTGTATGCTGTTCGTCAGCTGCTTCAGTATCACCCCGATGTCTTGTTTCCAGCAAGACGGTGCACCGCCTCATTGGGGTTTGGACGTCCGTGCCTATCTCGATATGACCTTTCCTGGGCGATGGATTGGTCGTGATGGGCCAACGGTTTGGTCTCCACTCTCTCCTGACATAACCCCATTAGACTTCTTTTTATGGGGTTATGTCAAGGACGAGGTCTACCGAACACGTGTACCAGATCTTGAAACCCTGCGACAACGGATAACCACATTCGTTGAATCGATCCCTCCAGTCATGTTGGCTAATGTATGGACGGAAATTGAATATCGCCTAGATGTGCTACGTGCTACCAAGGGTGCTCATGTGGAAGTTTACTGATGTGTGAAAAAAACTTTGATAGTTTTTCAACAATTAGATACCAGTTTCATATTTCTATCTTACTTCTAGCCTGAGTTATCAATTTATGTAATCAGGGAAAGACTTTTCGGACACCCTGTATTATTATGTCCTCTGCATTGCAGCTGAATTTCATGTCTTGGGATCCTTCCCGTCCACCAGCTCAGCGATTTTTCCGCCAGTTTTTTCTGAAAGGGATGGGTGGGAGGCTACGAGGGGTGGGGGGTTGGGACGTCCTCTGGTAGTGGCATTGTGCAGTCAATCTCTGCACATCAAGGTGAACACACACACACACACACACACACACACACACACATGCACGAAAATTTTTCAACAAGACAACACCTCAATCCCAATCAGTGTAATTATGTGATTAGGGAAGGTAGTTGCTGGACAAGTTAATGCTTGCAACTCCCGATCCAGTAGCTCATCACAGACTGAGCGTTTCCCACCAGTTTCCATTTATCGTCCTAGCAGCTTTATAAATGCCTTTAAATTGTTTAACTGATTAACTCTGCACTGGCGTCCACTCTCACCTTTTCTGACATTTGGGAAACTGTTTGCTTCAGCGGAATTTTTGTCAGTGTGAAGGCTATTTTCTTTCGATATCTTTGGCTGACATTTATATCTCTGGCTTACTTCTATACCTTTGCCTGAAATCTTTCTTGCAAATGGTTTATTCACGTTTTGACAATACTAACACATATTAGTATGTTGAATTCGCAAACGTTTACATGGAAGTCAACATTTATGCATAATGGGTGGTGGAAAGACTGTGTTTAGGAAATGGAGGTTTCATGGAACTCAGTTTACCAACAATAGAGAGAAGGCAGCTCGAAATGAAGAACATAAGCTCTCAGCTTCAGCATCGAAAGTTTGGACAGGAGAATTGTACCCATCGGATTTGACCAATGACATCAGTATTGGCCAGAGAGTATTTATTACACATATGAAACAGCTGACAAGACTGTTCAGAAACAAAGGAATGCGAGAGACGAAAAACATAGTTGACATATAGGCTATCAAGGCAAGTAGTATTTTCATGTTAAGGACATCGCGTGTTTGTACCGTATTATTTCTGTGGAAAATGAAGGGGAAAAATGGATGGAAATATTGGTAGCATAGAATACTTCACGTCACATATACGAGTATATGGATTGTATCTCGAACCTCATTCAAACTGTATTGGTTAACTGTAGTGCGGAATACAAGTTTAGCGTAAGTCGATGTCTTCGTTTTCGTTAGCATGAATGTCCTGTTGTTCAGCTGAACTATATAGGTCAACTGAAGCACGAGATTAAAACTTTACATGTGTTGTTTCTTTCGCCACCGCTACCACTAATAGTGTGTTCTTACGTAGATAGTAATATATATATATATATATATATATATATATATATATATATATATATATATACTGTCAAACTATTTCTTTTTGTTACGAAAACGAGTGACAGCAGAATTGTCTAACTGAACGTAATTTTTTATCATTTTCTTTTTCATACAATTACAGTACACATTTTCACGAAAGAAAGACATAAATCGGTCGAGCCGCTCTCAAGTGATGCTTTTTCGCATCTGATTTTAATAACAGAATTTTCCGGCCGATTTTCCAAAAAAAAAAAAAGGTTGTACAAAGCTTGTCGAGACAATTACGGAAACAAGAAAGACAAAAATAAAGTAAATCTGTCGAGCCGTTCGTAACTGATGAATATTTCAACGATGTACTTATGCCGATTTGCGGCTTTTCCGTTCGATTTCCACAAATTTTCTTTCGTACCTACGTTGTCCCGACAATAACGTACACAACAAAGAAACCTCAACCAAATCGGTGAAGCCGTTCCTTCGCAGACGCGGCGGTTGATTTTTATTTGTATAGATGAATCTAGCAACTAACAACCTAATCCGACAATGTCAACCAAAGTTAAGAACCTCTAGACAACATAGTTTTTTTCGCCAGTAACAAACAAAAATACTTGTAGAGACAATAATGTTTTAAGACGTTCTTTATTGTCGGCTGACGCTTATGTATTCGGCCGTGAGCTCAGTAAAGTTATCCGCTTACGTCAGTAAGTAGTGTGGTCGCTGCGGGATTGGAAGATGCGAAAGGATGGTGTGTTTGGGGGGGGGGGGAGGGGGGATATGTTTTGTTGCTTGTCTTCCAGTACTGACGGGTCGTGAGCGTGAGTGGTTTGTGCCGATGCTATGGTGTGAATTTCAAACAGAAGCAATATGGAACTTCCTGGCAGATTAAAACTGTGTGCCGGACCGAGACTCGAACTCGGGACCTTTGCCTTTCGCGGGCAAGTGCTCTACCAACTGAGCTACCCAAGCACGACTCACGCCCCGTCCTCACAGCTTTACTTCTGCCATTACCTCGTCTCCTACCTTCCAAACTTTACAGAAGCATGTCTCCGCAATATCCTTTCTTTCAGGAGTGCCAGTTGTGCAAGGTTCGCAGGAGAGCTTCTGTAAAGTTTGGAGGGTAGGAGACGAGGTACTGGCAGAAGTAAAGCTGTGAGGACGGGGCGTGAGTCGTGCTTGGGTAGCTCAGTTGGTAGAGCACTTGCCCGCGAAAGGCAAAGGTCCCGAGTTCGAGTCTCGGTCCGGTTCAAATGGTTCAAATGGCTCTGAGCACTATGGGACTCAACTGCTGTGGTCATCAGACGCCTAGAACTTAGAACTACTTAAACCCAGGCTGTGGCTAAGCCATGCCTCCGCGATATCCTTTCTTTCAGGAGTGCTAGTTCTGCAATGTTCGCAGAAGAGCTTCTGCAAAGTTTGGAAGGTAGGAGACGAGGTACTGGCAGAAGTAAAGCTGTGAGGACGGGGCGTGAGTCGTGCTTGGGTAGCTCAGTTGGTAGAGCACTTACCCGCGAAAGGCAAAGGTCCCGAGTTCGAGTCTCGGTCCGGCACACAGTTTTAATCTGCCAGGAAGTTTCATATCAGCGTACACTCCGCTGTAGAGTGAAAATTTCATTCTAGAAGCAATATGGATTCGTGAACGCGCAGTGTAAGCGGTCATCAAGAAATGCGGTACTGTTTGAGGCAAAGAACATAGTATTGAATTAAAGATGTTATTATACAATGTAATGAGAAGGAAAGCTACATTCAAAACATACGGGGTGAACATTAATACAACCGATAAAGTGCAGCGGCGGATTCCTGACTCGAAATGGAGGAAGAAAGGTCCATACAAGCATTTGTCCGGAAATGGACGCCGTGTGTGTAACGGCAACAGATCGCCCCGGAACACAGCACAGAGCTGCATAGCAACCACGTCATAACAGACGTTCCAAAGTGGCCTCCGTGGGGCGGAGTACATGCGCTCACACGCCGCATCACGGACTGCTGCACTCTTTCGCACGTTTCGGCTTCTGTCCGAATATCGACACATGCGTCGTGAACACGCTGATGAGGGGTCTCCACACCACGAACTGGTTCAGTGTACACAATGCTTTCCAGATGCTCCCACAAGTAAAAATCCCAGGGCGTTGAAGTCTGGTGGTCTAGCAGGGCACGCTAAGGCTCTCCCCGTCCCATCCATCGTTCGGAGAAGATGTTGTTGAGGCGTCGGAGACCTGTAACGCGGAAGTGGGTTGGTGCTCCGTCATGCAGAAACCGCATATCCTGTCGTATTGCCAAAGGTACATTCTCAAGCAGCTCAGGCGCAGTATTCTGCAGGAAGTCCAGTTTCTTTCGTCCATCGTGGTGTTCTGGAATAATACGCATGTGGTCGCCAAGAATCGCTGCCCACACAGTGATGCTGAACCGATGAGGATGAGACGCCTCAACCATTCTCCGAGGATTGTCTGCAGCCCACAGACGACGATTATGCAGATTGATGGTGCCATTTCAGGTAAAGGTTGCTTCGTTGGTAAAGAGGGCTGATGATCGAAATCCAATAATTATGACGGTCTGGCGCAAGAACCATCGAAAAAATCCTTCTTGTAGAGAGAAATCCAATGCTCATAATTCTTGCACTCGTTGCAGGTGAAGGGGACAGCATCGGTTGTAGTGCGGGATACGCATAATCGTACTTTAGCTTACACCACGCCGGTGGGGTGCTAGCCTGGAGGTTTCGTCTCAGTATCCTGTAGAAACCGGTCCTCCAAATCTTGTGTACGCACAGTTCATCGCCTCCCTCCACGTTCGTCTGTCTCAAAGGACCCACGTCCACACAAACGCCCAAAAAGGACTCGAAGTGTTGGCATCTATGAGGGTGCTTGTTTTCGTATAGCTGTGCTGCCTCTCGACCGTTTCCATCTGCTTGGCCGTACACAAACACCATCTCCGCTTATTTCCGACAGGAACATCGGACCATTCTGCTGCCTGCTGTACGCTGCGTCAATCACACAGGCTGCAACACACGGTACGTGGTCAGGAAACTGTCATCCGTCAGCGCCATTTCCGGACACGTGTTCGTAGAACCGCTGTTGCTCCATTTCCAGTCAGCAATCTGTCCTTGCAGTTTGTCGGTGTTGTTAATGCTCACCCTGTGTAGTCAACATTTTCCTGTCTGTTATTGCTTAATACATTTAAAGATAATACAATTACTGTCATTTGCCAATTAATCATCCACTCACAAAGACAACACAGCAAACTGGGTGAGGTAATTACAGGTGTCGCAACTTTGGTGTCGCTGAGGTTCGCAGCAATCTGAAACAGAGATCAGTCGACACGAAGTATTCCGAATGGCGCCGAGTTTTAACGATCAGTACATCCGGGTCGGTGGCCCTTCTGTGGCTCCTCGATTGAGCACTGATTAAGAATTAAATTATCCAGGTTACCAAGTAATGACAGAGCTCGGTACACGAGCGGCCAGAGCTGACGCCCCACAGCGTCAGTGTCGGCTCTCGAGCAAAAATGTCTGACGCCCACCGCCCTAAGGTCGAAATTAAATACTGGCGGTGTTCGACAACACCAGGAAGAAACAGTACTGGGACAGGCCGGCTTGGCTATTGCAGACGGGTTGGCGGTTGTTTGTCTGCAACTGGGATACTTCGATGATCATCAACATTTGCAAAACAATATCGATGTTTTAGCATCGATACTGAAGTCTTTGAAACATCGCAACTTCAATATTAAAGAGAAAATATCGACATGGAGTTGGCTCTGAGCACTATGGGACTCAACTACTGTGGTCATAAGTCCCCTAGAACTTAGAACTACTTAAACCTAACTAACCTAAGGACATCACACACATCCATGCCCGAGGCAGGATTCGAACCTGCGACCGTAGCGGTCGTGCGGTTCCAGACTGTAGCGCCTTTAACCGCTCGGCCACACCGGCCGGCTACATGGAGTTGTCAAAGAAAACGCGCTTCTGGTTACGCTGTCTTACATTTCTTTCGTCATTTAGACTAATCCTTTTCTCAACACATCCCGTAACGCCATTGCTGCAACACTTTTAGGACATTTCGCATAGAGCTAGATCTATGTGTGTGTGTGTGTGTGTGTGTGTGTGTGTGTGTGTGTGTGTGTGTGTGTGTGCGGGAGGGTGGGGGGGAGTGTGTATTGGGGGAGGGGGAGTGGCAATATACAGGTCGTTTCAAAAAGAATATACACATTTCGAATGCATATATTTATTAAACTTTAAGACACACGAATATGAAACTTTACTCACATATTTACGAACCTCTCAAGTTCAGATTATAGATATTCAATATGTCCTCCATCAGCGACATGAGAAGTATCACATCGATACTCAAATTCCTCCCATACTCGGGCAGGCATGTCCTTTGTCACTGAAGTTATGGCAGTGCTGGTCCAGTTCTTCAGCTCTTCCAGGTTCTGTGGGCGTGGTGGTACATAAACGTTGTCTTTAACGAAACCATACAGGAAGAAGTCAGAGGGTGTCAAATCCGGTGATCATGGAGCCCAGCTGTCAAGCTAAGCCGCCAACTCCTTGACGACCAATCCAACGGTTAGGCAGAGTTTCATTCAGATACTCACGCACTTGGCGACTCCAGTGAGGGGGTGCCCCGTCTTGTTGAAAAATGAGGTTGTCTTCGTGCAGCCTCGGAAACAACCAGTTTTGTAACATAGCGAGATACTGATGACCGTTAACCGTATTTCCATCAAAGAAGAATGAGGCGTAAACAGATGATCGGGAAATGGCACAAAACACGTTGATTTTGGGCGAATCTCGTAAATGTTCAATGGCTGCATGTGGGTTCTCTAGGCCCCAAATTGGAACATAGTGTTTGTTTACCTGACCACTAACATGGAAAGTCGCTTCATCACTGAACACGATACGTTGTGCGAAAGTGTTATCATTGTCAATAGCATCAAGAATCTAATTACAAAATACTACACGTTTGCGTTTGTCATCACGACGCAGAGCTTGTAACAATTGTGCCTTGTACGGTTTCATAAACAACCAACGTCTCAAAAGACGCCAAATTGTTGTTGTAGGCAGTTGTAACTCCCGACTGGAACGACGATTTTGAAGGACTACGTTGGAAAGGAATTTGAATTCGTGCAACATTTTCTTCAGGAACACGAGGGCGGCCAGGACTCTTTCCTTTACATACACATCCTATATCTAAAATCTGTCGATACCATCTGCGAATGTTCCTCCCATTCGGAGGATCAGATTGGTACCTCAACCTGAAACGTCTTTGCTCTGTAATCACTTCGCAAACTCGAGAACACAAAATGATTTCTGCTGCGGAGTAGTCATTTTATACAAATGATGGTTACCAAGCAACACAGAAGGCAACTGGCATCTAGGGGCTATTAATATAAACGAGACGATGTATTCGTTTCTCCAATAGCCGATCCGAGGCGCAGCGCTCGATAGTTTGGACAATATAATAATTTGTAATACGTATATTCTTTTTGAAACACCCTGTATTTGGACGAACTAAGAGACATTGGCTACTATTGTAGGTAAGCGTTCAGTTCATAATATTTTTTTAATTGCTAAAAGTGATGCTTCGAATTATGTAAGTACATTTTACATTTATGGCACGAAAGTTTACACTTGATCCACGTGAATACAAATATGAGAGTTTCGTAACTTGGAAAACTTTTCACATGTTCTCCTGTGCCCAGCTCTGCAACAGAAGTTTAATATATTTTCTTATTCCATTTTGAAATGGTAGCATTCACTTAGCACTGAGCTGATAAAAGTCATGGGACAGTAATATTCATGTACAGATGGGAGCAGATTTGCTTACACATAGCATGAAAGGGCAGTGCGTTGGCGGAGCTTGCATTTGTACGCATGTGGTTCTTGTGAAAACCTTTCCGACGTGATTACGACGCACGACGGGAATTAACAGACTCGGAACGCGGAATGGTAGTTTGAGACAGACGCATGGGACATTCAATTTCGGAAATCGTTACGAAATTCAATATTCAGAGCCTCACAGCAGCAAGAGTGCGTCGAGAATACCGAATTTCAGGCGTTGCCTCTCACAACGGACAGTGCAGTGGCTGACGACCTTCACTTCACGACCGAGAGCAGCGGCATCTGCGTGGAGTTGTCGGTGATAAGAGACAAGCAACACTGCGTGGAATTACCACGGACATCAACGTGGGACGTACGACGAACCTATTCGTTAGGACAGTGCAACGAAATTCGGCGTGGCAGCAGGCAACCACCACGAGTGCCTTTACCAACAGCACAACACTGCATATGGCGCCTCTCCTGGGCTCGCGACCGTATCGGTTTGACTCCACACTGTTAGATGAGTCCCAATTTCAGTTGGTAAGAGCTGTTGATAGGGTTCGAGTGTCTCGCAGATCGCATGAAGCTATGGCACCAAGTTGTCAACAAGGCACTGTGTAGGATTCTGGTGAGTCCGTTGTGGTGTAGGCTGTGTTTCCATGGAATGCATTGGGCCTTCTGGTCCAACTGAACCGGCTATTAACTGAGAATGCGTATGATGGGCATTTTAAAAGTCCATGCAAAATTAAAAACTATTTACATGTTTGTGGTAAACCTTTTTTATTTTTCGAAATAGTCTCCTTTTAGACTTACATACTTCGTCCAACACTGATCTAATTTGTTTATCCCTTACGAATAGTAAGGATTGTCCAAGTCTGCAGAGTAGCCATTAGTTGCTGCAATCACCACCTCATTGAATAAAATCTTTGTCCCGCCAGCCATTTCTTCAAATTGGGGAACAAGAAGTAGTCTGAGGGAGCCAAGTCTGGATAATAGGGGGGATGTGAAACGAGTTGGAATCATGATTCCATTAATTTTGCGACCACAACTGCTGAGGTGTGTGCTAGTGCATTGTCGTGATGGAAAAGGACTTTTTTGCGGTTCAATTGCCGGAGTTTTTCTTGCAGCTCGGTTTTCAAACGGTCCAATAACGATGAATAATATGCACCTGTATTAGTTTTATCCTTTTCCAGATAGTCAATGAGGATTATCCCTTGTGAATCCCAAAAGACACTCGCCATAACCTTTTCAGCCAAAGGAATGGTCTTCGCTGTGTTTGGTGCAGATTCTCCATTGGTAACCCATTGTTTAGATTGTTGTTTGGTTTCAGGAGTACAGTAATGTGTCCATCTTTCATCCACAGTGACTAAACGACGCTACAAGTCCTGCGGATTCTTCCTGAACATATGCAAACCATCCTTGCAACACTTCACACGATTCCGTTTTTGGTCAAGCGTGAGAAATCGCGGAACCCATCTTGCGGATAGCTTGCTCATGTCCAAATTTTTATGCAAAATATTATGTACTCGTTCATTCGAGATGCCCACAGCACTAGCAATCTCACACACCTTAACTCTTCTGTCATCTATCACCATTTCATGGAATTTATCAATGATTTCTGGAGTCATAACCTCCACAGGGCATCCAGAAAGTTCAGCATCACTTGTGCCCATATGGCCACTCCGAAAATTTTGAAACCACTTATGAACTGTTCTAATCGAACGTGCAGAGTCACCGTAATATTTATCAAGCTTCTCTTTAGCCGCCTGAGACGTTTTGCCTTTCATAAAGTAATGTTTAATCACCACACGAAATTCCTTTTTCGTCCAGTTTTTGACAATCACTCGACTTCCTTGATTCACACGAATGCCAAACACAAGAAATAGACCAATATGGCGGAAACTTGGTGTGCGTTCTTTCCAAAGATGCTACTAACTAAAGATGACCTCGATATTCGCCGGTGGTGCCATCTCTCGGACTGTGCACGGACTTTTCAAACGCCCTACGTATTTTCTGCTACATGGTCCGCATCTCGTGGTCTTGCGGTAGCGTTCTCGCTTCCTGCGCACGGGGTCCTGGGCTCCGTTCCCGGCGGGGCCAGGGATTTTCTCTGCTTCGTGATGACTGGGTGTTGTGTGTCTTTCATCATCATTTCGTCCCCATCGACACGCAAGTCGGCGAAGTGGCGTCAACCCGAAAGACTTGCACCAGGCGAACGGATTACCCGACGGCAGGCCCTAGCCACACGGCATTTCCATTTCTGCTACATGGATATTTTTTGTTCCCAAACAACGATAGAGTTTTTAAGGATAACAATGCACCTTGTCACCGGGCCGCAGTTGTTTGCGAAATGGACATCTCCTCTATAAAAATCAACATGGGTTCCGCAAACAGAGATCCTGTGAAACTCAGCTCGCTCTGTTCCTCCATGAGATCCACAGCTCAGTGGACAACGGCGCTCAGGCTGATGCCGTGCTCCTCGATTTCAGTAAGGCATTTGACACTGTCCAGCATTGCCGTTTCATGAAAAAAAATGCGATCTTACGTAGAATCGGAGCAGACCTGCGATTAGATTCAAGACTTTCTTGCAGTTAGAACTCAACACGTCGCTCTTAACGGAACTAAATCGACAGATGTAAAGGTAGTATCCGGAGTACCACAGGTACGGGTGATAGGACTGTTGCTGTTTACAGTATATATAAGTAATCTAGTAGGAAGCGTAGGATTCTCTTTAAGGCTAACCGCAGATGATGCAATTGTTTACACCAAAGCAGCAACGCCAGAAGATAGTAAGAATTTGTAGAACGACCTGCAGAGAATTGATGGATGGTGCAGACTTTAGCAGTTAACCTTGAACTTAAATAAATGTAACATGTCGCGCATACATAGGAAAAGAAATCCACTACTGTACAGCTACACTATTGATGACAAACAGCTGGAGGTAGCGTCTGCCGTAAAATATCTATGCGTAACTATCCAGACCGACCTTAAAAAATGGTTCAAATAGCTCTGAGCACTATGGGACTTAACATCAGAAATCATCAGTCCCATAGAACCACTTAAACCTAACTAACCTAAGGACGTCACACACACAGAGGAAAGGTGCCTATTATGCGATAGTTCCCTAATATGAGACACCCCAACTATGCTAATGTTAGGGGTTGCACTCTGGTGGAGAGTTTCTTAAACACGTCTATTGTGTGCCAGACGACGACACAGCGAGTAGGAAGCCATATGTGAGCCGGACACAGTACGTAGAGGTTGATACAAAATTTCTTGTGTTTGGAGTTTTTGCGTCATCGGTGTTGAGACAATATTTCAGCTTAGAGGTAAGTGGATATTACAGCACTCTTTTATTGTTGTTATTTGTAACGGTATTACCTATAATTATTGACAATTAGGTTCATTTTCCAACGAACGTTGTTAGCAAGTACGTGATTCTTTGTGTAAGATGGCGAAATTCCTAATATGCGATAGTATGGGGATCCAAATACGCGACAGTGTCGCATATTACGATACCTGTCCCATATTGGGGGGACTCGTTCTCTCACGATTTGTTATATGTAATTTACGCAATGCTGTCATGAGATAACAATATTTTAGCATTAATTCTAGTAAAATTTTGACAACTACGTTTATTTTAATTCGATTAAATTATGATAAACAGGGATTACTTTGACTGGTCTTATGATCAGAAATTGGAATGTTTTCAGGAACTTGATGGATGGTGCACCTGCAGGATCAATATCAGCTTGTCATCCAAGTGGCTGGATACAAACTCACATTTTTACTCAGTGGTTTGATCATTTTGTGAGTCATGACCCTGTCATTTTGATTCTTGATGGGCATTATTCCCACACAAAGAATCTCGATGTGTTAGATAAAGCACGTGAAAACAATGTTCATGAAGTATGTTTTCCACCTCACTTAACGCATAAAATGCAGCCACTTGACGTCGGATTTATGGGGCCTTTGAAAACCCACTATGCCCAAGAGATAGAAACGTGGTTGGCAAGTAACCCAGGTCGTGTTATCACCCCATTATTAATAGCCAAGTTATTTGGGGCAGCTTACAACCGAGCAGCAACAATGGAAGCATCTGTGAATGCCTTCAGAAAAAACAGGTCTCATCCCATGCAACAGAAACATCTTTAGGGAACATGAATTTTCAATTCATCGCCATGCTAACGCTCTTCAAGAAAGAGATGCCAAAAACGAAAATGAAACTACTGATGGTGATGGTCAAGCTGTCAGCCCGGCAAACATCAAACCTCTCCCACACATCGCAAAACCACCTGGAGTTAGTCAAATAGGTCAAACATCGCGTTCGTGCTCTGCTGCGTTACTAACTTCAACTCCTCATGTGAAGCAATTGCAAAGAGTGTAAACAGAAGAAATCAGAGGCTGAAGCTAAGAACGCAGCGCGAAAGTTATTTGGGGAGAAGAGTGGAAAATCTTCCAATGGTAGACCTAAAGCAGAAGAATCGTCTAGTGACTCGGCATCCGATGTCCATCTTGATGACAGTGGGGATTCAGACAGCAGTGATGACGATGATGCAGAGTGTCTGTTCTGTACTGGGCGCTTTTCTGAAGGCAAACACGGGGAGAAATGGGCACAGTGCACGAAATGTTATCCCTGGGCTCACGAAGATAGCGATGTCACAGAAGACAATTTTGTTTGCCCCGGATGCCGTAAATATAAACCTAAGTAGTGTGAAACGAGTGAAGGATAACAGAAATGAATGAACATGTAAAAATTTTATTTTCATATGTCATTATTATGTAATAAAATAATTACTGCAAAATATTATTACTGGTCCATGCACATGACACTTATCCGACCCCTGATGACGTACGCAGCTCCTGTCTGGGGATACGCTGCACCTACACGCCTGCGCCGTCTGCAGCTCATACAAAACAAAGTACTCAAAATCATAAGCAATTCTCCACGATACACACGCATCGCGGACCTTCACCGGGAATACCGACTTGAGACTCTCACGGAGGTAATCCACAAACTCACCACAAGACTATACAGAAACTCCAGACATTCGCAGAACCCGTTTATTCTGAATCTGGGGAACTACGACCACAACCATAGATGGAAACACAAAAGACCAAAAGACATACTTGTAAGGACATAACATCTATGGCCAAGCATACGCAAACATAACGGCACAGGCGAGCCCCTGTTAATCAGACACCATTACTGGATATCCAGCTGAAATACACTGCCGAATAACTGGCACCACACAGGGAAGCCATACCGTACACTGCATGCAAACAAGCTCCACACATCCGCCACACAGTGAGATGATCTATGGCCGATCTCCCACTACTGTATAACGGTCTTGATTGTTCCAGGAATGTAGCAGCTGCAGCAACTGGGACACATCGTCATCGCTTGTCACGGTAATGATGCATGATACCTATACTAACAAATCCAACCTTGCATGAGCTATCGCAGCTAGTAAGCCACTACTGCTCTTACTACCCATCCCACTGTCGCAGAGGTTTTTTTCTCACGGCACGAGCCATGGCACTTTTTTCCCTCTGCTCTTCAAATCGCTACCCTCACTCGCGTTTCGTCCACTATCTATCACCTGATGGACCGTGTTAATGCGTAGTCCTACCCAGACGCACGGATAACATCACAGCCCAGCATCCCGTGATCCACTTACTAGATAACTAACATGTTTTACGGAGGTGACAGTAGAAATTTTGGTTTGGTCACCGCGTTGGTGCGGGCGTGGAGGGGCCCCATCTCAAAAAAAAAACTGTCTCATATTAGGAAACCTTGATCTCATTTCTACGAAATGCCTTGTTTGTGAAGACTTAATAACTACTCTGAAAGATTGTTTACTATTGCAAATACGATAATTGTATCATAAAATTAAATAATGCAAGATCTTATTACCATCATAAAAAATACAATTGCATTTACTTTTAGGTCTTTCAAATGGGTTTACAAAAGGGTGTCTCATATTAGGCACCTTTCTTCTACAGGCCCGAGGCAGGATTAGAACCTGCGACAGTAGTAGCAGCGCGGTTCTAGACTGAAACGCCTAGAACCACTCGGCCACAACGGCCGGCGCCAGAGCGACCTTAAGTGGAATGACCACATAAAACAGATAGTGGGAAAAGCAGACACCAGACTCAGATTCACTGGAAGAATCTTAAGGAAATGTAACTCATCCACGAAAGAAGTGGTTTATAAGGCGGTTGTTCACCCGATTCCTGAGTATTGTTCATCTATCAGGTAGGACTGATAGAGAAGATAGAGAAGGTGCAACGAAGAGCGGCCCGTTTCGTCACTGGATCGTTTAGCCGGTGAGAGAGCGTTAAAGATGCTGAACAAACTCCACTGGCAGACGTTACAGGAGAGGCGATGTGCATCACGCAGAGATTTACAACTGAAATGTCGGAACAGCACTTTTCATGAGTAGTCGGACAACATATTACTTCCCCCCACATACATCTCGCGTACTGGCCACAAGGAGAAAATTCGAGAAATTAGAGCCAATACAGAAGCTTACCGACAGTCATTTTTCCCACGCACTATTCGCGAGTGGAACAGGGCTGGAGGGATCACATAGTAGTACCGATAGTACCCTCCGCCACACATCATTAGGTGGCTTGCGGAGTATGATGTACACTCGTGCTCATAAATTAACGATAATTGTAGAATGTGGTACCACACAACGTGGCACTACACAAAACTGGCGCTAGTAGCATAGGCACATAGGGAACACACACGACACAGATCGGTAAGTCCACGGTATTGGTGATAAGTTGAGAAAACCGTCCCGAAACACATGTGCTACAAAACGCCAGTTTCCTGCGCATGTACCCCGACATCAATATGGGATATGAATACCATGCACACGTACACAGGCTGCACAACGGGTTGGCATACTCTGGATCAGGTGGTCGAGCAGCCGCTGGGGTATAGCCTCTCATTCTTGCACCAGTGCCTGTCGGAGCTCCTGAAGTGCGGTAGGGGTTTGAAGACGTGCAGCGATACGTCGACTGAGAGCATCCCAGACGTGCTCGATGGGGTTTAGGTCCTGAGAACAGGCAGGCCACTCCATTCGCATGATATCTTCTGTTTCAAGGTACTCCTCCACAATGGCAGCTCAGTGGGGCCGTGCGTTATCATCCATCAGGAGGAAGGTGGGACCTCCTGCACCCCTGAAAAGGCGGACATACTGGTGCAAAATGACGTCTGGATACACCTGAGCTCTTACAGTTCCTCTGTCAAAGACATGCAGGAGTGTACATGCACCAATCATAATCCCACCCTACACCATCAAACCACGACCTCCATACAGGTCCCTTTCAAGGACATTAATAGGTTGGTATCTGGTTCCTGGTTCACGCCAGATGAAAACCCGGCGAGAATCACTGTTCAGACTATACCTGGACTCGTCCGTGAACATAACCTGGGACCACTGCTCCAATGACCATGACACCAGGCTTTAAAGGCTGTCCTGTGACCAGGGGTCAGTGGAATGCATCTTGCAGGTCTCCAGGCGAATAAACCATGTCTGTTCAGTCGTCTGTAGACTGTGTGTCTGGAGACAACTGTTCCAGTGGCTGCGGTAAGGTCCCGAGCAGAACTCCGTGGCCGTCTGCGGGCACTGATGGTGAGATATCGGTCTTCTTGTGGTGTTGTACACTGTGTACGTCCCGTACTGTAGCGCCTGGACACGTTTCCTGTCTGCTGGAATCGTTGCCATAGTCTTGAAATCGCACTTTGTGGCACAGGGAGGGCCCGTGCTACGACCTGCTGTGTGTGACCAGCCTCCAGTCGCCCTAGTATTCTACCCCTCATAACGTCATCAATATATGTTCTTTGAGCCATTTTCAACACACAGTCACCATTAGCTCGTCTGAAAACGTCTGCTCGGTGCACCGTACTCTGACATGCACCAACACCCCTCTGCGTATGTGGACTGCTGCTAGCGCCACCGTGCGACGACTGTAGGTCAAATGCACCGAATGGTCATACCCCGAGGTGATTGAAACCCGTAAACCGCCCACCAGCGCTTCAGTTTGGAACCGCGTGACCGCTACGGTCGCACGTTGGAATCCTTCCTCGGGCATGGATGTGTGTGATGTCCTTAGGTTAGTTAGGTTTAAGTAGTTCTAAGTTCTAGGGGACTGATGACCACAGCAGTTAAGTCCCATAGTGCTCAGAGCCATTTTTTTTTCAGTTGGTGCACAAAATTCTGAACCGGCAACTCTTTCGTAATTATGGATGGCTACGGGGGCAGCACGGCTCAGGTATTTCTGCAGAGGACTTCCAACGACTTGCTGAGTGCACGCCAAGTCGAACTGATGCACTACAGTGGGGAAAAAGAGATCCGATATCAGGAGGCATCCCATGCCTTTTATCACCTCATTGTAAGCGCAATGCATTCTTTTACTGAATTTACTCCGAAAAAGTGAGGTTTATCGAAATGTGAAAAATTGTTCTAAGGTGCAGCATGGCCACAAAGTTTCTATTCAAATTTAATCGAGAAATTAATACTCTATATGTTATATTATGTCTGTACTGCATACTGATAGTAAGTGAAATCAAAGTAAAAAGTAGTATCATCAAAGACGTGTTACATCTTACAGACATTCTGAAATAGAACCTACTGGCAACTAAAACAAATTTGCCGCTTTCGAGAAATGGAAATTAGTCAAGACCGTAAATAAACTCAGTTCATTTGCAAATATCACGTGCTTCACGGCAAAAAGTGTTTCCATTTCAAGCTACAAGATGAAGCAAGACTGAGAATGTCTGGCTTACTCATTCACAAGTCAAGTCGTTTAACCACTTTAAAAAAAAATACAGAATGTTAAGTTACCATGAAACTCCGTAACTGAAGAGTTAACAGTATCTTGAAAATAGCACTGGTATTGAGTCTATTGTACACCAGTTAAAAATGTGTACATAGCTCTTAATTCTTACAAACGCTGTACAAAACACAATCTTATGTCTCACAACAACAAAACAGCAGAAATAGCCGGAAGTCGCTTTTCAAATTGTGTGTGAATTTCTAAGGGACCAAACTGCTAAGGTCATCGATCCATAGACTTACACACTACTTAAACTAACTTATGCTAAGAACAGCACACACATCCATGCCCGAGGGAGGACTCGAACCTCCGGCGGGAGGAGCCGCGCAGTCCGTGACATGGCGCCTCTAGCCGCGCGGCCACACCGCTTTGGTTGCTTTTGCTGGCTTCTAGTGCACCATCCTAAAATCGGTCACCAGCTTGAAACATCGACCTGAAACAACTTTTGTTCATGGGTACACTATCTCCAGGTATTACCGGCACTTATGTGAGGGAATACAAGGTATGTATAAGGTTTTTCGGATTCTTGTGTTCTGTCAGTTCTCGAATTACTTTACTGTTTTCCTTTGTTATTTTGAAAGATAATTATTACAAATAAAAAGTACTTTCATTTTCTCGCTTCCTGTTTTAGCATTACTGATTAAAGAAATTTGGAAATTTGTGGAAAGGTCTTTGGGAACAAGATGCTGATTTCATCGGTCCCTAAGCCTACACACTACTCAATCTAACTCAAACTAACCTACGGTATGGACAACACTCACACCCACGCCCGAGGGAGGAATCGAACCACAGACGGGGGGAGTCGCACGGGCCATGAAAGGCACCCTAGACCGCGCGGCATTACAGGTGATTAGGAAATGATACGGCAGTGTCGGAACGTCGTATTAACGACATCGTCGATTTGTTAATAGACCTACTTTATGTTTTGCTTCGAAATAAATTGGTGAAACGCGAATAAGTTGCCTTCACTACCTCCCTCAAATATGACTACATTTTGACGTCACGAGCAGTATCGACAATAGCATGATCGGCTATCGGTTTTGTGACAAGGAAGAATACGAATGTTATTACTCGTTCATACACTCACAGGGATTATAGCTGTCCTCTTAGGTTCCTGCCTAACCACATACTCGGAAAACGCTAAATATTTACTTCATCCTTCGTTCTCAAACCATATCGAATGTGAATAGCATGTATTGCAAATAATATAAATAGTATGATTGCACAACATACTAGTATTACATTCATAAGGAAGTCCCAGAATTTGTTCACAACGTTAACGTGAAAAAAAAAAAATGTTCGCACGTGACGGGATGCGAACCCACAACTTCCGATTTCTGAAACCACCACGTTATCCATTATGTTAGCAGTTACCTTTTTTTTTAGCCAATTTGTCATCACACAAAACAGTGTTAAGTGTACCAATGCAGTTTAAATTTCTTAATTATATACAAAAAATGGTCGGGTGTGGTTTGCAAATATTTCCTACTGAGCGAAAGGCTAAGTTGCCAACACTCTTTTCTATCCAAGAATTGCTGAAATTACCTAAAACTACAAAGATAGGTAAGCTAATGCCACCGCCACTTTTACCCTAAAATTTTTAATAAGAGTCCCCAAAAGAAAAGCTCCAACATTATTTCAGACGTTGGCCCCTATCAAGAAAGACTCCAGTAACTTCTAAAAACACACAGACACAAAAAAAAAAAAAAACAGGGAAGGAGAAATGGTTCAAATGGCTCTGAGCACTATGCGACTTAACTTCTGAGGTCATCAGTCGCCTAGAACTTAGAACTAATTAAACCTAACTAACCTAAGGACATCACACACATCCATGCCCTAGGCAGGATTCGAACCTGCAACCGTAGCGGTCGCTACGTTCCAGACTGTAGCGCCTAGAACCGCAGGGCCACTCCGGCCGGCGGGAAGGAGAATACAAGGAATATGCCTCTTGTTTTTTTTATTTTTCAATAGTATTCATTTACTTTTTTAAAATTATGAATGAATCCATCTTCATCTTACCCGCACGTCCTCGCAAAGACTGGTCATCGCCTTCGACATCTGCGGGAAAGAAAATCCTGCGTGGTGGCGACACAGCGGTAGACCTTCGATGCACATCTTCCCGGAAGTGTGTACGAATAGCCGTTGAGGAGACCAAATTTTCTGTCAGCTGCTGCTGACCTGGATGATCCAGCTGTGAGAGCTGTTGTGGATAGCGCTCAGGAGAAATTTCGAGAAGTACTGCTGGTACTTTGCGTTCCTGCCAACTGTGCAGTGTCGGTGGTTAAGGTACTGCCAGAAATCGAGTGCTGATTTGTCACCACCACCACACAGGTAGCGGACTGCGTGTCCGCTAACCCAAATCACCGAGTAGGTCTTTGCACGCGAAAAATAGTGCATGTCCGGGGTAATCTTGTGGGACTCGTTTCGTGTTTGCGTTATCACATCCTCACTTGCAGTCTTATGCCGCTGAAACGTTACTAAGTGTCATTTAATGACAATGGTGACGTGTTTGCGATCAATTTTCAAATGGCACACTGCAAATTACGAAACTTCCGTGTTTCATGCTTAATTTGTAAATTACTGATGATAATATCTCCCCCCTGAGACAGCACTTGAGAGGTGGCATGAGCCCCCTCTCATATTTCTATCTTACGATTTTCCTCTCTAATTGCATGCGGTGAAAAGTTGCTATTCCTTCACACGCGGACTTCCCACGCAGCGTCTCTCGTCATCCAGGTGGTCCGGTGACAGGCGGGATCTGCTGATCTTGAAAGGGTAAGCCGACAGGTGTGAGGGAGTCGAGTGAATGCTTTCCAGACGCCGACATTGTCAAAAGACACGCCCGGAGGGGCCTGAAGTAGCGGCTGGGCCAGAGGTTCCGTTACT
Organism: Schistocerca nitens; assembly: GCF_023898315.1. Lineage (NCBI taxonomy): Eukaryota > Metazoa > Arthropoda > Insecta > Orthoptera > Acrididae > Schistocerca > Schistocerca nitens. The sequence goes on along the minus strand of NC_064618.1, from coordinate 449,735,039 downwards.
TCGCAGAAACTTAGCGAAAACACTTTCTGGCGGGCTACCAGCGAGGCATGGGAATGACTTGTGTTCCCAAGCAGCCTTGGCGCGCAAATTCCCGCGTTTTCTGCCGTATAGTAACTGTGATTGGCTTGCTCAGGGCATAGCTCCGTGACGTAGCAAAATCAGCGCAGAAATTGGCGCCAAGAATCTCAATTGGTGGAATGGTAGTGCTCCGGCAATAGAGTGAAATTTTCCGCCGGTTTTCGAGTTGCTGATTGGAATGGTTAACCACGGCCACTGTCGTGGGGGCGGGAATGTTCTGTGTTCGGTTTGTACGGGTGCTCTTGTGGGGTAGTCGGCTCTCGCCTTTCGGCCGGAGTAGGTTACAAGACTGAGCTCTCGCTGCTCTGGACAGCCTGCCTTCCGTTGGCTGTCTAATATACTTTTATTTAATTGTAACTGTTTGACGAAGTTGCTGAAGTTTCGACTTCAACGTAACTTTCCGAGTACAGTTGGCAATTGAGCCTTCTGCGTACAAGAGGCCTATGTTGTCTGTCTTGAGCAGTTTTGGCTAAAGTTGACTGTATCGGAGTTACTGTGTGACTTCGATTATTAAAATCAACCACTGTACCGTCAGTGATTGTGTGGCGAGCCTTCTTCGTCTCCCTCAGAGGCGCATTTGTATTGCTAGGAAGTCTTTAGTGTGGAACAACCAGGCCGGGATAATTTGTTTCGGGCTATACTCGCGACATTATCATCACCACGACGGGACGTCGAAGCAACCAGCCATCGCCTCCGGTATGCCAGATCGTGTATGTGCAGTCAAGAAGACAGCTTGGTAATGTACGTCCGCAGCACCAGCAAAGCAGGCAATTTTGCTAGGTGATAATCCGAGCTCAGCAGAGCGCGCCTGTTTGTCTTTTCTAACTTTGATCTGTCTTGGGTGTTCATTGTCTGAGTTCTCACTAATGTAGCAGCAATTAATGCTGGGTTGGCTGTGTGTCTGTCTTAAGACTTGAGTTGCAAGGAAGTGGCTCCACATACCACTTCGTCATAAATGTCACAATCTAGTTTAGGGACAACTTCACCTTCACAGCATTTATTTGAGTATCCAATTTGAGCGAATTTGATGTATTGTAAATGTTTCATGTGTTTTTGTTTATTATTTTGAGTTATAATAAATCATATTGTTATTTTGGACAGAACTTTCACCCTGTTAATCGGTAGAGCAACCCTATCATTTCTCACTACGTTAATGAAACTTTCCTTTATTTAACTTATTTATCAAATTAGATATTGCAGGTGCCAAACTCTTTTCTACTCCACTTGCAGGGTCGATTACAGGCAGTTCGCGTTTCTTTTTAATCCATGTGCAACAGCAAAAAGTCGGAGTTAGAATAGGGGGGGCTTAGGGCATCCTTTGTATATGAAGATTCTAGAAGAATTTAGTGTTAAATACACTGCTAGCCCCGGCACCTCTCAAACTCTTATATAAAGGTGTTAACCGTTGATAAACCATTTGTAACATTTCATTACAGCGATAATAATTCCAAGAATGACGTGTTTTTGTAAATCTCCGGTAGGCGTGAGTGAAGCCTTATGAGTCGCCCGCATAGACCATGTATAACATAGACCGCGCATGTCCGTATCTATGCCGTGTTAACGCTTGAAACCAATATCTAAATTACGTCGCTTGTGGCAGAAAGCTGAGTTCCTGTCTTTACGCGCTGTGTAAAGTGGAGCTGACAGTTAGAGTTTTTCCCATTTACAGCTGAAATCAAGCATTGATTTTGACAATTCAACGAACTGTAGTACTACTATTACACTTGTAGTACCGCAGTTAACGTAGTTTCTCCGAAAGTCCTGATAAATAAAGCAATGGTTATTGTTTTTACATGTGGTCAAGTTGAAACGTATCGACAGTTCTTTCTAACAAGCGACAGAATAGTAGTTGTTAGTATTTAATTTTTTTTTTTTTTTTTTTGGCACTGTGACTTCTTGTCCGTCACCACTTCCTCAGGAGTGGAAGACAAAATAATAATTCCGCACGCAGCATTAGTTTTCTAACGATTCCAGAAAATGTGTGTGAAATATTATATGCTTTTGTAAGAAAGGAAATTCGTTTATGTGCATAATGTCAGGTATTTACACAAAATAAGCGCATGTATTTTCTGACTTTTTCTCAGTCTAGTACAGATACCGAAATGAAATAAAGATAGGAAGCAAAATATATTACAAAACGTTGATTATACTTGCGTAGTGAGCTGGATGTTAACAATATGTCTCCTTAAAATCTCAGTCATTCATCAAGTTTTGCATCCAAGGACCAACATCCAACCAAACTTTCAAATCATCAAAATACCTCTGTAGTATTTTGAAACAGTTCACTTTCAGAATTGAGATTTTCATCCGTTTGTGAAGCGTGCAGGGGCAAAACAAGACTTCTTTGGGCATATATTCACTAAATAACTTCGATTCTGTTGCTTGTAAACAGAACTGTCAGTTCGTTTCATCTGGCCACACGTAAAAACGATAACCATCGCATTAATGTTAGGAATTTCGGAGAAAACAGATTAACTGCACTTTTACATGCGTAATAGCAATAAGGCAAATTATTTTCTTGTTAAAATCAAAGCTTCATTTCAGTTATAAATGGTTCAAATGGCTCTGAGCACTATGGGACTTAACATCTGAGGTCATCAGTCCCCTAGGACTTAGAACTACTTAAACCTAACTAACCTAAGGACATCACACACACCCATGTCCGAGGCAGGATTCGAACGTGCGACCGTAGCGGTCGCGCGGTTCCAGACTGAAGCGCCTAGAACCGCTCGGTCACAGCGGCCGGCTCAGTTATAAATGAAAAAAACTCTATCTACTCCACACAGGGCGTAATAACAGAAACTCGGCGTCCTGTCCCGAGTTACGTGATTTAGATGTTGGTTTCAGTGTAATGACGTCACGCACAGTCAGTGTTGTCTGTGGTCTATGGTGGCCCGTATCGAACGCTAATGGTTCAGATGGCTCTGAGCACTATGGGACTTAACATCTGAGGTCATCAGTCCCCTAGAACTTCGAACTACTTAAACCTAACTAACCTAAGGACATCACACATCCATGCCCGAGGCAGGATTCGAACCTGCAACCGTAGCGGTCGCTCGATTCCAGACTGAAGCGCCTAGAACCGCTTGGCCACAGCGGCCGGCCGATAGCTAATGAAAGTCAATAGCCAATCATGATGTCACCGATATTTTATGTGACGTCACAATGACGTCACGTTTGTGGGAACACTTGTGAAACGGAACATTACCCCATCCGTGGTATAGTGTATCCAAAGATAATTTACAACTTCAGAAAACGGAATTTACGTTTTAATCGCCTCTCTTAGGAACGTGCATATGTGCACATAGACACCTCATATATATATCTCTCTCTCTCTCTCTCTCTCTGTGGCGCTGCACAAAACCGGCGCTAATAGCATAGGCACGTAGGGAAAACACACGACACAGATCTATATGTCCACGGTATTGGTGATACGTTGAGAAAATCGTCCTGAAACACATGTGCTACAAAACGCCACTGTTTCCTGCGCATGTACCCCGACATCAGTATGGGATATGATCACCATGCACACGTACAGAGGCCGCACAATGGGTGTACGAATTCCTGCTTTAAGACATTTGCACCATCCTGTCCATGAGAAGGCTACGATGAAGAAATCGTGCAGGCATCTGAAAGCTCAAGTTCCCACTTAAAAGTACTTTACCTGCAGACTGACAGCACTTAATGTAATTACCTCTGATTGCTGAAATAAAGACATAATTAATATAATTTTCTTGCTGCAGATTTCTACAGATGTGTATGTACTGCAGGCCCCAATGTGAACTGCATGGTCAAGGCTAGTTGATACGAATACTAGACGTTCCATGTGCTATTGCCTTTGTATATGGAGTGAGGGAAAATAATCTAATGGTACACCTTAGCATGTTCTCTCATCTCTTTTCATCTTCTTCTTATGGAATCTACATGATACAAACATTGGAGGCAGCAGAACTACTGCACAAGTTTTGTGCAACACCAGGTCCCCAAATTTACCCAGTAGAGTTTTCCGAGTACAGTTAACCTCCTCATGTATCTTAGTAGCACTTTTGTATGTACTTTACTAGCCTGCTGTGATTATAGGAACATGTCTACTGATTTTTTCTTGGCTTACACTGCCATGTCTACTTAATACGGATTCCAAACACTGGAGCAGTACTCTAGATCTGGTCACACTGGCGTTTTGTATGTGATTTCTTTTACCAATGCACCACACTTCCCTAGAAACCTCACAGGGAATTGAACTGTACTGTTCGCTTTCCCTGATGCTGATTCCATACAGCCACTCGTTTGTAATAACACATCTTGCGAGTTAATAATGTTTTCAGTAAATCTCACACTGGGGCGGTGTCACACACAATTGAAATACTGAGAGTCGAGTAAATATATTTTTTCCTAATCCCCCAGCACAGCTACAGTTCCTCCAGTGACGTGCTCTCGCAGTTCCTTTGCTTTTCATCAACAAATCATTAACATGCAGTTCAGCACCATGAGGGTTGTCGAGAGTTGGAGGTATGCTGGAAAAATCTCAGATGGTGACGTCTGTTCCATATTGCAAAACCAAGTGAGGTCACACGGTGGTCAGCACACTGGACTCGCATTCAGGAGGACGACAGTTCAAGTCAACGTTCGGCCATCCTGTTTTGGGTTTTATGTGATTTCCCTAAATCGCTTCAGGCTTCAGGCAAATGCTGTGATGGTTCCTCTGAAAGGCCATAGCCGACTTCATTCCCCATCCTTCCCTAATCTGATGGGACCAACCAACCATAATGCAAACCTACAACCACCTGTGGGACACAAGTCTTGTGCTACCACTTTGAAACACACATTTCAAGGGCAATGTTTTAGTGGCGTACGTCTACCTGCTTTGTGATGTCACCTGCTGTCGGCGCAGAGACCACAAGGAATACGGGCCCCACAACGAACTTCTGACATCACACTAGTAGGCTTGTTCGCAGAAGATCAGCTCAGTTCAGGCCTCATGGGAAATCAACACGCCAAAGAAAAGGTACTGCATAAATGTTTTAACTTTGGCACGTGCTATCGAGAGCTCGCGTCCATTTAAACGCACAGTTAAGAATTACTGAATTCGTCTGAAATGATAAATTGGTGTGTAAGTTCTCAGCGTTTTTTCACAAGTTTAATGAACACGGCAGATACACATAATAGAGACCTAAGTGATTAGTAGCATGTCCTCTTTCACTATATGCATCTGTCTGTCAACACTGGAGTAACCTCTCAATTCATCAACTGTAGAAATAACATGGCATTGAAGTGAAGAACTCACTGAAACCAGAAGCAAAACAGTCAAAAGTTTATAAAAAAACACATTAGTCGGCAGAAGAGTCCAAATGAAAACTGGGAGAGCGTTATCGATGCTCTCACACATGTTACCAATATAATACCTGTGAGAAATCACTAGCGTGAAATGAGGCTTCAGGTTTACTGAATCAACTCACTAGAGATGAATCAGTATTCCTGTTGACAGTTTGGAAGGACATAATACAGAGATTTAATAGCATAAATGTGAAATTGCAAAGTGTAAGTATTGATACTGAAGAGCTCGAAGAATAGTTTTCAGCTAAATGTTTCCCACGTTATTACACAGCTGTAGGAAACTTGATTGCAGCCACACACAACATGAACATATTCCGTTTCCTGTGGAACTACTCAAGCGAACAAGACTCTCCAGTAGCAGAGCTTGTGCAAAACGACGAACCTTTCTACAGTGTAGACGTTAATGAGGAGGGTCTCAGAGAAGAAATTTTGCTGTTAAAAAGGATTCATGAAGCCATTTTTGTGTCTGAGCCACTTCTATGCTGTCTCGATGCTCTTCGTAAGTGCAGTTTCAGTGACGTACTGCAAAGTGCAGTGACGGCCTTACGAATTGTTCTGCACTTTGCCTGTTAGCGTCGCCAAGCAGAGTGGCCACTGAGCGTTTTTGCAAGAGTTAATAACTGTTGCAGAACGACAGTGGGGCAAGAGCGGAATGTTGAATCAGCTACGATTGCAACAGGATCAGAATTTGTTCACTCATTTCAATATATCTGGATATAGAAGTTTAAGCTTCCAAAAAGGGTGGAGAGAAAGTATAGTTTAGTAAAGTATGGAATTTATGCAAACTGTGAGAGTTACAGTTTCTTAAAAAAAAGCCATTGACCGATCTTTTGCATTAACACTTTCTGACGTTATCCAAATCAAGGAAGTTTAAAATAAATTTGGAGGAGAGGCCTAGCAACATTCACCCACAGCCCAGAAAGTGTAGTGCCGGCCCTGCCCGTTGGCACCTGCAGCGATATGGAATAGCTGCTTATTTTAAAAAATACAGACGAGTTATTCCGACTTAAAATCTGTTTAAAGTCAGAGAAACTGTAGAGACAGAAATAAGGGACTTGAGTAACGTAAGAGTAATTGACTTGATAGACATACGGTCTTCATTACACTTATTTACTCGATGTATGAATCAAAGTAAATGTAATTGTATTGCCTCTACTTCCACGACTTGCGTTGCCGTCTCAGCTGTGCCATCGTGACTGATGAGTGTCGAGATTCATGTGCATCATTGTGAAATTGCTTTCATGTGCTGAAATTTGGGCCTCAGGGTTGTCTCGAATACAACTAGAATTACTTTGGTTGTTGCAGTCTTTTATGTAAAGTACAAACAAAAATAGCATAGGGGCAGGATTTCCTCTACATATTGTATGTGTCATCGTTGCTTTCCAACTAATTTGCAGCATCTGGTGACTGGTTTTCATCAGAATCAAAATGGATCTTTTGTGTCTTCATAAACGAAGTGTTCTACAAATGCAGTGCATACCGACAGGAGGGGAATGTGGAAGAGAGAGTGGGTAAGTCTACTTCATTATTCAGTAAAGTCAGAGTAAAGGTCCACATTGTATGGTAGGTGGTGGCGCGTTTTGCAAGAGCAGCGTTATGGCTGTGTGGGAACTGTGAGGTGTGAGGTTGTGCTCTGATTGTCTTTAGTTAAATGTGGGCTGACTGTATAGTTCCAGATGATAGGCACATTATGTAGTGTGAATATTGCTAATAATATCCCATTGTTATTAAACACAGGAGGTACGGTAGAGTACAATGTTTGTTGAATATGCACAAGTAAATTGCGTCTGATATAAGAAGCGAAAATTCTGGTGATAGAACTGATATAGCAGTGATCTTGGTATGTTGCAAATTAGAATAGTCTGATGTAGCACCTTGTTGGCTGGTGTGAAATACTTCTCAGCAATTAGATATTATAGATCAGTTATGTTTGTTCACAATGAGCTGCTGACTTTTGTAAAGTTTAGTCTAGAAGTGTACTCGAGACGTTTTACTTGCACTACTCGAGGGGGGGGGGGGGGGGAATTAGTGAGTGACAGTAGGATAGAATTTTTGAAATGTTTATTGAAGAAGGATGCAAATTATTACTGGAGAAGTTGTTTCAGTTTTTTTGCAGAGAATTTGTTGGACTGGCTGCCTCATGACAGCATCTCCATCAGCCGACTGTCTTCGTTCTCTGTGGCGAGGTCCAGCACTGTGGCCCCACTGTCGACAGCTGTGCCCCCCCCCCCCCCCCCCCCCACCTGTCGGCCCCCGCCTCGAGCAGGGCAGCCATCACCTCTGCGTGGCCATAGCGTGCCGCCAAGTGCAGCGGCGTCCACCCACTGCCATCCCTAGCGTTGGGGTCGGCGTTCGCCCCCAGCAGCAGCCGCGCCACAGCGGCTCTGCCCTCTCTGCAGCCACGCGCAGAGGCGTCCACTGCTGCCAGCTGCTCCTGGCGTCCACAGCCGCCCCCGCATCCACCAGCAGCCTCCCCGCCTCGACGTCTCCCCTGGATGCTGCGACGTGCAGGGCGGTCCACCCCCTCGCCCCACCCCTCGCCCCCACGGCGAGCAGCGCCCTCATCTCCCCCACTGCTCCCTGCTCAGTCGCCAGGATCAGCCTCCTGCCCCTCTGCTCTGCAGGGAGCCGACAGCGCAAAACACACAGATTGCTGCACTCTGCTACAAACACACATCACACGTACTGAGTAAAACTGCCACACGAGACAACACAACTGCAGTGAATACAATTCTGTCCTGAAACAAACCTACCGTATTCCCGCTCCTGCAATACACAACATTGCGCAACTCTGTGTGTATGAAGCTACAGTAAATCTGTTCTATCCCCACCGTAAAAAAATCTTCACTCATCGTCAATTACAAATATGTTGTCACATTTTGTCACACTCATTCCTGGAAGTTAGCTCCTTAGATCTCAGTACAATGTAGCTAACCAGTTGCTCACCTCCACTACAGAATAGTTTTTTTGCAGCTAATACTACTACTCTGTCTGCAGCTTAACTATCATATATCACACTCAAGAAGAATCCCATCCCCTGGTTTTCGAAGAGACACTCTCCTCATATCCCACCAAAAAAATTCAATCCAATTATCGGTCCAATTCTTGACAAAGGCTCACCAAATACTGAAAGTTTCTGACAGACAGACACACACACACACACACACACACACACACACGCAGAATTGTTCAGATATAAAAAACATCAAACTGGCAACTCCACCCCCATAAAAATGTGTGTGTATGTGTGTGTGTGTGTGTGTGTGTGTAGGATTTGGTGGGTCTGATAGCAAATGCACATGTATCTAACATGTTCTATCATACTAAAAACTATAATTGGAAGGACAAACAGCATTGGCCGTATTTTTTGTTGTTGTTTTATTATCCGCAAAATCGATTTTCGGTCACTTAGTGACCATCCTCAGTGCTTTAATATACAATTAAAATTTGTAGGCACTGGTATCAACAAGCTTAGAGCGATCACATAAAATCGATTTTGTGGATAATAAAACAACAACAAAAAATACGACCAATGCTGTTTGTCCTTCCAGTTATATCCATTATCTGGTCGTGATGCACAGAACACTCCACGGAGTCGCCAATCAATACTCAAAACTACCCGAATGACCAGAATTGTGTTTCACTTGATTTGTATGCAATCCACATAACACAGATTCTCTGCTCCCTTTTCGCTACAGTCGTTTCTTTATACCACATGGTTACCGCAAGAGAACACAAGAGACAACTGCTCTGTGTGAATACCAGTCTAGATGCAAATTATTACTACGATAATGCAAATACCAGAACATTAGAGATTACATATCCATTACACTTGTAAACACAAATTTATTGCGATGAACGACATATCGAAAAGCAATTTTCACCTTGAAATTGTAAGACGAAAATTTTGTTTCTGCAGTTCGCACTCCAAATACAATCCATCAGCTATTATTCCTGTTAACAATAACATGAAATATCATAACTATGGTTTCAGTCACAAGTGAGAAAGACTGCTCATGTGCAAAGTTGAAATGATACCACAAAGTTTTCTGTCGACCGGAGATTCGAACCCAGGACTTAATCAGACTGTTAAGTAAGCACAATCAAACATTAGAAATCGTCATTTTTAACCAGTAGCGAGATGATAAACTGAAATGACGAGACGAAAATGTATTGCTTCACCAGGATTCGAACCCTGCACCCCACTACATTCACGTCGTGTCACGTGTAGACGTTACATGTTGGCTTACTTCAACAGCAGTGAAATATTTACACGTCTGAATTCTAAATAACATGACGAAAATTTCTGTGCTGACTAGGAATCGAGCATCACATACATCGTTGTTGACTACATACAAAGACACGTTGACTATCGAATTCTTTTTCACGGGGAGCTAGGAGCGGGTTGAGCCTGACATGATGTGACGAAAATTTCTGTGTCTGACTTGGGAGTCTAAACCAGTACCCATCATTATTGTTGACAAAGCCCAGAGAATCATTAACAATAATTTGTCACATGTAGTTTAGTGCTCACACGTTGCAACTTGTAATGACAGGCCAGGATTCGAACCCAGACATGTGTCTTGTGGACTTTGCAGACATGAGGAAACAATGAAACGAAGGAAATGCATCATCTCAAAGGAATCAGACGTGACGAAAAAGGAGATTTGAGTGCAGCACCAATATTTTCCATATCTCAAGCTCAAATACAGTAAGAGTCAAGTGCCCTGTGACCTTGGACGGCGACTGGCTCATTGATAAAAAAAAATACCGCGTAAGAAAGGTAACTGGTGACAGAGTTTCGACATGGCATGACTTCCTCCTCTGTCAGTGCCCAATCTATACAGACTTTCCTCCAGGTTACCAGAGATGGGAGACATGCTGCTTCTGCTTGATAAAAACGATTGCCTGACGTGAGAAACGAACACAGAACTTCGGCGTACGTAGCTAGAATCATTTGAACTTCTTTAACTAATAACTTTTACCACGAATTTAAATTCATGGAAGTTACGGCATTCGAACCCACTACGTGCAGACTAAAACTGGCCGCCTTAACCACTTTTTTCCATTTTATTTTTTAACCACTACATCATCCTTTTCTCTACACGATATCTTCCGTGCCAAAGCTTTATTTTTTTAATTTTTTAGGGTGTCAGTGTCAGGTAGGTGGCGATAAAGAGGGCAGGGATCAAGAATCCAGAGGCCCGTCCGCCATGCTGTCTCAGGTGTCCGCTTCCTTTGTGATGTACGGACTTTCTTGTTCAGGGAGGCGCTGGTCAGCACCAGGCAGGCAGTCAGGCGGGGGCGAGGAGGCCTGGCCACCACTCCTCCCCCATACCTGTCACCGAGGCGATCCGTTATTCTAGTGTACGATTTTTTAATTTTTTTTAATGCTTCCTCCAGAAGACCATGGCTCTGAGCACTATGCGACTTAACTTCTGAGGTCATCAGTCGCCTAGAACTTAGAACTAATTAAACCTAACTAACCTAAGGACATCACATACATCCATGCCCGAGGCAGGATTCGAAGCTGCGACCGTAGCGGTCGCTCGGCTCCACACTGTAGCGCCCAGAACCGCACGGCCACTCCGGCCGGCAGGAGACCATGACCACACACAATCATCTCAGCTGTAAGCGACGGCTTGAAGTTCGTGTTCACGACGCTTTGCTTTCCGATTTATTTCGCAGTATCTTCTCAGTCATCCAATGCATCAGTTCCCGAGGCTTGTTTGGGAAGTTGGTCTTCTGCTATCTCCGAGTACTCCACTCGCTGGAAGGTGCGTGCTGCGATTCCTGATACTCGGGGTGACGACGAATGTAACGCAGAACAGAAGAAATAGGGGCGGTCCCTTCTTCTGGTTAAAAGTAGTTCTGGCGTACGGAAAAAAAGTAAAATTAAATGTGCCAAAAGTACAATGTCTTCTGTCGTGAGGATAAACTTTTCCTCCGAGATTCCAACACAAAATAGGGTGCTTCTGACCTACGTATTTTAGAGGAGATTTCTATTTCCTTAAAAATAAGTAAATAAATCAGTAAAAAATACCGTTTGAGACAAAAGAGCTTAAGGACGATTCATTATGTTGTTCCTGTGTTTACGTGTTTTTCTATTCACTTTGCATACTCTTTCACGTAACTATATTAACTAAAAAAATTTCTCGAAGTTTCTCTCGCAGTTTTTCGCCTCAGCGGCGAACAGCGGGGGGCTGGCGTGCGTGCGGCGCCCCACCCAACGCCCACCCGTTTAGTTTCCTTCCGTTACGAGGTAACACGTTGTTTGTCCTTTTAGCCAGTTTACAGCATTTCTTCACTGTAAATGGACATGGCACGTCGCTAGGATTAAAAAAACTGGAAGACAACGTATTATGGGTAGTGTTCGTTTTAATATGGCTAACAGCTGTCTGATAACTCGCCAGATGTCCTTCACTTCGGTGCACACAAACCTGTGTTCTTCCGTGTCTGCCATGTCACAATTCTCCCGAACTGGCCAATCACCCAGATGCATTGCATGACTTTTCTCTGTGGTTTCTACTTTCCTGTACAAAGTAATTTTCACATTTGTTGGTAGGTGAAGGGTGCCGATGTTTTTCCAAATGACCTTCCAATTGTAGTGCGAGTACTTTTGAACAATCACATTTGTGCTTTTGCTTCCCATTAATTCCACGTACATGTTATTAAGTATTACCATATTCGACGGGCAAACCTCTGGTTTGAGTATAACCCAGTTCGAATCGAAATTGTTCAAACAGATAAAAGCCAATGGGGACGTGCCATACATCTACGGGTGGATGCAAGACAGTGGGAGTAATTTCGCCTGCTAAATGGGACAGGAGGGTCGTGGGTGTCTTCTTCCACAGCTAGTATGTGCAACACACGAATAGAGCTGGTGACTTTCTCCCAACGTCGATGAGATTTAATCCACCCCGTGTCAAGCTAAATCTTAAAAATATTAGCACCAGTTACAAAATGACCCAAAGCTGAGAGAAATATTGCTGCTGTTTCACGTGGTATGGGTAAAACTTGTGCCATACAGTTGACTTTAGAGACCATGTACATATTTGCAAAGTCTGGCTTTTGGATATCGTCAAGTCTTCTCGCGCTATGTTCTCTGGCGGTAGCTGGCATGCGGGGAAGTGTTTTCCTAGGGTTGGCAGCTGTGGTACGATTTATAACAGATGTGTAATCGATACCCAGAATTTTCATATGGTTGACTACATTGAAGTCTCGCGTGTTTCGCAGAGATATTCCACGCCCCACATTCACGATGCGTGATTTAGTGTTGCTCAGCTTCGCACCTGATACAAATTCGTATTTGCTGGCGACCTAAAGTTCTTCAAAATTCTACCAATGATGTCGTCAAAACACTGGGGAAATTCCATTGTTTTCACAAGGCACTGCTGGCTCACCCTGTAGAAAGCCTTGTTGAAATCGAGCGACATTACAGCGCAGTAAAACGTGGGAGTGAGTGCCGCAGCTACGAAGGGTGTGTATTCACAAACAGTTTGGATAACTGGTCTCTCTTCACCCACACTAGTTTGATACGAGCCAGTTACCTCATGCATTATGATTTTTACTCTGTGGGCAAGAACGCGCGCCATAAATGAAGAAAGAAACACAGCTAAGGAATTATTCAATGCCACAAGTAATCAACGGAATTGCGTATTCAAAAAAATTGAGATGTGTGTCGGTATAATCGGGAAAATATAATTTTAAATAGTGTACATGGTCATAGTTTGTTAAATTTTTCACCTTTAGATCGATGGGCTACTAAATTGAAACTGCGATGACATTCAAGATGATTAAGTTAAGATGTCCTTAATGGTTTTGGATCTGGAAGTCTCCAACTTGGTGACAGATGACGTGAAGAGGAGACAAAATGTTCAGGCTTTTACTGGGTATAGAACCTAGAACTAATGCAGCGTTCCCCACACAGAGCAGCCAAGTCACCATTTAGCTCTCTCACTATGGTATTCTTCTTCAATAGAGAGACTTAGTAGCGTTAAATATGAGATTAGTTATATGTTCTGTGTGGACTAACCTCTCTCCAATCAAGTAATAAATTTGACACCACACTGAAGTGACAACGAAATATCAAGTGAATTTAGCAGGAAAAATCTAAACCACACCGGGAAGTAAATAGACGATCACGTAGTTGCCAAATGTATTCTGCGATATTGCCAATTCTGCATTAGACTAGCGACACGGAGAATACGTTTGTTCAGCTGATGCTCTAAGCTTTCTAGCACTTGGCGATCTCGCCTCGTGAAGGCGCAGGGAAGTTGTCTGTTGCTGCAATGACTGACAGCTGAAATACGTGAACCGTGTCCCAGAGTTTCATTTGCGCTTCAATAACTTCTGTTTTGATCCAAAGCAATGTTTCGAATAATATCCAGATCCACCGTCTGTAAATCTAACGTCGTAAATAAAGAGCAGAAGAAAACATTTGGATGGTTCTACTCTTCAGTAGCTGTTGTATCTGTTTCTTTTTGTGTGTGTGTGTGTCTTACGAGTAACGCAGAAACGCAACATCTCACCAAAAATGGTTTGCTTTTTACACCGTTACGTTATGACTAAATAACTTTCCATATAATATTATTTACTTAAAGAAGTTTTCCTTAAGTATGCTTTCATAGGTATCATCCCCAATATATAATAACATAAATGAGACTACAACGCAACACCAATTAGAAAACACGAACATCCGCCAAGATTTTTCGTAAAACGCGAATAACACACAGTGTCGAATCAGAAAGGCAAACACTGGTAGAAAATGTTATCAATGACCAAAGAAAATGCAGTCAAAATGGTGTGAAGAAAATTAAACAAGCGAGTGAGTGCAGTTCAAGTCTGATAACGTTAGATGATGTGGGAGACTACATTCCTGATGAGAACGCATTTCTTATGTTTAGCAGTCGTGTTCAAGAAACCAATGAAAACACGCAATGAAGTGTACATTGTACTAACAAAAACTAATTGCAACTTACCACGCTAACCTTACAACAAAAGTCTTTTGCAATAAAACAAAGTTCCAATAACACAGACGCCCACATATCATCATGAATCGGCGAGATATTGTGCGCTTCTTGCGCAAAAACAGTCTCTGACTGTGTGCAGCCCACAGTCCTATCATGCAAGTATGGGAAAGTAGCAGTGTGGTCACACACACAACGAAATCAAGTTCACATATCATTCAGTGCCCCAATTAAGTCACTACTGTTTAAAAACAAGAAATTATCTCTGGAGAAGCAGAAAAACCAGCAATAACAAATTTTCAAGTCCTTAAGTTTTCACTTTTAGATCTACATTGTACTGAATCAAGGTAGGAACAAAACTTATAGGGCAGAATTTTTCTAACGACTTTTTACTGCCTGTGGATCTGCCTGAGGATAATTGTCACAGAAGAAATAAAAAGTCCTTTACACCAAGATTTCAGCCTACATATACCACAATTTCCCCCTTGGAGAGTTAACGTGTCACCACCGAGCTATCGGTCAACTGTCACATCTAGCTCTCTCCTTGCCCCAGTGATGACCAAGTTGGATAATTTTCGGTTTAAAAGGTTAAAGTGGTTTTAGTTTCAGTTTGGAATGAGCCTTCTGGACTGCAAAAAATAAATCTTCTAACCTATACCACCCCTTACATGATAACCATTCGGAATGTTTAATCAAAATGACAGGAAAATATCAAGTGAATATGTCAGGATGGTTACCTGTCACTCCAGCAGCTAAGCTGAAGTTCAGAGTGTGGGATGTTGTCACGTCTGTAGCTAGTGGTAGAAAAATGTTTCCACGCTTAGCCGTACCTTGAGTGTCTCCTACTTCCTTTTCAGAGAGACAGAACAGGAACGAATTTTATTTGCCTTTCTGTTAATAGATGTCGCAACTAAATTGTAGATATGAGTCGTTTTTGGATTCACTAACGGCGGGCTAAACACTATAAAACACGATTAATGGGCATTATTTGAGTGGCGCAGCTCTTCAGTAGCTGTTGTAATTGTTTTTTCTGTCTTATGCATACTTGCGGGACACAGTTCAAGAGCATCTGCTTGTTGCGTCACTATAAACCGTACTTAATCCCTGATGGAGAAAAATGTGCTCACCTGTATGTTAAATGCATCAACACCCAAGATCCCACACACTATAGGGTGGCCCCATTATGGTTGGAGAATGTATGTTGTAACCTCATAGCTCTGATAACAGTAGAAGACAGCCAAATAGTTTGATTTTCATTCTGTTTAATTGCTTCAAACTGAGTTTAAGAAAAAAAATTACCATGACAGCTATTCTAATGCAAGTTGGTTAATGCACAGGCAAATTCACCCTATACTAACAAGGGAACCTCCCCATCGCACCCCCCTCAGATTTAGTTATACGTTGGCACAGTGGATAGGCCTTGAAAAACTGAACACAGATCAATCGAGAAAACAGGGAGAAGTTGTGTGGAACTATGAAAAAAATAAGCAAAATATACAAACTGAGTAGCCCATGCGCAAGAAAGGTAACATCAAGGTTAATCACAGCACATGAGTGTCGTGGTCCCGTGTTTAGCGTGAGCAGCTGCGGAACGAGAGGTCCTTGGTTCAAGTCTTCCCTCGAGTGAAAAGTTTAATTTTTTATTTTCAGACAATTATTATGCGAAGCTGCACAGGTACACAGAGCAGTATTGTTTACGTGATCGTGTGTCAATTATCAAAGTTCAGGCACTCACACATAATCAACTTTGTTCTCCAAAATTCCAGGACATGTTCAGATTTGCTTGGACATATGCAGGATTTGACGGTCTAAACACGGAAAAAATTGAAAACGTTAAAAACATATGTTTTGACAGAGCACAGGGAATACTGTGCGACTGTGAAATTGTTGCATTCATTTGTTGCAGTTTATGTGACATAATCATACGTTTTCATAACTTTTTTGGGAGTGATTATCACATCCACAAGAAAACCTAAATCGGGCCAGGTAGAAGAATCTTTTTACCCATTCGCCAAGTGTACAAGTAAGGTGGGTCGACAACATATTCCTGTCATGTGACGCACATGCCGTCACCAGTGTCGTATGGAATATATCCGATGTGTTTTCCTGTGGAGGAATCGGTTGACCTATGACCTTGCAATCAAATGTTTTCGGTTCCCATTGGAGTGGCACGTCCTTTCGTCTACTAATCGCACGGTTTTGCGGTGCGGTCGCAAAACACAGACACTAAACTTATTACAGTGAACAGAGACGTCAGTGGACGAACGGACAGATGATAACTTTGCGAAAATAAAGAATGTAAACTTTTCACCCTAGGGAAGACTTGAACCAACGACTTCTCGTTTCGCAGCTGCTCGCGCTAACCACGGAACCACGGCGCTCCTGAGCTCACATTATCCTTGATGTTGCATATCTTGCACATGGGCTACTCAGTTTGTATATTTTGCTTATTTTTTTCATAGTTCCACACAACTTCTTCCTGTTTTCTCGATTGATCTGTGTTCAGTTTTTCAAGGCCTATCCACTGTGCCAACTTATTACTAAATCTGAGAGGGTGCGATGGGGAGGTTCCCTCGTAAGCAATGATGTTATAGGGTATGATCATTAATAGACCCTCTGATTTAAAGTACTGCTATTAGTTTCATGTTTGTTGGTGACTTGTTCTATAAATTGCTGCTTCTAGTTCATTTAAGGTACGTGTTGTTGAGAGGCATATTTTACGGTTTGCTATTTCACTGACCATTTTTATATGACTTCCAAGTTAATAGTACATTTATATGCAAGGTTACGTTACTGTGTTTTAGTGTGCAAAGATATAAAGAAAGTGTGTGTGTGTGTGTGTGTGTGTGTGTGTGTGTGTGTGTGGTGATGGAAGCTTATGTTAGCCTTATCACTGCCTTCTGCTTTATTATATTGTTTGACACAAGAATGCCTAATTAGGCAAGCGACTGATATTAATACATATTATAACAACTTGCTTTTGTGCTGGGAGAATGTCTGTTCCTGACCCACCTGTTTACTGTTGGTTATACTCTGCTGGAGTGTTGCGGAAACAAATTTCAGTCTGTTTGTTCTGTTCCCTTTAGGTTATCTCACAGTTACTTCTCAAAAATTCCTCACAGAGATTTACCATTAGCATAAATTGCCATTTAAGGTGGTCAGTGTTACCGTTACAAGAGCTCCCTCCTCCACCATTCCACAAGGTTCTGGGTGGCGGACTTGCAGCAAGACTACACCCTTTATTCTGGGACATTCGTATGGCTGCTTCTGTGTATCGGCTCTTAGGGAGGGAGGCGGAGGCATAGTTGGCAAAGACAGTTCCAGCTGGAGTACTTCACAACCAGACACACATTATAAAATCACGTACGGAATATAAAGGTGTACCCAGGAACACATGTACAATCGGATCACAATTTAGTAATGATGAGAAGTGAATTTTAAGAGAATTGTCATGAGGTGTCAGTGGGTAAATAAATGAGATACTGAAGTACTGAGGAATGAAATGGGAATTTTCACTTCTATGAGGCTCTAGATAATGCGATAATGAATACCATAGCTGGAAGTTCAGGTGAACACCAGTTGATGTCTCTGAAAAGGCCAAAAACCAAAGTTTGACAGACAAATGTAGCTACAGCGAGAATGGGAAAAAATACTTTATCTGTTTGACAAACAGAAAAAGGACAAGACAGTAATACAGCATTATGGATCAATAAGGAATGAAATCAATCGCAAATTTGAGGGAAGTAAAAGTAGAATGATTGCTGGAAGAATTAGAAAAAATGAACATAGGAAGGGCAAATTCAGCATGCAGAGAAGTCTGAACAACCTGCAGTGAAAGTAAATGCACAGGTGTCAACAAGAGTTCGAAAGGAATTCCATTGTTAAATGTGCAGGAGATAGTAGATGGCAGAAGACAGTACATTAAAGACCTCTATGAGTGTGAGGAAGTATCAGATGACGTGACAGAAGAAGACATGATAGCTGATTTGGAAAACTTACACACAAACAAAGCAGAATGGTTAGTTAACGTTCCTTCGGAACTTACATGATCGTTGGGGGAAGATGGAAATCAAAGAAGTTTCCACTTTTGTCTGTGTAATCCATAAGATAGGAGTCGTAACAAGAGAGTGCCAGAAGAAGACCATCCAGACACTACAGAAGCGACCAAGGGCCAACAAGTGCGATAGCTGAACAGCTCATGAATTCAAATTACTGACAATAATAATAATAATAATAGCATGCAGAAGGGGAGAAAACAAGGCTGAGGATCAGTTTGAGGACGCTTAACATGGAGTAAAGGATCCAGGTGGTACTCCGATTAAAGACTATGAAAGACGGCGGTGCAGGTCATCACCACAAATTTTCAAACTGAATACTGCAGAATCATTGGCGGAATTGAAGAAACCTCCAGGAATTTAAAACTGAGGGTGAAAATGATTTTGTTAATGAAATTCAGTGGTAATATTTCTGTGTTCACTGAAGATGAGAAAGAATCACCAGAGTTGGTGAATGTAATAAACAGTCGAATGAGCGCTGAATTAGGACTAATAAACAGTAGAAAGAGGAAAGTATTGGCGAGCGGCAGAAACAATATTGGTGGCAAAGTTTACATTAGAATTAAGGAACACGAAGTAGACGAATTGTAGTGATTCTACTACCTATGAAGCCAATTTATGCTGAGGGACAAAGAGTGATTGTTATAAGGAGTAATGTAGCACAGAAAACAGGAGATTCTGCACAAAACAAAGTTACTGATACCAAAGATAGGCCTTCATTTGGGGAAGACATATCTGAATGTATGTTTGGAGCACAGTACTGTATGAAAATGGATCATAGATTACGGTAAAAACAAGGAGGGGAATCTGAGCATTTTAAATGCGATGCTATTCAAGGATGTTCAAATTAGGTGAACACTTAACTGAGGAACTCTGGAACATCTCTGCAGGATAGGTGAGGATAGCGATATTTGGAAAAGGGTGACCAGTACAAGGGTCAGTGTAATAGGTTATAAGTGAAGGCATCAGGGAATAATTGCCATAGTACTAGAGATATCTGTAGAGGGTAAAAACTGTAGGGCAAGACAGAGACAGGAATGCATACCACAAATGATTGTGGACTTCGGGTGCTCAAGGCACTCTACATCTGTTGCTCGAACAGACAATCGTTATCTACAGCAGGCAGAGTTTCTGCTTTGCATGTATGTGGTTACTGGGACTGGCTGTTAGGAAAACAACAGTGGTCCACACCCTGACAAGCAGAGGATCTGCTGAATTTTGCTTCTGTTTGGTGCTTGACAAGCATATTTCTTGATACTAGCAGAAATTTTATGGCAAATTATTAGGTTCTTTCTCCTCTCCCATTCCTGCCAGGCACCCAAAATGGTCTCATAAATGTGTGTTTGTCTGACCCCTATTACACTCTTCAAATGCACCAGGAGTATTGGACATTCATCTCTTTTGACGTAGAGTGTTACGCATTCAGTGCAGTCATACTCTCTCGCTGACACTCGATTTTCTGTGTATGACGTTGCCTGAATTATTGTTGGCATTGGTTTGCTGATTTTGATGAGAATAAATCACTGAACTGTTGACAATGACTCACTATTTTCCCTACAAACCTGTTTTTAATTAACCTGTCTCTCATGATACAACCTCCTAATCCTGTGGATAATTCTAGACTTAGGATTTACACTTTGGTTTTTGACATTTATCTCTTATCTACCACAGGCACACGCAACCGCGCGCGCGCGCGTTTGTGTGTGTGTGTGTGTGTGTGTGTGTGGTGAGGGAACTCACCACATGCGAGAGACAATTTCTTCATCAGGTGGAGGAGTCATGGGCAGAGCAGCGGCAGCGGCAGAGGTGGTGGCGGCGGCGGCAGAGATGGTGGTGGCGGCGGCGGCGGCAGAGGTGGTGGTGGCGGCGGCGGCGGCAGACGTGGTGGTGTCGGCAGAGGTGGTGGCGGCGGCAGAGGTGGTGGCCGCGGCAGAGGTGGTGGTGGCGGCAGAGGTGGTGGTGTCGGCAGAGGTAGTGGCGGCGGCAGAGGTGGTGGCCGCGGCAGAGGTGGTGGCCGCGGCAGAGGTGGTGGTGACAGCAGAGGTGGTGGCGGCGGCAGAGGTGGTGGCGGCAAAGGTGGTGGTGGCAGAGGCGGTGGTGGCCGAGCTGGTGGTGGCAGAGCTGGTGGTGGCAATGTCGCCTGCCACAGCCATCACTACGGTGCTGTCCCCAGTGTCCAGAAGGGTGCCCAGGTCCACGTCTGCTGTCTCTGTGATGTTCTTAACTGCTTCCGTCGGGGAGGATTCTGAAACACAGCATCACCGAGCAGCCTTTTCAGCTTACAGGTGACAATTGATACTTCTATGAATGACAGGCACACTGGTCTCCAGCGATAGTGGTCCGTCATCATTCAATTCCAGCACTATCACACCCTTTCTGTCAGACTGATGCCATTGGTAAATAACTACAAATCTTTAATAATACTATTTTCAAGGGTTAACTTTTCTTTCAGCACACTTTTTTTTGAACAACAAGCTCCAGAGGCGGCAGAGACCTCATTTCCATAATTTTTTCTACAGCTTAATGTTACTTGGTCTGGAAATCGTTCAAAATGGGCATCTACCAAAATAGTAAGGAGGTAGTAATGAACTGTAGTAGTGCTTTATCCAATGAGATATTTTTTATTTGTCCTGTTATTCAAGAAAATAACATTGTTTTATGACTGTAATCTGTATTATTTGTTATTTAATAAGCAGTCGTGCATATAACATTACAGGAGCTGTTTCACACAGGGGATCAACCATCGACTAAAACCTGGAGAGTTTTTCTGGGAAACACTGCTTACGGGAAGCAAGCCTATGCAGCCTATAACTCATTCTCAACATTTCTTAAATACACTCCTGGAAACTGAAATAAGAACACCGTGAATTCATTGTCCCAGGAAGGGGAAACTTTATTGACGCATTCCTGGGGTCAGATACATCACATGATCACACTGACAGAACCACAGGCACATAGACACAGGCAACAGAGCATGCACAATGTCGGCACTAGTACAGTGTATATCCACCTTTCGCAGCAATGCAGGCTGCTATTCTCCCATGGAGACGATCGTAGAGATGCTGGATGTAGTCCTGTGGAACGGCTTGCCATGCCATTTCCACCTGGCGCCTCAGTTGGACCAGCGTTCGTGCTGGACGTGCAGACCGCGTGAGACGACGCTTCATCCAGTCCCAAACATGCTCAATGGGGGACAGATCCGGAGATCTTGCTGGCCAGGGTAGTTGACTTACACCTTCTAGAGCACGTTGGGTGGCACGGGATACATGCGGACGTGCATTGTCATGTTGGAACTGCAAGTTCCCTTGCCGGTCTAGGAATGGTAGAACGATGGGTTCGATGACGGTTTGGATGTACCGTGCACTATTCAGTGTCCCCTCGACGATCACCAGTGGTGTACGGCCAGTGTAGGAGATCGCTCCCCACACCATGATGCCGGGTGTTGGCCCTGTGTGCCTCGGTCGTATGCAGTCCTGATTGTGGCGCTCACCTGCACGGCGCCAAACACGCATACGACCATCATTGGCACCAAGGCAGAAGCGACTCTCATCGCTGAAGACGACACGTCTCCATTCGTCCCTCCATTCACGCCTGTCGCGACAGCACTGGAGGCGGGCTGCACGATGTTGGGGCGTGAGCGGAAGACGGCCTAACGGTGTGCGGGACCGTAGCCCAGCTTCATGGAGACGGTTGCGAATGGTCCTCGCCGATACCCCAGGAGCAACAGTGTCCCTAATTTGCTGGGAAGTGGCGGTGCGGTCCCCTACGGCACTGCATAGGATCCTACGGTCTTGGCGTGCATCCGTGCGTCGCTGCGGTCCGGTCCCAGGTCGACGGGCACGTGCACCTTCCGCCGACCACTGGCGACAACATCGATGTACTGTGGAGACCTCACGCCCCACGTGTTGAGCAATTCGGCGATACGTCCACCCGGCCTCCCGCATGCCCACTATACGCCCTCGCTCAAAGTCCGTCAACTGCACATACGGTTCACGTCCACGCTGTCACGGCATGCTACCAGTGTTAAAGACTGCGATGGAGCTCCGTATGCCACGGCAAACTGGCTGACACTGACGGCGGCGGTGCACAAATGCTGCGCAGCTAGCGCCATTCGACGGCCAACACCGCGGTTCCTGGTGCGTCCGCTGTGCCGTGCGTGTGATCATTGCTTGTACAGCCCTCTCGCAGTGTCCGGAGCAAGTATGGTGGGTCTGACACACCGGTGTCAATGTGTTCTTTTTCCCATTTCCAGGAGTGTAGTTCAACAGGACAACATCCAGCAACCACACACACCACAATATCTCGGAGCCAGCCATAGGGAATATCTTTTCCCTTCAATTAACACGTATACTATCATTTTGTAGCTGAAATTATGGTACCACGGCGGCGCAGATGGTACTGATAACAGTCAAAATCAAATGTCGTGTGGCTAGGGTCTAGTGTCGGCTATACCACTCTCCTGGTACAAGTCTTTTGAGTTGGCGCCACTTTGGGGACTTGCGCGTTCATGGGGATGCGATGATGATGAAGGCAACACAACACCGCATCCCTCAGCGGAGAAAACCCCCGACCCATCCGGAAATCGAACCCAGGCCCCTTGGCATGGCATTCCGTCGCGCTGACCACTCAGCTATCGGGTCGGATACTGATAACAGACGATAACGTTCACTGGTACAGTTTCTGAACTACACGGTCGAATTATCACTGAAGAAGTTCTCAGTTCCTGCTTATATTGACTGTGAAGATTGTGTGAGTTAGATGTCCACACTGGTCCTTTATATTAGACAGGAAATCTCTATCTGTTTATTGGATTTACTTTGCTTCACTAGTAACAGTAGCTGGAGGTTAAAACAGGAATTCGAAACAGTTCTGTAGAAATTAACATGGACCAGGTATCGACAATGTTCCTGCTGACCTTGTCGAAGGGAGAGCAATAAAACTGAGAGACAGACTATACACACTCTCTCTCTCTTTCCTTGTGCCTCTGTCCCGCACTTCCGCAGGGTCGGCATTGTTATGGTTTGATTTGGCAAGGTTAATTTTAGGGGTGGCCGGATGCCATTCCTCTCGCCACCCCAGTGGATGAGAGGATGAGGAAGACAACACAACACGATGACGTGGATGAGGACAACACAACACCCAGTCCCTGCGTGGAGAAAAATCCCCGACGCAGCCGGGAATCGAACCCGGGCCCCTTGGCGCGACATTCCGTCGCGCTGACCACTCAACTACCCGGTCGGACACGAGCTATATTCTCTTATGCGTTATATAACTGGATGAGGAAAACTGTCCACGACTCCTGAAAGAAAAATTTCAATTTCCATCCACAGAAAGAAGAATGACTTCTTAAAAAGGGAAAAATTACGGAACATTTAAGCTAGGCGTCCATCCAGCGGAAATAGTAAGTTTATTTCCTCAGAAAGACGAAGCCACATATTCAGAAACTCACTTTGGATCATAAAAAAAAGGAAGAAAGTGTAGGACTAGTGATGTCTACGCTGACCACCACTACTGGCCACGCCCCCAACACAGCCCAAATTGTTCATCCATGGCTGTTTAAATACTGACGCTCGCCGTGAACTGGTGGGCGGGAGTGGGGAGGGGGGAGGTATGACCGAGACTGGAAGACTGCCGTCGAAGCCTCACAAAGGCAGCGTGGCCATACCTGCACCGTATCATCAGTGAACAAGAAGCTATGAGGCCGTCGATGAGCAGGTTTGTTCAGTTGAATGAACAACTGTCAACTTGGCAGGGAATGGCAAATAGTTTATGTTGGTAATTTTGCCAACTTGACTACAGGAACACTGTTAATGAACATTTTTAGCCACTCAATTGTACGTCTTTGTGCCTGTAGTTTAGAACATCGACCTCATAACCACCTCCTACAGCTGCAGAGCAAACAGAATCTGAGGAGGAATGCTAATTCACTAATTTTCTGAGTCGTAACGGTCTAATGATAATAGACGAATCTGTCAAGAGCAACCAGAGGAACACAGCAGCTGGAGTATCTAATTGAAATTATTGCCAAACAGTCATTGGACTGCTAACTGCACACTGTATATACAAACACACACAACACGCACGCGCGCACACACACACACACACACACACACACACACACACATACACACACACACACACACACACACCTTAAGAGTTAAACAGACGTTGCTTTAATCCTGTACAATTTTACTCCTTGTTTTCCACATGCGTAATTCACCCATGAGCAAAAAATGAGAAACATAGAAAATTGTTTCTATCTCAGTGTCAGATCACTCGTTCTTCGAGACGGTCCTATGGAACTCGCAAACTTGCGACTGATGAGAGTTTTATGATTCAGTATCTTACAGATTCCAGTGAGTGATGTATTGTGCCGCCTCTGCAACACTACTACTGTAACGCAGGACCCAGTTTACTGACTGGACGTCAGAACGTGTGTATTTATGTACTGGAGCTCTATTAGGACGGGACTTTGGCGTTTAATGCCCATTTCGCACATATTTCCAGTTCCAGATTGCTTGGTTTGGGGTATAAAGGGACCAGAATAACGGGGTCATCAGTCCCTTTTCCCTGAGGCAAGCAAAGCTCATGGAACAAAAACACCCAACACCACACCTAAACGAAAACGAATGGAACGAACAAAAAACGGGGAAAACATACACGACAAGGAAAAGTGGAAGAAGGTATTAAAACCATAGAGCATGTGGTCTGGGCTCGTTGATAACAACAATAAGAGATCATGAGCGAGCTAATCTAAACAGATTAAAATGTCCACCCCAAAAAGACAAGGCGAGATGAACACATGCAGGGAAAAAACGACCACCAAGAGAAACAAATGCAAAGAAAGTGCGACAGAGTTGAAAATAAAGTAAAAGTGTGTACTGGAATAGACAGTAGACCAGCTTCAGAGGTGCTTGTGAGATTGTGAAGAGGCTGACGGAGCCAATAAAGAATACAGGTTACAACGTCACAACTCTCTACTTCTACACTTCTGGGAAATAGGCGGACAGACTTCAGGTAGATTACAAGTTTATCTGTCCGCGGCTCGTGGTCTTGCGGTAGAGTTCTCGCTTCCCGCGCACGGGGTCCCGCGTTCGATTCCGGCGGGGTCAGGGATTTTCTCTGCCTCGAAATGACTGGGTGTTATGTGTCTTTCATCATCATTTCATCCTCAAAAAAATGGTTCAAATGGCTCTGGGCACTATGGGACTTAACATCGATGGTCATCAGTCCCCTAGAACTTAGAACTACTTAAACCTAACTAACCTAAGGACATCACACAACACCCAGCCATCACGAGGCAGAGAAAATCCCTGACCCCGCCGGGAATCGAACCCGGGAACCCGTTTCATCCTCATTCACTCTCAAGTCGCCGTAGTGGCGTTAAAGAACTTGTGGAGCGACTAAGAAGCCTCCAGTAACAGTTGTCTCTAGCGTCACACAGGAAAAACTGAATAAAAATTTGCTGCGAGGAATAGAAGCTGACGCAGCAAAGAAGAAAACCCACATAAACCTGTACTTGCACTAAGGCAGGAGTGGTTGCTGTAGAGCATCTGCCCCGGACACACTCTACAAACAGGGAGCGGAGGAGGTGGTTCTCCACTCTGCTTCATATGGCTGCAGTCAACTCTCTCACAAAGTTCAAGAAGTACGTGCCTCAGCCGACTGAAGGGAAATCGAAGGCCAGCAGACTACATCTGCATGAATTAGGATTGTAACTTTTGAAACCATAAGTAAAATAGCGATCCAAGGACTTGAAAGGAGTCCATTTGTCGATCATTTACGCTATAGGAGATGGTATGCTTTAAGAACATAAGTAACCAGGCAGCTGAGACTTCAAAAACCGACTTAACGGTTCCGAGCTGCGGTTGCCATCTGTGCGAGAGAAATTAAGAATAAGCCCTTTTGTGTGGACGGGAAAAGTGTCGTCTGGAAATGACAGTATTCTCTCTGACTGAAGACAGTTTCTCGAAAGTTTTAAATGAACCATAACCTATAATTGTGCAAGTGTTTTTCCTTCTGTTTATGAAACTTTCCGTTGCTGGCAAAAATATATTACTCACTATATTATAGAAAATGTATAGAAAATTTGGACAGCCGATATCTTCAAGCAAGGAGTTTATGCTTCTAGTTTACACAAACTTTTATTGTCCAAGTTTTGACCACTGTTTGTGATATATGACAAGAGAGAAATGTATTAACTTACCCATTTTTTGAGCACCCTATATATTCCAAGCATTACGTTTTTAGTTATATTGTCACTGAGCACTTTCGAAGCGCGAAAACATTTGACAGGGCGCAGAGGATGCTCCACTGAACAATTTGTGGCAGGGAACCTCGGGTCAGAGAAGACAGCTTAAGGAGATAATAGGAATAAAATCACATTGCTGACAAGGGAACCTCCCCATCGCACCCCCTCAGATTTAGTTATAAGTTGGCACAGTGGACAGGCCTTGGAAAAGTGAACACAGATCAATCGAGAAAACAGGGAGAAGTTGTGTGGAACTATGAAAAAATAAGCAAAATGTACAAACTGAGTAGTCCATGCGCATGATAGGCAACATCAAAGATAATGTGAGCTCAGCAGCGCCCTGGTCCCGTGGTTAGCGTGAGCAGCTGCAGAACGAGAGGTCCTTGGTTCAAGTCATCCCTCGAATGAAAAGTTTATTTTATTTATTTTCGCAAAGTTATGATCTGTCCGTTCGTTCATTGACGTCTCTATTCACTGTAATAAGTTTAGTGTCTGTTTTGCGACCGTACCGCAAAACCGTGCGATTAGTAGACGAAAGGACGTGCCTCTCCAATGGGAACCGAAAACATTTGATCGCAAGGTCATAGGTCAACCGATTCCTCCACAGGAAAACACGTCTGATATATTCTATACGACACTGGTGATGGCATGTGCCTCACATGACAGGAATATGTTGTCGACCCACACTTGGCGAATGGGTAAAAAGATTCTTCTACCTTGCCCAATTTAGGTTTTCTTGTGGATGTGATAATCACTCCCAAAAAAGTGATGAAAACATAAGAGTTTGTCACATAAACTGCAACAAATGAATGCAACAGTTTCACAGTCCCACAGTTTTCCCTGTGCTCTGTCAAAACATATGTTGTTAACGTTTTCAAATTTTTCCGTGTGTAGACCGTCAAATCTTGCATATGTCCAAGCAAATCTGAACATGTCCTGGAATTTTGGAGAGCGAAGTTGATTATATAAAAAATTAAACTTCTCACTCAAGGGAAGACTTGAATCAAGGACGTCTCGTTCCGCAACTGCTCACGCTAACCACGGGACCACCGCGCTCCTGAGCTCACTATATCTTTCATGTTGCTTACGTTGCGCATGAACTACTCAGTTTGTATATTTTGCTTATTTTTTTCGTAGTTCCACACAATTTCTTCCTGTTTTCTAGATTGATCTGTGTTCAGTTTTTCAAGACCTATCCACTGTGCCAACTTATAACTAAATCTGAGGGGGGTGCGATGGGGAGGTTCCCTTGTGAGTACTTTTTTGTTTACGTTAGTTACAGTTAACTACAAATACCATCACCGACACAATGAACGTTCCGTTTGTGCTGTATCTTACAAAATGTGCTGAAACTGACTTCCATCAACCTCACTGCACGCATGACATGGACGAACAAGATTTTGACGCACCCTGACAAATATCCCCGGTGTGTTTCGAATCATAACACAGGCAGCTACAATTCTGGCTACTAATTCCATCTCCGTTTCCACTGGGACCTCATACACTAGTCACCTCAGATATCCTGTAATCTACCCCCTCCTTCCTAGTTGCAGCTCATATCGTCCCCAGCGAAATAATAATAATAAAAGACTTAAAAGACAGTATTTATAAAGAAGAGACATTTAAAAATTGGGTAATATACATTTACTCATTTATCCGTATTATAATAATTTCTATGTGTAAGTTTCGAGGGCAAAGAAATATAACAAAATGATCTAAAGAGACGACAAGATACGCTCTTTTGTTAATTTTTTAATCGTCTTCACTTCTCTTGTCTTCATTGCGTATAGACGGACGTCTTGCGTGTGCTGGCAAATGTAAGCATATTTGTATGAATTAAGCAGATAATATATTGATTTAATATTATTGTGCACTTTTAATTTGTAAGAGTTGATTCGGATTTCATGTCCGCCTTCCTTGAATTAACCTGCATTCGAGTAATTTACAATTCAACAATCGCAGCGGCCGGTGTAGCCAACGACGCCATTACGTGGCGAAATTAACTAATAAAATTTAGCGGAAGCGAAAAACTCGCCCGCCATTAACATAATATACATTTTTCTCCACAGCCGCCCGACGTTGCAGAAAATACGTAGCTTTAAGATTCTATTTTCAGTACCACAGCCGAGAGCCAGAGCCAGGACTCCGACTACAATGCAGTGGTTAACGGAGGTAAGAAAAAATACTCTCGCGCGTGTGTGGGCCGCAATTGTAATTAATAACTAAAGATATTTTGCTTTTAAGTGAACTGACTAGCCGAGGAAATTAATATGAAAAGTTTATTCCATTGTTCAACTTATATGCTCATGTTTTAAGATTCAGCGAGTCTAACATTCATTAACGTAACAAATAATTTAAGATTAATATTGTTAAAAAGGGGAACTTCACAAAAGCATTTAATCGTAAATCAAAATTGAATGAAATATCATTTTTATTAAGGCCCACCACGTAAGTCGGCAACAATCAAAATAATAATAATAATAATATATTAAATCACGACAGCCGACGGACGCGAGATTGGCGCCGCAACTTTGGGGCCCGATCAATATGATTCTATTGTAATGAATGTAATTATGTATGTGTCTAATTGTTGTAAAATATTAATGACTATATCAATTCTTTTACATGTACAACAACAAAACCACACCCTGAGGAGATCTGGAGAAGAAAAAGTGTAGAAAAGAAAAAGGCTTCGAGAAAGAAAAATAACTAAGCTGTGTAGCTCTGTGCGGAATATCTAACCCATATGCACATGAGATACCTTCGGTGAAAAGATAGTAAGTAAAGTGCAAATTAAATTGTGTGTATTTGTGTATTTATGTGTTTATTTTTGGAGGGGATAATTATTCGTGTATGTATCAGTGTTAAAGATTTGTCAGTGCCTTGAAGTGAATTTATTATGGGTAAGATAGGACAAGCTAAAGCATCCGTACCAGACAAACAAAATTCTGTTAATATGGAAAGTGAGGATCATTTGCGAAACGTAAACGAATCCCAAGCCACCGCCTCGGATAACACAATTTCCGGAGCGGGGGGCGAGGATCTGTGGACGGTGAATGACACTCCACAGCAGAATGGAATATAACAACTCCACTGCCTGGGCAGGGGGCCAATCGAGTGCTAGATTAAGCGGGGCACCAGTATGCTCACCGATTGCAGACCCATTTGCAGAATTTCTGCGCAGGTTAGAAGAAAGAGAGAGGGAGAGAGATCAGAAACTGGCTCAGATGCTACGTGAGCAAGAGCAGCGCAGTGAAGCGAAACTAGACCGTATCCAAAGCGAACTTGCCGAGAGTCGGGACGCGTGCAAAGAAATACCCGATCTTGTGCAAAGCTTAGCCGGCGAGATGCAAAAACTACAGATATCACAGGCTAGGCTTGAAGACAATGTCCAGACTTTAACCACCCGCGTGGATAATGTGGAGATGGATGCACGGAAAAGTATTGATACATATTTGGAAGTGCAAGCTCAAAAAGTCGAAAAAGAATTTAATGAATGGCTAGAAGTAAAGGATCGCGAGATATCTGCAAGGATTGAAAGCGATGTGAAAACAGCTGTAGAACAAGCGACTGCGGCCGCGAGTGTAAATACTGACGCTAGCGCTGCCGCACTACACGCCGAATTAACACAGATCAAATCCCGTGTGACAGCGGAGTTGCCGAATTGGCAACAGGAGGTCGCGCGGAGACTGTCTGCGTTGGAAAGCAATGTAAACAGTGGCGGACAGATGAATCCGACTCCGCGTACTGATTATTATAATAACGCAGACTGTATGCAGGGTGCGAGTGCGCAACCGCAACCTAATGTGAATTACGGGCACGAACAATATGCGATACCGTGCAGCGCACAGCACGATGTAATGAATGTCACAGAAGGTAGCAATCAGATGTGCAAAAAAGAGGACAATGTAATAAAACACAGGACATTCCAACCCTTCAATAGCGATAAACGTAATGTCCACCCTGTGGTATTTATTAAGAGCTTCAGGAATGTGTTTCCCAGGACATGGACGGAAAGACAAAGAATACAGTTCGTGGTCTCCTTTACTCAAGGTGACGCGGCACTGTGGGCCACCGACGTGTCCGAAAAATGTCTAACGATGCAACCGTTTGAAGGTGCATTCTTGCAAAAATTCTTGTCCGATAGCGTCCAAGAATGACTACGCAAGGAGTTGTACAGTCCAGAAATGTACAATCCTAAGATGGGAACGTTACGCAAATATTTTGAAAAGTACATAAACAAAACCAGGTACTGGGACGAGCCCATGTCCGATCGTGACATAATCAGATTAATAAAAATGAAGTTGCCCAGAGAAATTAAAAGATATTTCATCAATGTGCCGGAATATGATATAGAACAATTCATGGAAATAGTGGATTCTGTTGACTCATTGATCGAAGACATGAAAACCGAAAACAAGTGGAACCATTCAGGCTGTAATCAACAAAAAGCCGATTACAATGGCAGCCACAGTAACGGTAGTAACTTAGTACCAAATGGTAACGGGAATAGGCAAGAGCACCGGCAACAGAATCGAGGCACAAACAATGGCAGTGGTTATAACGGCAACGGTTATAATCGTCAAAATCGGAAGAGACGTCATGATGGATGCATGACTAATGGATGTAATGGTAACGGCAATCCGCAATGGTGGAACAACCGAAACCAGTGGCGTGGTTGTAATGAACCGACACCACAGTGGAAACAAAACACAGCGCCACAATGGAACGTCAACCCAGGTCCATCACAGACCATGTCAGGAAGTTACAACCGACCACCGCAAAACCCTCTGCCATACACAGCATCAAAATACGCCAACGGGGAGGCAGGGCGGCCAACCCAACAATAGCAACAACAACAACCAGAACCACAATGTGAGGTTAGTGGAAGTGACAGACAACCGTCAAACTAAAGACAGCCACAATACCTCTCCGTTGTTGGCTGCAGGATGGTGTAGTGAGGGCACATTCACGGATGACAGCCATAAACTTTGTATGCTGAGATACAATGAGGGAATAAAAATAGAAAAGGAACTGGTAGACATACCGCAGAAATGTAACCGAACCGACAAAAGTGTTGTGCAGGCTATATTGCAAGCAGATATGTACGGAGCACCAATACAGATAATAGTCGATACCGGGGCGTCAACCAATGTCATTAGTGTCAATTTTTACAAGTACTTGAGTCAAAATAATAGAATACCAGTATTGCCAGTGAAGAATTGTCGTGTAACAGGTGCAATAGGTGCACAATCTCATATCATAAAGCACCAGGTGGAAGTCGAGTTTACGGTAGGAAATGAAGCAATGAAAAGCTCGTTCCTAGTAGTTAAGGGATTAGATGTTGCTTGCATCCTGGAGATGGAATTTTTACGCCAGAGGGACGCAAAAATCGACCTCTTGTGTGGGGAAGTAAGCCTTATGAATGAGGGTGGACGTGTAATTTTGCCATTGTTGAGGACACGGGTAGTGCACGGTAAATATTGCCGGAACTTTCAGTCTAGATTCGAAGGAATACAGGTAATGAATTTATATTCTGACTTAAGTATAAGACAAGCATATTATAATGAATTCATTACTGAAGGTTCAAATGGTTCAAATGGCTCTGAGCACTATGGGACTCAACTGCTGTGGTCATCAGTCCCCTAGAACTTAGAACTACTTAAACCTAACTAACCTAAGGACATCACACACAGCCATGCCCGAGGCAGGATTCGAACCTGCGACCGTAGCAGTCGCACGGTTCCGGACTGCGCGCCTAGAACCGCGAGACCATCGCGGCCGGCCTATTACTGAAGACAGAGAGGAAAAAATAAACTGATAGACATGAAAGTCAGGGAGTCGGAACATTTGACTGAAGCACAACAAAGCGAATTGACTCAGCTACTTACAGTTTATGAGAATGTGTTGTTGGGAAAACCCGGTGTTCTCGAGGGCTACACCTATAACATCGAAGTGGTACCTCACGATACTTTCCGTCACGTAAACTACACCATCCCGTGGTCAAAGAGAAGGAGGCAGCTACGAAGGAAATAAGAAAAATACTTACAAAGACTTAAAGACGTTCGCTCAGTAGAGCAACTTTTACATATGTGAGTAGTAGGTTAAATTTAGAGTGTATTTTTTCTGTGTGTAAATGTTCAGATTTTAGTGAAACATTTAAAGACAATGAGGCATACAAGATTAGTGTGATTCAATTTTGTAGATGTTAAGTAATAACAGTAATTTAAAAGTAATTACATTAAAAAAATGAACGTAGGTTTAAGAATACCAAGCAAATTTCATTTTTAAAAATGCTTTAAAAATATTTAAAAAAATTCAACAGCATGTGATGATGAAAGAATTTTTCATTAGTGTGTCATGAATATTTTTTAACTGTAGTAATAGTAATGAAACTTATGGAAATTCAATATTATAGTATATATGTTGTTCCATGTATTTATGTCTATACCGATCCTGAAATATGCTCAATCATAATTTACTAAACAACATGAGTGCAGGGTGTACATCACCCAAGGCACCTCATGTGTTGTGGACAAGGTCCAAAGCAAATCGGTAAACGCGACTAACGCTAAGCACTGTTAAAATATCATGCCATCTGCTAAGGCAGAGATTTGCACGAATTTATCGTGTAAACAAAAGTCACAAATCTAACACTAATCTAGGAACTTGCACACTAGGCCTAGATTACAAAATGTGTAAAATAATGCGAGAGGCAAATTTTTTAAAGTCGAGCCTGGCTCTGGAGGGCAAGTACGCACGAGTAGGCAGACGTGACATGGGGACTTACCTCAGATGAGACGGAAATACAATTGTATAGTCGAAAGTCTGAAGGCAAGTACGACTCTGTAAGTGGAAAATGGAATGAGGTGATTAGTGCGAGAGACTAGTAAAATCCAGCACGACCCAAAATCCAGTTCAGACTGAATTTAATACATTAGTGTTTGTGAACTAATCGAAACAGTTACTTTAAGCAGTGTGAAAAACTGTGCGGATGAAACTGTGATACGGACAGTGAACTGCTAGTATTGAACGTTCAACAGCGGTGAAGACGCCAAACGCCAATATTACGCACGAAAAACTGTGAATTTGCTTATAAATGTGAACTGTTAACGTGAAGTGAACCCACAGTCAATATTTTTGGGACAGACTGTAATTTCAGTGAGTACAATGAACCATGGAACTTGCCGTTGGCGGGGAGGCTTGCGTGCCTCAGCGATACAGATAGCCGTACCGTAGGTGCAACCACAACGGAGGGGCATCTGTTGAGAGGCCAGACAAACGTGTGGTTCCTGAAGAGGGGCAGCAGCCTTTTCAGTAGTTGCAAGAGCAACAGTCTGGATGATTGACTGATCTGGCCTTGTAACAATAACCAAAACGGCCTTGCTGTGCTGGTATTGCGAACGGGGAAACTACAGCCGTAATTTTTCCCGAGAGCATGCAGCTTTACTGTATGGTTAAATGATAATGGCGTCCTCTTTGGTGAAATATTCCGGAGGTAAAATAGTCCCCCATTCGGAACTCCAGGCAGGGACTACTCAAGAGGATGTCGTTATCAGGAGAAAGAAAACTGGCGTTATACGGATCAGAGTGTGGAATGTCAGATCCCTTAATCGGGCAGGTAGGTTAGAAAATTTAAAAAGGGAAATGGATAGGTTAAAGTTAGATATAGTGGGAGTTAGTGAAGTTCGGTGGCAGGAGGAACAAGACTTCTGGTCAGGTGACTACAGGGTTATAAACACAAAATCAAATACGGCTAATGCAGGATGAGGTTTAATAGTGAATAGGAAAATAGGAATGCGGGTAAGCTACTACAAACAGCATAGTGATCGCATTATTGTGGCAAAGATAGATACGAAGCCCACGCCTACTACAGTAGTACTAGTTTATATGCCAACTAGCTCTGCAGATGACGAAGAAATTGAAGAAATGTATGATGAAATAAAAGAAATTATTCAGATAGTGAAGGGTGACGAAAATTTAATAGTCATGGGTGACTGGAATTCGGTAGTAGGAAAAGGGAGAGAAGGAAATGTAGTAGGTGAATATGGATTGGGGCTAAGAAATGAAAGAGGAAGTCCCCTGGTAGAATCATAGCTAACACTTGGTTCAAGAACCATAAAAGAAGGTTGTATACATGGAAGAATCCTGGAGATACTAAAAGGTATCAGATAGATTATATAATGGTAAGACAGAGATTTAGGAACCAGGTTTTAAATTGTAAGACATTTCCAGGGGCAGATGTGGACTCTGACCACAATCTATTGGTTATGAACTGCAGATTAAAACTGAAGAAACTGCAAAAAGGTGGGAATTTAAGGAGATGGGACCTCGATAAACTGAAAGAACCAGAGGTTGTACAGAGTTTCAGGGAGACAATAAGGGAACAATTGACAGGCATGGGGGAAAGAAATGCAGTAGAAGAAGAATGGGTAGCTCTGAGGGATGAAGTAGTGAAGGCAGCAGAGGATCAAGTAGGTAAAAAGACGAGGGCTAGTAGAAATCCTTGGGTAACAGAAGATATATTGAATTTAATTGATGAAAGGAGAAAATATAAAAATGCAGTAAATGAAGCAGGCAAAAAGGAATACAAACGTCTCAAAAATGAGATCGACAGGAAGTGCAAAATTGCTAAGCAGGGATGGCTAGAGGACAAATGTAAGGATGTAGAAGCGAGTATCACTAGGGGTAAGATAGAAACTGCCTACAGGAAAATTAAAGAGACCTTCGGAGATAAGAGAACCATTTGCATGAATATCAAGGGCTCAGATGGAAACCCAGTTCTAAGCAAAGAAGAGAAAGCAGGAAGGTGGAAGGAGTATATAGAGGGTATATACAAGGGCGATGTACTTGAGGACAATATTATGGAAATGGAAGAGGAGGTAGATGAAGATGAAATGGGAGAAATGATACTGCGTGAAGAGTTTGACAGAACACTGAGAGACCTGAGTCGAAACAAGGCCCCCGGAGTAGACAACATTCCATTAGAACTACTGACGGCCTTGGGAGAGCCAGTCCTGACAAAACTCTACCATCTGGTGAGCAAGATATATGAAACAGGCGAAATACCCTCAGACTTCAAGAAGAATATAATAATTCCAATCCCAAAGAAAGCAGGTGTTGACAGATGTGAAAATTACCGAACTATCAGTTTAATAAGTCACAGCTGCAAAATACTAGCGCGAATTCTTTACAGACGAATGGAAAAACTGGTAGAAGCCGACCTCGGGGAAGATCAGTTTGGATTTCGTAGAAATGTTGGAACACGTGAGGCAATACTGACCCTACGACTTATCTTAGAAGCTAGATTAAGGAAGGGCAAACCTACGTTTCTAGCATTTGTAGACTTAGAGAAAGCTTTTGACAATGTTGACTGGAATACTGTCTTTCAAATTCTGAAGGTGGCAGGGGTAAAATACAGGGAGCGAAAGGCTATTTACAATTTGTACGTAATCCAGATGGAAGTTATAAGGGTCAAGGGGTATGAAAGGGAAGCAGTGGTTCGGAAGGGAGTGAGACAGGGTTGTAGTCTCTCCCCGATGTTATTCAATCTGTATATTGAGCAAGCAGTGAAGGAAACAAAAGAAAATTCGGAGGAGGTATTAAAATCCATGGAGAAGAAATAAAAACTTTGAGGTTCGCCGATGACATTGTAATTCTGTCAGAGACAGCAAAGGACTTGGAAGAGCAGTTGAACGGAATGGATAGTGTCTTGAAAGGGGGATATAAGATGAACATCAACAAAAGCAAAACGAGGATAATGGAATGTAGTCGAATTAAGTTGGGTGATGCTGAGGGAATTAGATTAGGAAATGAGAAACTTAAAGTAGTAAAGGAGTTTTGCTATTTGGGGAGCAAAATAACTGCTGATTGTCGAAGTAGAGAGGATATAAATCGTAGACTGGCAATGGCAAGGAAAGCGTTTCTGAAGAAGAGAAATTTGTTAACATCGAGTATAGATTTAAGTGTCAGGAAGTCATTTTTGAAAGTATTTGTATGGAAGTGAAACATGGACGATAACTAGTTTGGACAAGAAGAGAATAGAAGCTTTCGAAATGTGGTGTTACAGAAGAATGCTGAAGATTAGATGGGTAGATCACATAACTAATGAGGAAGTATTGAATAGGAGTTTGTGGCACAACTTGACTATAAGAAGGGATCGGTTGGTAGGACATGTTCTGAGGCATCAAGGGATCACAAATTTGGTATTGGAGGGCAGCGTGAAGGGTAAAAATCGTAGAGGGAGACCAAGAGATGAATACACTAAGCAGATTCAGAAGGATGTAGGTTGCAGTAGGTACTGGGAGATGAAGAAGCTTGCACGGGATAGAGTAGCATGGAGAGCTGCATCAAACCAGTCTCAGGACTGAAGACCACAGCAACAACAATCCCGATGGCCGCGCCAAATGGGGAGCGAACAGTTGACACCCTTGGGACTGCTAAAATTACAGACTAACTCGTAATTGTATACCCTTGAACACTCCATAAGCTGCAACCCTAAAAAAAGAAGCAGCCAAAATGAATTTACCAATGCAACAGGTCATAAGAAAGTATGATCAATTATTCGTCAAATTTCCTTGACAAAGATCTATGACGTGGCGCTACGAAGCGCTGTTACACTGCCGTCATATTTTTCACGAGATTCAAGATGGCGGACGACAGCTTGTTACTATGCGCTGCAGTTGCTAGTACCACAGTTGCATTGTGTGTGTATTTGGAAGAAAAGCGGCGGAAAGAAAGGAGACGTACTTGGATTAAGCCGTAGATATTGCGTCGTGATAGTGAAAGTACTCAGCAAAATTTGTTACTGGACTTGCAAGTGGAGGAAGTCAAGACATAATATATAAATTACTTACGAATGGATGAGAGTGTATTTCACTATTTGCTCAGTAAAGTGCCTTCTCATATTACAAAACAGAGTACTCCCTCGAGAAATGCTATATGTGCAGAAGACAGGCAAACCGCGACATTGCAATTTCTTGATACAGGAGAGAGCTACTATAGTTTACAGCACAGCACTCGAATATCACGTTGCACATTAACCAAAATAATTCCAGAAACGTGTGAAGTGATTTATAAAGCACTAGAGGGGGAATATGTCAAGATAAATGAATGTTTAGTGCACTATATAGGCAAGAACAACTATTTTTAATGTTGTATAATTTAAGTAATAGAATTAGTGTACCCAAAGTGGGATGGAATGTTAAGAAATATTTTTTTTTTATTTTAGAGTGTGACCACATCGTCTGTTCGGTCTTGCTGAAAAGCTGCCTGGATGTTTCCAGATGTAGACATGGATGGCTGTAGCTGTGATTGTGGACATGAAGTCGCCTGTAGCATATTCCACCTGCCCATCAACACACAATTAATAGCGTGCTTTGTGATGCTTGCCCACCCAGCACCCTAGTCGCAGCAAAATTATTAAAAGAGTCAAAGGAACAAACCAACTTTGAAGCCATGTTTACAAACACAATATGGAGACGACAAAGGGCTGTAGCGACGCCAGCGCTCAAAGCGGTTACATTTCACATTGCAGTGAACAGAAGGCCACAAATTTTATCATATTTATTTGACGACAGGCGAGATTTGACAGAGTTCCCTATTACACCATCAAATTTCTTTGACATAAATATTTCACATATCAACCTTGACAAAGAAATATGATAGTGTAATACAGGCCTAACCGACATGCCCGCTGTGGTCTAAAAGCAGTCCACGCGGTGTCGCATGGCGAATGTTCTGCCCATTGCGCAACGATAGACACCTTCTTTAGGGAACATTTGGAGACAACCGGATCCGTCGTTCGGAAAATACAAGACACCTGTACATTTTCCAAGCGTAACTCCACCTTATTTTTGTCTGCGCGGAAAATTAAAAAGTCTGCAGAGAGAAACAGGCGACTCACGAAGACAACGTAGACCGTGTAACACACGTCCACGCGAAAATAAGTCCAGGCGGAGTTCAACACGCGGTGATGAACCGCAGAAATCGCATCAGCCAATACTCTGGCTCAACACACTGAGTGCTCGGTCAAGTTCCACGCATGTCAGTGCAATATCGTCTTTGAAGTCTCTTTACAAAGCGACCGAAAATGTATACAATTCCACTAAAATGTAGTCATTGCCATATTCAGGCAGCTGCAAACGAAAGAGTCACTTGGAAACATTAACATAGAACCTAATAAATTGTTCACATAATAAATTCTGTAACCATAATGTAATTCGGTAATTTCCGTTTTACGTACCTTTTATTTTATTAATGTTGTGATTTAATTTAAATGTCAAAGAACTGATTCAAACGAAGTAATTGTGATGTAGTGAAAACTTTGTCCTCGCCAGCGAAGTTTACTGTTGTACAGTAGACTTGGCCACTGTTTCTATGTTTCGATACAGTGTATCGATACGTGGAACTGTTTCAGTGTTTCGGAACGGCTGTGGTTCACTGTTTCGAAACAGCGGTGTTTCATTCCGCCCTTGTCTCGATCTCGAGCCAGACACAGAAACTGTATCGTTGTTTCAAAATAAGGCTGTTTCAGTCCACCTGTGCTTGGAACGGACTGATTGTATCGAAACAGTGATGTTTCATTCCGCTCTGTGTCGGACGAGATTCGGGCTCGGCACAGGTACTGAAACACAGCATAACACTTCGTGAAACACTTTCAAGAGTGTCGAAATCTTTTTGACAAGCAATAGCATGAAGCTTAAGATGTCCGAAAATAAAGCTTCGTTTCTAGCTGACTATCCTATTCCGAAATGGCGTAACATCTGCTTTATAAACACTAACTAAACAATAAAACAACGCATACTATTCACATTCAAAATAATAAATATGTGAAAATCGTTCAGTTAAATTACAATTTTTTATAACATATTCTTCTCTGTTCATGTACTGTAATCGTATTAAGAAACGCAAGTAAGCCTGCAACATTTTGAATAAAAAAGGCGTAGAGTGACAGTTATTAGACATATACATAAATTTGATGTATGTATAATTGCAAGCATCTGTTTGACATATCACTGATAGTGTAATGGTGAACGGGAAGGACTATGAAGAATGGTGAATGTATAGTAACGGTTCGAAACATCTTGAAAGACAAAATTTTTTTGTTATATTTTGTTATTTATTCGAATTATTTGGCGTTATTTGTGAGTCTATAGTGACTGTGCCTATTATCCTCAATGATTCCCTTTGTGTGCATGGAAAGAAGCAGGATGAGTATATTACCCATATTAATGGAATGTGGGAACCCCAGTAGCATATCCGTTGTTTCTGCAGTTTGCTCCCACCTCCAGTTCCGTTCGTGGTGGTTCTTCTGTCTTCAGCTATGGCTGTCCTCAGCCAATTGAAAAGTATGAAAGTCACACGACACGAAAGCAGTGCATTTGCTGCAGGAAATACGAAACTGCCAAGACGCCTAAGTGATAGTTTCATACTTTCTGCGACATGATTAGTGCTCTCGCACCTCGTTTGTGTTCATATGGACATACTTATACAGTAGACATTCAAGGTGATAAAATGTGTAGGTTTATTAGATTACAAAACACAAATTGTTTCACTGTTTCGAAACAGCGTATCGAAACATTACATTGTACTGTTTCATTTGTTTCGAAACAGTTACATGTTTCAGTTTGCCCATCTCTATTGTACAGAGCCGCAGCGTACGGATGAAGTAAGGAGTGTTGTTGTCGGGTGGCGGTAGTTGTCGGCGGGGGGGGGGGGGGAAGAGCTGCCCTCGAAGGACACCACGTGGTGGGGAGGAGGTGACGCGGGGAGTCAACCCCGAACCCCGAGATCTGCGACACACGGCCGGGCGTACTGTGTGGTCGTAAGTGGGGACAGTACACCACCATCTGGGGACACTGACATTCCCGGATAGTACTGTGGGCCCAAACTTGTTACGGCGAGCGACATTAAGAAACAGCCTGTCGCCACACGATGTCGACGAACAATGCCTTACATCGCACGAGCAGCAACTCAAAGTAAGATTCGACCAGTTTAATCTTTACCTTGTACAAGGCTTGCCAGCGTAGGAGTTTTTTTTTTTATCTAAATAAGAGAGTTCAGTGCAGCAACTGTTATTGCCTAATGAACTTTACCTCAATCATTTCCCTAACAGCGTCCAATCCTTTCACCATTACAGACTCCGAGAACACCACCAGTGAACATGAAGTAAAATATTGGTCCTGCTAGCTTACTTAATTTCGATAACAATGATAAACAAGAGCAATTTACAAAACAGGGTGCTATTCAAAACTGTCATTTAACAATAGTTAACTTTCTTGCTTGGCAGGACAACTAGGTAAAGAATAATGACAAAGTTTGAGGGAAAAAACATAATTTAAACGGATGTTCATAAAATATTACCACAGAATCATACATTTCTTTGTGTGCGCTGCAAATTCTACTCATATTTGCAAATTACGTCAACAGTATTTTATTATTATTATTTTACACATCTAGTTCCCTAGGATTAAACTGATGAGCGAATCTTCAAGGACATGCAGCGTGTCAGTACATGAAATTACAGCATAGGAGTAATAACAGATAAAATAAAATGGTTATGAACCCCGAAAAAGACACGCCATAAGTTTATGTAAACGCATTCAACAATATAATGCATGAATCAGCTGAATTTTTCAAGGATCTCTTCGACAGAATAGGAGTGACCCATGAGAAAACTCTTCAGTTTCAATTTGAAAGCGCGTGGGTTACTGTTAAGACGTTTGAATTCTCGTGGTAGGTCACTGAAGATAGGCGCACCAGTATACTGTGCACCTTATTGAAACAAGAGTGAAGGAAGTGTAATCTCCTGGTTTTATGACTGTATGGCTTTAACCGTGTTTCGACGTCTGAGCCAGGATCAGTGCTTCTGGTTCCGTTCCCGCCTGACTACAGTCCGACGATTGGTTCGTAACTGCAGTCCAGAAACAACTGTCTGAGCGACCGCCGCTTAGATCGCGTAGACTGTATGGCCTTAAAAATTTTTTTTATTGTTATTTGGTCCAATTTTTACGTTGTTCACGAACTCTAACACCATCTCAGCTTTCCACGCCAATTAAGGCCATGTAAGCATGGCCTTTTCAGAATGTATTTTTGACCAAAAAGCTATTCTGGAAGTTGGAGCACAGAGTTTTTCTTAATCACGCCTTTTGCGTTCTTGTGGATATATTTCCATAGCAGCTTTCATCCCCTAACAAATAGTTCTTTACAAAAAAATGGTTCAAATGGCTCTGAGCACTATGGGACTTAACTCCTGAGGTCAGCAGTCCCCTAGAACTTAGAACTACTTAAACCTAACTAACCTAAGGACATCACACACATCCATGCCCGAGGGAGGATTCGAACCTGCGACCGTAGCGGTCGCGCGGTCCCAGACTGTAGCGCCTAGAACCGCTCGGCCACTAAGGCCGGCATTTCTTTACATCTAACAGAGGAGCAAAGTACCAATTTTCATGAATTTAGCTTTGAAATTTTTCTAATGTAACGAAATATTTTCTTAAGATTTTTCATGCTCTGTTGGACTGCCTTCAGGGCTGGATTTTCAGAAGCAATGAAACACAGTTTCGCAGGAGAGCTTTTGTAAAGTTTGGAAGGTAGGAGACGAGATACTGGCAGAAGTAAAGCTGTGAGGACGGGGCGTGAGTCGTGCTTCGGTAGCTCAGATGGTAGAGCACTTGCTCGCGAAAGGCAAAGGTCCCGAGTTCGAGTCTCGCTCGGGCACACAGTTTCAATCAGCCAGGAAGTTTCAATGAAACACGTATTTTTTATTTCTTGGCAGAAACCAGATTCCAGTTTTCGCAGTTCTATCTTCAAAATTTCCTTAATGGAGACATCCTTCATCCCCGTTTCACCCCCTTAGGGTGTAAGACCCGCACACCTCCTGGAGATTTCGAGTTCCTCCCGTTATCGGCCTGTGCTGCGCTATGATGGGTCAGACGTCAGGACATTGCCTTTCATACTCCAAGATTAATAATTATTAATGACACAGCAATTTTTGCTCGTCAATTGAGCTGCCCACCGTTCGTAAGTTATTTTCAATCTAAAATTATAGCAGATTCAGTTTATTTACTCCATATTTCACTGAATATTTCTTATTTTTACTTTTCGTTCGATCGTTCCCGTGTACAAGTAGTCGCGGAATAACGATTCGTTTGTAATTGTATCTGGGCTTTTTGGTATTTTCATTATTCTTCGGAACATATGCCATGCCCCAAGTAACAGCGAAAAGCAGTCGGACGCGTCATTTAAAAATCCTAATTAAACGGAAAACCAGCTCCGCTTGTAATGGTACTTGAATTACGTAACCATTACGGCACCTCAACTCAACCTCTCGATACCAGCAGTATTCTACTGTGTTTCTGTAAAGTAGTTGGCATATTTCTGAGACAACATTTAGATTTGATTTCATTAATGTAGAGGTACTTTGATACATCGATATGTTTATGTTGCAATGATATTATTCTTATGTGTATTCTTTCTTTTGTCACTATGATTTTGTCGTACTTGTAACTATTGATTTTTGGGCGCGTAAGTGATTATTAGTTAGTTTTGTTAGAGTGTCGGACCTTAAAGTCAAGTCTTGGACGTCATGTTGGAAAGACGCATATAAAATGTGAACTTTAACAGTGAGGAAGATGCTTTCAAGTATGTTTTGTATTGTGAAGTGATGTTTTGTGTGTTACGTGATATTGCAACAAAAGCAATAAAAAGGAAGTGTAACTTAAATTCGGAGTGCTGATTATTTTTTTTACATCACCATTGTGCTAACTTTCAAAGGTTTAATCTTCAAGAATGGTTTGTGGAACACATCTATAAAACTTCTGAATATCGCATAATAAAACCTAGGCCTCTTTGCATCCGAGCTTGGAATCATCACCACCTAGATTTTCGACGATTGTGCCATGATTTTACGACACCAGCGTGGGAAATACGAAGAGATGAGTGCCTAGTTTATTTATTATTACATGAAATGACTTAATTAACTGTGCTCTAAAGACACCTGCCACATAATAACTTTGTTGTTGCCCGAAAATGCAGTGTTTAATGGCATTTGAATTGTTACTTAGTGGCATTTTCGTACTATTACTATTTTTATACATTTGACTTCTCAGTTTTAACGTAATATTTACGTAAATCAAGAACGATATACTTCTAACTTCCCACGCCAAATGGTGGGTGCTATGTTTTGCAGTAAGCAACCGTGTATATTTGATGTCATGTATGTATGGGTTCTGACACAGTGCTTATGCGGAAGCGTATAACCACTGTTATAATAATGCTAGCTTGTTATAATGACCACATTTTTTTGCATAGTGCA
Organism: Schistocerca nitens; assembly: GCF_023898315.1. NCBI lineage: Eukaryota > Metazoa > Arthropoda > Insecta > Orthoptera > Acrididae > Schistocerca > Schistocerca nitens. The sequence continues at coordinate 449,691,035 of NC_064618.1, read as the reverse complement.
ACGAAAAATTCTTCGCAACGTATGCACGTCCTGTACTCCAATGACATCCCAAAAACAATTAAGTGAAAGTAACCAAAGCAGTTAGTCTGTCGCTCCGCCGAGGTTTTCCCCAGGGTTTCCCTACGCCCCCCCCCCCCCCATGAAACATGGACCTTGCCGTTGGTGGGGAGGCTTGCGTGCCTCAGCAATACAGATAGCCGTACCGTAGGTGCAACCACAACGGAGGGGTATCTGTTGAGAGGCCAGACAAACGTGTGGTTCCGGTGTGGTTCCAGAAGAAGGGCAGCAGCCTTTTCAGTAGTTGCAGGGGCAACAGTCTGGATGATTGACTGATCTGGCCCTGTAACAATAACCAAAACGGCCTTGCTGTTGTGGTACTGCGAACGGCTGAAAGCAAGGGGAAACTACAGCCGTAATTTTTCCCGAGGGCATGCAGCTTTACTGTATGATTTAATGAAGATGGCGTCCTCTTGGGTAAAATATTCCGGAGGTAAAATAGTCCCCCATTCGGATCTCCGGGTAGGGACTACTCAGGAGGACGTCGTTATCAGGAGAAAGAAAACTGGCATTCTACGGATCGGAACGTGTAATGTCAGATTCCTTAATCGGGCAGGTAGGATAGAAAATTTAAAAAGGGAAATGGATAAGTTAAAGTTAGATATAGTGGGAATTAGTGAAGTTCGGTGGCACGAGGAACAGGACTTCTGGTCAGGCGAATACAGGGTAATAAATACAAAATCAAATAGGGATAATGCAGGAGTAGGTTTAATAATGAATAAAAAAATAGGAGTGCGGGTAAGCTACTACAAACAGCATAGTGAACGCATTATTCTGGCCAAGATAGACACGAAGCCCATGCCTACTACTGTAGTACAAGTTTATATGCCAACTAGCTCTGCAGATGATGAAGAAATTGATTAAATGTATGATGATATAAAAGAAATTATTCGGGTAGTAAAGGGAGACGAAAATTTAATAGTCATGGGTGACTGGAATTCGGTAGTAGGAAAAGGGAGAGAAGGAAACATAGTAGGTGAATATGGATTGGGGGTAAGAAATGAAAGAGGAAGCTGCCTGGTAGAATTTTGCGCAGAGCATAACTTAATCATAGCTAACACTTGGTTCAAGAATCGTGAAAGGAGGATGTATACATGGAAGGACCCTGGAGATACTAGAAGGTTTCAGATAGATTATATAATGGTAAGACAGAGATTTAGGAACCAGGTTTTAAATTGTAAGACATTTCCAGGGGCAGATGTGGACTCTGACCACAATCCATTGGTTATGAACTGCAGATTAAAACTGAAGAAAAGGTGGGAATTTAAGGAGATGGGACCTCGATAAACTGAAAGAACCAGATGTTGTACAGAGTTTCAGAGAGAGAGCATAAGCGAACAATTGATTGGAATGGTGGAAAGAAATACAGTAGAAGAAGAATGGGTAGCTTTGAGGAATGAAATAGTGAAGGCAGCAGAGGATGAAGTAGGTAAAAAGATGAGGACTAGTAGAAATCCTTGGGTAACAGAAGAGATACTGAAATTAATTGACGAAAGGAGAGAATACAAAAATGCAGTAAGTGAAGCAGGCAAAAAGGAATACAAACGTCTCAAAAATGAGATCGTCAGGAAGTGAAAAATGGCTAAGCAGGGATGGCTAGAGGACAAACGTAAGGATGTAGAAGCTTATCTCACGAGGGGTAAGACAGATACTGCCTACAGGAAAATTAAAGAGACCTTTGGAGAAAAGAGAACCACTTGCATGAATATCAAGAGCTCAGATGGAAACCCAGTTCTAAGCAAAGAAGGGAAAGCAGAAAGGTGGAAGGAGTATATAGTGGGTCTATACAGGGGCGATGTTCTTGAGGACTATATTGTGGAAATGGAAAAGGATGTAGATGGAGATGAAACGGGAGATATGATACTGCGTGAAGATTTTGACAGAGCACTGAAAGACCTAAGTCGAAACAAGGCCCCGGGAGTAGATAACATTCCATTGGGAGAGCCAGTCCTGACAAAACTCTACCATCTAGTGAGCAAGATGTATGAGACAGGTGAAATTCCCTCAGACTTCAAGCAGTATATAATAATTCCAATCCCAAAGAAAGCAGGTGTTGCCCGCATCTCGTGGTCGTGCGGTAGCGTTCTCGCTTCCCACGCCCGGGTTCCCGGGTTCGATTCCCGGCGGGGTCAGGGATTTTCTCTGCCTCGTGATGGCTGGGTGTTGTGTGCTGTCCTTAGGTTAGTTAGGTTTAAGTAGTTCTAAGTTCTAGGGGACTGATGACCATAGATGTTAAGTCCTATAGTGCTCAGAGCCATTTGAACCATTTGAAAGCAGGTGTTGACAGATGTGAAAATTACCGAACTATCAGTTTAATAAGTCACAGCTGCAAAATACTAACGCGAATTCTTTACAGACGAATGGAAAAACTGGTAGAAGCCGACCTCGGGGAAGATCAGTTTGGATCCCGTAGAAACGTTGGAACACGTGGGGCAATACTGACCCTACGACTCCCTACGACTTATCTTAGAAGAAAGATTAAGGAAAGGCAAATCTACGTTTCTAGCATTTGTAGACTTAGAGAAAGCTTTTGACAATGTTGACTGGTACTCTCTTTCAAATTCTGAAGGTGGCAGGGGTAAAGTACAGGAAGCGAAAACCTATTTACAATTTGTACAGAAAGCAGATGGCAGTTATAAGAGTCGAGGGGCATGAAAGGGAAGCAGTGGTTCGGAAGGGAGTGAGACAGGGTTGTAGCCTATCCCCGATGTTATTCAATCTGTATATAGAGCAAGCAGTAAAGGAAACAAAAGAAAAGTTCGGAGTACGTATTAAAATCCATGGAGAAGAAATAAAAACTTTGAGGTTCGCCAATGACAGTGTAATTCTGTCAGAGACAGCACAGGACTTGGAAGAGCAGTTGAACGGAACGGATAGTTCTTGAAAGGAGGGTATAAGATGAACATCAACAAAAGCAAAACGAGGATAATGGAATGTAGTCGAATTAAGTCGAGTGATGCTGAGGGAATTAGATTAGGAAATGAGACACTTAACATAGTGAATTAGTTTTGCTATTTGGGGAGCAAAATAACTGATGATGGTCGAAGTAGAGAGGATATAAAATGTTGACTGGCAATGGCAAGGAAAGCGTTTCTGAAGAAGAGAAATTTGTTAACATCGAGTATAGATTTAAGTGTCAGGAAGTCATTTCTGAAAGTATTTGTATGGAGTGTAGCTATGTATGGAAGTGAAACGTGGACGATAAATGGTTTGGACAAGAAGAGAATAGAAGCTTTCGAAATGTGGTGCTACAGAAGAATGCTGAAGATTAGATGGGTAGATCACATAACTAATGAGGAGGTATTGAATAGAACTGGGGAGAAGAGGAGTTTGTGGCACAACTTGACTATAAGAAGAGATCGGGTGGTAGGACATGTTCTGAGGCATCAAGGGATCACCAATTTAGTACTGGAGGGCAGCGTGAAGGGTAAAAATCGTAGAGGGAGACCAAGAGATGGATACACTAAGCAGATTCAGATGGATGTAGGCGCACTAAGTACTGGGAGATGAAGAAGCTTGCACAGGATAGAGTAGCATGGAGAGCTGCATCAAACCAGTCTCAGGACTGAAGACCACAATAACAACATTAACTCGAATGGTTACCACTTGTATCTTCCATAGTTTTTTTGATTTCAGTCTTAACAGAGAAGCTGATAGGTACCAAGTACATAACGTAATTAATTCGTATGATCTGGCCATTCATTTTAGCGATTCAGTTGACTGTATACTGCTCTGCTATCAACGCAAGAGCTTAAATTTTTCTGTCTGCTCCCTTGTGCTGCGCCAAGAACGACGATCGGAACGTTTATTTTGTAGCAGCAGTTTTTACAGTAACCTGTAGTTACTTATAACAGTTCGAAATAAGAGGCCGTTATCAATGCTGTGATTGCCTGAGGCAGAACAGACGGAGCAGTCGCCGTATTCGGTTTTATACTATCGGCGCGTTGGTGCCACATTTGCTGACTTTGTATTGAAACTTACTTCCAAAGAAAGAACACGAAAAACTCTAGTTACCTGCGCGATCGTCTGACACTTTCGAGAGATTTTAAAATTGGCAACAGTAATTTCATTGCAGTTTCCGAATGATGAACACTGGATTGAACAATTATGTTTCCGAGTGAAATGGGATGAAGATATTAAACTACCGGGAAAAACAATCTGTGCCCTCTACATCTGCGTTTCGTGTGTCAGGGCAAATTGTGATGGGAAATGTTAACAGAACTTTGCATTTTACTGATATGATATGTGTAACTGGTCGACAACATGGAGGATATGCTTTGGCGTTAGACATTTCAGTCTTTAACTTTTAACAATAATCATTTCTGGAGGTAATAAACCACGCCGAGTAGTTTCGAGTACGGAATCTCTGTCACCGTACAACTTCTGCTCCACTGTAACATTGATCCTTTGTATCGACTGAGTCCTCTGCAGTCTTTGGTACAGAGTATACATGTCAGTGACGTCACGTGTGACTTGACCAGGTTTTCCTGCCGTCTGGACAGCTGCTCCAGTCCCACCGCCAGCAGGCGGTTCCAGAGCACGTTGACCTCGCTCGTAGAAGGTGTGCTTCGCACTCCTGCTGCTGGAGGGGGGTTTGGGGGGGGGGGGGGGAAGGCGTCTCCCAGTGGATCAGGTCGTTGGCGTACGCGCTTTATGAACAGGCCAGCAGGTATCAAGGTCAGAAAACGAGAGCGTAGTATTCCGATTACGTGGGGCAAATTTTGTGGCAACAATATTGTCAGTCTGCTTGGAACAAAAGCAGAGAATCAAAGTACATAAAACTAGCAGGTTGTGCGCAATATGAACTGTGCAACTGTCATGACAGGTTTTACAGTTCTATCAGAATTATTCACTGAAACTGGGCTAAAATTTTTTGAGGTGTCACCACTACTTTTCGTCACCCTTTACCTACTCGTCTCCCTATCTGGGCTGCAAATTAGTACACCTTCCTTTGATTGGTCAGAAAACCTGCACAGGAAATTTGTGCAAAATCTGGCTTGCTCGAGTGGGGACCGACAGACCACTCACTATTTGATCATTCTGTGTCTGTGTGTGTGTGTGTGTACTTGCGTTGTCAGGAGGCCACATGACAAAGCTGTTCATTCAGTCCTAACTTTTGAGATACAAAGTTTCTTTTTTTTTTTTTTTTCCTTTTAGCGATCATCTGCCACGTATTGGTGACCACAGCAACGTCCAAGACGTCTGTCCATCGGTAAATGCCGCCTGCTCTTGTGTCCAAAGTCGATCCACTTTGCGGTAATTGTAAACAGTTCCGTCCTGTCAATATATTGTTTAGAATTGTGTTCGTCACGCAGGATGAACCGATAAAATATGTTTAGTGAATAGGTTTGTAGTTTCCGTTCTGTGGACTTCGTTGTGAATATTAGTGGAACAATGGTGTGCTTCGGGGGGGTCTTCTGTCGAGTTATCACCGAGTCAGCCCTGTTCTTCAGTTGCTGAAAATGTAAACAACTCGACGGAACAGTCGCAGGCTCACCAGTAATCAGTGGCGCCGAAGAATCCAGCGAGATCGTACGAGCGAAACGTGTTATGAGCCAGTTCATCCCAGTTTGTCAGCCTCGTACTGTGTGACGAGCAGACCTCCGATTCTTTAAAGAATGCAACTTCCCTGTATAAAACAGCTTGAAACTTCTCATTACACTGCAACAGAGTTAAAGTGTTAAATATTCGGCGTTTAGCATGCAGGTTTAGAAAAGATTTGAAATCATGTTCAAAGTTTACTGGAGGTCGCCAAGTATGAAACGCTGGATGAGATAGCCAGGGGAATTTGCGCTCCGTTTGAAGCGAAGACGAGTTTTTCGCGCATCTCGCTGTTTACGACGTCGTACCTCGTCAGCAGTGACGTATCTGGATACTGTCTGCAAACTGTGTTGCCGATAGAGATGGGAAAACTGAAACACGTAACTGTTTCGAAACAAATGATACAGTACAGTGTAATGTTTCGATACGCTGTTTCGAAACAGTGAAACAGTTTGTGTTTTATAATCTAATAAACCTACACATTTTATCATCTTGAATGTCTACTGTATAAGTATGTCCATATAAACACAAATGAGGTGCGAGAGCGCTAATCGTATCGCAGGCAGTATGAAACTATCACTTAGGCATCTTGGCAGTTTCGTATTTCCTGCAGAAAATGCGCTGCTTTCGTGTCGTGTGACTTTCATACTTTTCAATTGGCTGAGGACAGCCATAGCTGAAGACAGAAGAACCACCACGAACGGAACTAGAGATGGAAGCAAAGTGCAGAAACAACGGATATGCTACTGGGATTCCCACATTCCGTTAGTATGGGTAATATACCCTTCGTGCTAATTTCCATGCACACAAAGGGAATTGTGGATAATACGCACAGACTATAGGCTCACAAATAACGCCAAATAACTCGAATAAATAACAAAATATAACAGAAAAAATTTTGTCTTTCAAGATGATTGCTATAAATTCACCATGCTTCCCAGCCCCTCCCCTTCACCATTACACTATCAGTGATATGTCAAACAGATTGCTTGCAATTATACCTACATCAAATTTATGTATATGTCTAATAACTGTCACTCGACGCCTTTTTTTTATTCAAACTGTTGTAGGCTTACTTGCGTTTCTTAATATGATTACTGTACATGAACAGAGAAGCGTATGTTATAAAAGAAGTGTAATTTAACTGAAAGATTTTCACATATTTATTACTTTGAATGTGAATAGTATGTGTTGTTTTATTGTTTGGTTAGTGTTTATAAAGCAGATGTTACGCCATTTCGGAATAGGACAGTCAGCTAGAAACGAAGCTTTATTTTCAGATATCTTAAGCTTCATGCTATTGCTTGTCAAAAAGATTTCGACACTCTTGAAAGTGTTTCATGAAGTGGTATGTTGCGTTTCAGTACCTGTACCGAGCCCGAATCTCGTCCGAAACAGAGCGGAATGAAACATCACTGTTTTGATACAATTAGTCCGTTCCAAGCAAAGGTGGACAGAACAGCCTTATGTTGAAACAACGATACAGTTTCTGTGTCTGGCTCGAGATCGAATCTGGTCCGGTTATCCGAGACAGGGGCGGAATGAAACACCACTGTTTCGAAACAGTGAACCACAGCCGTTCCGAAACACTGAAACAGTTCCACGTTTCGATACACTGTATCGAAACATAGAAACAGTGGCCAAGTCTAGTTGCCAACAGAGTCGGTAGTAAACGAGTAACAAATTCAAGCGTTAGGTCCGCTGCTGACGTTTCACTGATCGAACGGCGGAAATGGAGTTACCGATCAAGTTTCGTCCCTTCACAATTTCACGTGGATTGTGTGTGTGTGCGTGTGTGTGTGTGTGTGTGTGTGTGCGTGCGCGAGCGCTCGCGCACGTACGCAGAGGTGTCAGTGACAAAAAAAAACTTTGTGAATGTTTGACACGGAGAACCCAGCAGAGGCGGACGCCGACAGGGTGTGGCCGCATCGCACTGCAGTCGCTCAGAGGACACCAGGCTGTACTGACAGCGTTTACGTTTCGACAGAGGTAGTTTTACACAAGCTCTGGGGGAGTAACTGGGACAAGTCTGTAAACATTTCTTAAAAACCTTTTTCAGCGTCGCGATTAGCTCTTGCTGTATGCGAAATGGACAAATATTTCCAGAGGTTTGAGTATTTGCATTTAACAGTGAGCTCTATTACAGCCCGTTTCGACTTAGTTGCGACTTCCGACTTCTGGCTCACCGGTGGGGACATGACGCCGTTGCCCAGGTAACACCAGTGGCTTCCCCCCACCACGCCACCGGCAGTTCGCTTCGTACAGCGCCCCTGTTGACAAACCGTGGATAAACAGCGCCACGTGGCGTCGCGACTTAGAGGTGCCTGCGTCCATCAGCTCTGGTAGTAAAGTGATTTTCTGCCGTTGGTGTGCCCTACAGTCGTCAAGAGTTGCAAACGAGTGTTTCGTGTTGGCGCTGCATTAATAATAGCAGCACAGAACGTCTGAACACGAGATCAGCAGTGAAAGTGGTCGTCCTAGAGCACGGCCATCGGCTGTGGCTTCGATGTTCTGCTGCTGAGTACTCCTCAGAGTTCGACAAAGCAGTGGACAGTGTGCAGTACCGCTCGGTTGTGATGGTTGAAGCTCCAACAGTGCACCGGAGGAAAGCGGCTATTTTTCTCTGGCTACAAAGAAATGTCTATAAGCCATAGTTTATGTATTGCAGTTACATGATATATACAGTAAATAAAAGGAGTTTTTGTAGAGCCAACTACATTTTCTAAATAAAAGGCTCACTGCTTCAATAATGAATAATAAATAATAATCTTGAACAGTTTAAATATAATTCTTATGATTTCGTAAGTTTTGGTGACATTTGCTATTACTTGAATAAATTAAATACTGGAAAGCTACAGTGCATTAGGCGTGTATTTATTTTCAAAATTGTGCTCCCATTTATTCTTTTGCGATTTAACGTGAAGTTAATAGGATGACAAACTTTGCGCAATATAATGTTTACATACTGCGATCGATAGGAATGTTCTTATTAAAGACAGACAATTAATAGAGATAATCTTGCTGTCAAGTGTGGAATGTATTGTGCACTTAATTAAAGGCTGGATATCGTACCCTTCAGAACCTACATGGCATCTACCACTTTAAATCCAAAAGCTGTATCTAACAATTCTTTTTACCAAACTGGACTCTTGGTTTCTTACAGGGTCAACGCCGGCCGCGGTGGTCTCGCGGTTCTAGGCGCGCAGTCCGGAACCGTGCGACTGCTACGGTCGCAGGTTCGAATCCTGCCTCGGGCATGGATGTGTGTGGTGTCCTTAGGTTAGTTAGGTTTAAGTATTTCTAAGTTCTAGGGGACTGATGACCACAGCAGTTGAGTCCCATAGTGCTCAGCGCCATTTATTAACAGGGTCAACGAACTGTAGCTGAAATTTGTTGGCTACAAATGTTTGATGTAGTTTATGAAACATTCCGTTCGTTCTTGGGGGAATATAGACATGTTAACACACAGTATTAATGTTCCAGCATGATATTTATTTAATAGTTCGTTATGAACCTGCTTTCGGCTTATTTGGCGATCGTCAGATAACTGCCGATGGCTTAAGAAGCCGAAAGCAAGTTCATAACAGACTATTAAATATATATTATGGTGGAACATTAATACTGTGTACTAAAATATCACATGTGTTTAGTCCTTCCTGAGGAGAACATAAAACAAAGTTAATTCCCATCTTCCACGTAGTCCCCACTAAAGTTCTCACAAGAGCCACTACCACACACCCACCTACACACACACACACACACACACACACACACACACACTCACCCAGCCACCCACACACACACACATACACATACATACACTGAAGCGCCAAAGAAACAGGTATAGGCATGCGTATTCAAATACAGAGATACATAACACGCAGAATACGCCTGTATGAGACAACAAGTGTCTGATGCAGTTAGATCCGTTACTGCTGCTAAATGGGAGGTTATCAAGTTTTAAGTGAGTTTGAACGTGGTGGTATAGTCGGCGCACGAGCGATGGGACACAGGATCTCTGAGGTGGCGATGAAGTGGGGATTTTCCATTACGACAATTTCGTGAGTGTACCGTGAATATCAGGAATTCGGGAAAAAATCAAATCTCCGAAATCACTGCGGCCGTAAAAATATCCTGCAAGAACGGGACCAATGGCTAATGAAGAGAATCGTTCAACGTGACAGAAGTGCAACCCTTCCGCAAATTTCTGCAGATTTCAATGCTGGGCCACCAACGAGTGTCAGTGTGCGAACGATACAACGAAACATCATCGATACGAGATTTCGGAGGCCATGTCCCATTCCTGTACCCTTGATGACTGCACGACACAGAGCTTTATGCCTCGCCTGGGGCCGTCACACCGACATTGGACTGTTGATGACTGGAAACATGTTTCCTGCTCTGACGAGTCTCATTTCAGATTGTATCGAGCGGACGGTTGTGTATGGGTGTGGAGACAACCTCATGAATTCATGAACCCTGCATGTCAGCAGGGGACTGTTTAAGCTGGTGGAGGCTCTGTAATGGTGTGGGATGTCTTTCAGTTGGAGTGATATGGAACCCCTGATACGTCTACATACGAATCTGATGGATGAAACGTATGTAAGCATCCTGTCTGATCACCTGCATCCATTCATGTCCATTTCCGTTCCGACGGACTTGGCAATTCCAGCAGGAGAATGCGACACTCCACGCATCCAGATTTGCTACAGAGTGGCTCCAGGAACACTCTTCTGAGTTTAAACACTTCCCCTGTCCACCTAACTTCCCGGACATGAACATTATTGAGCATATCTGGGATGCCTTGCGACGTGCTGAACAGAAGAGATCTCCACCAGCTCGTACTCTTACGGATCTACGAACAGCCCTGCAGGGTTCATGATGTCAGTTCCCTCCAGCATTACTTCAGACATTATCCGAGTCCATGCCACGTCGTGTTGTGGCACTTCTATGTGCTCGCGGGGGCCCTACACTATATTAGGCAGATGTACATGTTGGTTTGGCTCTTCATTGTATTTATTTCATGCAAGCATACAGCCTCTGAATGTCGTCTCGAGGAATTTCTTGCCATGTCTGAAACGTGCCGTTTTTAGCTGACGCAGGCCTCTGGCTGGAGGCTGCTGTGGATGTATACGCCTTCCCAGCAAAGTCCACATACGGTCTGTGGGGAACGAATCAGTGATGTTCCCAATCCTCTCATCGGATCTCGGAAACTTAATTCACAGTAGCTAGGTAGCAACAGGGCTTTTAAATACAGGCGGGTTAATCCTGTCTTGCAGATCAAAGCGAGGTTGGCGACCCTTACGTCAGACTGACATGACATGTGTAGCAGTGAAGGCTGCTTCCACGAGTGGAGTTGGTGTTGGGGGGTGGGGGGGTCTGCAGAGACGGGCGTGTAGAGATGAGGAGGGGGGGAGAGGGGAGGTGAGGGCCGCCTCGGCAGTGCTGTCGTCTTCTCTGTCAGCGTCTCTCTGCGATCAGAGGTGTGTGCGGGTAAGGCGCACTTACTTGTTAGCTCCTACCTTGTGATGTACCAAGATGGCGAGGCATGCTGCAATCTCCAGTGCTGTATCTCAAGTCGTCAACTCTTCCTTCTCAACATTCTCTGTTAAGATTATGGGTGGTCGGTAAGTGAGTGGTGATCGCTGTAATTTGACAGTTTCTGAAAATCACATCTGTATACTACCACTTATACTGTAGCAAGGTGTTTAATTGGGCTGCATACTGAATTCACACAGGTAACAGTTTCATTTCCATTGGTCGCTCATTCATTTTTTATTCCAACAAATGGCTGGTCTTTTATTAATAACGTATCACAGTAAACAGTACATAGTATGCTATTATACTTCTGGAAAGACGTGTGTACTTCTAGTTTGACATCTGGCATATGTCTTTCCTACCGCGATACTGTCTGTATAAATGTTTTTTTTTTTTTAAATAATTTTGTTCCTTGTTTAAGACCACAACACTGCATACACGTTACTTTTTAATGTCCTCTATTATACTTTAATGTACCTCTAGCTCAACAAGTCATCATCACAAAAGCACGTTAGTCGTATGTAAAACTCTCCTTTAACATCTTTGTGTTCACTTGAGATTACGCTGAACAACTAAAACTATTACACTCTTTTATGCTACCATGTACAAGTAAGTAATTAATGCTAAATAAAGAATGAATTATAAATCTGAGGCACTGTTTTGTGAAATCGGTCGCAGTTAATTTTGTCTCGTCTGCTAGATTCTGTCTTTATAACTAATTACATGGTTTAGAACAGTCTACAGTGAAAGACAATCCTTTGAGAAGAATGCTTACAGAGGTTACAACGAAGATTCTGCAACGGCAGCCTGTTCTTTCTTCCTCCTCGCTAGATTTCTCTCAGCTGCTGAGCACAGCTCTTGCTCCGGAATGGTGATGTCTGGGCTGAAACACGCCAGTATCCTCTTCTTGAGTATGGGGAGCGTCGTTCCGTTACAAATGAAAAAAACATACAGCAGTGGCCCCTGCACCATTGTAGCTATATGTACGCAGTACACAAGCTGTGCCACGCCCTGCACCTGGTGAAACCCAATTCTAATGATAATCCCAATCCCACTTAAGATTACAGTTTTAACTGACATAAAAACGAGTTCTTTCTTTGAGGCAAATTTACCCTTCCTATAAATTTTGAGTTGCTGCATTGAGTTCCGAGTTCGTAGGTACATGATTCCCACCAGTCCGAGACAAACCAAGTTAAAAGATATCGATAGTGAAATCGCCCCAAGGAATATTATCCGACTATAGATCAGATAATACCTGGCCGTTCTTTCCAAAGCGATACACGTTGCGCATACCATACTCCAGGGTATTAGTGCATACAGCACCTGGCGACGGAATATCTGGCTCGCTTCAGTAGGTGCTAGCTCGTTAGGAAGCCTCAGATGACGAACACACGCGTACATGTGGTAGCAGAATGAGTTCAGCCAGATACAGCTGAGAAACGTGAGGGCGCTATCGATCAGTACCATTACAGATAAGTCGGGGACGCCTGCCATCCGATAAACGACCTCAGAACACAGGATCTGGACTATACCCGTGATCTGAAAGGACAAGAATATCTTTCCAGGCAGATTACGTAAATGGGGAAGGTGCATGTATAGTCCGGCAGTCAAAAAGCGGAAAAGAATATTTAACACTACAAACGATATTTCTAAAGATTTCAACCTGTCGATTTTAAAATTCTTGTATTTCAAGGTGACACTGTACAAACTCTCTTTGTAACTCAGTGTCCTTTCTGTTGGCTTTACATAACCTCTGAGAGGATCTGTCCACGTTACTTCGAAGCCACTCGGGTACAGCCCAGCTCCGTAATATCTGACGGCACACAGCTCAGGAGATTTATGGAAGGAAAACTCGCGGCACTTCAGCAACAGGACAGCTCTGGAGACAGAGCAGATGGCGTCTGTGGCGTTCGATTCCAGACACGACTGGTCGTCGGGACTGTCGAAGTAGCAGCGAGCGTCGTGCACGGACTGCACGATACTGAATGGGACGTCCTGACAAACGCCGAACGAGTTGACAGCCATCCAGGCCAGCAGACAGAGGTTGACGTTGGCCCTCTGCGTGTAGGCCAGGTAGCTGGTGACGGGTACGTGGGCCGACCTCTGCACCATGTCGGACCACAGACGCTCGCGGCACTGTAGGCGCTGCTGGATGGTCTCCGGGGGCAGGTCTTCCAGCGGACACGTGGGGTGCTCTAGGACGTCAGCCAGCAGCTGCAGGCAGTCAGTGTCCACGTTGAGCACGGCGCTGCTTTTGTCCTCCAGCTGCCACTTCTCGTCTGGAAAAGAACGACAGCAAGTAGTTGGTGCTCGTACACTGTAGCTAGCTAAACCTTAAGTCTTCTTTGGACGATACGACTGGGTGTTGTTGAGTTAAATCGTCGATGATCGGTGGTTATAGTAGGCTACAACCAACAAATAACCAGATATATATACTAACAAGGGAACCTCCCCATCGCACCCCCCTCAGATTTAGTTATAAGTTGGCACAGTGGATAGGCCTTGAAAAACTGAACACAGATCAATCGAGGAAACAGGAAGAAGTTGTGTGGAACGATGAAAAAAATAAGCAAAATATACTAACTGGGTAGTCCATGCGCAAATATGCAACATCAATGACAATGTGACCTCAGGAGCGCCGTGGTCTCGTGGTTTGCGTGAGCAACTGTGGAACTGGAGGTCCTTGGTTCAAGTCTTCCCTCGAGTGAAAATTTTAATTTTTTATTTTCAGACGATTATTATCTGAAAAACTCTTATGTTTTCATCGCTTTTTTGGGAGTGATTATCACATCGACAAGAAAACCTAAATCGGGCAAGGTAGAAGAATCTTTTTACCCATTCGCCAAGTGTACAAGTTAGGTGGGTCGACAACATATTACTGTCATGTGACGCACATGCCGTCACCAGTGTCGTATAGAACATATCAGACGTGTTTTCCTTTGAAGGAATCGGTTGACCTATGACCTTGCGATCAAATGTTTTCGGTTCCCATTGGAAAGGCACGTCCTTTCGTCTACTAATCGCACGGTTTTGCGGTGCGGTCGCAAAACAGAGACACTAAACTTATTACAGTGAACAGAGACGTCAATGAACGAACGGACAGATCATAACTTTGCGAAAATAAAAAAAGTAAACTCTTCACAGGAGGGAAGACTTGAACCATGGACCTCTCATTCGGCAGCTGCTCACGCTAGCCACGGGACCACGGCGCTCCTGAACGCTCGATTTCCTTGATGTTGCCTATCTTGCGCATGGACTTCTCAGTTTGTATATTTTGCTTATTTTTTTCATAGTTCCACACAACTTCTTCCTGTTTTCTCGATTGATCTGTGTTCAGTTTTTCAAGGCCTATCCACTGTGCCAACTTATAACTAAATCTGAAGAGAGTGCGATGGGGAGGTTCCCTTGTAAGATGGTATCTGTTCTTTCGGACATGTCCGAAAGAACAGATACCATCGGTGACCATGCAGCTCGTTAGAATGAAATTACAATGAAATGAACACCCTTAGCTGCTTACAGGCGTTGACATACGTCAACAGAGACAGATGAATATGTGTGCGCCGACCGGGACTCGAACCCGGGATCTCCTGCAGTGCGGGACAATACGTTGAGAATGTGGGTCTCGCGGGAGGCGTGCCAGAGATAAATCCCTGCAGTCGCGCTATTCTCTGTGTCCTCGATGGCTCAGATGGATAGAGCGTCTGCGATGTAAGCAGGGGATCCCGGGTTCGAGTCCCGGTCGGGGCACACATTTTCATCTGTCCCCGTTGACGTATGTCAACGCCTGTAAGCAGCTAAGGGTGTTCATTTCATTGTAATTTCATTCTAATGAGCTGCGTGGTCACCAATGCACAAACAGTGCACGAACTCTAACGGGAATCGGCAACTCGCCGCGAGTAATGAGTATAATGGGCGGTGGCACTACGAATGTAGTGCGGGACAATACGTTGAAAATGTGGGTTGCGCGGGAGGCGTGCCAGAGATAAATCCCTGCAGTCGCGCTATCCTCTGTGTCCTCGGTGGCTCATATGGATAGAGCGTCTGCCATGTAAGCAGGACATCCCGGGTTCGAGTCCCGGTCGGGCCACACATTTTCATCTGTCCCCGTCGACGTATGTCAACGCCTGTAAGCAGCTAAGGGTGTTCATTTCATTGTTAAATAACCAGGTGTATTTGTCAGGAATGATGTGAGGCGGAAAGTGAACTTAGATTTTAGTGTTCACAAAGAATGATACCAGAGATCCATTGAATGAATACTATTCAAGCTCATATCATCTAAACGGCGTCAAAGAAGACCCCCATGTCCCCTTCGAATTTGTATAACTGACGAAATAAGTAGGTTTTATAGATGTCTCTGTTTTGAGGCTGATAAAAGGCACTGGCATCGGTACTGTACTCTCTTGTTTCAACGTCACACTCTGTCAGTTGTGATTCAATGCCGACACAGTCGTACTGAGAAAGGAACGTTTAGTGGTGTTTGTATGGGTGTATGAAAGTCCACATATAGGGCAAACAGTGACAGAGATAACGAGAGCATTTGGCATGGCCCACCTCATAAAGCAAACCTGCTTGGCTGAGAAAACTTGTTGTTCTTTTCTTTTCAGGCTGTGTCACAGACAGGCTGCCTACTCGACATATGTGAGTAGAAATTCGTGAGCTGAAATTCGTTGGCAAATATTGAGCTGAACATCAGGCAGCGCGCTTAGCAATGTGCGACCACACTAGAATGTTTGAAAATGAAAGGATGTAGGCCGATGTTTGTGAATGAATTACCTGTCTATGACATGGAACAACAAGGTGCACCCTGCCTTACATTGTTGTCACAGTGTCTGCTATGTTTCCCACAGGTGCCTTATCCATTAACATTGAAAATAAATTTCCTCCACCAAGTTATTGTGTCAGTATGTGAAGACAAAACCCACCAATTATTGCAGGGGTTAGGATAAGGTTTCCGCTAACACATAGACTGTTTCATGGGAAAAGCTTGCGTGGATAATTTACAAGTCGTCCACTTAGAGACCCTTAGTGCTACTCCCTGAGAATCCGAGGCGAGTACCTAGTTTTCCAATAACTGTGCGCTGTACTGCAGTTAAGAGCTATACTGTTTTATGGTCTAAGGAAAATCCTCATTATCTGCAAGAGCTAGAAAGAACTCGTCTTACATTGTATGGTCTAGGATACCATCATGATACCATTTCAGACCACAGTTCCTTGAAGGACATACGGATGGAAACTTTTAAAGTATTGCAAATGTGGTTAATATCTCAACTCGAAGGCAAGGCAATCATGGATCGTGTGTGGTTCAAGCAGGACGGAACTCCGGCACACTTTGCTATTCATGTGTCTGGGTTGCACAATGAGCATCGTGGCCTGGGAGTGGTTCTGCAACATGTCCGGCCTCATCAAAATGGACACCAGGTGTTCTGAACGTTACCACACCGACAACTTATTATGAGGAATAATTATTTCCCATGTAGGTCAACATAACTTGTTGACGAAAACTTTTAAAACGTACCTACACAGACACTTCACAAGATGTCAAAGGGGACGTGGAGACACACAGATCTCTGTGTAAGGCGCGATGGTCCACATATTGATATGCTGAATATATAGTTTTTATGTCTAAGTAGTCCAAACACAACTTAGTGGCCGAGCGCCTCTAGGCGCTACAGTCTGGAACCGCGAGACCGCTACGGTCGCAGGTTCGAATCCTGCCTCGGGCAAGGATGTGTGTGATGTCCTTAGGTTAGTTAGGTTTAAGTAGTTCTAAGTTCTAGGGGACTGATGACCTCAGATGTTAAGTCCTATCGTGCTCAGAGCCATTTGAACCAACTTAGTGTTTTGAGCTAGCGCTATGCACTTTCAGCTACACTGTATGAAGGATGACTCATTCTGATTTCCCGCCTTTTCAGTATACTTCAGTATAGTATATTCCGCTTAGAGATATCGCGTAACCAGTTTGTTCGTTAGCGCGAGAATGTCAAGAAATAATTCAACAAACTCCAGTAGCGAAAGCACGAAGGAATTCTTCTGTCCCAATGAACGGTTTATTCTTAATATTCTACGAGTATAACATCCAAACCACTTGTAGTATGTAGTTGGCTTGTAAGAGTTCCAGACACAGAGCTGCCAAGAAATCGAAAAGCTTACAGTGGAGTGTACACCTTGCACGGCAATCACGTAAATCGAGAAGGGTTTCTGAACCTCAATCGTCAAATCAGAATACAGTCCGAAGTCATCAGCGCACAGAGCTGCAGTGGACGAACCCCAGTATCAAACTCACCTACGATGTCTCTGACAGATGGGCTGTATTTAGTTCTCAGCCAGTTGATCCGATAGAAGGAGTACACCGCGTCGGCGAGACCGAACATCTCTGATGCCTTTGGCTGCTGCTGCTCGCACTGCGCGCTGAAGTCGTCGCGAAAGGAGAGGTACCACTCCTGGTAGTCCAGCAGGCGGTCATTCAGCACCGGCCGCCTATAACACACAGACAGAGAGGTTAAAACCAGCGTTCCAAATCATGTACCACAGCGCGCGGAAGAATGTAAAAATATGCATTGTGAATTTTCGCTCAGCAGCGGAGCGGGCGCGGACTTCAAACTCTCTGGAAGATTAAAACCGCTTGTAGGACCGGGATTCGAACATGGGACAACCGCGTTTTTGAAAATAAAGTTTTTTACTGGCGCGGAATATATATACGCATCAAAAAAGTTTCGCATCGCCACGGTTCCGAGAGTTCCGGAATCTGTACAGAAAATTGGAATAGAGATCAACATAAACATCATTTCCGCCCTTCTTATTGCTCATGAAAACTACACATTGCATGTTGTACCACCATTCAGCGAGACTTTCAGAGGTGGTGGTCCAGACTGCTGTACACACCGGTACCTCTAATACCCAGTAGCACGTCCTCTTGCTTTGATGCTTGCCTGTATTCGTCGTGACATACTATCCACAAGTATATGTAGGCACTGGTGGTCCAGACTGTCCCACAACCTCATGAATGCATGGACGCTGCATGTCAGCAGGGGACTGTTCAAGCTGGTGGAGGCTCTGTAATGGTGTGGGCCGTGTGCAGTTGGAGTGATATGGGACCCCTGATACGTGTGGTGAGACGTTCGTAAGCATCCTGTCTTATCATTGCATCCATTCATGTCCATTGTGCATTCCGACGGACTTTGGCAATTTCAGCAGGACACTGCGACAATCCACACGACCTGAATTGCTACAGAGTGTCTCCGAGAACACTTTCTGAGTTTAAACACTTCTGCTGGCCACCAAACTCCCCAAACATGAACATTATTCAGCACTCTGGGATGCCTTGCAACGTGCAAGAGATCTCCACCCCCTCGCACTCTTACAGGTTTACGGACAGCCCTGCAGGAGTCATGGTGTCAGTTCCCTCCAGCACTACTTCAGACATTAGTCGAGTCCATGCCACGTCGTGTTGCGATTTTTCTGCGTGCTCTCGGGGAGGGGGGGGGGGGGGGGGGGAGCTTGACGATATTAGGCAGGTGTACCAGTTTCTTTGTCCCCTCGGAGTATATCGCGAAGATAGTTTGAACGCTGATTGTGGAAGTGTGGTTACACCATAAAAATGCGATAATATATTGCTGATTAGTAAAGGTACCAAATTCTAAATAATTTGGGCGAGACAAGTGTTAAAGGTGGATCAAAAATGATCACCAGATGCGTTTATACACCCCTTGGCATAGCAGCAGTAGAGGCGCAACAGTTGAGGAGAATCTTAGAGAATATTTGGCTTAAGTTTCCTGGTAGTTTTATAGCTGCAGAGGTAGATTTAAACTTACCTGTTTTATCCGAAAGATAGTTTGAACAGTAAAACAGAGCACTGACTCGTGAATATAACATCTTAGTTCTGTTGGTGACAAACAGACCGGAACTTTTCGACTTGTGTAGCGTAGAAGAGGGAAACAGGACGGTTATAGCATCAGGGAATACGGCTATAAGAGTGGCCGAGCGGTTCTAGACGCTTCAGTCTGGAACCGCGCGACCGCTACGGTCGCAGGTTCGAATCCTGCCTCGGGCATGAATATGTGTGATGTTCTTAGGTTAGTTAAGTTTAAGTAGTTCTAAGTTCTAGGGGACTGATGACCTCAGAAGTTAAGTCCCATAGTGCTCAGAGCCATTTGAACCAATACGGCTATAAATAGGAATAGAAAAAGAGGCAGGAATATCGTTGTAATTAACAAGAGCGACAAGAAACAAGTTTAAGATTACTTGAGCAGTCAGCACGAAAACTTCATCTCCAGCCCAAACAATATTATCAACAGATAAAAGTTCAAGAGCATTCCACCATACGCTTTAGACAGATATGTGCCGAGCAAAGTTCTGAGGAAAGGAAAAGACTCGCTGTAGCTTGACAGACGTGTTAGGGAACTGCTCCGAAAACAAAGGGAGCTTGACTGTAAATAAAAACGTAGCCAAGGCCTCACAAACCAAAAAGAAAAGAAAAAAGTTGAATGAAGCCAAAATTAGCGTATGGAGAGCCATTCGTGAAGCGTCCAACGTGACTTGAGAGACAATGCTAAGATGTCCTGGTCTTATGTTAAATCGGTAAACGGATCGAAGTCACATTTCGAGGCACTCTGTGACCATAACGGACGTGAAACGGTTGACGACAGAGCAAAAGCCGAAATACCAAATGCCTTTTTCCGAACCTGTTGCCCAGAGGCAGGTTGCAGTGTAATACCTCCTTAAAATCACAGCACCAACGGCAAAATGACACATATCGGAGAAAGAGATCATAGGACAGAAAAACAAATGGTCCAAATTGCTCTGAGCACTATGGGACTTAACATCTGAGGTCATCAGTCCCCTAGAACTTAGAACTACTTAAACCTAACTAACCTAAAGACAGCACACACATACATGCCCGAGGCAGGATTCGAACCTGCGACCGTAGCGGTCGCGCGGTTCCAGACTGAAGCGCCTAGAACCGCTCGGCCACAACGGCCGGCTGACAGAAAAACAACTGACATCATTCGACAGAGGCAACGCTGAGTATGGGAAAGGGCTGGCTCCTCATCCTGCAGCAGTGTGTCGCAAGTGTCTGGAGGAGCCAAGCGTTGCTGATGACTGGCAACCAGCACAGGTCACTCCCGTGCTGGAGAAGGGTCGTCGAACAGACGCACAGAGCCACAGGCCGCCATCGGTCGCTTTTAGAATTTTGGAACTTGTTTTATGCTCACAAATTATAATATTTCTGGAGGCCGAAAATCTCCTCTAGCAGGAACCAATATTGGGTTATCTTCTGAAATCCAGCTCGCTTTGTTCGTCCACGAGACTCAGAAAGCAGTAAATAGAGGCGCCTGGGTAGGCTCAGGGTTCCTTTACTTCCGGAAGGCATTCGATATACACTGAAGAGCCAAAAAACCTGGTACTCCTGCCTAATATCGTGGATGGCCCCCGAGAGCACGCAAAAGTTCGGCAGTACGGCGTGACTTGGACTCGACTAACGTCTGAATTAGTGCTGGATGGAACTGACACCAATAATCATGCAAAGCTTCCCATAAACCCGTAAGAGATGTCATCTGAACAGCACGTTGCGAGGCATCTCAGATGTTTCCAATAATCTTCATGCCTTGAGAGTTTGGTGGCCAGCGGAAGTGTTTTTAACCCAGACGAGTGTCCTGGAGCCACTCTGTAGCAATTCTGGTCGTGTGGGTGTCGCATTGTCCTGCGGGAAGAGTCCAAGTCCCTAGGAATGCACAATGAACACGAATGGATACAGGCGATCAGACTAGATTGTTGCGTATATGTCACCTGTCAGAGTTGCCTCTAGTATCAGAGGTTCCATATCACTCCAACTGCATACTGCCCCAAACCATTACAGTGTCTCCACCAACTTGAACAGTCCCCTACTGACAGGCAGGTTCCATGGATTTTCGAGGTTGTCTCCATACTCGTACACGTCCATCCGCTCCATACTATTTGAAACGAGACTCGTCCGACCAGGCAACAAGTTTCTAGTCATCAACAGTCCAATGTCGGTCTTGACGGGCCCTGGCGAGGCGAAAGCCTCTGTGTCGTACAAGCACCAAGGGCACACGAGTGGGACTTCGGCTCCGAAAGCCCTCATCGACGACGTTTCCTTGAATGGTCTGCACGGTGACACTTTCTGATGCCCCAGCATTGAAATGTGCAGCAATTTGAGCAAGAGTTGCACTTTCTGTCACGTTCAAAGATTCTCTTGAGTCTTCGTTGGTCCCGTTCTTCCAGGACCCTTTCCCCGCCGCAACGATGTCGGAGGTTTTATGTTTTATCGGATTCCAGATATTCACAGTATACTCGTGAAATGGTCGTACGGGCAAATCCCCACTTCTTCGCTACCTCGGAGATGCTGTCTCCGATCACTCGTTGGCCGACTATAAAACCACGTTCAAACTCACTCACATCTTGATAACCTGCCAGTGTAGTAGCAGTAACTGATCTAACAACTGCGCCAGATACTTGTTGTCTTATATAGGCGACGCCGACCGCTGCGCCGTATTGTGCCTGTTTACATGTCTCTGTGTTTGAATACGCATGCCTACACCAGTTTGTTTGGCGCTTCAGTGTAAGGAAACGCACTGACGTTAGTCACTCACATTCATTGAGACGCCTGGCTTCCTTACTGGTGGTACCACTGTTCACTGAAACGGTCTGCTCCGCTCATCTGGTGCGGAATATGCGGCCCATTTTAAGACAAGAGACTAATGCAATTACTGAAGGCTATACGGAGTGCCAGGACTTTGTAAATGAGTTGATGCTGTAACCGTCTCCTTCACCATGAACAACAAGCACCATTTTTACTCTATCGTGAATTAAATGATGTCAGTAATTTTTATAACAGTAAAGAATGAGACCCATGGAGATAAGTAAAGTAAATATTCCAGAATTATAAAGAGCTGGAGAATAGTTCAAATACACATGGCCTTTACAGTACCTAAGTATATAGCTTCCAGGCGTCTCCTTGTCTTCTTCCAGCGTATAGTTCGCTATCTGCTTTCTGATGTACTGAACATCGCGTTCCCAACCCCTTAATTTCGTGTGCAGCATGTCTCTCACATGTTTCATGTCCTCAATCCATCGATCGAGCTGCTCATAACTGACGTTTTTACTCTGAAACACACAAAATCAAATGGTTCAAATGGCTCTGAGCACTATGGGACTTAACATCTGAGGTCATCAGTCCCCTAGAACTTAGAACTACTTAAACCTAACTAACCTAAGGACATCACACACAACCATGCCCGAGGCAGGATTCGAACCTGCGACCGTAGCGGTCGCGCGGTTCCTGACTGAAGCGCCTAGAACCGCTCGGCCACACTGGCCGGCTCTGAAACACACAGAAAGTAGTTAAAATTACTTGTGTAATACAGACCGCGGCAGCAAATCTTAACTTACATTTGTAGGCACAGTTATTACATAACATTTAAAGTACTGCACGTGGGGGACCACACATTCAGTTTTGTACAGCCAGCGCAGCATTAAAGCAAAGTAAGTATATAACGGTGTGTTATAAGGGACAATCAAAACGTTTCTGTTCAAAGGCTGTACGGTCCAGAAACGATATGCCAATCAGGCAAAATCGATCTGAGTATCGAGGCAATCATTTCCCCGATACACAAGGCTGAAGTTAACCGTTTGGTAGATCACCGCATTCTGTTGCGTGAAGAAGTCCGCAACTGCCTGCTGCACATCCTCAACCTACAGGAATCGCCGACCATTCGAGGCCTTTCTTAATGGACCGACCGAAGGCGAGACAGTCTCACAGGGACACATCAGGACTGTAGGGTGGGTGCTCGCGTGTCTCCCACACGAGTCATCCACAACGGATGAGGCTGGCCTCCCAGACCGACCAGCCACTCGTGCCGAATCGCAGGCAGCGCGGAACTTGGCGCACCATTCCACAGCGGTGGTTTTCGACAGACGTGCTGCCCCATAATTCACTGATGGATGTCTACTGGAGTCTGTCAGCCAAGAAAAGACTAACACACAGCACGCTGATCCTATTTGGATGCATTTGGTTATATTGTTGGCGCAGTTCATTTTTCACACTCACAGCACTAAGACGCGAATGCCACACTAATCCCTTGTCTACATGTCAGTGCTTATACGAGGTGTGGCTAGAAAAAAACCGGACTAGTACTGGTGAAACAATAAAACGAATGCAATAAGGCTGAAAGTCGCGTGGCCTGTCACGTGACTCTCGCTCCGCCTACTGCTCGAGTTTCATCTGCCTCCTGCACTCAGTCTGCCCGTGGCGTCTGTTTTAAGTAGTTGACGTTTTGTCTGTGCGTCGGAAAATGTTGATTGTACAGAAAGAACAGCGTGTTAACATCAAATTTTGTTTCAAACTAGGAAAATCTGCAAGTGAAACGTTTGTAATGTTACAACAAGTGTACGGCGATGATTGTTTATCGCGAACACATGTGTTTGAGTGGTTTAAACGATTTAAAGATGGCCGCGAAGACACCAGTGATGACACTCGCACTGGCAGACCATTGTCAGCAAAAACTGATGCAAACATTGAAAAAATCGGTAAACTTGTTCGACAAGATCGCCGTTTAACAATCAGAGCAGTGTCTCAGTTAACAGGAGTTGACAAGGAAAGTGTCGAACAAGTTTATCGATTTTTTCAATGTTTGCATCAGTTTTTGCTGACAATGGTCTGCCAGTGCGAGTGTCATCACTGGTGTCTTCGCGGCCATCTTTAAATCGTTTAAACCACTCAAACACTTGTGTTCGCGATAAACAATCATCGCCGTACACTTGTTGTAACATTACAAACGTTTCACTTGCAGATTTTCCTAGTTTGAAACAAAATTTGATGTTAACACGCTGTTCTTTCTGTACAATCAACATTTTTCGACGCACAGACAAAACGTCAACTACTTAAAACAGACGCCACGGGCAGACTGAGTGCAGGAGGCAGATGAAACTCGAGCAGTAGGCGGAGCGAGAGTCACGTGACAGGCCACGCGACTTTCAGCCTTATTGCATTCGTTTTATTGTTTCACCAGTACTAGTCCGGTTTTTTTCTAGCCACACCTCGTATACCAGCACTGCAGTCGCGCTACGTTGCACAAACGTTGTAGCTACGCCACCAAAGGGAAACATTTCATCGCCCCTTATATAATTCACAAACAGTTATCAGCCTATAACGTCAAATAAGAGACCTGTAGATGTTTCGAGGTTTGAATGTGTGAATGCGTGCTGTTGCAGCATTGCATATGAATTAAATCCCCTAGGGCTGCGGGCAGAGTCAAACTCCGACATTTGAGGCCGCCTAACGTGGCTGGGAGACCAAGCAAATTTCGTGCAAACTTTTCAACGGTTTTCGAAATGACGGTCCTGAGACCGTTGACTACTGTGTCAAATTCTTGCTTGTTACCAATGCTGCGGAAAAGGTGGGTACATGTAGGGACCGTTTGCATACGTAATGATATGTAACAAGCACTCTGTATCAGAAATATTATCTTATATTACAACAAATAAGCCCTCGGTCACAAATATTAAGTCAAAATTGACCAGGTTTAGACGCTACTATGAGCGTCGTCTTCAGAATTAAACTAACTGTTCTAAAACGTAATAGGTATATAAGACATTAATAAACTAAAGTGTGTACTGATTGGAAAGAGATGCAGTACTTACAAGTCATATTTTCAAAAAAAAAAATCTAAGCCGGAAAGACGACGTCATGAATAGTTGTAAATAAGTAAGTTTTTAAAAATATTATTTTAATTGGTTGTGCGCATATCAAACATCATCATTTGCCTATTGTCTCGCTGCTCGCTTTCGCTGCAAATATTCGTTTGCTGTTCATCGTTTGACGTGATCGTTTTTTCTGAACATGTCTCGAATCTAGCAAATTTGAAGGCACATAGCAAATTTTACGCATCTCACGAGTCTCAGATGGGGAAAAATGAGTCCATCATAGATGGTGTAGCTGATGTTAACACAGAAGCAAAGTCGGAGAATATATGTCGAAATATCTTCGTTGCTTATAAACAGAATACTGTGGAATGGCGGTTTATAAACACATGGAGCAGAGAATGTTGAGCACAGACAAAGGTATGGTCAGGAGTGCCCCAGAGAGGTTTGCTAGGAGCGCCCTTGTTCTCTCTGTACATACGATGTGGTTCAAAAGTGACTGTACACACCTTGTAGGTGTAATGTATGCATCAAAAATAAGAGTAAAATATTAAATAACGATTTGACTGAAAATGTTTTATTTCCGAGTTAGGCAGCAGAGTAGGGATCACGACAATCAACACGAAATAAATTGTGACTGACTGACAACCACAGCTGCCGACAGGTGTTGTTGATATACCTCGATGTGGACAGCTGAAAATGTGTGCCCCGAACGGGACTCGAACCCGGGATCTCCTGCTTACATGGCAGACGCTCTATCCATCTGGGCCACCGAGGACACAGATGCAGCGCGACTGCAGGGACGTATCCCTTGCACGCCTCCCGTGAGACCCACATTCCCAACTTTCCACGCTTCTACATATGTATTGTACCTTATAGACATTTGCCCACCCACTCATTACTCGCACACGCTTTGGCGATTCCCGTAAGAGTTTGGGCAACCTGTGCGCATTCGCACAGACGAAGGTCAATGGCAGGGTAGCCTTTTAACTACATATACGAAGACAATGAGTGGGTGGGCAAATGTCTATAAGGTACAATACATATGTAGAAGCGTGGACAGTTGGGAATGTGGGTCTCACGGGAGGTGTGCAAGGGATACGTCCCTGCAGCCGCGCTATTCATCTGTGTCCTCGGTGGCTCAGATGGATAGAGCGTCTGCCATGTAAGCAGGAGATCCCGGGTTCGAGTCCCGGTCGGGGCACACATTTTCAGCTGTCCACATCGAGGTATATCAACAACACCTGTCGGCAGCTGTGGTTGTCAGTAAGTCATCATTTATTCCAGGGAAAAGCTGCACGGTCATCAACAGTAACTGTTCTTTCAAGAACAAGTTACTGTCTTCGTAAAAAACAAATTGTTGTCAGAAAGCAACGACACGAGTGTGCCCAAAAGTCAACGCAACTAAGTACTGCATATTTACCCCAGAACGTGTGCAAACTGATGTGCATGTGACAGTGACGTGCTCGACGTCTCACCACTCTGGGACTTTTTCAGGCTACTTTCAGCTCATCCTGCATAGCTGCTGTAGTTGTGCTACATTCTTAGCTGCAACATCATACAGGAGCTCCTTGAGATGGCTCGAAAGGTAGACGTGCAGAGCGGTAATATCTGGTGATATGGCGGGCCAAGCAACCGACCCCGCACAACCTGTTCACGTGTTGGCACAACCAACACTGAGATTCTCTCTTAAATGTGCAGCAGCAGCAGCATCGTACATAAACTGTAAGTTGGTTTGGGTAGCGAGTGGGCTGCCATAAAGCAGATCACCCAATGCATGTTCCAAAAACTGTTGATACACACTGACAGTCAGACCTTGTGGAATAACATGCAGTACGAGCGACTGATCATCCACTATGCCACACCAAATTTCACTGCAAAACGATATTCATATCCTGATACTGTAGTTACACAAGCATTCTCATACAATTAAATGAGCTTTTTATGACGGTTCACGATAACCACTCAGGTAAAGAAGCTCTCATCCATAAACAGTATCCTACGACCAAACAATGGATCAAGTGCATGGTGCTCGAGCAACCACTGACAGAAATCCTGACGTCTAGGATTGTCTACAGATGTCAGCTCCTGTACCTACTGTAGGCGCCATGGGTGGAATTGCCATCTCTGGAGCAGATGCAATGCAGTTGATTGAGGAATCCCTACAGTGGTACTTATATGGCGATTACTTGTGATCGAATCCTCATCCATCATTTCCAGGATCTCCACAATACCCGCTCCACCGTGTTGAGGCCAGCCTGTCTGCAGTGCACCATGAATGCCATATTCCCTGAAACGGCTGTCCACAGCTGTGAAAGTCTGATGGTTTGGTACTCTTCCGTTTGGAAACATTCCATATACCGTCGTCTTGCTGATCATACATTGTCTTCTGCTGCGCCATAAAGGAACTGCAGATCTGCGCATTCACCATTTGAGTACGAAATTGTACTGTGCACAAAGACTGCAGTCTATGAACTACCGACAGAATGAATGCACGTATTACATCTGGTTACCAGAAGCCACAAAACCATTTGAAATGATTAAGATGGATCTTCTTGGTCCATTTAATGAATTAAAGATGGAAACGATTTCGTTTTAATGATTACTGCCACCTCTCATGATATGTGAAAATTATTAACATCTTCAATCAGAGAGCAACTATGGCGCCCAAAGTGTAGCTGACAACCGGTTCCCCGAGTTTGGAGTACCTGAGACATTGTTCAACAATCAAAGGAGACCTTCCTGTCGGACTCAGTGAAACAAATATATCGTTTGCTACGCTTTAAGAAATTGCAAACTAGTCCACTGCATCCAGTAGGAAATGGTAGAATGGAGCGAGTTCATCGTGCTATTGGTGGAGTGCTGAGCTGCTGTATTCACTATCACTACAGTGACTGGGATACATGTTTGTCATTCTTTGTGTGAGCGTACAATTCAAGTGGTACTGGGATATCCGATTATCAGGTAGTCTAAGGAAGGAAGATGCCATTGCCAATTGATATGGTTAGACTGATAAGCTTCAAGACAGAGAGGCAGTCTGCTATTTTGCAAAGATGCTGAAGAGATGCAGAGGCATGTGCAGAAAACTAACACCAAAGCTCTGGAATGGCAAGAGGCACTTCACTGCAGTACAGGATATGGAGGCAGGTAATGCGGTCTAGCCCTTACACACTGAAGAGTAAAACAAGGACGTTTGTAATGAGTTACAAATAAATTTATGAAGTAGTAGAGACATCGCCAATCACCATCAAAGTTCATTTGCCAGTGAGAACAGCAATAGTTCATTTCAGATACTTTGTCTATTTCAAGGCATGCCAGGTACATTACCACAAGAATCAATCATGGAGAAAGAGAAAAGGCTGAGAAGTAAGACGAAAGCTGAGTTTCCTCATGGCTCACTCCTTCTATTCTGTCGAGGAGCTCCTGGAAGAGCTAAAAAATTAAGCAAATTCCAGTGTTACATTCTTGATTTTCTTTATTTAAACTAACGACTTGTCGCCTGAATATGTTTCTTACATTTCATTTCATCTGTTTCTACAATCGTGTTATAATTTCATGTATTGACTCGTTCCATGACCATGGAGACTTCTCCTAAATGTGGTCCCACGGAACAATAAATAAATAAAAAAAAATAAAATAAAAAAGATGTTGCATGATTGGTACAAGAAATACATCATGGATTGAGACCAAAAGAATAGGGAATAGTTGTGTTTTCCGCATTATGTTGTGTTCAGATAATGGCATAAGGTAGCATTAAGATAAGGAAGGTGTGTTTGTCAGTGACCAACTTGGTTTTATGCAAAATGTACAAAATCAGTTCGTTTGTCACTGTTTTTGTTGTTATATATAAGACTTATGTATAGTGTATGTTTAAGAAGTTTATCAGGTGACTGCACTTCTTTCGAATGGGGGTCAGCGAATAATGATGGCTCCTGTTCCCAGGTTTCTGTGTGCCATGCTGCACCTGTTTACCCATGACAGAAGGGGGGAGGGCTGTGGGATCACTACTTACAGTGGAGTGCTCTTCAGTAAACAAGAAGATGTGGTTCTCACCAGTCGTTAATGGAATCTGATGCTAGATTTCAGTTCGTGGGAAATGTGAAACCAAGTAAGGAGAGTGGAAGAGGTGTTTGCTGGGTTGCAAAAAGAAATAGAGAGTACGGACATAGCGAATGAAGAATAGGGAGAGTATGACAGACTGCAGTAATTGTACATCATTTATGGGGGCAGATGCAAGAAGCAGCAGATGTGTGCCATTCACTTTGCAGTGATGCAAGAGAAGTTGGTTGGATGCTGGAGGACAGATATTAAAACTGTGTTCCGAGTTGCAGATAAGTATGGCATCAGAGAACTAAATAGTACCATGGAAGGAGTGAGGAAGATGACAAAAGACAAGAAGACAGTGGTAGACTGAGGTGGTAAAGCGGCATAAAATGCACTTGGTGGGCCTGGAGAAAGAAGTTCCGAATAATACTTCCTCCCTACAGAGGTGATGGAGTATGTGTAGTCGTCAGCTGATATCTTGCCCCAAGATCTGGGAATGATGCAGTCTCATGTGAGTGCATTAGACGAAAGAGTTACAGTTGCAAGGTTGCTGGAGACATCCGCTGATAGCATTTTGGTTGCCTGAGTCGAAATGGCAAGCTCGCAAGAAGCCATTCTCCATGCAGGACATGGACAACTAAGTCCAGCATTAATAAAACCAGAAAAATATCTCATTCAGTTACAGAAAGGACAAACAGCTGCCACCTGAGCTGTAATCTTATAATCTTCGCAGAAACGAATGAACGGAATTTTTTTGTGTACTACCAAAGAGCAACTATGTAAGTTAGTACAGACTAGACATAAGTAAATGCACTGATTAGGATCCCAGTTCCAAGTGAATGCACATCGTTTAAATATTTCACCATCCATGCTTACCCATCTTTGAGCCACAACCTTACTTTCAGAAAGCAGGACTACACTGGATTTACTACATGTATGACACCCTAACGCTGGTAGCTAATTGCTACAAGGATGGACCCACCAGGGCAAAGAGAGTGGAACTGTGTGACTGTGGGTTGCTAATTAATGGCATAGTTTGAAACATAACTGGACAGACATTTCTTCTGTCAGGCACTGTTTCAGGGGTTACCAAGTTGAACGTGACATGACTAGAACTCCACTGGCCAATGAAATCCGTAGGAGTGCTTCCAGAGCACGATCTGAAATATTTCAACAACACCCAGAAGCCAGACCTAATCCTCTCCCTCAACCAACTCATAGCTAGCCAAGAAGGACGTATTCAGGGGAACAGATGTGTCAACACATTTAGCAGTAACAGTAAAGCAGGGTGATATGGTAGTCACCAGCTCTGACCCTGTTCTGTGCAGCCGTCTTCTGAGGCAGAGAGTCGTCCACCCAAGTGAGCACCCGGTAGTTCAGATCTCAGGAGCCTGGTTCACAAAGTACAGAGGTTGGAAGTGTGAAATGGAAAAGTTATGTACAAATACATACAAGTAGTGTTAAGAACTGTGGTACATAGTACTTAAGATGTAAACATTATTGAGCTCGACAAGTGACTCTTCATAAACTCTTAAGAAATTTAAGTCATACAAGGAGTGATGCAGAGGTGGAATCACTAACTTCAATTAAGGAAGGTTGTCGGGCAGAGACGCTGCAATTGTGGATCATATGTGTTAATGAAATTTAGTACTCTATCTATGTTCAGCAACTGTAGGTATATTTAAAAAAAATCAGTGACCATTTGTACAAAAGAAATTTTATTTCTAAATGGGCTTCAGGCATCTAGTCCCCTTCAGAAGATTACAATTATCTCATAATTAGCGAGCATCAAAAATAGACAGGGTTATGCAACATAGTATCGTAGTCATGTATAAACATTATATAAGGGCACCAAACAATAAGAACTCTTGCATGTCTGCACGAGTCTTTTGATGTCCTTATATCTTATTTGTCCATAACTACAATACTATTTTGTATAACCTCCTTATTTTTGACACTTCGTAATTATGAGATAATTCTACTGAAGAAGAGCACTGGGTGCCTGAAACTGATAAAGAAATAAAATTTCTTTTGTGCAGATAGTTCCACATTTTTTCAACATAAAAGTTAATGAAACGTGTTACCCTTCACAATCGTTTACTTGACCCGCCAGTAACTCACCACTCATGACAACCGGCCACTCAATCTGAACGCTGTGAAATCATGTGTAAGGACAACTTTGTTGGACTCATTATGTGAATTTCAAAGCAAGATTGTAGCTACGTAATTGTCTATCAACACTACAAAGTTTTGGTCGTACGTGAAATTGCTGAACGCAGCTAAGTCATCTATACATCTGATCATGATGACATTTACATGGAAGATGCTGGGACAAAGGATCAAATACTAAAGCCTGTCTTCAGAAATTGCTTCACCGAAATGGTACACATTTCCTATCGCCGAAAACAAATTAAGACGGCAGACAAGCAAATAAGCAAGCACCGGACTGAAAATCAGCTCAAGATGTCCACCAGACGAAGGACCACTGGACATAAAGGGGTGTGTTTTAAATTCTTTATCGAATGCCTGAAACAAAAGGACCAGTTTCTAGCAACAGATTATACTATCCAGAAAAAAGTCAATAGCATTTATGGCAAAAAAGGTTTCTCTGTCCATTAATTTATCAATTCATTGCGCCAAGACCCCCAAATTTTGTTCACAAACGACCCAAGCTGACCCATTCACAACACTTCAAGGACCGAGAAACTTTCACAGACAATACAAAAAGTTGCAGTAATACACGGATCATACTGCTTATTTTGCTTTTCATGTATAGTAGCGTCAGAAGTCAGAGGGGCATAATGCCTAGAGCAGATTCTACCACCTTAAAGACCACAGAGCCTGCACTCAGACTCACATGACTCACAAGTGCAAATAAGCAATATAGATGAAACTTGGCGGGTATGTAGAGGGATCAAAATAATGCAATACGTATTTTTTGAAGTGGGTAAAACACTTCTTGAAAGGTAAAATAAATAAATGTCGTGTGACTAGGGCCTCCCGCCGGGTAGACCGTTCGCTGGGTGCAAGTCTTTCGTTTCGACGCCACTTCGGTGACTTGCTCGTCGATGGGGATGAAATGATGACGATTATGACAATACAACACCCAGTCCCTGAGCGGAGAAAATCTGCGACCCAGCCGGGACTCGATTCCGGGCCCTTAGGATTGACATTCTGTCGCGTTGACCACTCAGCTACCAGGGGTACATTCTTGAAAGGTAATTTAGCATATTAAGTTTAGAGTGGATACCTCCGAAACCATGATATATAAAAACTGTATTCCATGTAAAAGTTGAAACGTAATTAACGTTCTTCAAAACTGTATCTCCAACTTTTGTAGTCACCTGAAATTTTCCAAAATACTCGAGCACTCCTATTCAGTTTAGAAAAATGGAAACTCTTGTTACAGGATCAATTAAATATGCCTTCAGCCCAACATCCATCCATGTGTAATAAGGCTGGTTTCAGAAATATCGTTGTTGGAAAGTAAGTTTTACACAATGTACTGTCAGGGTATTTTCAGCATTCCTAATTGAAACATCTAAATGTTCATTACTATTCAAGTTACACGTTCTACTTATTTAGTTTTATATTTTAATTTTTTATTTTACGTTTTTTGTAGTTTTTTAGATTATCGTTTCATATTCGTGAATTTCATTAAGTGAAAATAAAAAATAACTCATTCGTATTAAAAAATGATTACCATAATGATTATCTGTAAATAAATGCTTAAAACAATGTTTTTCTACACCATGCACATAAAATCGACGACATTTCTTCACATAACAAACACGGTGGACAGCACAACACAAAATAAAATTCACCGCAATTCGCAAATTTTACCAGATGATCCTTTAAATATCTTGATTTTTTATGTGCAAAATTACATTATGGTGTATGTTTTGCCCCTTTGTGTAGCGTAGTGTTGTGTAGTGTTTTGTAGTGCTGTGTAGTGTAGTGTTGTTTAGTAGTGTAGTCCAGAATAGTGTAACAGACCAGTAGCATGTGCCTTCGAGATTCCGGATGAACAAATATCAGTGTGCCACATGGGCAAATGGTAATACGTAGATTTACTTTTGTTATTATTTTTCTTTACACAGATATTCTATGTAGAATTTTTTCCCTCGTAAACAACATACTGCTTTGTCACTAATAACAAATTTGAAACTGTTTTAAACTATTATGTGCTACTTTCATGCCAATTCGTGTGCAAGATTTGGCCTGTTCTTTAATGTAGATAACAGACTAGAAGAAAATAGCTGATAAAATAAAAAGTAAAATCGTGAAATATAGTATTCTCTTAAATAAATATGTAGTCAAGATGCCAGGGCTTGTATGTAGGATCTGAAACGAAGATTCCCAAATCTACTGAGGATATTGTAAGAACAATACGAAAAAAGATACGGGCAAATTTCTTGTAGTTTTCTCAGTACTCGTACATATAACACAGCTCAAAGGAGGACAAACAAAGACACTTACCAGGTATTTGAATGCGAGGGGAATGAGCAGTCGCGAGACGTGCGTCACTCCAGATGACAGCAGCTGTGCATTGTCTCTCCAGTAGTTGGAGAGCTCTTCCAGGACGACCGCCTGGAATTCTGGGTATGAAAACAGAACAGATACTAGTGATCAATCACATGCGCCAGATGTCTGTAGAAGCAGAACATTCAACCTCGACGTTCACCAGGTCGCAGACTGTATGAAAGTAAAATCAACGTTTAGAAACTACACTGAAGCGCCAAAGAGACTGCTATAGGCATATGTATTCGAATACAGAGATGTGTAAACAGGCAGAATTCGGCGCTGCTGTCGGCAACGCTTATAAAAGACAGCAAGTTCTCGCGCAGTTGTTAGATCGGTTACGGCTGCTACAATGGTAGGTTATCAAGATTTAAGTGAGTTTGGACGTCACGCTATGGTCGACGCACGAGCGATGGGACACAGCATGTCCGAGGTACACATCAAATCTCCGACTTCAACGAGACCGGAAAAAGTTTCTGTAAGAACGGGATCAGCGACGACTGAAGACAATCGTTCAACGTGGCAGAAGTGCAATTCTTCCGCATATTGCTGAAGATATCAATGCTGTGACATTAACAAGTGTCGGCATGCGAACCATCATCCACATGGGCTTTCGGGGCTGAAGGCCCACTCGTATACCCTTGATGACTGCACGACATAAAACTTTTTTGCCTCGGCTGGGCCAGTCAACACCAACATTGGATGGCTGATGACTGACAACATGTTGCCTGTTTGGACGAGTTTTGTATCAAATTACATCGAGCGGATTGAGGTGTACGTGTATGGAGTCAACATCATGAATCCATGGACCCAGCATGTCAGCAGGGGACTGTTCGAGCTCTGTAGTGGTGTGGGGCGTGTGCAGTTGGAGTGGTAGACTCCGACAGGTGATACGTATGTAAATGTCCTGTCTGATCAATGCATCCATTCAGGTCCATCGAGCATTCCAGTGGACTTGGGCAATTTCAGCAGGACAATGCGACACCCACACGTCGCGACTAGCTACAGAATGGCTATAGGAACACTCTTCTGAGTTTAAACACTTACGCTAGCCACCAGACTACCATTACATGAACATTACTGAGCATATCTGGGATGCCTTGCCGCGTGCTGTTCAGAAGAGATCTCCATCCCCTCGTACTCTTACTGATTTATGGACAGCTCTGCAGGATTCATGGTGAAAATTCCCTCCAGCACTATTTCAGACATTAGTCGAGTCCATGTCACGTCGTGTGGCAGTTCTGTGTGCTCGTGGGGACCCTAAACGATACTAGTCAGGTGTACCAGATTCTTCGGTTCTTCAGCATAGATCAATATACAATGACTACAGTAAGAGGATGGACACCTTTATCGAACGTTATCCGCAAGAGAGCATGCCCAGTAGAGGTGCACGTGGAGTTTATTGTTGTGTTTCTGACTTTGTGGAAGGCCGAATAATCGGCATGAGGGACCTGAGAACATCGCAGCGACAGACCGCACACCCAGCCATCTGCAGCGGAATGATTGAAAAATGGTTCAAATGGCTCTGAGCACTATGCGACTTGACTTCTGAGGTCATCAGTCGCCTAGAACTTAGAACTAATTAAACCTAACTAACCTAAGGACATCACACACATCCATGCCCGAGGCAGGATTCGAACCTGCGACCGTAGCGGTCGCTCGGTTCCAGACTGTAGCGCCTAGAACCGCACGGCCACTCCGGCCGGCGGAATGACTGAAGAACGTGTGGTGGCGAGATGGATTCTGGCGAAGAGTGTGGCTAGGAGACCACTGACCGTCGGGAACAGGTAAGTTGAAGCTGGGCTGACATCTGGAGTGTGTCGTTCACCACTGGTACCACGCCACAGACAATGGAGACCGGCATGGTGTATGGCCAGACTTAACTGGCACACTGAGTGGCGTTATGTGGCGATTCGAATCGGTTCTGTTTGTAGCTGACTGGTCGGCGCTGTTTTGTCTGTAGACGACATGCTGACCACTCTCAGAGAGCCGTAATTCTCTATACGCACATCTATCCAACTCAGGGAGTCATGGTTTGGCGAGCTGTCAGATATGCCAGCAGGACTGATTTTGGGTATACTGAAGGAAGGCTGAATGCTCTCCAGGATATGGCAAAAATCTTAATCCCTTTTGTAATGCACTGAGGTGACAAAAATCATAGGACAGCGATACACACACATACAGATGGCGCTAGTATCGCGCCAGTCTGTGTGGCCGAGCGGTTATAGGCGCTTCAGTCTGGAACCACGCGACCGCTACGGTCGCAGGTTCAAATCCTGCCTCCGGCATGGATGTGTGTGATGTCCTTAAGTTAGTTAGGTGTAAGTAGTTCCGCGTTCTAAGGGACTGATGACCTCAGATGTTAAGTCCCATAGTTTGAACCATCTGAGCTCGTATCGCATACACAGGGTATAAAAGAGCAGTCCATTGGCAGAGCTGTCAGGTGATTCATGTGGAAAGGTGTTCGATGCGACTATGGCCGCAGCATGGGAATTAACAAACACTGAACGCGGAATAGTAGTTGGAGCTAGAAACATGGGACATTCACTTGAACAGTCCACGGTTGTACTGCCGGTCCATAGTGTCCAACAGGCACAATATTACAGCGATCAGACATGTTGCCATCGTCAGGTGCGCTGACGAACTGAGCTCGTGAGGTCGGGCAGCCATCTTAAATCCCCTCCCCCTGCTAGACGTTCTCTCCGCCGTCCGCGCCCGCGCCCGCGCATCTTCGGTCGCTGAGACGCTGGCGTCGGCGTCTGTGGCGGCGTCGGCGTAATTGCCTCGTCTGCTGTGGTTGCCCGTTAGTTATCTTTGCTGAGCGTCTTTTTAATTAGACTCAGTCCTGGTTCCCATGCCTTTCTGAGGTTATAGCCGCAATCTCGGTTAATGAGTCCGTCCCTGGTACGAATTTCGATAGCCTCTCTAGGCTTTTTTGCTTTTGGTACAGACTGTCTGGAATGTAGTCGAATTAAATCAGGTGATGCTGAGGGGATTAGATTAGGAAATGAGACAGTTAAAGTAGTACATGAGTTTTGCTATTTCGGAAGCAAAATACACTCCTGGAAATGGAAAAAAGAACACGTGTCAGACCCACCATACTTGCTCCGGACACTGCGAGAGGGCTGTACAAGCAATGATCACACGCACGGCACAGCGGACACACCAGGAACCGCGGTGTTGGCCGTCGAATGGCGCTAGCTGCGCAGCATTTGTGCACCGCCGCCGTCAGTGTCAGCCAGTTTGCCGTGGCATACGGAGCTCCATCGCAGTCTTTAACACTGGTAGCATGCCGCGACAGCGTGGACGTGAACCGTATGTGCAGTTGACGGACTTTGAGCGAGGGCGTATAGTGGGCATGCGGGAGGCCGGGTGGACGTACCGACGAATTGCTCAACACGTGGGGCGTGAGGTCTCCACAGTACATCGATGTTGTCGCCAGTGGTCGGCGGAAGGTGCACGTGCCCGTCGACCTGGGACCGGACCGCAGCGACGCACGGATGCACGCCAAGACCGTAGGATCCTACGCAGTGCCGTAGGGGACCGCACCGCCACTTCCCAGCAAATTAGGGACACTATTGCTCTTGGGGTATCGGCGAGGACCATTCGCAACCGTCTCCATGAAGCTGGGCTACGGTCCCGCACACCGTTAGGCCGTCTTCCGCTCACGCCCCAACATCGTGCAGCCCGCCTCCAGTGGTGTCGCGACAGGCGTGAATGGAGGGACGAATGGAGACGTGTCGTCTTCAGCGATGAGAGTCGCTTCTGCCTTGGTGCCAATGATGGTCGTATGCGTGTTTGGCGCCGTGCAGGTGAGCGCCACAATCAGGACTGCATACGACCGAGGCACACAGGGCCAACACCCGGCATCATGGTGTGGGGAGCGATCTCCTACACTGGCCGTACACCACTGGTGATCGTCGAGGGACACTGAATAGTGCACGGTACATCCAAACCGTCATCGAACCCATCGTTCTACCATTCCTAGACCGGCAAGGGAACTTGCTGTTCCAACAGGACAATGCACGTCCGCATGTATCCCGTGCCACCCAACGTGCTCTAGAAGGTGTAAGTCAACTACCCTGGCCAGCAAGATCTCCGGATCTGTCCCCCATTGAGCATGTTTGGGACTGAAAGGAGCGTCGTCTCACACGGTCTGCACGTCCAGCACGAACGCTGGTCCAACTGAGGCGCCAGGTGGAAATGGCATGGCAAGCCGTTCCACAGGACTACATCCAGCATCTCTACGATCGTCTCCATGGGAGAATAGCAGCCTGCATTGCTGCGAAAGGTGGATATACACTGTACTAGTGCCGACATTGTGCATGCTCTGTTGCCTGTGTCTATGTGCCTGTGGTTCTGTCAGTGTGATCATGTGATGTATCTGACCCCAGGAATGTGTCAATAAAGTTTCCCCTTCCTGGGACAATGAATTCACGGTGTTCTTATTTCAATTTCCAGGAGTGTAAATGATGATGGTCGAAGTAGAGAGGACACAAAATGGAGACTGGCAATGGCAAGGAAACCGTTTCTGAAGAGAAATTTGTCACGATCGAATATAGAATTAAGTGCCAGGAACTCTTCTGAAAGCAGTTGTATAGAGGGGTAGTAATGTGAGGCAGTGAAACATGGACGATAAATAGTTTAGACAAGAAGAGAATAGAAGCCTTCCAAATGTGGTGCTACAGAAGAATGCTGAAGATTAGATGGGTAGATCACGTAACTAATGAAGTATTGAACTGGGGAGAAGAGGAATCTATGGCGCAACTTGACTAGACGAAGGGATCGGTTGGTAGGACACGTTCTGAGGCATTAAGGGATCACCAATTTAGTACTGGAGGGAAGCGTGGAGGGTAGAAATCGTAGAGGGAGACCAAGAGATGAATACGCTAAGCAGATTAAGAACGATATATGCTGTAATAGTTACTTGGAGATGAAGAGGCTTGCTCAGGATAAGGTAGCATCAAACCAGTCTCCGGACTGGAGATCACAACAACAACAGAGACCAGTTCAAAAGTTCTGCTCTAATAGAGTCTTCTCCACTAGCTTTGCAATAAGAGTTTAATAAACTCTTCAATTTCTTGGTAGCTGGGATAAATCTTCTTCTAGATTTTCATGAGTGTTCAAGAATTCGAACTTATGGAGTGGTTCTGGACAATTAACAAGCTGATGAAGATATTTTGCAATGATTTCGAAATTTTCATTCGAGTCTGTGTGCTAGACCGCTAGGCCACGGCGACATTACAACAGCTACTCAAAAACCCCCTCATACCCTACGCTCGAACAACCCGCCAAACGCAGTTTCAAAGAAAAATACTGTCCTGACGCTGTGACCAACGTTTCACTTGCAGTTCTGGAAGGGATGACGTCACCTCAGACCACGTGCAATCGAAAACAGCCAATGAGTCCCTTTCACAGTTGATCATAGTGTGGCTGATCATCATTTACATTCCTCGACACCTATTTCTAGTAATCGCACAGAGGGCACTATAAAACCTGTTTTCGTCTGTTTCATTTGCATACCAGCTCCCATTCGAAGGGAAATGGGTAATTTTATTGTGATTAGAGGCCTGCATTCGAAGAGAAATGGTGCAATTTTAGTGTGATTTCAGCTCGCATTCAAGGAGAAACGGCATAATTTTAGGGTGATATTTATAGCGTGCTGCAGCACATTAGCACACGATAACTAGTCATCACTGGTTATAACTACGTACTTCTCATGTGCTATGCATGTTATAATGTTGACATATTAGCAAGGGACATCTTTGACCTGGAACGCTCCGAACCACATGGAATCTAATTTAGAACAACACTCGATCTTAAAAAGAAACTAGTGGTCTGTGTCTTTTCGATGGTAAAATTTTCATTCAACGACGAGTGACATTTAAATAGAGGTAAACAAAGTAACAAGATATCAGTACCATAGGAGGGACATTTTACGTAATTCAGTGACGTCAGAATATCATCACATTTTCAATGAATAGTGCCAAAAATCCTCTGCTTGAAGCTATTATAATAGCGCAAAACACATATCCTACAGTCCTAATACTGCTGTATTAGTCCTCATAGTACATATGTGGGAATTTGATGAAGTGGTTAAAACAAATCGGAATAGAACAATGTGCAAATCTCACTAAAGCCACGTTTTTACATTTAAAATCACTTTCGCTTTCAAGCGGTCCAGATCAAAAACCACACTAATTACATTTTCAGATGATCACATGAGTATGTAAATGTCATAGACTGCCTTTCGCCAAGAATTTTGCAGCACAGGCGGATACTTTTGTGCAGAAAGGTAACTGTAAATTACATAGCAAAGTCAGATGGTGAAATAACCATCACGTATCTTCACTTGTGGTTTGGCTAATTGTAGTCTGAAAAAATCAGCAGTCCTTCTGATATAGGACTTACATTGCCGAAAGAAGTAAACATTAAAGGGGGTTGACAATATTTATTTGTTTTTGGTGGCAATCTCTTCAGCATAACAGATTTGTTTGGAAAACTTGCATCTAGAAATGTACGACCTGTATGAGCAGACCAGTGGATTCTTTTCACTTGTTACGTGTTCGCCAAGGAATAACATTAGAAAACGTTACATGTGTTCTTTAGTCATTTTTCCACATTTATTGCCGCCACATGCGTGTTTCGTGGGCAGTTTTTTTTTTCAGGTATCCTTGAAATATTTGGGCCGAAAGTGCCTTGTGCCTCTTGAAGACAGATGTACAACTTGTTTGATAGTCTGCCTGTCATTGATAACACCACATCAATTGTGTAGTTGTGGGTAGAGCCATTTACAGACTGCAACACACTAGCTACAGTTTCCCCTCCTCTGTGAGACAGTGTTGATGATGAAGACATTTCATACTGGAACTGACTCTGCTCACTGTTCTAAACATTTCCTTTCTCCACACCCTGGTGTCTCACAATGACTTCCTCCACAAAGTGTTGTACCTTATGATGTACACTATTACCGTCTTATGTCACAAAAGTAATATACCTCGCTGAAATGCCATATTCAGTCTTAAGATTGTTAAAGAAAGAAATGGAAACTTTGTTTTGATTTTTTTTAATAAGAGGTGGAGCCCCTCCACGTGCACTCGGGCATGATGGCAGGCACAAAAGATCTACTGCCATCTCTGCATAAGGGTTCTACATCTACATCTACATGATTACTCTGAAATTCACATTTAAGTGCTTGGCAGAGGGTTCATCGAACCACAATCATACTCTCTCTCTACTATTCCACTCCCGAACAGCGTGCGGGAAAAACGAACACCTAAACCTTTCTGTTCGGGCTCTGATTTCTCTTATTTTATTTTGATGATCATTCCTACCTATGTAGGTTGGGCTCAACAAAATATTTTCGCATTCGGAAGAGAAAATTGGTGACTGAAATTTCGTAAATAGATCTCGCCGCGACGAAAAACGTCTTTGCTTTAATGACTTCCATCCCAACTCGCGTATCATATCTGCCACACTCTCTCCCCTATTACGTGATAATACAAAACGAGCTGGCCTTTTTTGCACCCTTTCGATGTCCTCCGTCAATCCCACCTGGTAAGGATCCCACACCGCGCAGCAGTATTCTAACAGAGGACGAACGAGTGTATTGTAAGCTGTCTCTTTAATGGACTTGTTGCATCTTCTAAGTGTCCTGCCAATGAAACGCAACCTTTGGCTGGCCTTCCCCACAATATTATCTATGTGGTATTTCCAACTGAAGTTGTTCGTAATTTTAACACCCAGGTACTTGGTTGAATTGACAGCCTTGAGAATTGTACTATTTATCGAGTAATCGAATTCCAACGGATTTCTTTTGGAACTCATGTGGATCACCTCACACTTTTCGTTATTTAGCGTCAACTGCCACCCGCCACACCATACAGCAATCTTTTCTAAATCGCTTTGCAAACTGATACTGGTCTTCGGATGACCTTACTAGACGGCAAATTACAGCATCATCTGCGAACAACCTAAGAGAACTGCTGAGATTGTCACCCAGGTCATTTATATAGATCAGGAACAGCAAAGGTCCCAGGACGCTTCCCTGGGGAACACCTGATATCACTTCAGTTTTACTCGAT
Organism: Schistocerca nitens; assembly: GCF_023898315.1. NCBI lineage: Eukaryota > Metazoa > Arthropoda > Insecta > Orthoptera > Acrididae > Schistocerca > Schistocerca nitens. The sequence continues at coordinate 449,649,591 of NC_064618.1, read as the reverse complement.
GATTTGCCGTCTATTACTACGAACTGCGACCTTCCTGACAGGAAATCACGAATCCAGTCGCACAACAGAGACGATACCCCATAGGCCCGCAGCTTGATTAGAAGTCGCTTGTGAGGAACGGTGTCAAAAGCTTTCCGGAAATCTAGAAATACGGAATCAACTTGAGATCCCCTGTCGATAGCGGCCATTACTTCGTGCGAATAAAGAGCTAGCTGCGTTGCACAAGAACGATGTTTTCTGAAACCATGCTGATTACGTATCAATAGATCGTTCCCTTCGAGGTGATTCATAATGTTTGAATACAGTATATGCTCCAAAACCCTACTGCAGACCGACGTCAATGATATAGGTCTGTAGTTCGTTGGATTAATCCTACTACCCTTCTTAAACATTGGTGCGACCTGCGCAATTTTCCAATCTGTAGGTACAGATCTATCGGTGAGCGAGCGGTTGTATATGATTGCTAATTAGGGAGCTATTGTATCAGCGTAATCTGAAAGGAACCTAATCGGTATACAATCTGGACCTGAAGACTTGCCCGTATCAAGCGATTGGAGTTGCTTCTTGCTGCCTGCGACAGGACATGCAAGGGTGGGCTCTGTTAGTAGTGGATATCATGCAGGTCGATACCTTTGACGTCGTGCGGTGCTGTTACTCGGCGGCTGCCGATGGGTGCCAGTTTTGATTTCTTGGTCAGCGTCAGCATACCTGTAACAGAGAGGTTCATCATCGTTTTGTGTCCGATAGGTCATACATCAGACTCACAGTGAAGGCGGTTTGTTTGTGTGTCAGTGTGCGAGCTCGTCGGTTTCCCTGCTGTAGCCTGTCGGTCGGCTTTAGTAGCAGCTGGCACATCCAGCCAACGTTGCTGATATGCAGGGGTTTTCCGATGTTGTCGCTTGTGGGTGTATGTTAGCTTGCCATAGGTGGTTATGCCCCAGCTAGTAGAGTCTTTGGCCGCTTATGCTTCCACCTATGGTTGTGATCACAGTTTCCCAGAGTAAGGGTGAAAGGACTGTTCGAGGGTCTCGAGTTCCTGTATAGTCGTGTGGCGTGTGTTTTTGAATACTTAATTGAGGGTTTTAAGGCGGTATTCTTTGTGAAGATCCACGGTGCGTGTGTACCGCTGAGAGTTGCTAATGATGCGTAGCACTTTGTTCTGTATGATCTGCGGTCGGCGCAGGCGTATAGGAGCTGCGTATCCCCAGACGGGAGCTGCATACGTCATCAGAGGTCTAATCAGTCTCATGTACATGGACCTCGGCACTCTCCTATTCAGTATACTTTCCCTGTTGAGCATTGGATAGAGTTGTTTGAGCCACACGTGCGCTCTTTTGGCAACGTGTTCTATGTGGGCCCCACATGTATGTTTCCGGTCCAGCCAGACACCGAGATATCTCACTTTCTCTCGGAAACGTATGGAGCCAGTATGTAGTGTTACCTGTCGACAGTGTTGATGTTTGCGCAGTAGCTTCGGTCTGCGTGTGAACAGAACTGCTTCGCACTTGTCGACAGTCACTTTAATACTCCATCGTTCGAACCAAGTCTCGGCGGTTCTGAGTACCGTCTGTATTTGTGAATTTATGTTTGACGGTTTCCAATCTCGCGCAAGGATGGCTGTGTCATCCGCGTAGACGCCTAACATCGTGTTTTGTGTTACTGGAAAGTCATTAATGTACGGGTTGAACAAGATCGTCTCCAGAATGCTTTCCTAGGGTACTCCAGCTTGCATACTGTGTTGTGTCGATTGTTTTCCCTGCACGTCGGTGTTAAAACATCTGTTCGTGAGATATGAGAGTATGAGACGTATGATTCCGTCGGGGAAACCAGCATCGCTTAGTTTGCGGATAAGGCCATTGCTCCGTTCTTAGGATGTCATTGGCGATCCAGTGCCTAGTGATGCGTTCAAGTATTACCTTCTCAACAATCTTGCTGATCGAGCACAGCAGACTGACGGGTCGGTGATTCTGTGGGAGGGAGTGGTCTTTCCTTGGCTTCCTGAACATCAGGAGCTTGGCCGCCTTCCAAAAGTCAAAGAAACTGTCCAAGCTAACCGTTTCGTAAGCTTCCAGAGCCCACATTTGCAGACTCCAATAGTGGACTAAAGACCCATACTACCTCTTTCTCTCAAACTGCGATATTACAAGCTCATTCATAGTTTGTAATTGCGACAGTCTGTTTGCTTCGAAACGATCTCCTACTCACGTTTTGATAGACACCTAATTTACATGTAATCTCCAATTTTACTTACTTTTAATGCATCTATAACGCCTCACAAGTTTGCTATAGGAAATGAAGCCAAATGTTCTCTAGGAGGTTGTCGCCAATGTCTGTTCGGGTGGAGTCAGTTCGTACTCACTTTGACTGGACTGTTCCTGATCCTCTGGAGCTGAACATCGTCTACTGTTTGGAGAGCCACCTTCAGATTCAGGCTCTTCCTGCGCTTCAAAATCAGTGTATCTATCATGCATAGCCTTATGTATTTCTGTGTCATCCCCATTATATGTCTAAATTATTCTGCTATATAATATAGAGGAGGAACAAAGAAACTGGTACACCTACCTAATATCGTGTAGGGCTCCGCGAGAAGGCAGAAATGCCGCAACACGACGTGGCATGGACTCGACTAACGTCTGAAGTAGTGCTGGAAGGAATTAACATCATGAATCCTGCAGGGCTATCCATGCTCTCCATAAGAGTACGAGGGGTGGAGATCTCTTCTGAACAGTATGTCGCAAGACATCACAGATATGCTCAATAATGTTCATGTCTGAGGAGTTTTGTGGCCAGCGAAGTGTTTAGACTTAGAAGAGTGTTCCTGCAGCCACTCAGTAGCAATTCTCGACATGTGGGGAGTCGCTTTGTCTTGCTGGAGTTGCTGAATGGACATGAATGGATGCAGGTGATCAGACAGGATGCTTACGTACGTGTCACCTGTCAGAGTCGTATCAAGACTTATCAGGGGTCCCATATCACTCCAACTGCACACGCCCCACAGCGTAACAGAGCCTCCAACAACTTGAACAGTCCCCTGATGACATGCAGCGTCCATGGATTCATGAGGTTGTCTCCAAACCCGTAGACGTCCATCCGCTCGATACAATTTGAAACGGGACTCGTCCTACCAAGCAACATGTTTCCAGTTATTAACAGTCCAAAGTCGGTGTTAATGAGCCCAGGCGAGAGTCGAGCAGTCAGGCTACACGAGTGGGCCTCCGGCTGCGACAGCTCATATCGATGATCGTTCGCACGCTGACATTTGTTAATAGCCCAGCACTGAAATCTGCAGCAGCTTGCGGAAGGGTTTCACTTACTTAGCAGTAACTGATCTAACGATTGCGCGAGGCACTTCTTGTCTTATACAGGCGTTGCCGAACGCAACGCCGCATTCTGTCTGTTTACATATTTTTGTATTTGAACACGCATGCCTCTACCACTTTCTTTGGCGCATCAGTGTATATTGGCATTTCAAAGCTTCTCAGACATGTCACGTGAACATTTATGATATGCTTGTTTCGGGACCACGCAGTGTTCTTTATCGTGGGCCACAGTGTCTCTCGGCTTACTGCTTACAGCTCGTAGCCTCTGCACCGTGTGTGTGCCAGCAGGTCCCGATAACCTTGTAGACTGGCCACTCAGGCAGCAGATGGACTCAAAGCTCCAGAAATTGCGGTGTTACCATACATCACCTTTCTGCGTTTTCACTGTTATCAGAACGACAATGGGAGAAAGTCTTAGAATGCCATGTGTCGGAGCTTGGCACAGAAGTTTTGTGTACGTCCAGCGTAGACTGCATAACATCGCGTAGTAATTGTGAATTCCAGACTTGCTCCACGCCTGAGTGCCGAGTACATTCAGGTCTTCCAAGTCAACGGCCGTGTTCACAGGGGCATGTGGACGCGTTCCTGGCTTGACGTCCATTTAGGCGTGCTACCGCACCTCGACTTGGCCGCTAAGTCATCCGATTTTAATCTCGTAGATAACGTCCGGTCTAGAGGGTCTATACAAGGGCGACGTAGTTGAGGGCAATATTATTGAAATGTAAAAGGAGGTAAGTGAAGATGAAATGGGAGATATGATACTGAGTGAAGAGTTTGACAGAGCACTGAAAGACCTAAGTCGAAACAAGGACCTAGGAGTACACAACATTCCATTAGAACTACTAATAGCCTTGGGAGAGCCAGCCCTGACAAAACTTTACCATCTGGTGAGCAAGATGTATGAGACATGCGAAATTCCCTCAGACTTCAAGAAGAATATAATAACTCTTCAGGCTTTCCCGGCGATCTAATGACATCTTGGGTTGTCAGGTGTTCTGCCGAATATCAGCGTCGTACTTGCACGATATTTCGGTCACGTAGCTCGTAACCTTCATCAGGTGCGACAGTCTCAGAACACCCGACAACCCAAGATGTCAAGAATATAATAATTCCATTCCCAAGGACAGCAGGTGTTGACAGCTGTGAAAATTACCGAGCAATCGGTTTAATAAGTCACGGCTGCAAAATACTAACACGAATTCTTTACAGACGAATGGAAAAACTGGTAGAAGCCGACCTCGGGGAAGATCATTTTGGATTCCGTAGAATGAGGCAATACTGGCCCTACGACTTATCTTAGAAGATAGCTTAAGATAAAGGCAAAACTATGTTTGTAGCGTTTATAGACTTAGAGAAGGCTTTTGGCAGTGTTGACTGGAATAAACTCTTTCAAATTCAAATACAGGGAGCGAAAAGCTATTTACAATTTAAACAGAAACCAGATGGCAGTTATAAGAGTCCAGGGGAATGAAAGGGAAGCAGTGGTTGGGAAGGGAGTGAGACAGGGTTGTAGCCTATCCCCGATGTTGTTCAATCTGTATATTGAGCAAGCAGTAAAGGAAACAAAAGAAAAATTTGGAGTAGGAATTAAATTCGTGGAGACGAAATAAAAAATTTTGAGGTGTGCCGATGACACTGTAATTCTGTCAGAGACATCAAAGGACCTGAACATCAACAAAAGAGAAACGAGGATAATGGAATGTAGTCGAATTAAAAAGGGTGATGCTGAGGGTATTAGATTAGGAAATGAGACACTTAAAGTAGTAAATGAGTTTTGCTATTTGGGGAGCAAAATAACTGATGATGGTCGAAGTAGAGAGGATATAAAATGTAGACTAGCAATGGCAAGGAAAGCGTTTCTGAAGAAGAGAAATTTGTTAACATCGAGTATAGATTGAAGTGTCAGGAAGTCTTTTCTGAAGGTATTTGTATGGAGTGTATGTAAGTGAAACATGGACGATAAATAGTTTAGACAAGAGAATGGAAGCTTTCGAAATGTGGTGCTACAGAAGAAGATTAGAGGGCTAGACTACGTAACTAATGAGGAGGTACTGAATAGAATTGCGGAGAAGAGGAATTTGTGGCACAAATCGTTTAGAAGAAGGGATCGCTTGGTAGGACATGTTCTGAGGCATCGAGGGATCACGAATTTAGTATCGGAGGGCAGTGTGGAGGGTAAAAATCGTAGAGGGAGACCAAGAGATGAATACAGTAAGCAGATTCAGAAGGCTGTAGGTTGCAGTAGGTACTTGGAGATGAAGAAGCTTGCACAAAATAGAGTAGCATGGAGAACTGCATCAGGCCAGTCTCTGGAATGAAGACCACAACAACAGCTAACGTCCAGGCCTCTATGTGAAACGTGCTAGTCGACATCGCTGCAATCTGGCAGCTCCGTGGGACTTGGCGAGTGGCTTCGGCTAGACGTGCCCTGTCTGGAGAGACTTCAGGACTCCGACTCCAGACTCAAACCACTGTCAGGGCCAGAAGACGTGTACTGTACTGCGGCTTCAGCGCCAGGACTGTCTTTTTGTCTGGTGTGTTTATCTGAGATCAATCGAAATCCGTCCTCAGCGTTCGTGTTGATAATTCTGAGTGATAGCTTGGGTGCTATCTGATTCTCTTTTTTCTTCCCAAGTGGGTATTATTTAATTCTTGTTGTTATCTACGTACACTTATCAGGACGGAGTTGTCAGTTCCTGCAGTGCCTCCTCATCTATTTGTTCACTGCCTTGAACGAAATTTTTCTTCGTAGCATACCTTAACGAGAATATTAAAGCTTCAGTCAACAATAACACACATACAAATAAGATACTCACCAGGTTGCTTGGAAGACAGCTCGGGCAAGTTGACTGGATGTCGGAGATAACACATATCCCTGGCAGTCGTCGCCCCTGTGACGCGCTGAACGGCCTCCAGTGAATCCCAGATGATAGGATCCCACAGAGTGTGCGTTTCCAGCGTCGTCAAGTTCCATTCCGTGTCGTTCGACCTAACAAAATGAAACGGAGTCACACGATGTGACAAATTATATCCCGGAACTGGACTGTATTTTCTAGGGCAGCACTGTGGAAGCTAAAGTCAACTAGCCTCGTCCTCAGTTTTTAAGTTTTCCTTTGATAGACGTGCCTAACAAGGAGACGGCACGGCCGTGGGGTCGGGGATTTGTCCGCAATTTTGTGTGGTGAAAGAGGACCCCTAACACCTCACATGGTTAAAATATTAGGACGCACTACTCGGAAAATCCCGAGAAAAATCGATCCAAAGTTTCTTAGGTGCCGTATGAGTATAAAATGTTAGTCCATTGCCGAGACACCGTTTGGCCTACATGGTTAGCGTTCGGACCTTTATGACAGAGGTCTCGGCTTCGATTCCTCCTCCCACGCATTCTTTTTCTATTGCTTGCAAAATTGCAGCGCATTGTTACAGGAGAATCGTGAAATTAATTCCCGGGAAGATCGTATAAAAATTCATTCTATAATTCACCATCAATAATCGTCACCAATATTCCGAGACATGATTCAATATTCCTGGTTTGCCTCAAAATTATCAGAAACTCAGAACATTTTCGTAAATGTTAATGGGGCATTTTTTTGTACAGATTTATTGCAAACGCCCTGTGATTATAAAAAATCCGCTTTCATACGTTGCGCAAGATGTCGCAAAAACTATTGCTTTGTTTGTTTTTACGATTATTACCACTGCGGTTCTTGTTTATAATTATTATATGTACTACTACAACTACGTGATCAGGCCCAGTGGACCGCACGCATCTACAAGTTTCCTCCTCCACTGTATTCTGTCCATTGCTGCTATCCGCCATTCGTCCACATCTATTGACATTTGTTTTAATTATTCATGGAGTCCATCCCTCCAACGCTTCTTGGGTCTCCCTGGCGGTCTCTTTCCTGTAGGTGTGAAATCCAGGAGCTTCCGAGGCCATCTGTGATCCTCCATCCGGGCCACATGGCCAGCCCACTGCATTCGTTTGGCTTTGACAGCTCCTGCTATGTTGGGCTGCTGGTATAGTTCCTCAAGCTCTCGGTTGTATCTGATCCTCCATTCCCCTGTATCTGCATCCACAACCGGACCGAAGATCTTCCGAAGCACTTTTCTCTCAAAGACAAGGAGCTTATGGAAGTCCTGTTCCCGGATACTCCATGTCTCACAGCCATATAGAACAACAGGCTGGATCAGGGTTTTGTACAGTCGAATCTTGAACTGTCTGGAGAGAGATTTGGACCGAAGCAGTTGTGCTAGGCTGTAGTAAAATCGGTTTCCTGCTTGTATTCTGGCATTGATCTCTGCTTCACATGACGAGTTCTCAGTGAAAAGTGCCCCTAGGTATTTGAATTCTTGCACTCTCTTGTAGGAATGGTCCCCAACCTGCAGTGATTGTAGATTATCAGCAGTCTGACAATGACCACGCGTCATAACGAGGTACTCTGTCTTAGCTTCGTTTATGTTTAGCCCAAATTTGCTGGCAGCCTCCTTTAGTGCTTTGGTCATTTGCTCCAACTCCTCTTCCGATCTAGAGAGTAAACAAATGTCGTCTGCATAGGCTAAGTATGCCAGTCTCTTTCCTTCGATTTCAGTCCCTTCGTTCTCTTGGAAGGTCTCGCGTATGATCTTCTCGAGGGCAAAGTTGAACAGGATAGGGGACAACCCATCTCCTTGCCTGAGTCCTGTCACAATTTCAAATTCCTCAGTTACGCGATTTCCCATCTTCACCTTTGCATGTGTCTCGTTCAGACAGATCTTTATCAGATTGATGAGTTTCTCTGCTATGCCAAACTCCCTTAAACAGTTGAGCAGGCTCTTACGATGTATGCAATCATAGGCCTTCTTAAAATCAACGAATAAAATATGCAAATCTTTACCATATTCACCCAGTTTCTCAGTGAGCTGCCGGAGACTGAAGATGTGATCTACTGTTGACCGTCCTGGCCGGAAACCTCCCTGGTACTCCCCAATCACCGATTCTGCCACTGGCTGAATTCTATGTATGAGGCAATTGGACAGGATCTTATAGCAGATGTTAAGCAGGGCGATTCCTCGATAGTTGTCACATTTCAGTTTGTCGCCCTTCTTATGTATTGGACAAATCAGAGCTGTTTTCCATTCTCCTAGTAGTTCTTCTTTGGTCCATATTGCCTGTATCAGTCGGTGTATTTTTTCTGCAAGTTTCTCTCCTCCTGCCAGGATCATTTCAGCCTGTATTCCATCTTGACCTGGACTCTTATTCTGTTTAAGGTGTCTGATTCTGGTTTTTATCTCATCCAGGGTAGGTGGGGGATAGTCTGCATCGGCTGTAATTGGGTACTGGAAATCAAACTGCAGTTCGGGTTCATCACAATTTAGCAGCTGTCGAAAGTACTCTTTCCATCTGTCAGCTATGTCCCTATCGTTCGTCAGGATCTTATCACGGGAATCTTTGACAAATTTCTGCTTGGCCTGGTGACCTTTGCAGAGTTACTTCACCCTCAGAAACATTTCCCTCGTCTTTTGTCCTCTGAAGTCTGTTTCTGCTTCAGTGATGATATTCCTTATGTATTTCCTCTTTGCTCTTCTCAGAATTGCTTGTGTAGTCTTTCGGACCTCCTCAAATTGTGCTTTGGCCTGTGCCAGATTTGTCCCCTTCAGCCATTTATTCCTGGCTTCCTTTCTCCTTTCCAGGGCATCTGCACATTCCTTTCCAAACCAGATCTTCTTGCCCACTGGGTTTCCCATGAGTGTTTCCTTTGCTGTATCCCTAACTGAGCTCTGGATGTTTCCCCACATAAGTTCGAGGTCCTGATTCGCGTCCACCTCACTGAGTGCTTCAAAGCGGTTACTAAGTTGCAACTGGTATCTGGTCTTCGTTGCCTCATCTTTTAGTTTCTCCACATGGTACCTTTCCACTCTTTTTAACTTAGGCCCCGTTCTTCCTTTACACTGTATGTTTAAATGGCCTCTGACCAGGAAATGATCACTCCCACCTGCGGCACCCCGCGCTGTCTTAACGTCTAACACCCATCTCTTGGCTCTGAGATCAACGGCAACATGGTCTATTTGATTTACAGTTCTCCCATCTGGTGATACCCAGGTTCCTTTATGTATGTTTTTCCGCTGGAAGTTTGTGCTGGAGATGAACAACCCTAATGATGTAGCGAAGCTGATGAACCTAACTCCATTGTCATTGCTTAGGTTGTGTAGACTGTGCCTACCTGTTGTGTCTTGGAATATTTATTATATGTATAAAAATTAAATGTTTCCCAATCGACTTTGTTATTCTGATTAAAAACCCAATGTTTCTCCTCATATACTTTACGATGAAAAATGGAAAACCCACCGCCATGAATTGTGTTGTTGGACAAAAAGAAAATAATTTTTATTCAATAATGTAACTAATTTGTTAAAGATAATGTAGGTTTGGGAATAATTGGTGGAATAACAGAAGGAAAAAAAAAGTGCCGGAGTAGGAATCGGACTAGAGACCTCTGGCGTAAGAGTCCGAGGCCTAACCCAACTTTTTTTTTTAATCTTAGTTTGTTGCGTCTGGTCGGGACGGACGTCGTAAGACGTCCGTTTTAAGTTCGTTGACGATCGATTAACTCAGTTTTTTTTATTACAGAGGGCATGTAATCCTCTGACCGAACACTCTGAGTTACCGTGCCGGCAACATCTAGGCCAGACGGCGGCGCGGCAATGCACCAACATTTTACACTCATACGGCACCTAAGAAACTTTGGATCGATTTTTCCCGGGATTTTCCGGGTAGTGCGTCCTAATATTTTAACCATGTGAGGTGTTAGGGGTCCTCCTTCACCACACAAAATTTCGGACAAATCACCGACCCCACGGTCGTGTCGTCTCCTTGTAAGTCTTCCAAGTTGAATCAAGATATCAGACTGCCACATTCCGCAATAAATTTGAGTGCCATGCGAGTCTGCCGACGCATTCGGTTGAAACACAACAAAGCCTGCGCACACGTTCGTCCACAATTGTCAGAACAAGGATACGATCTCGCACAGGAGGGCCACTAATACCGCATGGCTTCACAGGACACACGGACGCACGCGCACAGTGTAGTGACCGGTTAACTTTTAGATTTGCCAACCAGAGCGCGTCACACGCTGTCTCTTCACGCAAGTCCTTCAGACCACCTATAAGGGGAACAACAACTGGCCCACCGAAAGCCGCGGCGTGTGGACCAGGTCAGTGGGTTGTTCTGCGCGTAGCGTGCCAGCCCTTGACTATCTCAGTCGCTTCGCTCAGAATATGCGGACGGGCGCAAGGTGTTTATTCAGACTGTTGGAAACAATAAATGTAAGTGTCTGCAGAGGGTGCTGTGGCTCTTTGGCTCTTTGAACGCCATTTGAAGAAGGAAAGGCGCCGCAGAAGCAGAAAACACATACACTCGGTGCAGCCTTTCCTGGATAAGAGAAATACGAATGGAGACCGTACAAGGAGTTAAGGGTATAAGAGGATAAATTTTTTAGCTACACCAGAATTCCAGGATCTTGCTTCGACGAATTACTTTCGGAACTTTCTTTAGTAACTGGAGCGACAGCAAAAATCCGATCATATATAACGCTGAACGAAAGCTAGTTGTAACGATCAGGTACGCTTGTTCGTATCCTATTTAAATAATTTAATATTCAGCCTTTAATTGGTTGTCCTTCGCGTTCAACACCGCAAATCACGAGGCGCATTGGACGACTCCCGCCAAATTAGTCTTGACGACAGTAAGGGGTCGTGAGAGGCAGCCAAAAGGAACATCAGAATAGGGAAAGGTGTAATAAAGCCAGGCGGGTGGATGGATTGGAAGTAGCGGACAGAGTATTTTTGAAAAAACTTCCACAGGCAAGCTCAGGGCAGCGGAGGGATTGCAGAGAAGTTGCTGCCGAGATTTGTGGGACCATACCTGGTTTTGAAGACGCTGTCACCGGTGAACTTCCTACTGAGGAATGTAAAACCAGGGCGCATCTCAGCCAGATTAAGGCAGCCGGGGTAGGTGACACACATAAGGGATCCAGGATCCAGTCACGAGAATGAAAATTGCTCCCCTCCAGTTCCGCATTAAAAGGGGGGCAACTTGGCAGGATACTTTCTGTGTCCAAGTTACGCGTTTTGCGGTGTGCTGCTTGTCCAGCGACCTCTGCTTAGGACGGCCGCGGCTCGCTTGGCTCAGCAAACTCGGTCGGCGGCAGTGAGAGAGGGAAGCCGGCGCACGGAGCTCCCCGAGTAGTCAGTAGGCGCTCGGTGTACTGCGGGGACGGCGAGTGGAACTGGGCTGCGGAGGCAGGCGCCGCTCAACACAGGCTCTGAGGTGTGGGGTTGATCTGTTATTCTGCGCAACGGATTAATCTGAGATGTACCCTTTACTCTGTGGCTCCTGCAAGATGCAATTTCCGCCCCCACACTACTACAGAAGTCAGACAGACGCTCCTAACGTTCTAAAGAGAAATGTCTGAAAAACTTTCAGCAATAAATATCTTCTGGAGTCGTCCGCTGTAAGGAAATGACACAAAAATTTACAAAATTTCTTACGTAACTAGTGGGATACTTGGCTACTGGAGTAGTGCTAGTTAGTGTAAGAAAAACATGAAACTAACAAAAGTTATTATTTATTTTGCAAAAATTCTGAGAAATCACAATGGCACTTTTAGTTATGAATTGAACAAGTTATATCATGGTTCTTTTCGGAATGTGAAGTTACCTCTCAAGGGTAGGATTCGCTAATGAAATTTCTATACGAAGTTTAAGATGGTTGTTGACTTGGCAGAATGGCTGAGAGGAGCGCCTACTCAACTTGAATAATTATCCTTTAGAATGTTGCTAGTTACGGTCGAGGTTGTCGTGTGTGAAATGCAGTGAAGTGTACTGTTGTGGAGGAAATATGGGGCTCGCAATAGCTTTAGTGCACAATACCGTAAGCTGCGATGACTGCTGTCTGCGTCGCTCGCTGCTGACAAATAAGATAACTGTCGTTCTATCTGGATTGACCTTCGCCAATCAAACTCTCCTTATGCCTTGACGAAGTCAAGGATTCCCATTCGCCCCTAGTCTAACTATTGGCATGGTACACCGGTCAGATAACCAGTCCACCGTGATGCCACTCAAAATTCGCTTGCAGGCGTTTAAATGTAACTCTGTCCGTTCACACCGCACAATAAGTGTGTTGGCCAACACAGTGAACAACACTTAATCGCGAGGACTCAATATAGAGTAGCACTTCAATTCCCTCTCGACAGAGATGCTCTCCCAGTGAAGTACTGAGGAGAGACTTGTTCCTCGCTGCCGGCCGGAGTGGCCGTGCGGTTCTGGGCGCTACAGTCTGGAGCTGAGCGACGCAACGGTCGCAGGTTCGAATCCTGCCTCGGGCATGGATGTGTGTGATGTCCTTAGGTTAGTTAGGTTTAATTAGTTCTAAGTTCTAGGGGACTGATGACCACAGCAGTTAAGTCCCATAGTGCTCAGAGCCATTTGAACCATTTTTTGCAGAGCGATGCCTTCCGCAAGCGACGGCAGAGGCTTCAAACTTTCGTCATGTTGTTGGAGCTACAGATGCAAAACATAGCTGTGTATAAAATCACGCATCAGAGTATCACTTTATTACACTTACAGAAATATTTTCATTAGTTTTGATGGCACTGCGTGATAGCAACTATAAATTACATATACTGCCGTTGAGGCATATGGAAAATGTAGCGATTTGTCGATTTTGAAAGATTCGTTCTTGTACACACACTTGACACATGGGAATTTATCAGTATCTAATGTAGAGGAAATAAAATGTATTCAAGGCAAAATTCCATACTTCAATATTGGTGCTGAAGCATTCAGCCTACCTGATCGTGTTCAGCTGCTACACCACGAAGATGTGCTGCAGACGCGAAATTTAACCGACAGGAATAAGATGCTGTGATATGCACAAGATTAGCTTTTCAGAGCATTCACACAAGGTTGAAGCCGGTGGCGACACCTACAACGTGCTGATATGAGGAAAGTTTCCAACCGATTTCTCATACACAAAAAGCAGTTGACCGGCGTTGCCTGGTGAAACGTTGTGATGCCTCGTGTAAGGAAGAGAAATGCGTATCATCACGTTTATGACTATGATAAAGGTCGGATTATAGCCTATCGCGATTGCGGTTTATCGTATCGCGACGTTGCTGCTCGCGTTGGTCGAGATCCAATGACTGTTAGCAGAATATGGAATCGGTTGGTTCAGGAGAGTAATACGGAACGCCGTGCTGGATCCCAATGGCCTCGTATCACTAGCAGTCGAGATGACAGGCATCTTATCCGCATGGCAGCATGCAGCCACGTCCCGATCTCTGAGTCAACAGCTGGGGACGTTTGCAAGACAACAACCGTCTGCACGAACAGTTCGACGACGTTTGCAGCAGCACGGACTATCAGCTCGGAGACCATGGCTGTGGTTACCCTTGACGCTGCATCACAGACAGGAGCGCCTGCATTGGTGTACTCAACGACGAACCTGGGTGCACGAATGGCAAAACGTCATTTTTTCGGATGAATCCAGGTTCTGTTTACAGTATCACGATGGTCGCATCCGTGTTTGGCGACATCGTGGTGAACGCACATTGGAAGCGTGACGGTATGGGGTGTCATTGGCTACACGTCTCGGTCACCTCTTGTTCGCATTGACGGCACTTTGAACAGTGGACGTTACATTTCAGATTTGTTACGACCCGTGGCTCTACCCTTCATTCGATCCCTGCGAAACCCTACATTTCAGCAGGTTAATGCACGGCCTTTCTGAATACAGAAAATGTTCGACTGCTGCCCTGGCCAGCACATTCAGTGGTGTACATGTTCCGCTTTTAACCCGCCCATGCTTGCCCGGTGGCCAGGCGGGCAGGCCGCCGCGCGTTGTCAACAGAACGGGCAGGCTGCTTCACTCCCAGCCAAGCCAAGCAGAACCCAACCCGGGCAGGCTGCGGGAAACTTGCTTGCCTACCCATATTACTGCTGAGCTGCGCTACGCAGCCGTTAAGCCTGCGCGCGTCATTGTCGTATTATGAAAGTTAATTAAAAGTTTTTATTTTACCTCAGCACCGAAAGACAAACCCCAACATTATATATATTTCAGGTCAAAAAGATTGGGTTTTATTTGTACATTCTTCCTTTACGCGTATATTTCGGGCTTATTATCTATATAAATAAAAATGAACTGCCAAATGTGTTGATAAGCGTAAAACTCGAGAACGGCTGGACCAACTCGGCTAATTTTTTTTGCTGTGTTCCTAATACTCAGGACAAGGTTTTTATGAAATAAAATTTTTGGAAAATCGACCGAAAAATTGGAAAATTTGAGAAAAACTGAAAGTGCGTTTTGCTTGTATTGCACGTAATCTTGATGAAATTTTGCACACTATACCTTGAAACCAAGAGGAAGGTCACAGTCTACATAAAATTTCGTAGGGTGCATGGCAGAGGTTACTTTACCTAACGGAATTCGACAAATTGTACATTTTTATTCCGATATTCATGAAATTTGGCACACTTGATATTCAAAGCAGGATGAAGGGCGCTGTCTGCTTAAAATTCTGAATGGTGCATGGCGGAGGGTACTTTACTTACACACTTCTACACCAACCTACAGTTTTATTCCGATCTTGAAGAAATTTTGCACACTTGACCATCAAGAGGAACATCACTGTCTACATAATATTTCGGACAGTGCATGGAAAAGAGTATCTTACAAAAGATTTTGACATCGTTTGCGGGTTACCATGAAATCCTTCTCCCTCTATAATGCTAAATGGTCTCAGGTCCTTAGCACACATTTAGACGCACTTTTCGGCCACTAAATCTTTGTCCTCTTTCAAGATATTTACGGAGTGAGGGAACTGCTTGTAAAATTTGCACACATGTCGTAACATACTCGAGGTTCCAGAATAAGTACTTAAGAGCTTTTTACATAGTTTGCATTGAGACACACCTACCGATTTATTTGAAGTGGCCTCATAAACACACGAAAACGTTTCCCATGCGGCACTTGTGCTCTGTTTCGTTACAAGCATGTATTCGGCAGTTGTCAATTTCTTTTCAGTCTCACCAAAGTTCGACCTATTCATTGTGCTGTCCCCACCGTTGCGATAAATGAACTGCGGGCTAACTACCTGGCTACTCTAGTCACGGTAGCTTGACAGCGCAACCTGTTGTCAGGCGCAGCAAGCTGAGCGGGTCCCGTGAAGCTTGGCAGGCCTGTGGGAACCCAGGTAGCCCGGGCTTGCGGGAGCCCAAGTCGGCCGCATTACCCACTATGCCTCTGTACAAGCGCACTCTTGTGTTTATGTCGCGGCAGGCTTACTTGCATGAATGGTTGCATAGGAGCTAGGGGCAAGCAGGCTGCAAGAGGAATTTGTACACCTCTAAGCACATTCTCCAGATCTCTCACGAATTGAAAACGTCTGGTCAATGGTGGCCGAGCAACTGGCTCGTCACCAATACGCCAGTCACTAATCTTGATGAACTGTGGTATCGTGTTGAAGCTGCATGGACAGATGTACCTGTACACGCCATCCGATCTCTGTTTGACTCAATGCCCAGGCCGTTATTACGGCGAGAGGTGGTTGTTCTCGGTACTGATTTCTCAGGATCTATGCACCCAAATTGCGTGAAAATGTAATCACATGTCAGTACTAGTACAATATATTTGTCCAATGAACACCCGTTTATCATCTGCATTTCTTCTTGGTGTAGCAATTTTAATGGCCGGTAGTGTATGAACAATCTCCAATAAGTCCACAGCAGTGTGAACGTCTAGGGTATTAGGAAAATTACAGGCATTCAAGAGAGGACAAAAACTTGTGGTTGCACTTTTCAGTGGTGCGATTTACAAGATGTGCATGATGCTGACCTACTACATTACGCACATCAAATTGCGTGCGACATATATTACAGTGATCCCAAGGGAAACAGTGGGCGTTTGTCTAGATTGAAAAAGTTCCACAGAACTGGAACCAGAAGACAGCGAAATTTCAGGCAAAGCATCAATTTCATGATGCAGAACGAACTGTAGAATCGTCTCAAAAATTTACAATTCAGATGAACAAACTTATCTGATTTTTCAATATGTTTTCAGCTCCGACCAATCTGGATTTGAATAGAAAATGCATATGAAACAAACCTTGGAAATTGGAGGTTCCAAGAGAGCTGTATAAAGATCAACTAACGTCAATGCCTTAACGTATCCGTATACCATTATGCAGACTGTTAATCTGGATGGTAAATTGTCTGGAAAGCAATTTATTGTGCTCTTAGAAGCTGGAGGTCCTCTGCTCCCCCCCCCCCCCTACGATTATTTCATGTGTGTATGATCTTATAAGGGCAGAAGGGAATATTTACGTCACAGCAAAAAAAAAAAAAAAAATAAATAAAGGCTCTGAGCACTATGGGACTTAACATCTGAAGTCATCAGTCCCCTAGAACTTAGAACTACTTAAACCTAACTAACCTAAAGACATCACACACATCCATGCCCGAGGCAGGATTCGAACCTGCGACCGTTGCGGTCGCGCGGTTCCAGACTGAAGCGCCTAGAACCGCTCGGCCACAACGGACGGCTACGTCACAGTAAACAAGTGTGGTAAAATGGGCACAAACGAACTACAACCACGGTATGAGCCCTGCTTCTGGGTAATATCTGGTCAAAATAACTTGATTCCCGGTCTCCAGACAAAAATTATACACCTTTAGAGCAAACTGTCCCTCCTGAAAAGTGTGTGACGTTGCTATTCATACAACCTGGAACCGCTGGACAATTCATCCTCTGGATGTTTGTTTTTTTGGTGATTATAAAACATATTATCACACTACCTGCAGCTACGTGTTAAAGGATAGCCAGTTTCATGATAAGCTACAAGACAGACTGTTCCACACTTGTGTGCATGCGATTCGCATTCCATATTACTCTGTACACATTCTTTAAGGGTGGGTACCTAGCTGAAGTCCTGCGCGCCTTCGATCTCGACGGGGCGAACCTTTGTGATCACTGCGACGCACCATTTTTCATTCGGTGTTCGTGGTCCAAATTAATGGTTTCTTTTGAACATTTCTCGAATGTCAACAATGTTCATGTTTTGAAGTGTAATACATACATCCCATACATAGCTAATATCTACACCTCCCAGGGACTCAATTTCTATGACTCTCCTGATGTACATGGCGAGTCATTAGCAGCTAATATTTTTTCTGTCATAATTGTTAACACAACACTTTCAAATGAGCCTTACGAAAGATTGAACTTGTGACCTCGCACTCAAGGGGTTCCTTGTCAGAGAGAATTGCATAGATTGGAGATTTGCAGTCAGGTATGTTGCAAAAGGCTGTTGCTCGCAGCGGTAGGTAGAGCTGCACGTGTTCACTAGGCCAGACAACACAGAAACTGGACAGCGGTTCATTGAGGGCCGCCAACAAGTGTCGATTTTGCTTCTTTGTAAATCTTCCGACGGCGCAGTGAGGCATTTGGCATGCATTGTGTACGTTGTGTAGTTCAGGCCAGAGATGGTTCTGAGTTGTTATGAGGCTGTTTTTGATACAACGTCTTGGTTCCACTCATTCGGGCTTCCACGAATCTGAACCAGGATGCTCATTTCAAGAGGATCAATGAGTGTTTCCCTATCATCTCCATGTTTGTGACAAGTATGCTGTTTACATTTCCATCTCACAAGATAACAAAAGCCGTGTTCACATGGCTCTACGGATAAACTGAGGTGGTGTATCACTCCTGGATTGGTCCGCTAAACCTACATAAACATTGTGTGATTAATTTGCAAGTGTGTGAGACTTTGCAGTCAACATTCTCGCAGGGTGGTAGCTCTACAGGATCTATTCATCACCGAATGACTTCAAAAAATGGTTCAAATGGCTCTAAGCACTATGGGACTTAACATCTGAGGTCATCAGTCCCCTAGACTTAGACCTACTTAAACCTAACTAACCTAACGACATCACACACATCCATGCCCGAGGCAGGATTCGAACCTGCGACCATAGGAGCAGCGCGGTTCCGGACTGAAGTGCCTAGACCCGCTCGGCCACAGTGGCCAGCTGCATGACTTCAGCTGTACAGGCCATACCTCAAGAAAGTAATGGACTATCGGCTCGTATAGCTGAGGCCATTATGCAGGGTGTTACAAAAAGGTACGGCCAACCTGTCAGGAAACATTCCTCACACACAAATAAAGAAAAGATGTCATGTGGACATGTGTCCGGAAACGCTTAATTTCCATGTTAGAGCTCATTTTAGTTTCGTCAGTATGTACTGTACTTCCTCGATTCACCGCCAGTTGGCCCAATTGAAGGAAGGTAATGTTGACTTCGGTGCTTGTGTTGACTTGCGACTCATTGCTCTACAGTACTAGCATCAAGCACATCAGTACGTGGCATCAACAGGTTAGTGTTCATCACGGACGTGGTTTTGCAGTCAGTGCAATGTTTACAAATGCGGAGTTGGCAGATCCCCATTTGATGTATGGATTAGCACGGGGCAATAGCGGTGGCGCGGTACATTTGTATCGAGAAAGAGTTCCAGAACGAAGGTGTCCCGACAGGAAGACGTTCGAAGCAATTGATCGGCGTCTTAGGGAGCCCGGAACATTCCAGCCTATGACTCGCGACAGGGGAAGACCTAGAACGACGAGGACACCTGCAATGGACGAGGCAATTCTTCGTGCAGTTGACGATAACCCAAATGTCAGCGTCAGAGAAGTTGCTGCTGTACAAGGTAACGTTGACCACGTCACTGTATGGAGAGTGCTACGGGAGAACCAGTTGTTTCCGTACCGTGTACAGCGTGTGCAGGCACTATCAGCAGCTGATTGGCATCCACGGGTACACTTCTGCGAATGGTTCATCCAACAATGTGTCAATCCTCATTTCAGCGCAAATGTTCTCTTTGCGGATGAGGCTTCATTCCAACGTGATCAAATTGTAAATTTTCACAATCAACATGTGTGGGCTGACGACAATCCGCACGCAATTGTGCAATCACGTCATCAACACAGATTTTCTGTGAACGTTTGGGCAGGCATTGTTCGTGATGTCTTGATTGGGCCCCATGTTCTTCCACCTACGCTCAATGGAGCACGTTATCATGATTTCATACGGGATACTCTACCTGTGCTGCTAGAACATGTGCCTTTACAAGTACGACACAACATGTGGTTCATGCACGATGGAGCTCCTGCACATTTCAGTCGAAGTGTTCGTACGCTTCTCAAGAACAGATTCGGTGACCGATGGATTGGTAGAGGCGGACCAATTCCATGGCCTCCACGCTCTCCTGACCTCAACCCTCTAGACTTTCATTTATGGGGGCATTTGAAAGCTCTTGTCTACGCAACCCCGGTACCAAACGTAGAGACTCTTCGTGCTCGTATTGTGGACGCCTGTGATACAATACGCCATTCTCCAGGACTGCATCAGCGCATCAGGGATTCCATGCGACGGAGGGTGGATGCATGTATCCTCGCTAACGGAGAACATTTTGAACATTTCCTGTAACAAAGTGTTTGAAGTCACGCTCGTACGTTCTGTTGCTGTGTGTTTCCATTCCATGATTAATGTGATTTGAAGAGAAGTAATAAAATGAGCTCTAACATGGAAAGTAAGCGTTTCCGGACACATGTCCACATAACATATTTTCTTTCTTTGTGTGTGAGGAATGTTTCTTGAAAGTTTGGCCGTATCTTTTTGTAACACCCTGTATAATGGACTCTCCTGGTCATCTAGTTGAGGTCATTATTAAGATCAGAATAGGTTCTGAAGGTGCAGGCATACTGTCTCCTAGGGGCTGACCAATGTGGTGTTCAGTGGTTACTGATGGACATTAGTCTCACGCAAAACGAAAAGTAGAAGATAATATACGGAACAAATTTAAGAAGAGGAGGAGAGGATTAGACGTACGATTAGTGGTCGCGGCCTTCGGTGGCGTACGTACCCCTGTACAGAGTAGGAGTCGATGCAGTTGGCAGCGATGTGGCAACTCAGCTCCCTGGAGAGTTTCACGGCAGCGTCCACCGTCAGGCCACGGATCTCCTCTGTGACGAAGCCGCACTTCAACTCGTCTGCGTACCGGAAAGGTTTCATGTCCCAGGTGGTCGGTACCAGGCGTCCGACAGCTGGCAACGTGGGCGACGACTGGTCGAGGTTGTCGCACGTTTCGTACAGCTGGTAATCATCTGCAAAACGCGTTCCAGTCACCTTGTGGTCTGCAAACTGACTGCTCGGAGACGCTGTCATCAGCTTTCAATCTGCATCAACACTGCTCACCACTGAAATCGCAAGACCGTGAAAGCAGTAACCAAGAAATGACACATGACACGGTGTGCGCTACACTCTTACACAGAGAAATGATTAACATTTGAGGTGGTTGTTAACACCATTGTTGCGGTTTCCATTGAAGCCGACAGTGGTGTAGTTGATGACAACATCGGACACAGGAGTTGCATCGCATCATCTTTTCAGGTGAGTCCCAGTTCTGATCATAGTGTTACTGTGGACGTGTCGAGGTATGGAGGCTCCAAGAAGAGCAAAGGTTGCATTCGTCGTGTCCAGGCGACACTTGCCGTCGTCGTGTCGACTGTCATTTGGTGCGCAGTGTACAGTCGGTAACATGGACCCCGGCCATTACATTCCTCAGTTCTTAAGACTGGTGTCTCTGTTGTGTCTTCAGGATCTCTGTGGCGCTATCTTTCAACAGAATTACTCGAGGTTGCACGTTGCCCATCGTGCCATGATCTACATCAAGATGCAGAGCCGTTACCCTTGAGCAGAAGTTCCTCCAAATCTCTCACTCAGTAAACACGTGGTCAGTGGTTGCCTCCACTCAGCACCCACAGAACCCTGGCACAGAGGTGACGCACCAGCAGGCCGCATACCCGTGTCCTGTCATCCTAGTGCAATGTGACCCGATGCCCAGCCAGATAAGAACTGTTCTTGGTGATACAGGTGGCAGCAATATGTACTAAATTTTGCATCCTGTATACCCCAACCAACTTTGAATGTAAGAGTCGCGTTCTGCCTACCATATTGTATACATGCTACAAATTTCGATAGCGCCTGTCTTTTCTGGTGTTACAATTACTGTAACGGTCAAGAATGTACTTCTAATTCCACAATAGAGCAATCACTGTGAAGTGCTTGGGAGGGGTACTTTCCATTCTACTATACACTAGGGTGCCTTCCCAACATTTTAGCACATTGTGCACAGATGTAAGGAAAGAATGTCTCCTAAAGCCGTCGGCACACGGACCGTGCTGTCGAACGTCAACGTTGAGCGTGCCAAGTTCAACGTGCTGCTGAACGCTCAGGAACGATGCGACTTGTGCACACGGTACGTGGGCCCCAACGTGGTATACGCGATCGCAACGTACTGCAGCGGCAGTTGATTGGTGTTCCTAGTTCGTAAGTCACACTGTTTACTCAACGGGCGCGCGTAAAATTCCCACATTAGCTCTATTAAAACGCAAATTTCCTCCATCGTCCACGAAAAGGAAAGTACCATGTCCAATCAATAAGTACACAGGCTTATAAAAGTTCTGTTACAAACAGTGCAGTACAAAGTTGAAATACTTCTCCGCATAAGATAAACATTATTTCATCATTCCCACATTTTAGGAAAACCCCAAGGTCAGTCTTACTTGATCGGTGTTCCTACCCAGTAGCAGAATCTTTGCAACATGAGAATTACGAAGCGTAAAAGAAAAATGAGCAAAATATCTTTATACAAGCAGCGCAAGCTGTCCTGTAGATTAAGCCAATCGAACAAAGTCGTCCCTCAAAAAAAGGTGAACTTACATTTACATAACATCAAATATTATAGTATATACTTATATTAAACTAATAATAAAGTATCAGAACCCAATAAAAGCGCGAATGTTAGGAAAAAAATTGGAAGTGGCAAGACGCGAACCACCGCCCCATCAAATATTCCTAAGCTGGGCAGTGACGCTAGTCAATACGCTACACCAGTAACAGATAGCGAACGTCTAATCACAGTATGTTAGCTCCTACAGAAAACCTTAATGGTAGATATGTTACTAATTGAAATTTAATTATAACAAATTGTACCAAGAACAATGCGTTTTTGGTGGATCTTCAGTGTGTCGCTGCCTTCAAATAGCCTACTCTCATAATACGCAAGTTACAATAATTCTTTTGCCACGAATATGATGTTTCTCATTATTTTATTGCAACGAATGACACAGTTAACGACGGGTTTTCGAGTGATTCTCAATTTGCTGGTGCTCAGAAACGGCATATATACATATAGGCTTGAAATGAATGCCAATATGGCGCCTCACAACTCTGTACTGAAGGGACACGGCGTGCGTGTGACGTAGGTGGCGTTGTGACATCTCATTGGTCCACGCTCAGACGCACGCTCAGAATATTTGACAGGCCAGATATTGCTCTGCACGTTCGGAAAGACTCCCGAACGTGCTATTCCACGCTATGACGTCAGAAACTCGGCACGCTCAACGCTCAACGCTCAACGTTCGGATGCACGGTCCGTGTACCGACGGCTTAAGGTTACTCTGTGCATGCAGCAGTTGGTCGAACCTTGTCTCCAAGGTGTCCCGGCGACCGATATGTAAGTAGCTGTAGTACAAGCGTCGATTCCTCGCTTAATGCCCGTTCTTGATACTTTGTAGGCTCTCAGAGGATAGCTAACGTCTGCTTCGTGCTAGGTTTTAAAACTTCCCTGTGACCTTCTATGAGACTGAGGAAAGCCTGCGACCATTCTTGTCACCCTCTTTGTACGCGTATATGTACATTCGATATTCCCTCTTAGTCCTACTTAATATGGACAGCATGCACTTGGCCAATATTGTGGAAAGGGTCACACAGGCATGTCTTATTTCCCCAGTATTCTACCACGTACTCCACCTCTCATTCAACCTATGTGATCGTTCGATTTACAAATAGTTACAGCAGATATTTCTACGATCTGACTGATCCAATTTGTGAAGTGCACGATTTTTTGTTTCTTAACATTTGAAGTAAGATGACATTCTTTGGACTATATAGAGATTGCATCAGTATCTGTCCGGATACTTGTACAGATTTTTCGACTTAACACTCCTTTACAGATGAAACAATCACTTGAGGTCACTATTAAAATTTTCTACTAGATAACTGACATACGTCACTAACAGTAAGGGTCCCAACTTACTTCCCTGTGGTTACCTGTACACCTGTGAGACGACACTCTTTCCATGACATGTCATCTCTACCAGAATCGAGCCACGAATTTCATTTGATATCCCATTTGATAATCTATTTAATAAGCATTGGCCTGATAATTAGTCAAATTCTATTAGAAAACCAATTAAAAAACTCTACCTGATTGCCTTCAACGTGGCCTTTGGCATGACACGTGTCAAAAGTGAAAGTCTGTGTTTTGCAGAATCTAAGATGGTTGGCGTGGAAGAGTGTTCAAGGTACCTCGAGTTTCCAACACAGTATGCAACAAATATGAGACAGACAAAAAATGGTTCAAATGGCTCTGAGCACGATAGGACTTAACATCTGAGGTCATCAGTCCCCTAGACTTACAGCTAGTTAAACCTGACTAACCTAAGGACATCACACACATCCATGCCCGAGGCAGGATTCGAACCTGCGACCGTAGCATCAGCTCGGCTCTGGACTGGTGCGCCTAGAACCGCTCGGCCACAGCGGACGGCGGAGACAGACAGATAATTGGAACATTAAACACTGTTGTTACTAAATGGGATCGCACAGACGGTGGGCAGTTCGGCGAGCAATCCATACAGCCATAAGCAACTCAGCATCATTAAGTTGTGGAATTCATCATTGCCCAAACAAGTCCTACCATAGCAACGTGGAATGTACTCGGCTAGTCACAGAGAGGTTTTTCAAGTAAAAAATGCACTTCTAAAATGATTTCATTGGTGAGATCGAGTACGTGAGCTTACCAGTCAGATGCATGAACACGCCTATGTAAAACATTGCAGTCTGCTAGGGGAGAGACACTCTTACGTTCGTGTGGGAGACGTCACTGCGACACTTCACGAGAGACGCTTGCCTCGATGTGAGGCAGTTTTGAGCTGCTGCTCGCAGGTGGCGCGAGACACGCCTCTCAGTGCAGTGACAGTCAGTGGGTCTCTACTGCTGAGGCCGCGGCTCCAGTAGACATCCAACAGCGCCCAGCCACTCCCCACATGCCTCCACAGCGACTGTCATATTCTGGAATGACACATACTTTATCTCCCTCATCATGGCCTGACAATGTTTCTTCTGGAATGACACATACTTTATCTCCCTCATCATTGCCTGCCAATGTTTTTCTCACAGTTATAACCTCATTAAAGGGGGCAGGACGTCACAGGGGTCGAACTGGAGAGCAGGAGAGGCACCACAGGACATTTTAATTTCCACTGTCTATGCTTTTGCAAATAAGTTCATAAAACTGTGTCAGCATCAGCAGGAAGGATTCAGGATTCACTCTCATAGCAGTGGAAGTTCAACAACATAACAAAATAATTTTTTTTACATGTAAAAATTTCATCATTTTTTCACTTACTATTGGCTGCATTTGTTGGTATAAGTCCACTTTTCTTCATAATTAAGAGAGATTCTCCGACGAATTTTGCACAGCTTTGCCGCAGAGGTTCCCGTTGGATCACCGAAGTTAAGGGCTGTCTGGCTGGGCTAGCACTTGGATGGGTGACCACTCGGTCTGCCGAGCGCTGTTGGCAAGAGGGACGCACTCAGCCCTTGCAAGGCAAACTGAGGAGCTAGTTGACTGAGAAGTAGCGGCTCCGGTCTCAGAAACTGACATACGGCCGGGAGAGCGGTGTGCTGACTAGAGATGGGGGATCGGCTCTTGAACTAATTCATAGAGTTCAATCTTTCAAAGGAGTGAACAATCAGTGATTCAGAAAAAAAGAACGGTAGCTCCAAACGTTTCCCAGGCAGAGAGAGAGAGAGAGACGGAGCATATCAGCAGCGCCTCTGCTGGTCAGAGCACAGTGCACGCCACACAACACAGCCAGCGCCGGCCTCTGCCCTGCTTCTACCTTGGCTGCCTGCATTGTGCAGTGCCCCATTGGATTTTGTGTTTCACATATGCCGGGCCGTCTCTGTGCGTCGTCTGCCGTGTGCACTGTGCAGTGTCTGGCGCAGCTTAACTTCGCATCGCACTCTGTCGGCGATCGTTTCAGTCGCACGTCCTGCCCTCTGGGCAGTTGATGCCAGCAACAGGACAGAGAGCCACCTAGCGGATAACATAGGAACTACTTGCAAAAACCTGCTCGCAAGGGAGCGGACGATTTGTCTCGGAGCGGGTGAGCTCCCCCCGCCCTCGGAACTCGCCCGCTCAACGCTCACCCCACCATCTCGACTCTAGCCAGAGCGTCGAGCAAAGCGACTCTGGTGTCACTCTGGTCTCTGCGGTCTCAGCTCATGCAGTAATACAGCTCGCGGCTCGACCTGCTCGACTCAGCGCCTCTGCATCGGAGTTTGTCCCCACTGGATATTGTTCTTCGTAGTAATACTGCTATGTATATTACATTATTATGTTATGTATACATCAATTGTTTTTATTTTATTTTTATTTGTTTAAACTGATTAGATTAGGTTCCTGATGACTACTCTTACTATAGGATTTTTATTATGGACACTCGAATTTACGCTTTAATTACGAGCGAACCGATAAACGTATCGCAAAATGTGATACACCAATATTTTCCTTGTTTTATTCTGCGTAAGGCTATATGCAGCACTTTCGTTTTACAGTCAAATTTATATTTTTTTTTCTTATTCTGGTACGGATTTTGCGATTTTAGGCGTCTTCGAAAGGAAAAATATATGGCTTACGATGTATTTGTATGAGGTTAATGAAATTTTAATACATTATAGCCAAATATATTGTTAATGTAAATCTCAAGCTACAACATTTTCCGATCACCCAAAAAACCACGCTAGTGCAAAATAAATCAATAATCAAAAACTTTGTCATATCGTGGAAATTTCAATAAACAATACAAAATTCTTACTCATTATCTATGTTACTTCAAAATATGATCAAATAAGATCAAAATACAGGTATAGTACTGGAATAAACCAAGTTTAAAGGGCAATGTGCCTTTCATTTATTTTCTTTTGTAAATGAGTGGTGAGTCATGAAAAACAGCTAATTCATTTCAGGGAGTGAACAGTTCTGATCCAATCTCTGAAAAGAACAGTTTTGCCCATCTCTAGTGCTGACCACATAACCCTCCATACCCGCATACGGTGGTGACTATGGGCTGAGGATGACACGGCGGACGGTCGGTACCGACGGGGGGCCTTCATGGCCTGTTTGGGCGGAGTAGTATACAAACCATACTTACAGGTGTATGAAACTCTAGAATTTATTTAATTTATGGAAAAATGAATGAGCTGTTACATTTTAAACTTCATGTTTAGAAAAAACTCAAATTTTAAAATTAATTATCTCAATTTTACGACAGTTCTTAATAAATTTGGAAAATTGTAGGGTTTCATACACCTGTGAGTATGGTTTGCATGCTGTGCAACATTCATCGAAGAATCTCTCTTACTTGTGAAGAAAAATGTACCTATAGCAACAAATATAGCCATTAGTAAGTGAAAAAATGATGAAATTTCAAATGCAAAAAAAATATTTTGCTATGTTTTTGAACATCCACTACTATGAGTGTGAATCCTAAATCCTTCCTGGTCATGCTGACAAAGTTTTATCAATTTATTTGTAAAAGTATAGGCAGTGGAAATGAAAATGTCTTGTGGCACCTCTCCTGCTCCAAGTCGCCCCGTTTGGCGTCGTACCCTCGTTAATATAACGAACACACATCGTTTTCTTTCCTCAATATATGTAATTTCGGATGACTTCGTGCCTTCTCGTATATTCTTGTAGGCTGTGTCCCTGACATTTGTTTACCTAAACTTTAACTGAATTGGAATAGTGTCACAGTTGTGGCCAGTGGCTGAGAAACTTTGTCTGTCCTTTTCTATCACCAAACTGAATTGTTGTTACTAATATTTGTGGCTTTGTTATGACTGTAAGGCGTCCCTTCTCCAGGTACGTGGCTGGCTGCAGGATCACGGTGTCTCCTCGAGAAGCGATCCTCGCCCGCAACACCGACCTGTTGCAAGAACCTCACTGTACGTCATTTCAAAATGAGTACAACGATGACGAAAGGCTACAGCTCTTTAACTCATAACGATTCAGCGATAAGAGCTGAATAGAACACGAAGGAAAGTTCAAAACAAGTTTACGTACGTAACAGGTGTTCTATGGGACTCCTCTCGGTCAAACGGACAACAACTAAACCAGAGGTCGGCAATGAGACAGCCCCATTCCCGCAGCCAGCTGCATGAGCCGACCAGCCGAGACCAGCTGACGTCTCTCTAATACGAGGCGTGTTTTTTTTAAGTAAGTACCGTTTTGAAACTAAAAAAAGACGTGCTAAGATATCTCGATAATTTTATTTTTACATGAAAGCCTGTACCTTAATCTACGCACAGTCTGATTCTTCCTTGTTTACGTTGTGTACTGAGTATTTAAGATGCCTCCGATAGTCGTGAGTCCCGCCGACTGTGAAGTACGGGCTTTTATAAGATTTCTCAGTGCTAAAGGCTTAAAAGCGATCGATATTCATCGTGAGATCTGTGCAGTTTACGGAGAAAACATTATGAGTGATGGAATGGTAAGGAAGTGGGTGAGAGCATTTAAAGATGGCCGCACAGATGTGTATGATGAACAACGGAGTGGACGTCCTTCGGTCGTTAATGAAAGTTTGGTGCAGGAAGTGGACAGTAAGGGGAGAGAAAACAGACGCTTTACGATTTCCTCCTTGCGGGATGACTTTCCTAATGTTTCTCGCAGTGTTTTGTATGGCATTGTGGCCGAGTTCTCGAATTGCCGAAAATTGTGCGCACGTTGGGTACCGAAAATGTTGACGGATGTGCACAAAACCAAACGTTTAGACAGTGCATTGACTTCCCTTGAGCGGTACCACAACGACGGTGATGATTTCTTAAGCCAAATTGTTACGGGCGATGAAACATGGGTGACCTACGTCACACCAGAATCAAAGCAACAGTCCATGGAAGTTGAGCAAGGGCATCGTTTTGTTGCAAGACAATGGCCGTCCGCATCTGGCGAATCAGACCAAAGATCTCATGACATCTTTTGGATGGGAAACTCTAGATCAGGGCTTCCCAACCTTTTCAGCTGGTAGACCCCTTCTTCAGTCGAAAATCCATGGCGGACCCCTAGTCAGTCAAGAGCACAGTAACTTTAAATTTCAGAGCGAAACCCATGGGAACTGAAAGCTTCTTAATCCAAGTTCCATGTTCCCAATGACCCTCCACCCCCCCCTCCCGAAGTATCAATAGTCTTTGATTTAGAGATGAATGAAAACAACTTGAAGGACAAAAATCGACTTATGAAATAGGTAGTACACTGACAAAGCAAGTTTAACATTTAATGATGCCCCTGAAGTAAAAGTACACATGTTTTTCACACGAAAAAAAAATAGTGATGAATTTGATTTTCACATTTTTATTCAATAATTTTAGACCACACGTTGGAAAGCCATGCTCTAGATCACCCTCCGTACAGCCCCAATCTTGCGCCCAGTGACTACCATCTGTTCCTGCACTTAGGCGGTCAGCGTCTTCAAGACGATGACGAAGTCAAAACAGTGGTGATGCAGTGGTTAACAACTCAGGCGGCAGACTTCCATGAGGAGGGTATTCAAAAACTGGTACAACGTTATGACAAGTCCATCAATATTGACGGATATTATGTAGAAAAGTAGATTAAGGTACAGGCTTTCATGTAAAAATAAAATTATTGAGATATTTGACCAAGTCTTTTTTTTTAAATTTCAAAACGGTACTTACTTAAAGAAACACATGCTGTAAAGACTAGATGGCGTTATGCGCAGTAAAGGCGCAAGAATAGCCACAGAAGCGAACCTTGCTGAATATAATACGTTACGGTACAATGCATTGTGGAGTTGAAATGGCTAGTCAAAGCAGTGCGGTAAAGCGGCCTTCTACTCTGAAGCGCCAAAGCAACTGGTATTGGCAAGCGTATTCAAATACAGATATATAAAGAGGCGAAAAACGGCGCTGCGGTCGGCAACGCTTGTGTAAGACAAGTGCCTTGCGCAGTTGTTAGATCGGTTACTGCTGCTACAACGGCAGGTTATCAATATTTAGGTGAGTTTGAACGTGGCGCACGACCCATAGGACCAGCATCTCCGAGGTGGCGATGAAGTGGGGATTTTCCCGAACGACTATTTTACGAGTGTATCGTGAATATCGGGAATCCGGTAAAACATCAAGTATCTCACATCGCCGCGGCCGGAGAAAGATCCTGCAAGAACGGGACCAACGACGACTGAAGAGAATCGTTGAATGTGACAGAAGTGTGACCCTTCCACAAACCGCTACAGATTTAAATGCTGGGCCATCAACAAGTGTCAACGTACGAACCATTCGACAAAACATCATCGATATGGGCTTTCGCAGCCGAAGGCCCACTCGTATTCCGTTAATGACTGCACGACACAAAGGTTTACGCCCTCCTGGGCCCGTCAACTCCGACATAGATGACTGGAAACATGTTGCCTGGTCGGACGAGTGTCGTTTCAAATAGTATCGAGCGGATGGACGTGTACGGGTACGAATCCACAAACCCTGTATGTCAGCTCAGGACTGTTCAAGCTGGTGGAGGCTCTGCAATGGTGTGGGGCGTATGCAGTTGGAGTGATATGGGAGCCCTGATACGTCTTGAAACGACTGACAGGTGAAACGTATGTAAGCATCCTATCTGATCACCTGCATCCATTCATGTCCACTGTGCATTCTGACGGACTCGGGCAATTCCAGCAGGACAATGCGATACCCCAAACGTCTGGAATTGCTGCAGTGGCTCCAGGAACACTCTTCTAAGTTTAAACACATCCGCTGGCCACCAAACTCCCCAGACAAGAACATCACTTTGCATACCTGGGCTGCCTTGCAACGTGCTGTTCAGAAGAGATCTCCACCCCATCGTATTCTTACGCATTTATTGACACCCCTGCAGGATTCACGGTTCCATTTCCCTCCAGCACTACTTCAGACATTAGTCGAGTCGATGCCACGCCGTGTTGCGGCACTTCTGTGTACTCGCGGGGGCCCCACACGATATTAGGCAGGTGCAGCAGTTTCTTTGGCTCTTCAGTGTATTTCACAGTGCAATAGTTGGGAGTGTGATTAGTTGCTCACCGAAAGCGAAGGAGGAGCACCATGTTTAGTATGTGATAAAATATTAGGCATAAAAGTACAATTTAGAATGTCGCTACATAAAACACCATTTCGACCTGTACGGAAGAGTAGAGAGTGAAATACAGTTCTCAATAATCTACACGAGAAAGGGACTAAAGTAGAGGTATGTATTATACTGTTGTACCTCCGTACGGTATAAGTGAATAACGGCACCTAATAAACCAAATTTTCGTTTTAAATGAAAAATCCGTCCACAATTATCACGTTCTTTCGCAAGTTTGAAACTGTCGCGTCGTATCGGAGTTCGTCAGCTGATACTGTGGAACAGTTGCAGGATGTTACTTCGAATGTCTTGGTATTTCCTGTTGCATTAGATGAGAGAACCGACTTATCGGACACAGCCCAGCTGGACATATTTATTGGCGGTGTCGATACAAACTTAGCAGTAAGGGAGGAAGCCCTTAATTCATGTCCTCTCAAAGACACCATGACAGGTTATGACGTACTGCAGTGCGTGGAAAAAAATGGCTCTGGCCCGAAGCAGGATTCGAACCTGCGACCGTAGCGGTCGCGCGGTTCCAGACTGTTGCGCCTAGAACCGCTCGGCCACTCTGGCCGGCGCAGTGCGTGGAAGATGTGTTTATCAGGTTTGGTCTGCCGTGGGGAGAGCTCGTTTCGATCGCCACTGACGGAGCACCCTCCATGCCCGGCTGTAGAGAAGGACTCATAAGTCGTCTGAGAGGCAAACTACTGCAACACGAGGTGAGGTCCGTACCTGTGCATTGTTTGATTCGTCAGCAAAACCCGTGCGCAAAACACGTCACAACGGCAAATGTAATAATCATAGTAGTGACAGCAGTTAATTTTATTAAGAGTCATGGACGCAACCATAGATAATTTAAAAGTTTCAATTTGATGATATTGGGCAATTTTGTGAAGTTGGTTGGTTCAGTAGAGGTAATATGTTGTTGGGCGTTTTTGATTTGTTGGACGAAATAGTTTTATTCATGGAAAAGAAGGGTCCCCCCGTCCATGAATTCACTGATCCTAAATGGATTAATGAGGTAGCATTTCTCACCGACATCACATCCCACGTGAATAAACTTAATCTCAAGTTGCAGGGAAGCAACACACTTATTACTCATTGTGTAGACAGTATTACTGATTTCAAGTAAATTGTGGAGCTTCGTCAGCGTCAGATATTGTAAGGTGACTTGGGCCATTTTCCTAAACTGTCAGTGGTTAATTTACAGTCTTCTGAAACTGTGCCACGTGATATCTCCTCGGTCGAAAAAGGGATGAAAAAGTCCACTGACCTAAAAGGTTGAAAATTAAGTACATTTTTCCGAAATAAGGATAGACTTTCACTGCGAGGTTGAGAACGTATTACCTTTCTTGACAACATTATGTGCAAAGCAAGCCAGCCCTCAGGTGTTCAGAACCGCACAGCGCTTAACGTCGTGCAGACCCATGATGTACGAAGAGGTACTCACCGTGATGTATGCAGTACGTACTCCAGACCTCTGACAAACCAGGGCTGACTGAGACTCTACCCGCTTGTTCTCCGGCGAATTTGATTTGTTTACAGACACAATCGAGCAACTCGTTGTCATTTGCTACCAGCAAAATCACCAACGATGCAACTACGCCTCCTGAATTCATGATTATCTGTTGGGACTGAGATAGAAAAACACACACAGTGCGTATCGCGCAGAGCACGGGCTGTATATATAGCGACACGCGTGGCGAAGTCTTTCCGCAGGACGCGCAGACCGCAGCGAGTCACAGCCGTCCACAGACATCCGTCACAGAACTATTCGTTCGATTTACGAGTGCGTCTACAGCTACATCTAAATAGAGACAGCACAAGCCACCGTACGGTGCGTGGCTGAGGGTACCGTCTACCACTACTTTTGACACTGTACCACACAAGCGGCTAGTAGTGAAATTGCGTGCTTATGGAATATCGTCTCAGTTATGTGACTTGATTTCTGATTTCCAGTCAGAGAGGTCACAGTTCGTAGTCACTGACGGAAAGTCATCGAGTAAAGCAGAAGTGATTTCTGGCGTTCCCCAAGGTAGTGTTATAGGCCCTTTGCTGTTCCTTATCTGTATAAACGATTTGGGAGACAATCTGAGCAGCCGTCTTCGGTTGTTTGCAGATGACGCTGTCGTTTATCGACTAATAAAGTCATCAGAAGATCAAAACAAACTGCAAAACTATTTAGAAAAGATATCTGAATGGTGCGAAAAGTGGCAGTTGACCCTAAATAACGAAAAGTGTGAGGTGATCCACGTGAGTGCTAAAAGGATCTCGTTAAACTTCGGTTACACGATAAATCAGTCTAATCTAAAAGACGTAAATTCAACTAAATACCTAGGTATTACAATTACGACCAACTTAAATTGGAAGGAACACATAGAAAATTTTGTGGTGAAGGCTAACCAAAGACTGCAGGACACTTAGGAAATTTAACAGACATACTAAGGAGACTACCTACACTACACTTGTCCGTCCTCTTTTAGAATACTGCTGCGCGGTGTGTGATCCTTACCAGATACTACTGACGGAGTACATCGAAAAAGTTCAAAGAAAGGCAGCACCTTTTGTATTATCGCGAAATATGGGAGAGAGTGTCACAGAAATGATACAGGATGTGGGCTGAACATCATTAAAAGAAAGGCGTTTTTCGTTGCGACGGAATCTTCTCACGAAATTCCAATCACTAACTTTCTCCTCCGAATGCGAAAGTATTTTGCAGACACCGACCTACATAGAGAGGAACGATCACCACGATAAAATAAGGGAAATCATAGCTCGTACGGAATGATATAGGTGTTCATTGTTTCCGCGCGCTATACGAGATTAGAATAATGGAGAATTGTGAAGGTGGTCCGATGATCCCTCTGCCAGGCACTTAAATGTGATTTGCAGAGTATCCATGTGGATGTAGGTGTAGATACTTGTCATTCCGTTTCCTGTTCCACTCGCAAACAGAACCAGGGAAAAACGACTGTATGTATTTCTCGTATCTTCGTTGTTCTTACGCGCAACGTATGTTGGTGGCGGTAGAATCATTCGGCAGTCAGCTTTAAATACCGGTTCTCTAAATTACCTCAACAGTGTTTCTCGAAAAGAACGTCGTCTTCCCATCTGAGTTCCCGAAGCGTCTCCGTAATACTTGCGTGCTCCTCGAACCTACCGGTAAACAAATCTATCAGCCCGCTTCTGAATTGGTTTGATGTCTCCCTTCAATCCGAGGTGGTACGTATCGCAAACACTCTCTTAGTGCTCAAGAACAGATCGCACCAGCGTCCTGTATGCAGTCTCCGTTACAGATGAACAACTCTTTCCTAAAATTCTCCCAATAAACCAATATCGACCATTCGCCTTCCCTACCATAGTTCTCAAATGCTCATTCAGTTTCATATGGCGTTGCGTTGTTTCACCCAAGTATTTAAACAACCTGACTGAGTCTAAAAGGACTTGGTTGTGGTGGCCGAGCGGTTCTAGGCGCTGCAATCTGGAACCGCACGACCGCTACGGTCGCAGGTTCGAATCCTGCCTCGGGCATGGATGTGTGTGATGTCCTTAGGTTAGTTAGGTTTAAGTAGTTGTAAGTTCTAGGGGACTGATGACCTCAGAAGTTAAGTCCCATAGTGCTCAGAGACATTTGAACCATTTGAACTTGGCTGTGTCCGAACAGTAAATGTTTGATGTTCATATTCATCGGCATCAACTTACGGTTTTCCTCATTTGGGGCTGCTACCACTCAAGACACCAACTGCACATTCTGTCTAAGTCTTCCTACAGCCACTCAACTCCGACACCTTACCCTACACCACGGCATCATCAGCAGACAAGTTGATATTTGCTGTCCACCCTGTCTGCCAAATCATTTATGTATATAGAGAACAACAGTGGTCCTACCACACTCCCCTGGGGCACTCATGACGAAACCCTTGTCTCTGATGAACACTCGCCACATGTGTTTAGGACGACAGCAAGTTCCACTAAAAGACTTGTAGAAAATGTCTACAAGTGCTGGAAAAAAAAAGAAAGAAAGAAAGAAGGAAAGAAAAAAGTCGCCAGGCTTGCCCTTCTTCAGTACTGAAGTGGGAACTGAGACAGACTGGAGGTAACTGCGCTTATTGTAAAGATAAATTTGTTGATCACAGTGACTGATGCTGCACACATTATGTAGATATAATCCGTTCATCATAAGAATAAACCTCATGTAAACATTACACTATGTATTCTTCCGCGTTAGCTGGAACCTGATTAGATTTCGTTCCACGTGGAGCACAAGCCAATCTGTCTCGAGTACAGTCAAGTACTGTGATGAGGATACGTTTCACGCTGTACGTTACGCGTTCGTCGACTCAGCGATAGTACGGGGCAACAGGTTTACCAGCGCGTTAAAGTTGGACAGCACTGGCGAGCCACCTTGTCCGACTAACCTGCAGTGATGTGAACAGTTGCAGTAAAGGTGTAAAGAGAGACGAGCAGAGCACCATATAGTCGCGAATGTCATTTTATTTTTGAACAGAAGGAAAGAATAGTAAAACTGAGGTGATACGCTTCTTAGGTGATCTGAAGGAAAACATGCTCTCGATCTTAGCTAACGTAGTATTGTGATAAAAACGAGAGCGATGAAAATTCCTGACTTTAACAAGGCTAACTTTCCTGCGGGAGCTACCAGCGGCGTAAAAGCGGACTGCTGTGATCTCACCGTGTAGTTAAACATTGAAGCCACTGAAGGTATTACAGCCAGTCGTCTGGTGATCTCTGATCTGCTTCCACAACGGACTCAGAGGAATGCGGTACGTTTCAGTACTGCCACGCTGATACCGAGGCGATCAACGACAGAGTCCCAAGCCACCAAAAAGTCCACATTTCCTCTTCCTTCTCTTTTATGACGTCCTGTTTCGCTTTTCGCCATCTTACGGCAGTGACGTGTCAGAAGGCTTTGTGCATTAGTTCCAGTATGTTTTGCAGCTTAAATGTCTTGTTCTTTCTTGCGACAAATCACTTAACTCGAATGCAGAACAGTTCTATTGGGTTCAGATAGCAGAGGCGTGGCTACAAGTGTAAAAATGCGACATTTTTACAGCGTGCTCGACACCGTGAAAATTCTTTTCCGTGTTTCTGCGACGTTTATCGCTCTGGTTCGTGTGACACCACATCTCTCCTATAAAACAGCGGGCATTCTCAAACAAAGAGTATTTAATTTTTCGTTTTGCTCCTAAAAATTTAACTGTGTAATGTTTTCTTAGGTTCAAAATCTGTAACAATCTTTTATAACACATCGATAATTAAGAATATGTATTTGCAACGAAAACCAAAATTCCCCGTGTGGTATGTGATTAGAAACCAGAAGACGTGCATTTTTCTTGAAAAACATCATGGTTAAGTATGAATTAATCACCACATATTGACAAATTTTGTATTTAAATCATTTAGGTAATCAAACAGAACAAAAAATTGTTGTTCACAACGGGCTTCGAGCTACCGCCTACTAACCCGCCCGATTATCAAACAACGACATGACCGATTAGCCCAGGATCACTGTTACTTTTGCCTCTCTTATTTTTATTACATCGTATCTGTCAATAAACGCCAAAGCTCATTTTTCTCTGTAATGATGTGAAACACATTAAGAATCATTTTTTTCTAGCCGCTAAAGGTGCTCTGAGTGCGTGTTTCACTTACAACGTTCAGTCTACGTTATCCCGCACGTTATTTGTACTAGACACCCACCATAAGCACCACCGACGTCCTAATTTAGTCTACTTTGATTGCGGTACTGTACATTTTTTAAAAAGGCACAGATCTGAAACTCATAACAGCCAGTGTATGGCCTGCATAGGCGGCCACCACCTACCGGTCCAGTCTGTGACATGCATGTGTCAGTGTGTGAGATGGACATGTCAGTCTGTGACATGCACATGTCAGTCTGTGACATGCACATGTCAGTCTGCAACATGCATGTCAGTCGGTGAC
Organism: Schistocerca nitens; assembly: GCF_023898315.1. Taxonomy (NCBI): domain Eukaryota; kingdom Metazoa; phylum Arthropoda; class Insecta; order Orthoptera; family Acrididae; genus Schistocerca; species Schistocerca nitens. The sequence continues at coordinate 449,612,979 of NC_064618.1, read as the reverse complement.
ATGCACATATCAGTCTGCGACTTACACGTGTCAGTCTGTGACATGCACATGTCAGTCTGTGACATGCACGTGTCAGTCTGCACCATGCACGTGTCAGTCTGCGACATGCACATGTCAGTCTGTGACGTACACGTGTCAGTCTGCGACATTCATGTGTCAGTCTGTGACATGCACGTGCCAGTCAGCGACATGCATGTGTCGGTCTGTGACATGCATGTGTCACTCTACGACATGCACGTGTCACTCTACAACATGCACGTGTCAGTCTGCGACATGCACGTGTCAGTCTGCGACATGCACGTGTCAGTCTGCGACATGCATGTGTCAGTCTGTGACATGCACATGTCAGTCTGTGACATGCACGTGTCAGTCTGCACCATGCACGTGTCAGTCTGCGACATGCACATGTCAGTCTGTGACGTACAAGTGTCAGTCTGCGACATGTACGTGTCAGTCTGCGACATGCACATGTCAGTTTGCGACATGCACGTGTCGGTCTGTGACATGCACGTGTCGGTCTGTGACATGCATGTGTCGGTCTGTGACATGCACGTGTCACTCTACGACATGCACGTGTCACTCTACAACATGCACGTGTCAGTCTGCGACATGCACGTGTCAGTCTGCGACATGCACGTGTCAGTCTGCGACATGCACGTGTCAGTCTGTGACATGCACGTGTCAGTCTGTGACATGCACTTGTCAGTCTGCGCCATGCACATGTCAGTCTGTGACATGCATGTGTCAGTCTGTGACATGCACATATCAGTCTGCGACATGCACGTGTCAGTCTGCGACATGCACGTGTCAGTCTATGACATGTACGTGTCAGTCTGTGACATGCACATGTCAGCCTGCGACATGCACATGTCAGTCTGTGACATGCACGTGTCAGTCTGCACCATGCACCTGTCAGTCTGCGACATGCACATGTCAGTCTGTGACGTACACGTGTCAGTCTGCGACATTCATGTGTCAGTCTGTGACATGCACGTGCCAGTCAGCGACATGCACATGTCAGTCTGTGACATGCACGTGTCGGTCTGTGACATGCATGTGTCGGTCTGTGACATGCACGTGTCACTCTACGACATGCACGTGTCACTCTACAACATGCACGTGTCAGTCTGCGACATGCACGTGTCAGTCTGTGACATGCACGTGTCAGTCTGCGACATGCACGTGTCAGTCTGTGACATGCACATGTCAGTCTGTGACATGCACGTGTCAGTCTGCACCATGCACGTGTCAGTCTGCGACATGCACATGTCAGTCTGTGACGTACAAGTGTCAGTCTGCGACATGTACGTGTCAGTCTGCGACATGCACATGTCAGTTTGCGACATGCACGTGTCGGTCTGTGACATGCACGTGTCGGTCTGTGACATGCATGTGTCGGTCTGTGACATGCACGTGTCACTCTACAACATGCACGTGTCAGTCTGCGACATGCACGTGTCAGTCTGCGACATGCACGTGTCAGTCTGCGACATGCACGTGTCAGTCTGTGACATGCACGTGTCAGTCTGTGACATGCACTTGTCAGTCTGCGCCATGCACATGTCAGTCTGTGACATGCATGTGTCAGTCTGTGACATGCACGTATCAGTCTGCGACATGCACGTGTCAGTCTGCGACATGCACGTGTCAGTCTATGACATGTACATGTCAGTCTGTGACATGCACATGTCAGCCTGCGACATGCACATGTCAGTCTGTGACATGCACGTGTCAGTCTGCACCATGCACGTGTCAGTCTGCGACATGCACATGTCAGTCTGTGACGTACACGTGTCAGTCTGCGAGATTCATGTGTCAGTCTGTGACATGCACGTGCCAGTCAGCGACATGCACATGTCAGTCTGTGACATGCACGTGTCGGTCTGTGACATGCATGTGTCGGTCTGTGACATGCACGTGTCACTCTACGACAAGCACGTGTCACTCTACAACATGCACGTGTCAGTCTGCGACATGCACGTGTCAGTCTGTGACATGCACGTGTCAGTCTGCGACATGCACGTGTCAGTCTGTGACATGCACATGTCAGTCTGTGACATGCACGTGTCAGTCTGCACCATGCACGTGTCAGTCTGCGACATGCACATGTCAGTCTGTGACGTACAAGTGTCAGTCTGCGACATGTACGTGTCAGTCTGCGACATGCACATGTCAGTTTGCGACATGCACGTGTCGGTCTGTGACATGCACGTGTCGGTCTGTGACATGCATGTGTCGGTCTGTGACATGCACGTGTCACTCTACGACATGCACATGTCACTCTACAACATGCACGTGTTAGTCTGCGACATGCACGTGTCAGTCTGCGACATGCACGTGTCAGTCTGCGACATGCACGTGTCAGTCTGTGACATGCACGTGTCAGTCTGTGACATGCACTTGTCAGTCTGCGCCATGCACATGTCAGTCTGTGACATGCATGTGTCAGTCTGTGACATGCACGTGTCAGTCTGCGACATGCACGTGTCAGTCTGCAACATGCACGTGTCAGTCTATGACATGTACGTGTCAGTCTGTGACATGCACATGTCAGTCTGCGACATGCACATGTCAATCTGCGACATGCATGTGTCAGTCTGTGACATGTACGTGTCAGTCTGTGACATCCACGTGTTAGTCTGCGACATGCACGTGTCAGTCTGTGACATGCATGTGTCAGTCTGTGACATGCACTTGTCAGTCTGCGCCATGCACATGTCAGTCTGTGACATGCATGTGTCAGTCTGTGACATGCACGTGTCAGTCTGTGACATGCACGTGTCAGTCCGCGACATGCACGTGTTAGTCTGGGACATGCACGTTGTAACAACAACAACTGTACATATAATATTTTTCTTCTGAATTTCGATAAATTACTGTAATCAAGGTTCTGAATCCATTTCTTTTCTTGTCATGTCATTATATTAAAGAAACTGTAAACACATTTCGATGTAAATTTTAATATTTATGTTAAATTTCAAATAATGTTATAATAGAAATGAAGTTTAAATAATGTTGGGAATATTGTAAGATGTGAAAGTTGTAATTGTACGCCTGGTCCATACGTAGGCAATGTATTAGGATATGTGGAATGTAAAACCTTTGGTGAATACCCTATCTGTAGGGGAGAGGTAAAAGGTGGATGGCAGGCGAGCGCGGGAAAATGCACACGGGCGTGGTACGGCATAACTGGCTCAGTAGACAGTCGGAGTTGGGCAACGGTCTGAGGAACACGTTCAGGATTGAGGAGGCGATCCTGGAAAAAGTGGTTTCATTGAGCCTCGGATGTGCCGTTTCCGACGACTATACAGCATGGCTATATCCAATAGGCACTGAATTGAAAAGGATTACAACGCCAAGAAGAAGCAAAGTGCCGATACAGCAAGAGCCATAGCTGTGATTGTATGTGTGCTGTGCGCCTCGCCATCTCGCTGCCCGCCAACCGCCGCATCGACTTGCACAGGTCAATTCTTTACAAGTGTATCCGTATGGACCAGTGTTAAATTTGTTCCTAACTGTTAAATAATAACTTGACTTTTACCAGAATTGCCCTATTAATTAATTATCCTAATCACTAACCTGGTTAGGGTCCTTTCCGCATGTTGTGCAATCCGAGTGTCCCGAAATGAAGATATAAAGTTCATGTTAATGAGAATTACCTGCAGACCCATCTATATCAGAATGATGTTTAAAGAACTTTGTTGTTAATGAATATTTTGGTAAATAATAGACCTGACAAAATTTGAAGATAATGTTGAAAGCGGTTTAGTAATGAAGCTTAATTAATTAGAGAGACGAAAATAATGGTAGTTAAATGAGGAATTAATAAGACAAAAAGAATAGTAACTCCTATTTTGTAAATCTTGAGTGCTTCATGTTTTCAACAGTTAATAGTTTCATCACAGTGACCATAACAGTTTCAGGGTCCCCCCCCTCCTTTTCATTCTTTTCATTTCTATTCATTTAAATGCTGAAGTGCACTGAACTGATTTAATCTGCAAAGTGAAAGCCAATATAAAACCTAAATTTATCAGTTTTTTTTTCTTATTAAGATTGACATTGTATGTGTTTTTCAAAAGTGCTATTTCTAGGGCAACCTATGCCCGATTTCAGTCTGATCAATAGACAAAACGCAGTTAGTAGTAATCATTGTGGTGTAATGTTGTGTATTTGTAGCTTGTCCAAATCAGTACAGAAAAGGAAAATACTACTTTAGTAGATTTTTCTGGTTCTAAAATTTTCCATATAATGCAGTATTACTACGTGTGGTTATGTTTGTACGTACATCCACTTGTACAAGGAAAAAACTCACGTAATGCCTAATTAGGCTGGCGACCGTATTATTAACCATTGGTAGCATCTACTGTATGTGTTTCTTGCCCGTCCTAATGTGTAGTTGCACTTTATACTAGCTTGACGTATCATTGTTGTTACTGACTGGGTATAAGTCCGATTTTGCTTCCATTTAGGTACACACGGTCATCATATTGAATAAAATCCTTTCTGATAAGGTGAAGCCCGTCAACTTATCATAGTAAAGGCTTTAAAGAGTTAACGTACGCAAGAGCGGAGACGTTACAACGTGTCAGTCTGCGACATGCAGGTGTCAGTCTGTGACATGCATGTGTCAGTCTGTGACATGCACATGTCAGTCTGCGACATGCACGTGTCAGTCTGTGACATACACGTGTCAGTCTGGGCATGCACGTGTCAGTCTGTGACATGCACGTGTCAGTCTGAGACATGCACGTGTCAGTCTGAGACATGCACGTGTCAGTCTGCGACATGCACGTGTCAGTCTGTGACATGCACATGTCAGTCTGTGACATGCACATGTCAGTCTGCGACATGCACATGTCAATCTGCGACATGCACGTGTCAGTCTGTGACATGTACGTGTCAGTCTGTGACATGCACGTGTTAGTCTGCGACATGCACGTGTCAGTCCGTGACATGCACGTGTCAGTCTGCGACATGCATGTGTCAGTCGGTGACATGCACGTATCAGTCTGCGACATGCACGTGTCAGTCGGTGACATGCACATATCCGTCTGCGACATACACGTGTCAGTCTGTGACATGCACGTGTCAGTCTGTGACATGCACATGTCAGTCTGCGCCATGCACGTGTCAGTCTGTGACATGTATGTGTCAGTCTGTGACATGCACATGTCAGTCTGTGACATGCACGTGTCAGTCTGCGACATGCACGTGTCAGTCTGTGACATGCACGTGCCAGTCTGCGACATGCATGTTTCAATCTGTGACATGCATGTGTCAGTCGGTGAAATGCACGTGTCAGTCTGTGACATGCACGTGTCAGTCAGTGACATGCACATATCTGTCTGCGACATACACGTGTCAGTCTGTGACATGCACGTGTCAGTCTGCGACATGCACGTGTCAGTTTGCGACATGCACGTGTCAGTCTGTGACATGCACGTGTCAGTCTGCGACATGCACGTGTCAGTCTGCGACATGCACGTGTCAGTTTGCGACATGCACTCCCGAACAGCGCACTGGAAAAACGAACACCTAAACCTTTCATTTCGAGCTCTGATTTCTCTTATTTTATTTTGATGATCATTCCTACCTATGTAGGTTGGGCTCAACAAGATATTTTCGCATTCGAAAGAGAAAGTTGGTGACTGAAATTTCGTAAATAGATCTCGCCGTGACGAAAAACGTCTTTGATTTAATGACTTCCATCCCAACTCGCTTTTCATATCTGTTACACTCGTCTCCCCTGTTACGTGATAATACAAAACGAGCTGCCCTTTTTTGCACCCTTTCGATGTCCTCCGTCAATCCCACCTGGTAAGGATCCCACACTGCGCAGCAATATTCTAACAGAGGGCGAACTAGTGTGGTGTAAGCTGTTTGTTTAGTGGACTTGTTGCATCTTCTAAGTGTCCTGCCAATGAAATATGTACAGGGCAATTAAACTCGAATGAAGCGATTACCAATGGTGGTAGCTATTCGATACAGAGGAAATGTATTTTAGATTGTGTGCAGGTATTTTGCATGAAAGCCATAGTGACGCACACAACATGTAAGCGACACATTTAGAAGTTTTTAAATTTGTAGTACGATCTTATGGGACCAAATTGCTGAGGTCATCGATCCCTAGGCCTACACACTACTTAATGTAACTTAAACTAACTTACGCGAAGGACAGCGCAAACACCCATGCCCGAGGGAGGACTCAAACCTCCGACGGGGTGAGCCGCCCGGGCCGTGACAAGACGCCCAGATCGCGCGGCTAAACACTTAGAAGTGCATGTGGAGTTAGCGAGGCGAGTGCATCAGAAATGTGCGATTTGTGTTCTGGGACATAACCCCACGAAGATGAGTCCTCGAGTGTCAGGCCCAGAGATGAAGGCGGCAGAGAACGCAGCGTCGTCACGGACGGTACGAGGGATTAGACGCTTTGGGAGACGTCCATTCACTGGTCTTGTCCAACAACAGAAATTCTGAACTTTCATTTACATTCTCTGCAATGCTTACTGATGCCGGGCTGGCGGCAGCGGGAAGCGGCTCCAGGGACAGCGGACAGTTTGTCGGCTGGCCGCTAACCGCTACCCGGCTGGATATGACGCCAGCACTTGTGGCCGCACTTCCCACACACACGTAAACACGTGGAGTATTCCTGTCGCACATCCGCAGTGATGCAGTTCCGCAAATACCACTTGGAGGCGAGAAACCGCGACGCTGCGACAGTAGATTCTCTCTAAACACTGAACACGGCCTTACACGGTCGGTACATCGATACTGGATGGACACCTCTCTGTCACGGTCTGGTGACGCAGTTGTCGCCCGCGTGATCTACGCAAACCGAACTCCCATTCAATCCCACCAAACGACCGCGTTTATCGGTTCAGTACCACGACGTGCGACGGATACTCGTTAGCAGCACGGGTGCCCAAAGCCATCTGTTATAAACTCTCAATACTACTCGACATTCACAGCGAAAATACATTTTCGCATCGACCCCTGGACAGAGACGCTGTATATTCTGAAAGGTTCGAGGGAAACTTGAGCCTCACTTCAGACAGGTCCCCAACTCTCACAATCACTCGAGGACTAGTCGGAAAGTAAGGTCCGATTGGGCGTAAAACTGGTAGCGGCAGTGAGAATCCGATGAAGCTGAAACGTCCCCTTAGAAAAATTATTGAATTACTGTGCTGGTAAACCGCTTACGTTATTTGATTTTCAAACAGCTGAACAGAACTGAACGTACTCAGACATTTCGCTCTTTACTTATTCTGACCAACACTAAACTGACACACAATATTTTTAGCGCAACGCTATCTGACTCTTAATAATCCCTACAAAAGAATGGCCCTGACTAACAATAACCTATACCTTTCATGAATCACTTAACTCACAAAAATCTTCATTACTCGAACTACTGCAATACAGCGAGCGCCAATACTGCCAGCTAAATAAAAGATTCTAACTACTGAAGTCACTAACTATTGATAGGCATAGTTAGCAAATGAAAGATTTTGATAAAGAACAAACAATGTATTTACCTTAATAGTGTTCAAAGTCATAATATATATATATATCAGTTCATGACATCCAGTCTTACAAATTTACAGTCTCTGTTGGACACACGTCCAGATTATCCGCTCTCAAAACTCCGCCATCTCTCTCCCCACATCCACCACTGCTGGCGGCTCACCTCCAACTGCGCAACGCTACGCGCTGTTAACAGCCAACTGCTCAATACTACAATAGCGACTATTTCAGCACTGCCCACCAGCCACAGACTGCACACAGCACAGCCAGTGATTTTCATACATAGCGCTAGGTGACGTTACCAACATAAACCTAAACAGCCTACTTACAAAGCTTTGAAACGAGACTCAACCGACCAGGCGACATGTTTCCAGTCATTAATAGTAGAATATCGGTCTTGACAGGCCCAGGCGAGGCATAAAGCTTTGTGTCGTGCAGTCATTTACGTACATGAATTGGCCTTCCGGTCCGAAAGCCCCTATCGATACCGTTTGCGCGCTGACACTTGTTGATGGCCCAGCATTGAAATCTGCAGCAATTTGCGGAAGGGTGGCACATCTGTCACGTTGAACGACTCTCTTCAGTCGTCGTTAGTCCCGATCTTGCAGGATCTTTTTCCAGCCGCAGCGATGTCGGAGATTTCACGTCTTACCGGATTCCTGGTATTCACGGTACACTCGTGAAATGGTATTACGGGAAAATCCCCACTTTATCGCTACCGCGGAGACGATGTGTCCCGTTGCTCGTGCGCCGACTGTAACACCCCGTTCAAACTCTTTAAATCTTAATAACCTCCCACTGTAGCACCAGTAACCGATCTGACAACAGAATCAATACAGCGTCAATATGCGAAACCGAAGACGGTTTCACGATTCTGTGTAACCCGTGCTTTCGTTCGAGTGACGTGGCGGAACACTGGTCGACGACCCGTTTCGAAGTCAATTAGTGATATACGTGTAACGGACGTAAAAAAAAGGAATAACTTCAGCAGTGCTGATTGAGCGAGGCTGGCCATCGAGTACCGGTACATATGCCGGACATGACGTGACAAGACTGTTTGTTAACCGCATTCTCAGGAGTTCAGTTCTTGGTGTTTATGAATATGGAACGTACTTCAAAACCGCAAAATGATGGACTGCTGTGGTATCGACTACCACTTTTAAAATGCAATAACAAATCCGGCATCTGAAAACGCATTTCGATAATCGACTCGGAAGTGCTCACATGACGAACCAGAAGTCGTACTCACAGACCGCCTTATGAGAAACACTTTTGCTAGCCATGTGTAGTACTGTTAAAGTACGTTTCTTGTTATGTTTGGTACAATTAAAGCGAATATTAACGTGCCGTTAATCTTCATCTTTAGACGTGCAAACAATGGTTTGTTGGTTTGGTTGTTTGGGGAAGGAGACCAGACAGCGTGGTTATCGGTCTCATCGGATTAGGGAAGGATGGGGAAGGAAGTCGGCCGTGCCCTTTCAGAGGACCCATCCCGGCATTTGCCTAGCGTGATTTAGGGAAATCACGGAAAACCTAAATCAGGACGGCCGGACGCGGGATTGAACCGTCGTCCTCCCGAATGCGAGTCCAGTGTCTAACCACTGCGCCACTTCGCTCGGTGCAAACAATGACTGTACTAGAACTGTTATTTTAATTATAGAGAAAAAGAAAAGAAAATTTAAGTTCGTGTCAAAACTGCTTGAAAATTCGCAAGATAATACCTTTCCGAAGTCAATTACCGATTGCAAACCTCTGAAGTGATGTGGTATTTCGACAGACACATTCTGACAATCACTCTACCTTACAGCGTACATGAAATTTGACGGTAATTAAATTTGTTGGCCGACCTGTTCGAACGGAAGACTCGTCTGTTCTGCAACTTCTCACTATTAAGGTAATAATGAAGCTGTCAAAAATCAAATTTCATTTACCGTACTTGTAGTGTGCAATGGATGATGGTGTCTTATAACTTTTCTTAAAAATGTTATTCGAGCAAGGTCTGCAGGGATCTTTCCAGATGGAAGTATCATACTGAAGGTTTCTCAAAACGAAAAACACAGCATGCAGAAGAGGTCCCTTCCATCCATTCAGCATAAGAATGGCGAGCAGTGGAAACCACTATATCTAACAATGTGTCCCCTCTTCTTCCGTATATCTTTTCGCTCACAGCCCGTCTGACCCTTCTGCTATGCCCTCCCCGTTACTGCGCATTCAAACCTCACACACCTCGAAGAAACAAATCCTCAAAAATACGCAAATAATAAATCAGCAACTCTTCAGGCTTTTCCGGCGATCTAATGACATCTTGGGTTGTCGGGTGTTCTGCCGGATATCAGCGTCGTACTTGCACGATATTTCGGTCACGTAGCTCGTAACCTTCATCAGGTGAGACCAGTCTCAGGTCGCACCTGATGAAGGTTACGAGCTACGTGACCGAAATATCGTGCAAGTACGACGCTGATATCCGGCAGAACACCCGACAACCCAAGATGTCAATAAATCAGCAGTTCTCACTGGGTTCCCCGTCAAATTTTATCAGACGTATTGGGAAGATATTGGAAACACTTTTACATAAAATGTTAATGACGCTATTACTGGTAACCAGATTCAAAATTTCTGGGAGGGGATGATTATACTCTACCAAAGGAAACATGTAGTCAGTGAGTGGTCCACAAATCAATAAACGGCACTTCAATAGAAACAACGAGAGTAACGGTTGCAGCATATGCTGATGCTGTGGGTCTCTCTCTAAAAGACGAATCTGACTTTAACCTAGTACAGACTTTACTCTCTATTTCAACAGGCAACAGGCACAACGATAAACTGGAGCAACAAGTTTCCACTGCCCACTGCGTGCTGTACTCCGTACCGCCAGTCGTCTTGGAGCTGCGCCACCATCACACTCAAAGTGCTCACAGAGCAGACAACATCTCGCCACAGCCGCCTACAGAGGCTACCACTGCTGCCAACTTTGTAAAAAAAAATCTCATGAGCGTTCTCGCGCGACCAGTAACCACCACAATCGCCTTTTAAATTGAACGCTAGGCTAGATAGGTGGATCAATGTTTCTATTTTTTTTTTTTTTTTTTTTTTTTACAGACACGGAATCGGGGAAAGGACATGAGGAATTTACATTTATTGTCTATAATACAGCACGAAGTCACCAACTACTTTCATTTTACAGTTTCCATTCATGACTTTGACCGAAATAACGAGGTACTGGTCAACATTCAACTTCTTCTTCCTTCTCGTAGATAGAGCAAAGTGCTTGTCCGGAACCAAAGTACCATACGGCACCTTAGCAAGTATCCCAGAAGTGTCTGTTATACTCCAAGTCTTCCTAGGCAAGAATACTGGCATCAGGGAAAGCTTCAAGGCCACCGCAGTCTCCAAGGTTACCCCAAACAACAGCAGGAGTAAACGATGTACTACCTCCAAACACAGCAGAAACCTCACAGGTGAACTGCATTTTCAGTCCTCGAGCATACGAAAGTGTCGCACAATTCGGTGTGATAAAACAATGAAAATTACGTTGGAGAAAAGTTAAATAATCAACATAGAAGAAACCTCCATACAGATTGATTTTGTTGTGTGAATTCGGAGGACTCTAAACTACGTAAAACAACTCACTGGAGACCTTGACGTGTAGATTCCGTGTATTCTACTCCTCTTGTTTTTGTGGGCACTACTCTCCCACGCGTCACTGAGCTGCATTTCACTGACAGCCCACTCTCACACAGCATCGGCAGATGGTCTTTCTTCACTGTGATGCAGTTCATGTCGCCTCCAAACGCTACGTTTTTGTGGTTCCCTGCGATAAGGCTGCAGATTTCTAGCCTAAATAACGTTGTTCGCGCTGCTTTGTTTTAGCTTCCCCAGGGAGCATAGGGAAAACTACCTAGCTATGTGCAGCCTTTAAATTATGGAAAATGAGCTATACTATTACTACGGGAAATGGAAATACTACCCTTGTAAAAATATTTGTAGTTTCTCACTCTGTAATAGGAGAACAAATAATTTAAATGTGTAATTTTTACTTCTGGAAAATATGGTTCCTAATTTCGTGTTTTCTAATTAGTGTTTGGAAAGAAACACCGAGATTTAATGAATTAATAACACAGCCGTTATTCGCACCAGATGTTAGTCTGAGAGGTAAACACTGCTGTTTAATGGATGGCTACTGAGCAGACGTTTCGTGCATAAGAAGAAAAATGTCCAGTATTTCTTTTCAAAGAGTACAGCGTCTCATGGTTTTACGAGTCTAAAAAGTAATAACAAAGTCGGTCACTAATAGCATGCCAAATAGATTGACTGGTGGGGCGGGAGGAAGGGGGGGGGGGAGACGGTAGGGGTGGTTTCACTTGAAAGAAAGAATAGCTGGTTGAGCCAACAGGAAAACCACATATTGGTTTCAACTGAAAACAAAGAATGAGTAATTCAGACAATATGCACAAGTACAGCGGTTGCTCCCACCAACTGGTTTCGCTCAAAAGAATGAATGAAAATTTCGACCGGTACGCATAACTGCAACCGCCGCCTCGCACAGTAGGCTTTTCTAAGTATAGAGGGCGGTTAAAAGAATACCCGTGTATGGCCAGTTCATAAATTCGTCAACTTCGGTCAATATCAAATCACCTTAAGGGCAGACGGAAGGCAAGTGGGCTTCAAAAATTTGATTTTTAGATTTTAGCATATTTGAAATGCCTGGTCTTTCCTGCGTGAAACAGTTCTTGTTTTATACAAATACGACAATTTTTCGTGAGATATGATGGTTTTCCTGACGCCCTGTGCAATCCGGCATTTAAATGCCACACGTTCCTTTTTGCGCTGTGCAGAGATAATGCACAGCATTCTTTTCCTCCTTGTGTATTATTTCACGCTTCTGTTGTTTCATCGCTTCAGTGTTTCCTACCCTGCATCCACTATCGATCTACTTGTCTGTCAGCACACAACTTTACGCAACCGTCGCTGCTCTCGATCGTTGACCTGCCTCTCAGGCAGTGCCTGGAACTTGGTATCCTCAGCTCCGCCATAAGAAGAAAAGTAGGGAACATAGAAAACGTGAAAGAAGCTGTACGGGCTATCTTTTTCCAAAAGGTTTCCACAAATGAAAATCCAGTGCACGGTCTTTGCCCGAATGACCCTTGGTGCAAGTACGGGACAAGTGGCAGATACGACCACAAACATTCTTTACCTTCATCAGTAAAACCCATCTTTAGAGACCTTTGTAAAGATACCTTGTTCAAGAAATGTCTTCATGGGAAAACCCAAAATTTAAATGAATCTCTGAATTCCATCATTTGGAACCGGTTACCGAAAACTGTAATTGTTTAGCTTACAACCCTCACATTTGGTGTTTATGATGCTATTTTATGCTTCAATGATGGTGTAATTAGGAAACTGGATGTTTTGGAATTATTGGGCATAAAATCTAGTGGAAATACTACAAAATCCTCGGTGCATATAGATAAAGAGGGAATCCGCAAATCAGATATTGCTAATTTAAAATGCACAAAAGAAGCCAGACAGAAAAGAAGAGGGACCGAGAGAAGAAAAGAAGATCACAATGAATCAGATGATGCTCAGTATGGTGAAGGAAAATATTAGTGGTAAGTAATTCTGATCAATAACTATACTAGAATTGCAATATTAAACCTTAAATGTATTTTTCTCGAAACTACATTTTTTTTTACCTCCAGGTACTATTATTCGATAAACTAATGGGGTTAGAAACCTGAAATTTGGTCAGTTTGTACTCCAGATGGTAATAAGTTATTATAAGTAAATTGAGAACCACCAAACAATCAGAAACTGTTTTATAATAATTAATGTACAAAAAGGTTAAATTTTACTAGTGAAAGAATGAAATTCTTTTTTCATCAAAACCATAAGAGGTATTATGTTCATTTTACTTTTAATTTGAGGCACATATGGCATATATATGCAGGAAAATATTTCATTGTTTTATCGCTTATAGTTCTTCTGAAAAGTGTACCTATTCAAACGCAGAACAGGGATAAAAATTGCCTCCCGTCACCCCTTAACTGCTCTCTCTCTCTCTCTCTCTCTGGCAGTTTTTGTTCTCAGGCGCCGCAGCGATGGCGGCGACTCTGCTCTCAGCCGGCTGCACATAGTGTAGAGGAGCGCCGCCGGAGGGCAGCAGCTGCGTGCGCTGGCGAGCGGCCGCCACACGTAGTACGGACTGCTGCCGAGGGAGGGCGGGCGCGAGGTGCGGAGCGGAGTCCTCGCAGCCTCCTGCGAAATCTCGTTAATTTATGTGCTGTGGTTGATCGACGACCTACATGAACACATGTGAGGAAACCAACAATTTTTTTAAACATAAATATATGCAACACAACTGAAGGGGAGGAAGCAATAAAACCTGCAAAGCGCGCCATATTCATAAAATTGTCCGTCTTTTTCTACTTGGCTTAACTTTAACAATTCGCACTAGTGTATTACGCGAAAACTTCTATAGTACTACCATTATCCCAAAACCGTGGGACAAATATATATACTCGGCTAAGCAGTTACAGGGTATTTTCTGTCACCAGTGAGGTCGCAGAGATCTGTGTAGTGTACAGACGGTGTATTCACAGAATTCCCTCCTTCTCAGGAATTAGGCTAACATCAGCTGGAGGCAGTTGTGAGTGCGAAACAACGCTGTGAGGATGCATTAAAACAGTGCACCTGGCCAGCGACTAGCAGTGTGATTCACATGTGTGGATGGACACGAATCTCGTAAATAGCGGATACGCGAGGTTCTGCTGTGAGTAGATCTTAAAAAATTATCCCGTCTCCATTTATGTCTCAATACCGCTGTTACTCGCGAGAGAGTTGAACTGCCAACATTTCGGAGCCCTAGCAGCAACAAACTCGATAAGGCAGTGATAAAGCATGGCCGCAGGAAGCAGAGAACTAATGGAGAAGTAAATTCGGCTTCTGCAGTATTAGGATCTGCATTTGCAATTGAATGTGGTCAAAGTTATTACAAATGTCATCGTGCGAATCTGACACTGGATCGGTGATCGAGTGTGTCGCGAAGTGGAGAACACAGCCCCGAATGACTGCTGGTCGGATCGTCCGCCTGTGTGTGTGTGTGTGTGTGTGTGTGTGTGTGTGTGTGTGGCCGGCCGCGGTGGTCTCTCGGTTCTAGGCCCTCAGTCCGGACCGCGCGACTGCTACGGTCGCAGGTTCGAATCCTGCCTCGGGCATGGATGTGTGTGATGTCCTTAGGTTAGTTAGGTTTAAGTAGTTCTAAGTTCTAGGGGACTGATGACTACAGATGTTAAGTCCCATAGTGCTCAGAACCATTTGAACCATTTTGTGTGTGTGTGTGTGTGTGTGTGTGTGTGTGTGTGCGTGCGTGTGTAACGCACGTAAAAGGAAAAGGCGTAACGCAAGTAGTGCTGGTTGAACGAGCTGTGCCACTGCACCGTTGTATGTGGCTGACGTGATGTGACAGAGAAACGTGCTGAAAACGGCATAATCCGGTGGCACACAGTAGGTACGTAAAAGGAAATGAGGAACGTGTGACGATGGCGCTACGACAGAAGATGTAAAAGATATTTCTTGATTACAAAAAGCCCTCTAGTAAAGTACTAGATATAAAATAATCGTGACAAAGGTATGTGTCACGCTATTATAGAGCATCATGCGCGACCCTACAGAATCGGTTAAGGACTATGCACCGTTTATCAACTGCCAAACTGTTCAAAATGAAACAAAGCTTTTAACTGCGTTGGTCACATTGGTCCCATCATCGTGAGTAAAGACGAAATAGTTTCATAGGGTCTCTGATTTGGAAGTGATGACACAGAGACTGCTAAAGTCGGTGATATTAACTCATCTTTGTATCTCTATATATACCTACAATACATAGACAATAATCTATGGAACCAACTCGTTTCTTTTCCCGACCAGAGGCAAACACTATTTTAGTATTAACAGTTTTGACTACACTGAAAGGTGGTAAAGTTTATTCCTCAAGGTCTGCATCAAGGTGGGCTTCTAGAATTTAATACTTTTTGCGAGTTTCTGTGTATTTACTGAGCACGCGATGTGAGCGGTACTACCGACATGACGTTTACGCGGGACATAACACTCAGATGACGAAAATCGATTTTCTCTAGTCCTGTTTAAATGCTGAACGATAATCGTTTTTGTTAGTCCTACGGACGTCCATGTCACGAGAATCAAAATTTCTCCACGCACGGTCTGTGCAGGGCAACTGTCCTTGGTGCGGAGAACTTAACAGTGTTTTCCTAACGTGAGGAGCAGACATTAACAAACAACGGAGAGTGTGGATATCCTATGGGCGCCAGTAAAATAAGAAGGTGGATGATGACGATGCTGATGAGATTGCACGTAAAGGGATGTTCAAAAGTAGTATCCACGTCCATTAAAGCGTTCGAAGCGGCTTTACTGAGTTACCGAATTTACTCTCGTTGTGGCGTGAAAAGCGAGCCAATCACTGGTGTAAGAGTATTCCACCCAAAAGTTTACGCGTTTAGGGGTGACCAGAACACTTGTGATCGAGTACAGACACGTTGCTACGGCTGTGCGCAGAATTAGGGGAAGTCCCGCCACCGGGCACTGGCGGTGTGCGGCAGCCTCTGCCGCCAGGTGAGTGGGCGGCTGTCGTCACAGCTTCCAGTTTCCTGAACTGTTCCTCAGACACCGACACAGCTGCACTACACACCGGGGTGCTACACGTCACAACTCGGAGACCTCCAGCCGCAGAGGGCTACAAACATGTGGAGTCGAACAATAAAGACGTTGAATGTTAATACGAGGGCTATCCACAAAGTACATTACGTTTTGGAATTAAAAATAAATAAAGTATTGGAATTTTTTTTAATTATATACAGATGAAAGCCACACTTAAATACTACTTTTCTACATAGTTGCCATTTAAATTAAGGCACTTATCGTAGCGATGGACGAGCATGGAAATTCCTTCGTCGTAAAATTCGGCCGCCTGCGCCTTCAGCCACGTGGTTACCTCTTATTGAAGCTGTGCGTCGTCATCAAAACGCTGCATAGCCAACCACTTCTTCATTGCTGGGAGTAAGTGGAAGTCGCTCGGTGCCAGGTCGGGACTGTACGGCGGATGAGGAAACAACTCCCACTTAAATGGTTCAAATGGCTCTGAGCACTATGGGACTTAACATCTATGGTCATCAGTCCCCTAGAACTTAGAACTACTTAAACCTAACTAACCTAAGGACAGCACACAACACCCAGCCATCACGAGGCAGAGAAAATCCCTGACCCCGCCGGGAATCGAACCCGGGAACCCGGGCGTGGGAAGCGAGAACGCTACCGCACGACCACGAGATGCGGGCTCCCACTTAAAAGATTCGAGAACTTCACGAGTGGCATTTGCCGTGTGGGCCTGGGCGTTGTCGTGAATCAGCAAGATCTTTGAGCCCAACTTTCCCCTGCGCTTATTTTGTATTGCTCTTCTGAGGTTGTGCAGAGTTTGGCAATACCTTTGAGAGTTTATTGTAGTGCCTCTTTCCAGGAAATCCACAAAAATAACACCTTTTCTGTCGCAAAAGACAGTCGCAATCACCTTCCTTGCCGACATTGTCTGCATGCATTTCTTGGGTTTTTGGGGGGAATTTGTGTCCCCCCACTGCATTGACTGCAATTTTGTCTCGCAGTTCACATGCTTAACCCATGTTTCGTCACCAGTAACAATGCGATCGAGTAATGAGTCGCTATCTTTCTCGTAAGCGTCCAAAAACGTTAACGCTGCAGCCATTCGCTGATTTTTGTGACTCTCTGTCAAGATTTTTGGTATCCATCTTGCACAAAACTTGTGGTAACCAAGCTTTTCGGTAATGATTTCGTGCGCTGATTTTTGTGACTCTCTGTCAAGATTTTTGGTATCCATCTTACACAAAACTTGTGGTAACCAAGCTTTTCGGTAATGATTTCGTGCAACAAACTTCGTGAAATTAGTGGAAAACTCATAGAGAGTTCCGTTATTGTGAAATTACGGTTTTCACGGACTGCGGCATCGTCTTTTTCGACAAGTTCGGCAGTCACTATGCTGGGTCTTCCACTTCGCTCTTCGTCGTGAACGTTAGTTCGGCCATTTTTAAATTTTATGACCCATTGACGCACTCCACATTCAGTGATTATGTTGTCCCCATATACTTCACAAAGCTGCCGATAGATTTCTATAGGTGTACAGTTTTTTGCAGTCAGAAACCTTATTACAACTCGCACTTCACACTTCGCGGCGTTTTCAATTAACGCTGACATTTCAAACTGTCACAGTAACTCAACGGAGTACAGCACGAACCTTTCACTAGCACGGCAGGATGCCGACTGAGCGGCGGAATGCCATGACACCAAGATGGCCGCACTAGCCCCGCCCCTAACGGACACAAACGAAAATGTAATATACTTTGTGGATAGCCCTTGTAGTTTTATAAATTTTTAACAACATCCAAACAAAAAAAATTGCAGGCATTACTTTACAGCAGGCCCTCGTAGATGAAACTGAGTCAGAGTGACAAAAATACGGACATATGAAGTCCCCTTGGTATTTTCACGTAACTTTAGCGACAGCCCCGGACGGTGCACAAGTTCCGCCCAATCACCCCCCTCAACACCAATCCATATCCTAAGCTCCGCCCATGCTCTGCCGCATGTTCCAACATCAAAGATGTTCGAATCACAGATATGCCTGTCATAACAACGGAGAAAATCAGTAGTTAGTGCGAAATACAGTTTTTCCGGTACCATTGTGAAAAGAATTGGGAATATGTTCATTGAATATGCGAGTTGAAAAATCATCAATAAAAATGAACAATAAAAATTGTATCCACACTGTCTTTTTTATTTCATGAGCTTTCATCTGCACTATATCAAAAAATCTGATATTTGTTAACTGCAGTGAGCGCAAATTTCCATCACCTCGTGTAGTGTAAGAAATTCTGTTGGGAAATATTAATTGGTAGTATCACCAAGGATGCTGTCCATTATCTCGATTGCCTAAAGTCAATGTTGTGCATAAACAAGGCAAAGTCGATGTCTTGGTTTGTTTCTGATTACCTCATTAACACTAAAGAATATAAGAGTGGGATAAAGTAGAAATGCGTAATGCAAGAAGTCAGATATTTATACAGTGACATTCTTCATTAATATTTGCCTGTGTAATGGGTGAATTTTTACTTGTGAACTGCTATGACTGCTTGCTCATAGCAGACGCGAGATTACTTTGAGTTCTTCTTCAGTGTTTGAAAGCTTTAGAGCTGCCTATTGTTAAACATATGTACATAATTTCGTGTCATTCCAACACATATTATCGTACTTTAATGTCTGTTAGATATCAGTTTTGACAGCAGTTGGCCACAACAGTCAAGATTAGGTACCTTGGGTGTGATAACTTTATTGAGAGTGCATATCTACGTTTCATTTTGACAGTATTACACAAACTGCTAAGAAGTACTCACAAAACACCAATATAGTAGAAGTGCAAAGACCACATTATTATATGGAAACACAGAACGACACCAGCGCTACTTGTGGCCTGGCTGTGAACTTCAATACGAAAAAATATGGCGCGAAAATCTCTTATGTTTATTTCTAAATACGCAAATTAGAGGACAATATTTTTCATTTAATCTTTGAATGTGGGCCGCATAGTGCAGTAATAAAGGTTTTTGAGATCTTGCAAAGTAATATATAAAAGAAATCTCAATCAAAAATAAACATTAACTACTCGTAGCTGCAGTTTACATTGTGAAAATTTTCGTAAATTACGACGTCACCTTTTGACTGTGAAATTTTTTTGTAAAACTCAATATTGCGATTTTGGCCGTGTGGCCATTATCATGTGGAAATAAACGAGCTTTAGCACATGGCAGACAAAAATCATCTGACATTGCATGCATATATATATGATTTTTACGTTTCCACATATCCTAAAGCACATTATGTCCACTCGCATGATCGAAAGTGGAATAGTAGGTTACACAAATAAATAACTACACAGCTAATGGATAACCAAGAGGTCATTTACAAAAAAATCTGTGCTACAAACCAAGGATGTACTGTAAAGTCTAAAAAATCCGATTTATTATTTTTTCTGTTGATTGTTATTTATGGATATTCAGTCATCTGAAATTGAACTTCTGCACAGTTCAAATAAATTTAAAAAAAAACACACAAAATACTACTTTACAAAACTGAAAAACAAATTGGGAGCAGAGCAGGTAGACACTCCATGAATGTAGCCAAAATGTTTTTGCCAATGAGACATACAAAGAAAATGAACTGCAACACAACATTTTTTTTCTTTTTTCCCCAACTTGGCTGTTATTTTGGCAACACCCATCATGTTTAAACAATGAAAGAAGACACTGGTACAACATTTATTTTTAACATTTTTATTTATTTACTTCTTCTTAGAAAACACTGTTTGGTACACTACTGAAAATTAACACAAATTCCTTCGAGAGCAATTGTTACGTCCATTTCACATACAGTGTCCACAAGCGGGAACCAGTTGATTATCCACCCAGAGGGCAGTTTTCGCAGTGGTACCTGGAACAGTGTGAAATGCATCCTACATTTCCATCCTCTGTGTTGTTTACCGATGAAGCAACGTTCAGGCGTGATGGAGTCTTCAACATGCACAATTCTCATGTTTGGAGTGAGGATAACCCACATGCCACAGTTACTAGCGCTCATCAACTGCGGTTCTTCGTTAATGTGTGGGTCGGTGTTGTTGGGGACTGTTTAGTTGGGCGTATCTGCTACCTAGGCCATTAAATGGCAGGCAGTATTACAATTTTCTCTCCAGAGCATTGCCAGAATTGCTGGAAGACGTCCCGCTCCCTACAAGACAACGCATGTGGCTCCAACATGACGGGGCGCCGGCACATTTCAGACATCGTGTGCGTCGATTCCTGCACCGACGGTTCCCAGAAACGTGGACTGGCAGAGGTGGTTCTGTACCATGGCCTGCTCGATCCCCAGATATGTCTCCTCTGGACTTTTTTGTATGGGGAGAGATGCGCAACCTTGCTTACGCAACTCCTGTCGCATCAGAAGAGGATCTGGTTGCCCGGATAGTAGCAGCAGCAGGAACAATTCAGGATACTCCTGGGGTTTTTGTCCGTGTCAGACAGAACATGGTCCGACGGTGTAACCTTTGTTTACGTGTTACTGGAGGCATTTTTGAAAATCTACTGTAACTGAAATTGGATTGTGTTAATATGTTGCCTCTTGGTCATAAAAAATGGAAAAGTGTTTGTTGGTTTAATTAATTTGCCACCAGAGAAATCTTTCTCTACTGGTTTAAATACTACTCATAGGAAAAAATGACAGGGAAAAATATTTGTTTTGATGTCCCCTACAACCTCCCAGAGTTTGTCGGTTTAAATACTTTTCACCCTGTATAAGTAAATTTCATCAATGTTACATATGTCGTTCTTTTCGAATAGGTAGTGTCAGTGTGAAGGTCAAATGAAGGACGGGATACAAATTTTAGTTGTGTCGGACGTTTCGCCTTTAATATTGCAAGTACAGATTCGAAAAAAAATCGTACTGATAGTAGTGCAGGGAAACGAAAGAAGAACGACAGCTGCGAAATTTGTGTTACATACTGGAGTACCACGAAAACATACATAATGAACATTTAAACGAGCAATATGTTTGGGGAATACTACGCCTCCATGAATATTCGTCTAAGTGACTTTGAAGTGTGGAAACCCAGCGTTTCCTCTTCCCTACAAGAGATTTCACACCTGACCAATAACCCTCTATGCTATTTGTGCAAGCCCCTGTGGCTAATGATCTGAACTCAGTATTGTGATTAACTACAAGATGTTGATAACCCCTTTCCCCTAAATCCCTATATGAAGAAAACCATCTGAAATTACAATGAAACCCTCTGCAACGTGATCTTCAATTAAGCTGACCAAAACTTCCTTCCTTCCTTCGATTGAGTGCTACTTTAAACATTACATCGTCACACTCTTGTCATGAAACTACAGCCCCTCCCCCCCCCCCCCCCCCCCAAAATCCATAAACCCATCGGAGGTTCCCCCCTGTTGTACTTCCTTTTGCCAAAATGCGACTCGTCAATTTCGACCATTACACCCGCCCCCCCCCCCCCCCCCCCGGCCCCAACGGACCCCTATGTCTCATGTATTCCCCTACAAAAGGGGTACCAATCCACAACTGTACGCTTACTCACACGATATTCATGGACACACAGCCACACAGGATATCTCAAACACCAACAGTACGTGATTTTCATAATGTCTCTCAAGGCGAGCTTAGATTTTTCAAACCACGTCCCTCGTTTAAGGATTGCCACAACCGATCTTTGCTGCTGCGCCATATGAATAAGTAGTGAGTACGGCGACGAGATACACTTGTGAGGCGCATATGTTCGCCGCACTCGCGACATCGAACATACTCGGCAATGAGACCACACATTTGTAAAAAACAAATCTTGGGCGACATGTCTATGCCCATAGCCTCTCTCAAATCATCCAGGTTCATCGGAACAGATAAATCCATAAAACTAATAGTCCAAATTACCTCAATATCACTAAGAATGAAATTAAGTACCGAATGAATTGCAAACAACCAATTATTTAAATAAATGCACACAAAGAATATTTTGAACAATATGTAGCGATCTCTTTTAAAATCAGACTCAATCATTTTAATGTACAATGACAGCGCTTATCCGGAACACAGAACTGTTTTATTATCTATGGCTGAAAGTGAAGATATTATTATCTATGAGTAATGTATGACGTCATTGGTCAAAGCTGACAGGTTGTATCCCCTGCTTCACTAGACCCAATGGAGGTTTCATGGAAATCCGTTTACCAACAAAAAAGAGGGAGCAGCTCGAAATGAAGAACATAAGCTCTCAGCTTCAGCATCGAAAGTTTGGACAGAAGAATTGTACAGGTGGGTGAATGATGTTGATATGGATTCCACTGGATTCAGACTTATTGATTTATAGCTTCTCTGCCAGGCTGTAAAGTTTTCATGTTCATGTGTCAGCTGTAAAAATACGGAATGCATGATTGTTGTTGAAGAAAGAAGAGTGTGAATAGCTTGTGATTTTGAATTAATTTTTAATTCGTGTGGCAATGATTTTTCATTTTCCTCCTCTAAAAAAATTGACACTGGCACCAATGAAAGCAATTTTAGATTAGCATATGCTCTGAGATGCCTTGGACAGGGCAGGAAAGGAGGTAATTTACTGTGTGCTTTTCTGAACGTGCCTTCACCTTGAGCAATATTTGAAAAAATAAATAAAGAAATGTCTGATGCTGTATGTAATACTGCCAAAGATTCTATGAAGAAAGCAGAGGAGAAATTGGTGAAAACAAACCACAAAGAAATAGATCCTGGGGTAGACATTCGTGACAGTGAATCTCCTACAAATGTTACTGAACTGTGTGTGTCTGTAGATGGGACCTGGATGAAAAGGGATCACACATCTCTGTATATAGTTGCATCTGTTATTGGTATTGACTCAAGTAAAGTTTTAGAAGTAGAAATTATGTCTAAAACTGCCACCAGCGTGCAACAAGGAAAACGTCCAACAATGAAGACAGTGAGAAACTGTGGCAAGAAAAGCATGCTCTAAAAATTGTAGTGGCTGAAGTGGGGGCATGGAGGCTGCTACAGTTATGAGGATGTTCTCCACATCTGAGGACCAGTATGGTTTTAGGTACACTAAATACCTTGATGATGCGGAATCCTCTTCGTACAAAGCTGTAACAGATAAAAATCTATACAATACAACAATAGAAAAGTTGTAATGTGTTGGCCACATCCAAAAGAGGCTTCGCGGTAGGTTTTGTCGCTTGCTGAAAGAGAAGAAAGATGAAGTTCTTGAGGATGGAAAACCACTAGGAGGAAAAGACAGGCATACTCTGAAAGAAACTGATTCAGTGGACTTGAAGTACTCAAAATAGGTGTCTATGATGCACCTTCATGTTACAATAACGGAAATAATGGTAGAATTGAAGTGCTGGAGAGAGTTGGTATAAATCCTGGTGTGTTTACAACAAAAGCATTTTACTCCATCAACGAGAACAGGGTCAAGAATGCTAAGAGATCAGTGTCTTGTCTACAAATACAGGCCAGGCAGATTCGAAGAGGAGAATCCTGGAGGATGAAGGGTATCAGTATGGAGGATTTTAAAATTGAGGTAAGCTTATTACATATAGAAGTATGAGAAGAAAATCTTGGAACCTCATTTTCTCTTTTTACATTTTATACGTTATTAGAAGTCTTTTATCAATAAGTAAATGCGCTAACGCTATGAAAGTTTCAGCAACTGGAACTAAAAAATACGAGATGCTGCAATTACACTCGAGATTTTAGATGTTTGTTTGTAGTAAAAAAGTTAATTTTGGCTGTGCAAAATTAAAAACACTGTTAATGATACAATTTGTGCCATAAATTAATAACTGTAGTTCAGTGGTCTTCTAACCTTCTCAGAATACTACAATAAAATTATCAGATTAATTGCATGATTAGAATTTGAGCTATGGCTTTTTATAAAAAAGAAGAGAATAACCAAAACTAAAAATTCAAATTTCTGGCAAAATATTAATCTTGCATATTTTAGTGTATTTTTCCGTTAAAACATAGATTTTTTGCTTTACACATCCAAAATTTTAGATTTGTGCATTAATAAATATGGCTGTAATGATTTTTTTTAAAAAAACTTTACATTTTCTGTTACTTCCCCCCTTAATGAAGTAGTCAATTAATTTAATATCAAAAGTGCGCTTATATTTGTATGGGGGAGGAGTGAGGGTTGAAATTTCCCAGAGGTATGGCTGGAGGAGAGGAATGGGGAAGGGTGAAAGGTTTCTCAGAAGGATGGATTGTCACCAGGGGGCTATAAATCAACCCTCAGGGGATCGTAAATCAATTAACGGAATAAAGGGTTGCCCTGAATGCTTGCTTGCCCCTTACGTATGCAGAAAATAGAAACAAACCTTCCTAGAATCCACATTGCCGTACTAATAACGTTTTTGTGAATGCTTGCGTGAGACTGTGGTCTTTCTACAGGGAAAGGCACACATCACAAAATCCAAATTTTCAGCTTCTTGGACACAAAATTCATTTCTGAACGTCTACGAGGAGGCAGAACCTACTACTTGCCATCGTCAGTTAGCACCAGAAGACACCAAAAAGACTGTATCACCAAGAAGACAAACCAGTAGTGAATGATAAAAAGAAAAAACGAAACAATAATTGGACGAAGAGCTGCAGTCCTGAAACTCCACAAAACAGGGAAGAGGACATCTTCCTTGTTTCATTAGCAATGGCGCGTGTAGAGAACGATTGTCGGTAAGCTTTAATTTCTCGAATTTTCTCATTGTGGTCATTTCTTGAGACGTGTGTGGGGGAATTAATACTTTGTCACTCTCTTCCTGGAAAGTACTCCCTCTAAATCTCAATAGTAAACTTCTAAACAACGCCTCTTCTACCGTCTACCACTTGAGTTTGTTGAGCATCTCTGTAATGCTCTCACGTGGATTAAACAGTTCGGTGATGAAAACACTCTTTTCTTCGTTCGATCTTCTCTATCTCTTCTATCAGTCCTACGTGGTAAGGGTCCCAGATTGATGAGAAATGGTCAAGAATCATGTGAACATGCGCCTTGTAAACCACTGCTTTCGTGGAGGAGTTAGATTCCTTAAGGTTCTTCCTATGAATCTTAGTCTGGCATCTGCTTTTCCTACTATTTGTATTATGTGGTCATTCAGTGGTCTTGCGGTAACGTTCTCGCTTCCCGCGCACGGGGTCCCGGGTTCGATTCCCTGCGGGGTCGGGGATTTTCTCTGTCTCGTGATGACTGGGTGTTGTGTGTCTTTCATCATCATTGACACGCAAGTCGCCTAAGTGGCGTCAACTAAAAAGGACTTGCAATACGGCGGCCGAACTTCCCCGCATGGGGCCTCCCGGCCAACAATGCCATACGATCATTTCACATTCCAATGAAAGATAGACGCTCCTAGGTGTTTTACGATGGTTACTATTTCTAGCAATTTCTTACTAAGAGTGTTGTCGTTCAGAAGTGGATTTCTTTTCCTGTCTATGCGCAACTTGTTACATTTATTTACATTTAGAATGAATTGCCAAGACTGCACCACTCATCAGTCCTGTAGGCCCTCCTGCAAATTGTTAGTGTCTTCTGTCGTTGCTACTTTTCTAAGGGCAAGCACATCTTCTGAGACCAATACTGAAGAGCTTCTGACACATTCTACTAGATCACTTATACACATTGTAAACAATTACAGTCCTATTACACTTCCTTGGGATACGCCCACAATTGCCTTTACATCTGTATAATCTGTCGTCATCATCTGTAAGCCAGTTGCTGCTGACCTATGAAAGTGATAGTCATGTATCTAAGATTAATGGTATACTGGCCCTGCTTTACCATGGACTTTTCTGGAAGAGTGATTCAGAGATATGTGTTTATAGCTCATGATGACTTTTGGTGTTCAAATGGCTTTCATTTCACAATGGAGCACACTTCCTGAACATCGTCACTCATGAATTCAGTGTTGCATATCACTGCAGATGGGCTGCATCGACCACATAAACAAACATTAGAATTTGGGTATCAGGGCATGACACTAAACAGTACCATTTGTTAGATAAAAAGTTCTCAGTGAACTTACCACGTCGAATTCAGAAAATATCCTGAGCTGTCAGTGATTTCTTCCATCATTGTTGTCAGGGACTAAGTCTGACTATCTTGAAAATGGCGAGGCCTCCTCTTTTATGCCCAGAGGATGGCGTCTGATAGGCTAAATCAATGTCCCAGAGATGATGCATGCTGAAGTGGAGCCCTCCACATTCACAAATTACGTTTGCGCTCGCTGTCCAAATTGTCTCTTGCAGCCCCACTGCCATGAGAAGTCTTCCTTTGTCCTCTTTCGTATTTAAACGCACGCTTCCACGTGTTGTTAAGAGCCTAGCCGATATGTCTATTGAAGTTTTTATCAGAGAGTCTAATTTGCACTGCTTTTCTTGTCACAGACTCCCAATAGTTCGATGTGTAGTCCAGATTTCTTGTATACTGTACCATAATTATTTAATAAGTTGTGTTCAAGTCATCGCATACATAACATTTTCCGGGGGTTGGAACCCCTCTTCCCCTCTGGAATAACAACTGTCTGGAGTGCTTTCAGAGTTGGAATTTCTATAGGGAAAAGCTTTCAGCAGTCGCTGCCTGTGCAATCACTATTTCTGCCAGGCTTCACTGCCTGTCATCCTGATCGATTCCAATGCCAGTCGTCGCCTTTACTACCACTACTCGCTGCCATTCATTGTCATTGCTGCCAGTCATCGCCTTTGCTAGGACTCCTTGCTGCCAGTGATCACATTCGCCACCAGTCCTTTCCTCGTCGCCGGACATCACCAGTGATCACCAGTCCACGTCTTCACTGCCAGATTTTGTCTCTATCAGTTAGTCAACACCATTCCATAGCCTGTTTGTCACCACTATCGCTGCCATTATTCAGTGCTGCATCAACCTGCCATTACAACACACTCTCACCGGTACTCCACTCCAAGCTCCATTTACTCCTTTACCCCCTATTCATTGTCCCCTCTTGCTCTTCCCTCCTCTCCCGCCTTCCCCATTACTCAGGTGACTCTATCTCTCTTACCACTCTCACACACTGCAGCCTACGAGTAAGTCTTAATTAACTCTCCATTTACAGATATTCAACTCTGTTGCCAATGCTGCTGCTGCCGCCACCACTGCCATCCCTGCCACCACTATCAGAACTGCACCAGCCAACAGTGCTTTCAGTCCCTACCAATGCTCCACTGGCACTGCCATCATCACTACATTTGGGTCCAGATGCAAAAGCACCAGCCACACGTACACCACCAAGTACCAAACCCACACCAACAACATATGCCGCAGCTGTGACTGCATCATTCACATCTGCATCAGCTTCAAGCCTCCCAGCTCCAAGTAATAAAAATAAGAAAAGCCCACAGTCAATATCCTCCAGCATCCTATCCTCAAACAGTCTTTGCAGTCCACCTAGTACAAATACCCCTAGTATCTCTGATATCCAACTGCTGTCCCACCAGTCCCACATATCAGAAACTATGGAATACGCTCCCAGCCCATCCCACACATCTCCTCCAACACATTCCTTCCTCCTATCACATCCCGATGTGAGATTCCTCAATCCTGAAACATTTTCCCTCGAAATAAAACAGTACCTTCTAAACCTTAACATATCACTACCCTTGTCCTGCAAAGACTCTGTAGTCATCAATCCTCTGATCCTAATTTTCAAACACATCTACTGCAACAAGTACCTCCCATTGCCTTTGGTCCACAAGCCGTCCTGGTCCCACTTAGATTAGATTAGATTAGATTAGATTAATACTAGTTCCATGGATCATGAATACGATATTTCGTAATGATGTGGAACGAGTCAAATTTTCCAATACATGACACAATTAGGTTAATTTAACAACATACTTAAGTTAATATAACAACTTTATTTTATTGTGTTTTTTGTTTTTCTTTATTTTTTATTTTTTAATTTTTTTAATATTTTTTTTGTTCTTAATTTATATCTAAAAATTCCTCTATGGAGTAGAAGGAGTTGTCATTCAGAAATTTCATAAGAGAGTATATATACTGAGAAGCTACTGTGAATATCCCTAGATCCTTAAATAAATGTCTGCAGGATGATCTTGGGTGGACTCCAGCTATTATTCTGATTACACGCTTTTGTGCAATAAATACTTTATTCCTCAGTGATGAATTACCCCAAAATATGATGCCATATGAAAGCAATGAGTGAAAATAGGCGTAGTAAGCTAATTTACTAAGATGTTTATCACCAAAATTTGCAATGACCCTTATTGCATAAGTAGCTGAACTCAAACGTTTCAGCAGATCATCAATGTGTTTCTTCCAATTTAATCTCTCATCAATGGACACGCCTAAAAATTTGCAATATTCTACCTTAGCTATATGCTTCTGATTAAGATCTATATTTATTAATGGCGTCATACCATTCACTGTACGGAACTGTATGTACTGTGTCTTATCAAAATTCAGTGAGAGTCCGTTTACAAGGAACCACTTAGTAATTTTCTGAAAGACAGTATTGACAATTTCATCAGTTAATTCTTGTTTGTCAGGTGTGATTACTATACTTGTATCATCAGCAAAGAGAACTAACTTTGCCTCTTCATGAACATAGAATGGCAAGTCATTAATATATAATAAGAACAACAAAGGACCCAAGACTGACCCTTGTGGAACCCCATTCTTGATAGTTCCCCAGTTTGAGGAATGTGCTGATCTTTGCATGTTACGAGAACTACTTATTTCTACTTTCTGCACTCTTCCAGTTAGGTACGAATTAAACCATTTGTGCACTGCCCCACTCATGCCACAATACTTGAGCTTGTCTAGCAGAATTTCATGATTTACACAATCAAAAGCCTTTGAGAGATCACAAAAAATTCCAATGGGTGGTATTCGGTTATTCAGATCATTCAAAATTTGACTGGTGAAAGCATATATGGCATTTACTGTTGAAAAACCTTTCTGGAAACCAAACTGACATTTTGTTAGTACTTCATTTTTACAGATATGTGAAGCTACTCTTGAATACATTACTTTCTCAAAAATTTTGGATAAAGCTGTTAGAAGGGAGATTGGACGGTAATTGTTGACATCAGATCTATCCCCCTTTTTATGCAAAGGTATAACAATAGCATATTTCAGCCTATCAGGGAAAATGCCCTGTTCCAGAGAGCTATTACACAGGTGGCTGAGAATCTTACTTATCTGTTGAGAACAAGCTTTTAGTATTTTGCTGGAAATGCCATCAATTCCATGTGAGCTTTTACTTTTAAGCAAGTTTATTATTTTCCTAATTTCAGAGGGAGAAGTGGGTGAGATTTCAATTGTATCAAATTGCATAGGTATGGCCTCTTCCATTAACAGCCTAGCATCTTCTAATGAACACCTGGATCCTACTATATCCACAACATTTAGAAAATGATTATTAAAAATATTTTCCACTTCTGACTTTTTGTTCGTAAAGTTTTCATTCAATTTGATGGTAATACTGTCTTCCTCTGCTCTTGGTTGACCTGTTTCTCTTTTAATAATATTCCAAATTGTTTTAATTTTATTATCAGAGTTGCTGATTTCAGACATGATACACATACTCCTGGATTTTTTAATAACTTTTCTTAATATAACACAGTAGTTTTTATAATTTTTGATAGTTTCTGGGTCACTACTCTTTCTTGCTGTCAGATACATTTCCCTTTTCCGGTTACAAGATATTTTTATACCCTTAGTAAGCCATGGCTTGTTACAAGGTTTCTTACGAGTATATTTAACTATTTTCTTGGGGAAGCAGTTTTCAAATGCATTTACAAAAATGTAATGAAATAAATTATATTTTAAATTGGCATCAGGTTCACGGTACACCTCATCCCAGTCTAACTGCTGCAGGCTTTCCCTGAAATTTGCAATTGTTAAATCGTTGACTGGACGTACTACTTTGGAGGACTGTTTAGTATTGCTGAATGGAGCTATGTCATATATTGTAACTAGCTGTGCACCATGATCAGAAAGACCATTCTCAACAGGCTGAGCATTTATCTGGTTAAACTTATCTTGGTCTATAAAGAAGTTATCTATCAGTGAGCTGCTATCCTTTACCACCTGAGTAGGAAAATCAATAACGGGTGTCAAATTGAAAGAACCGAGTAATACTTCAAGGTCATTTTTCCTATTACCCTCTTTCAGAGAATCTACATTGAAGTCCCCACAAATAATAATTTGCTTCCCCCTGTCTGACAGATATCACAACAAGGAGTCAAATTTTTCAGAAATAGATGAAAATTTCCTGATGGGGACCTATATACAGTTACAATTATAAATGTGCCTTTATTTAATTTAAGCTCACAGGCACATGCTTCTATATGTTTCTCTACACAAAACTTTTTTGTTTCTATACTTTTTGCACAATGATAACTTTTGACATATATGGCAACTCCTCCTTTCTCCATATTTTCTCTCATTACATGTGCAGAGAGCTTATATCCACTTACATTTACCTTATCCATATCAGTAACAATGTGATGCTCAGACAGGCATAGTATATCTATTTCATTCTCAGCTTCTAAATCTTCTAAACAAACTAGAAGCTCATCTACTTTATTCTTTAAACTCCCAATATTTTGATGAAATATACTTACATTATTTTTAATTATACTTTTATGAGAACCTTTCCTTATTCTAACATTTGCAGTACTCTCCTGTCTGAGTTTCTCATTATGCTTAGGCCTAGTTCCTATACCAGTGGTCACACGGTGTTCAGAGAGGCAGATTATGTCAACTGGGTTGGGTGACTTTAATTCATCAATGCAATTACCTAGGACTGAGATACAACTTGGTGGAGATAAAATTTCTGGTGATTGGTGAAAATTTATAATTGATAGCTGTGATTGGTGATCCAATGTGCTAGAATTGTGCTGTTTAATTTCTTTCCTAAACTGAAGATTTGTTTCAATCCTGACCTCTCGTAGAACTTGACATCTTTCTGTCTTACCTATCCTAAAAAAGGTGCTGCTCCAACACCTGTAACCACTGGTATTTTACCATTCATGGCAGTGCCTCCCCCCTTAAATTTCCTGCTATTACCCCAGCCAGTTTCCCCTTCCCTTTCCTGTTGAGATGTAGGCCGTGCCTGGTATAGTCCCACCTACTGAGATAATCAACAGGAACCACACCAATATGAGCCCCCGCACCCGACCCAAGCAGCCGTTCCAACTCCAAATTAACTCTCCCAACAGAAGAGTTCAAATGAGGCTGGTCATGGCGTCTCAGGACAGATACAAATTCAACATTGGTGTGTCTCGATGCCGACGCAATCTTTACCAGGTCACACTCTATACTGTACCCAGGATCTCTGTCAATGCTGTTCCCTGGCCCTCCCACAATAACCACGGTGTCTTCCCTGGTAAATCCTTTACAGAGTGAACCTAAATCCTCTGTCACCTGATCCAGACTAGCACTTGGTTTGAAAAAATTTGTGACCTGGTATTCTGGTCCTAATTCCTCCTGCAGAAGTTGGCCTACACCTCTGGCATGAGAACTGCCTAACAACAAAACTTTCTTCCTTTTCGATGACTTTCCTACATTCTTTTTCAATTTCCTATTGAAAGTTTGTTGTGTCCTGTCTACACCTACCTCTGCTTGAGGCTCATCAGTTTCTAACTGAAGCAACAGGTCAAACTGATTTTTGACATTCACCACAAAACTGTCAGACTTAGTTCTAGGCCTGTTCCTTCTGATACCTGTTGCCACTTCCCACCTCTCTTTGCCCTTCTCGCTCCTTAACCTGTCCAGATCTTCCCTAGCCTGATCTAGCTCAGCCTGAAGGGCAGCAATTTTCCCCTCCTGTTCCACTATCTTCCTATCTCTGCTGCAAATCCTACATAACCACTGATGAGCCTGATCCACTTTCCCAACACCCACGCCACTGCAATCCCCCCAGTGAAAAAAACTACTACATCCATCACACCAAACCCCGGAACTAACAATTCTACGGCAAGTCAGGCACTTCTCACTCATGGCAAAAATAATACTTTAGCTAGAATAAATCAATTAAATTACCGAAAATCAAAAAAGACGTTACAAGAATTAAGCCTATTCACAAATGTATATAAGCAAGTTTCTGATTTAAAATTCCGCTGTTTTTCTGAGATCTGTATTAAAACAATGAAGGTATACGCTATTTATTATATATTTCACTCGACTGAATGAAAAAAAGGACAATTAAACGAGGTACTTTAACTTTGATTCTCCAAAAACGTTACGAGAATTAGGCCTATAAACAAATGTATATAGGCAAGTTTCTGATATAAAGTTACGCTGTTTTTCTGAAATCTGTATTAAAACAATGAAGTTACACGCTATTTACGGTAGTTTACTTATTTGTTATCGAGAAACTAGTTAAATTACCGTGAAACAATAAACAAACACGTTTACAAAATTTAAGCCTAAGCGCGACTTCGCGAAGTTACGATCTTTTCGCGTTTTCTGAAAAAATACGCAAAGAAAAGTCAAACCTTTAATGGCAAGACTAAACGATACACTAATTCACGTATTTAATTTGTTGTCGGCGTTAAACTAAATTATATTCCTGTCTAAATCACTTAACTTTCTGGAAATGGTTTCTGGCGTCACTTACTCGGCGGCCCACCATAACCCAGAAAACCACAACCCGCCCCCACCACACACTGACCCTTACTGCTGTGATCAAAGGGATGGACCCAGACATCATAGTGGGGACAGTTGAGTGGAAGCTAAATTTCGGTCCTGACTCCCAAATCTGAAAAGCCCTTCGTATTCACCACCATTCCGGTCATATACATCCCTCATTCACATCTTTCAGAAGATCTCTCAACCATAAATCACTTCTTTCAGAATGGAGCCTTCATCTATTACAATAAACATGAAGTTGAGCCTTCCCATTCCCAAGCCCAAGTCTACTGTTCCCACAAATGTCTCATTTACAATGATCATTTATCTCCTGACTGCAAAAACCCTCCTACCCGTCTCTACTGCAACGCCAACCGCCTGTACTAACACTGCCCCAACATCAAGTCACCACCCACCTGTAACACTTGCAACCAGTCCCATCCCAGTTATTCCTACAAGTATACTCTCAAACCCCCTCCTATCATACCTTAACTGACTGTCCCAATTCGCCCAACTGACATACCACTCTAGCCAAATAATTCCCTACATTTTACTCCTACCACTGAGGACAACATTAACTTCATAACAACGTCCCTTCAAAACATCCACCCATTTGAGCATTCACGCCGGCCGGGGTGGTCTAGCGGTTCTAGGCGCTCAGTCCGGAACCGCGCGACTGCTACGGTCGCAGGTTGGAATCCTGCCTCGGGCATGGATGTGTGTGATGTCCTTAGGTTAGTTAGGTTTAAGTAGTTCTAAGTTCTAGGGGACTGATGACCATAGATGTTAAGTCCCATAGTGCTCAGAGCCATTTGAACCATTTTTTTGAGCATTCACATATCCTTCAAGCCACCCTGGCAGCCCGTCCTGTACTTCATTTAATTGTCACTGTTGCATATTCCAAAAACCACTCCCACTTCCTCTTTTCCCCAATAGACACCCTCATCTAATACATTAACCCAACCTTGGGCAGCCCCTTCAACTCCACAGCACCCTAGGTGCCTTTCATCACCATCCTTCTCACACCCACGTCAACAATCTTTTCTCCTCCTTCACAACTTCAGTGTCAGCTCTCTATCCTCATCTTTTGTTTCGCACTCCACCATGCTACCCATGATCTCTTCCATTTACCCCTTACCTGAAGCTGGTCATGAAGCAGACGCCGCATCAGCATCATCTTCTGCAACTTGTCGTCTCTGACAGCTCGCTACAAAATGCCAATCTCAACACATCAGCAGCGCCTGGACACTTTCAGTACTCCTATTTTGTTCATTTTTCTACGTTTTAATGCAGCTATTATAATAAAAAATGTAGGCTGAAGAGCGGCAACATCACTGCTGGCATTCCGCCTCCACATGGGGAATTAAATGACAGTAAAGGAAAAAACCCCATCGCTGATTTTTTGGATATGCATGTATTTAAGGTGGTGATGATACTTAACACAGCGATCAGCATACTCCTGAGAATTAATGGTGGAGGGAGTGAGAGGAAAGGAAAGGAAAGGGAAGGATATCATCTGCATCAGAACATTATCCAGGATCAGTGGCGACAAGTGAAAACGTGCGACGGACCGGGACTTGAACCCGGGATCTCCTGCGTACTAGACAGTTGCGTTAGCCACAGTGACATCCGGATGCCTTGTTTGTCGCAAATGCACGAGCTATCTTGGCACCCTCCCCAGCTGACCTGCACTCCCACCTACCGACACGTATCTGCAGTCTCGTCCACGTCACACATGGTCACTAATTTTAGATTACCATTGGCGTTTACACACTGATGTGCAACCGGACTGAAGGTTGGGGATTCATTGCCCATCGAGGCGAGTCACTTCGTGTATAATCAGCACTAGCACTAGTCTGTACAGCTGCTATGTGTAATTGTTGTCACTCTCGCACGGTATATTACACTCTAAGGAGGGAAAAAAAAACGACGATCCACGACGTAGTTATGCAAATTGGTCACAAATTGATGCCATACAGGTATGGACGAAAATTGCAAAACTGTAAACTTTGGCGGCTGAGGGAGAAATGTGTGACACTGCAGTGAAATTTCGCTGCGCAGCTGGTAAGGATAGTAAACAAAGAACTCGTCGATACCAGGGTAAAGTCTTTGCAAATTTCATTCTAACTACTCTGTCAGACAATAACTACGCCTTGCAGACAGACGCATTAACTATATATACAGATGTCACCATTTGAGAGAGGGCGTGCAGTTGGGCTGAAAGAAGCTGCTTAGAAAGGAGCAATGCCACTATTCAACGATGTTGGCAGAAATGGGTGAACCGTAACTGAACACAGCGTAAGAAGGAAGAGGTCGACCTACAGAGACAACAGAACTTGGAGGACTGAGCAATTTTCAGAAAGGCACTCAGGGTCATGGAGTCGTCATTATCATCGATCCAACGTGCAACTGGTGCTTCAGATGACCACAAGGGCCATTAATACGTATCTCACAGAAATGGGGCTGAGCTCACTGCACCTCATGCGCCAATTACCATTGACCTCCGCACACGAACAAGCCTGTTTGCAGTGGTATGAGATACCAACTTGACTGTCGCCCACCGTATGGCCTGACAAGCAGGAGTGATGGTATGGGGTGCCATTTAATTTCATAGCAGGATCCCTTTGGTTGTCATCTGCAGCAGTCTTACCGCAGAACGGTATGTCAACGATATTCCGCAACCCATTTTGTTGCTCTTCATGGCAAGCCAGATGGGCTTACATATCAATAAGATAATGCCCACCCGTACATGGTGGAAGTTTGTACTGCTGCTCTTCATGCTTGCCAAACTCTACCTTGGCGAGCAAGGTCACGGGATCTCTCCCCAATTTAGAACGTTTGGGGAGTTATGGGCAGGACCGCCCAGCCAGCTCTGGGATTTTTACGTCTAACACACCAGTTGGACAGAATTTGACACGATATCCCTCAGGAGGGCATCCAACAACTCTATCAATCAATGCTAAGCCGAATGACTGCTTGTATAAAAGCCAGATGTGCACCAACGCGTTATTAAACTGCTCAATTTGTGGACCTCTTTCTCTGGAATAAATTACCCAATTTTTCTGAAATTGTAGTCATTTGTTTTTCCGTACATGTGCATTGCATTTACCGATTTCCGTAATATTGTGGTAATTCGTTCGTGGTGGTCGGTATTTTGTCTTAGAGTATATAAATCCCTGGCACTCTCAGTCAAGGTTACCGTATCTTTAATGGTTGTAACGTTTCTTCAGTTTTCCAGAGTGACTGGAAGGCGAAACTGATTCCTCGTCTGTTTAGGACTCTGCCTATCTTACTACTTCTTGTACCGCAGAAGGACGGAAAAGTCTGAACAATAGGAAACATGATTCAAGGCCATTAAGTACTGCATTAATGGGCGGCAGAAAGAGATTGCAACTTTAAAGTCAAGAGTGATGGACAACTGTAATGCATTAAGTAAGTGAAGAAGTAAGGAACATAAAATGAAAACTAAATTAGTGATTTACAATGCTAAAGATTTTGCACATTATGGTTCAGACTCGAACAACTTTAAGTAAAGGAAAACAAAACAAGATAGAGTTCTATAACATAGACGTGACTAGGGAAAAGATTCCAAACTTTGGGTACTCAGCTTTAGTGATGTTCTGTGATTTTTTACTTATGTTAAATGATGTTTTGATTTGTGTACTTATAAATAAGACATTCAGTGGATGACCTGTTTCCAGATGATCAGAAAAACTTGTTAGCAGTCATTTAATGTTGCGTGCAGGTATAATATTCCGCCAAAATTGTGACTGTATGGGAAAGACGAGTTTTGTTATTCTTCATATCTGTGTATATCGAATTAGATAATAAAGGGACCTAATATTTACATACACCAAGTGTATTTATTTCGATGTGCGGAAATGGAGAAGACACTCAAACATATTCCAATGTTTTAAAAATATGACTAGGACAGTAAGACCAGTGCTACGAAGTGTCAAAGTAAAAGTCTTGACACCATACATTACATAAAAATTATGCTCAAAAATATTCAAAGGATTATGGGACCTCTAATAAAAGGCGAGATCTCATATTCCAAGACTTTATCATTGAAGGACCCTATTACTGAAATCATTAGAGAACAAAAATATGGACAAAAACATGGAAAAACCAAAAACACAACATATTATTATGCCTAATATGGTGTCGGAAAACTGTTGGCATTCCAAACAGCTTCTACTTGTCTCTGAATGGATACATACAGGTACTGCACAGTTTTCAAGGGAATTGTATACCATTCTTCCTGCAAAATAGTGTCAAGTTCAAGTAATGGTGATGGAGATGGATAGTGATCACGATCCCTTCTCTACGAAGTAGACCACAAATATTCAATACCATTGAGATCTGGTGATTGTGGTGGATAGGGGAGATGCAACAATTTATCTTCGTGCGCACAAAACCTGCTTTGGACGATGCGAGCTGTGGTAGCAGGATCATGCTATCTTGGAGCACAGCATCATCGTTGGGAAACAAACATTGCGCCATGGGATGGACATGATCAGCCGAAGTAGTCACATAAACCTTAGCAGTAATGCTACCTTGTAGATTATCCATGCAGCTCATGGAGTACCACGATATGACTGCTCAAATCATCACCGAATCCGCGCCGTGTTTCTCTCTTGGGACGTAAACTCGGTCAGAAGTTGTAAACAGTGTGACCAAGACCCATCAGACCAAATAATATTTTTCTATCGCTTCATCGTTCAGGCTTTATGGCTTCGCCACCATGTTTTCCCATTACAGGCATTTGCGTCAATGAGTGGTTTCGGGATACCAGCTCATCCTGCAATTCCCTGCTTTATGGAGCTCCCTTTGAGCTGTTTTGGTACTGACAGAATTTCCATGTGACATTTGCAGCTGTCGTCCTCTTATTTTTCGTCACAATCTTCTTCAGTGATCGTCTGTCACGAGAACTCAACTTACACTTTCGTCTGCGTAGTGACCTCGTGGATGATGTTTTTCCGCTTTCCCTGTATGCTGTTTAAATCTTCGACATGGTGCTTCTTGAGATACCAAACACTTTGACTGCCCTGGTTACAGAAACACCCACCATACGATAGCACGTTCGAATTCACTTAATTCCTGCATAATGCACTCACAACTTCACAGAACACTCTTCTGGCCATGACTGACACTTCCAACATGTTGAAGGTATTGCACAGGTGCCGCTCGTGGTCAAATACAACAGCGCAACCTACAAGCTTGGCGAGCATCTATGTTTATGTTCAAGCATGCATTTCTCGCTGTGTTTCAATATTTTTGTCCAATCCCTGCATACAGGGTGTCCCAGAAATGTTGCGACAAATTGCGAGGGATTGTAGAGGGTGTCGTGAGGAACAAATCGAGGATAGGAACCTGTGTCTGGAAACGTCATCCAACGACGCTACAGAGCGTCAAATTTATAGGCGCTGGCGCCTGCCACTAGGGCACTCCTTCTGCAGCAATCGTAACTCTCTAAAATCTCCAATATTTTTCGGTATATAGGAGAAAAATACATTGCAGATAGAAACCCATGTCGAAAACCGTCATCCACCGCAACAAGGCCTGTGTGCGCAGCATTTAGGTCGTTCACCACTGGCGATCATGGCAATCAGTCGCGATGACTGAATAACAGACAGACAGACAACATAGCGAGACGTTCCGTCTCCGGACGGCGAGCGTAAAAAGTCCGTTTCCAGCCGGCGCCTATAACTTCGACGCCCAGTAGCGTCGTTGGATGACGTTTCCGGATACATGCTATTATTCTCGACTTGTTGCTCAGGACACCCTCCACAATTTCCCGAAATTTGTCGCGACATTTCTGGGACACCCTGTATAGCGTTCAACATGTGGAACAGTTTTGTACGTAACCGAAATAAATATGTAGGAAATCCCTGCGATTGGTTTATCCAGAATAACACTCATGGATGAATGAACAAATCTGTAGTATTTTATTAACATAGCATCTAAATAACTGCATATAGCATCTAAATAGCTGTCTACAATTTGATGTCACTATCTGAACGTTAATTTAGATTAAATACCTATGTGCACTTCAGATATGAACCACAATCAGAGGTAACTGCATATAGCATCTAAATAGCTGTCTACAATTTGATGTCACTATCTGAACGTTAATTTAGATTAAATACCTATGTGCACTTCAGATATGAACCACAATCAGAGGTAACACGGTCACTAGGAATAGGTATCTTGTGTATTATAACATCACCTCGATATTTGTTATGGTAGCCTTGAAAGATAACATCAA
The DNA here is from genome assembly GCF_023898315.1 of Schistocerca nitens. Taxonomy (NCBI): domain Eukaryota; kingdom Metazoa; phylum Arthropoda; class Insecta; order Orthoptera; family Acrididae; genus Schistocerca; species Schistocerca nitens. Next base: position 449,573,896 of record NC_064618.1, on the reverse strand, counting down.
AAATAGAACGGTCACAATTCGGCCTGATAATAAGTCAATTCAGACCGCTCGTCGTTACTTACATACACTGAATACATAACTTTCGTAAGATAGTTCTTTGGTCCCTATCAATTCACTATTAATGATAGACACATGATTTCTTGTGACGTTCTGTACCTGATTTTATATTGACATGCTATTTAATTAATGAAATCTTCCCACTATTAACCGTCAGAGTTATTACTTTCACTCCCAATCAATCGTAAGGCGTGATTAGATTTATTGTCGTTGAACTTCCGTTTAGCTCCTTTCAAACTTTATATGGGCTGTGAGAAGTGCCATTAAAGTTGCTTACAGAATCTTTCCGGAACTACAAGCACTCAAAATTAAATATCCTCGCATTTCGCATCAGCAACAGACACATACCTGGCAATAAGTAACAAACGCATACCTGGTGATGCATAACTTTTTAATATTGACAGTTATACATCAGACACAACAATGATTACAATTTTATCGTTTCATGTACTCAGCAAGACATTTTAATGTTCAAATTGAGTCTTCACAATGCCTTCCAGGTCGCCTGTCACCCGCTAGCCGTCGGCTGGTATTCAATAGCGCCCTGTATACCCGTTGCCGCGTCGTCGAAACAATGGAGCACCTTGCCTGGTGTCGACCGTAGAACATGAAATACAGACCAAACGTAGCATTTTTCTACAAAAATTCATATAATATCTACAGCAGAAAATTATCATACCTGTTTACACCTGCCCAGCGTCGCTCAGCGGAACATATCAGTGTTTACCACTATTTATCGTAAACACTACAATCAGCGAGGGACACAACTAAGACATGTTAGCGGAGGCTGGATACAAAGAACAGACAAACACTTCATTATGTATCAAAGATGAAACAAAACACGACAGAAACTCGTGAGGTTGCTGTATGTGTAATCGATATTTTTTTGGTACAAAATCCCTACAGAGCCCCCCCCCCCGCTCCTCCTCCCCCCCCCCCCCTCGCCACTCCTCCTCCAGTGCAGGCTTGGCTCTAACAGTGGCGTTCCCCAATGAGCGGTTGCGTCACGACCAACTGTGCTGTTGCAGGTCTCCAAGTAGAGCATGGTTGGACCGTTTCTGCAGTGTCCACTTCCTACCAGTTGTTGCAGTGGTATGCGTTCCTGTAGCACAACAATAGGACCGTTTCTCGCATAGTAAACTCTTTGGTGGTACCCTTACTCCCACAGGCACTCATTCAGATAGGGCAGTGACCTAAGGACACAGCTGTAGCTACAGCTGTCACGGTCGGCGTCACCGTGTTGTGAGAGTGGCGTAGGTATGTCAACGATCTCTGTGGGAGGGGAATGGTGTTGAAACTCAACTAGAGGCGGGTCTGCTTGGGAAACTTGATCTTATAGTGGAGCGGTGTGTCCATTATCCACTTCTTAGTTCTGTAGCGCCCAGGTTGGTTTCAGACGCTGGACAGAAACAGTGGAAGGTTTTCCATTTAGTAGTATCTTGAAAATTTGCTCTTCGTGCTCTAGGATCTACATCTACATACATACTCCGCAATCCACCATACGGTACGTGGCGGAGGGTACCCCATACCACAACTAGCATCTTCTCTCCCTGTTCCACTCCCAAACAGAACGAGGGAAAAATGACTGCCTATATGCCTCTCTGTACGAGCCCTAATCTCTCATATCTTATCTTTGTGGTCTTTCCGCGAAATGTAAGTTGGCGGCAGTAAAATTGTACTGCAGTCAGCCTCAAATGATGGTTCTCTAAATTTCCTCAGTAGCGATTCACGAAAAGAACGCCTCCTTTCCTCTAGAGACTCCCACCCGAGTTCCTGAAGCATTTCCGTAACACTCGTATGATGATCAAACCTACCAGTAACAAATCTAGCAGCTCGCCTCTGAATTGCTTCTATGTCCTCCCTCAATCCGACCTGATAGGGATCCCAAACGCTCGAGCAGTACTCAAGAATAGGTCGTATTAGTGTTTTATAAGCGGTTTCCTTTACAGATGAACCACATCTTCCCAAAATTCTACCAATGAACCGAAGACGACTATCCGCCTTCCCCACAACTGCCATTACATGATTGTCCCACTTCATATCGCTCAGCAATGTTATGCCCAAATATTTAGTCGATGTGACTGTGTCAAGCACTATACTACTAATGGAGTATTCAAACATTACAGGATTCTTTTTCCTATTCATCTGCATTAATTTACATTTATCTATATTTAGAGTTAGCTGCCATTCTTTACACCAATCACAAATCCTGTCCAAGTCATCTTGTATCCTCCTACAGTCACTCAATGACGACACCTTCCCGTACACCACAGCACCATCAGCAAACAGTCGCACATTGCTTTCCACCCTATCCAAAAGATCATTTATGTAGATATAAAACAACAGCGGACCTGGGGCACTTCAGATGATACCCTCACATCCGATGAACACTCACCACCGAGGACAATGTACTGGGTTCTATTACTTAAGAAGTCTTCGAACCACTCACATACTTGGGAACCAATCCCATATGCTCGTACCTTAGTTAGGTGGGGCACCGAGTCAAACGCTTTCCGGAAGTCAAGGAATATGGCATCCATCTGATACCCTTCATCCATGGTTCGCAAGATATCATGTGAAATAAGGGTTAGTTGCGTTTCGCAGGAGCGATGCTTTCTAAAGCCGTGCTGATGCATGGACAGCAACTTCTCTGTCTCAAGGAAATTCATTATATTCGAACTGAGAATATGTTCGAGAATCCTGCAACAAACCGATGTTAAGGATCCAGAATGAGATTTTCACTCTGCAGCGGAGTGTGCGCTGATATGAAACTTCCTGGCAGATTAAAACTGTGTGCCGGACCGAGACTCGAACTTGGGACCTTTGCCTTTTGCGGGCAAGTGCTCTACCAACTGAGCTACCCAAGCACGACTCACGCCCCGTTAAGGATATTGGTCTGTGTGGTCCAGTATAAGGCTGTTGTAGTCCTTTATAGACAGTGTCGCTTCGAGTCATTACATGTCCACAATTGGTCAACACCTTGTGAACGAACATGTACTGCTCACTGTGAGGTGGTGGAGGTGGTGTATGGACACTGGCAACATGCTGTTTTACCTGTTTGCCCAAATCCGTTAATTCAGACTCGGCAAGTGGTGGAGCTAGGGCCATGACGTCTGTTGCCAGAATGAGACATTCACCATATAAAATTTCCTCCAAGGATGCTTGTAAATCGTCCTTGTAGGCCTATTGCACCCTAAGGAGCACCCAAAGCGTCACTTCTGTCTTGTTTGAAAGCATTCGATACTACACAGTTCAGAGAAGAAGTGTTACTCGAACTGGCATCCTTAGCTTGTAATAATGTGCATTGGGCAACCGACCTCCACTATTCACATCTGTATGAATGCCAGAGCCGTGCTTTCAGCTGTCATATCCACCAAATGCATTGTCTCCAGCGTGTTACTCTGTCTGTTGTTGACAGGATGTAACGATAGCCACTGGCTTCTAGTAGAGATGGAACAACTTCGGGATGTGTGTGTTGTAAACGTCCTTTCAGTATTGTTTACCTGCCGTGTATTGGAAATATGTGACATCTGGCAGAAGATGCATGTTCATATCCATTCCATGCACTCAGATTTCACGTTAGGCCACACGAAATATTCTGTGAGAATTATGGTGGTTGGGTGTACACTGGAGTATGACATATTAAGCATATTATTAAAATTATCTTGCGGAATTTTTGTGGAACAAGTGGGCATAATGTATGTTGCGATGATCATACCATTATTCCTTGTCAGTGCATGTGGTGATGTGAGAAACTGCAAGGTTTCTCCACTCTAGTGACAGCCACTAATGACTCCAACTGACAGATACAATTGCATCTAACAACAAATCTGCATGCAACAACCAGACAGTTCAATGATTCGTGAGTGGCTATATGATCATATAAAATGAATCAGTAGCGACATCCATTGATAGGGGTGGTATGTTGTTACCACCATCAGTAGAGGATTGGGTGTATGATGTCATAATAAATGGTGCTGCTGCTGCTACTGCCAAACTTCATGCCAGTTTTACACTAACTGTGCAAGGAGCAAACTGACATAACATCAGTGCCAGCCTGTTTTTTATAGCTGAGGAGAGGTGGTAATGCTGGTGGTGGCGGTGGGGGGAGAGGGGATAAGAAATAACCGATCACAAGTGAGCTTTTGCTCTGTGGACTGATGTATCAACCAATGCCAAGCAAGTTTTCACTGTGGTGTATGTTCCTAATGCACACCTCACATATCAGTGAAAGTTCACTTGTGATTAGTTATTTCTCACATCCTCCACCCTCTGCACACATCTCTTCTCGGCTCTACAAAGTAAGCTGGCACTCCAGTTTTATATCAGTTTCCTCTGCATTAGCATCAACATCATCATGAAGTGTAACATTAACATCATCAGCATCCATAGTGACACCAGACACCGAAGTCTCGACGATGGTAATAATACACCATCCCTACTGATGGATGCGGCTATTGATTAATTTTTAATGGATCAATCAGCTGATCTTGAAGTGGTGAGCTGTAATCTGGCAGGCACCACAAATTTCCCCCGATTTTTAGCTCGGCATGGTTTGCGGGACAGTCAAGTGCCTTCGAGAAACGTCGGAACTATTTGGTGCAGTGCCTCATCAGTGTCCATTGTCTGCCTCACTAAGCGATTTTATTGTCGCCATCATACGCCAGTTGCATTGCTACCTTTGCACTAGTATCAACGATTCTTTGTTCACTAGGCTCAAACTTACAGCACTTACAATTTTGCATCAGTACCGTGTCGTTTTATTTAACAGTTATTTAATGAAGTCATTGTACAGTATCAGTATTCAGCTACTGATACTTGGTCACCCCCTACTTCTGAAACATAAATTATTTTGCTGCACTCCCCCCCCCCCCCAATTTTTCTCATTTTTCTTTTCTGCTTCAGCACTTCTCATAGCTGGCACAACATGGCTCAAGATATCTATTCTCTTTGATCTAATTATTGCAACTGTGATGTACAACAATAATAATAACTATTCAAGCACATGGGAGTTAAACCTTTTTCAAAAAATAATGTGCATTGGTGTTATTCAAAGGTGGTGAAAGTTAACAAACAAAGCTACTTTACAAATAACCACATGTACAGTTATTGAAGTATGAAGAGCAAAAAAATGGTTCAAATGGCTCTGAGCACTATGGGACTTAACATCTGTGGTCATCAGTCCCCTAGAACTTAGAACTACTTAAACCTAACTAACCTAAGGACATCACACACATCCATGCATGAGGCAGGATTCGAACCTGCGACCGTAGCGGTCACGCGGTTCCAGACTGAAGCACCTAGAACTGCACGGCAACACTGGCCGGCTATGAAGAGCAAGTATGTGTATTTCACTATGTACATATTTCTTTAAAAATAGTTCACAGGATAGTTAGTTGTTTAAAGCTTAACTGTTTCCATTTACAGGGTGTTTCACAATTGATGTTACACACTTCTACAGTTTGTAGAGGGAACTTAAGTAGATCATGTTTTACACAGGAACCCATGTCTGGAAACGGTTTATTTCCATATTTTAAGGAAAACAAGAGCTACTTAATTGCACGCTAGATGTTTCTTATGCAGTTCGCCTGTTATCGTAAGCTGCCCAAATTCATTAATGGTACAATGACAGGATGTCCTCTCTTTATGGTAACTAGTACTGCAGTAACGGAGTGCCTGAGTACACGTTCGCAGCATACATCGATATGTTGTTAATTTACGGTGAAGCTCGCTGTAGTGGAAGAGAACCTGAAATTCTGTGCCCTGAGTACATTTCAAATTGTGTGACTCCATCTCATCCAATGTCTCCCAGAGTAGAACGACGACTGCACGAAAGTGGGAAATTCACAGGCAACAGAGCAAATTGTGGTGCTCCAAGAAGGTGGTGCACTGTCCTATTGGAAGAAGAAGTTGGAGGAGAACCTGTCGACCAATAATCAAGCCATTGCACGTGACTTGCATGTGTCTCACGTATGTCAGACGTGTTCTGCATGAACAGCAACTACACTGATATCACCCACGTAAGATACACACAATGCTCCTGGCGGATTTTGTTCCACATTGGTTATTAGATTAGATTAGATTAGATTAATACTAGTTCCATGGATCATGAATACGATATTTCGTAATGATGTGGAACGAGTCTAATTTTCCAATACATGACATAATTAGGTTAATTTAACAACATACTTAAGTTAATATAACAACTTTATTTTATTGTGTTTTTTTGTTTTTCTTATTTTTTTTTTCTTAATTTATATCTAAAAATTCCTCTATGGAGTAGAAGGAGTTGTCATTCAGAAATTCTTTTAATTTCTTCTTAAATACTTGTTGGTTATCTGTCAGACTTTTGATACTATTTGGTAAGTGACCAAAGACTTTAGTGCCAGTATAATTCACCCCTTTCTGTGCCAAAGTTAGATTTAATCTTGAATAGTGAAGATCATCCTTTCTCCTAGTATTGTAGTTATGCACACTGCTATTACTTTTGAATTGGGTTTGGTTGTTAATAACAAATTTCATAAGAGAGTATATATACTGAGAAGCTACTGTGAATATCCCTAGATCCTTAAATAAATGTCTGCAGGATGATCTTGGGTGGACTCCAGCTATTATTCTGACTACACGCTTTTGTGCAATAAATACTTTATTCCTCAGTGATGAATTACCCCAAAATATGATGCCATATGAAAGCAATGAGTGAAAATAGGCGTAGTAAGCTAATTTACTAAGATGTTTATCACCAAAATTTGCAATGACCCTTATTGCATAAGTAGCTGAACTCAAACGTTTCAGCAGATCATCAATGTGTTTCTTCCAATTTAATCTCTCATCAATGGACACACCTAAAAATTTGCAATATTCTACCTTAGCTATTTGCTTCTGATTAAGGTCTATATTTATTAATGGCGTCATACCATTCACTGTACGGAACTGTATGTACTGTGTCTTATCAAAATTCAGTGAGAGTCCGTTTACAAGGAACCACTTAGTAATTTTCTGAAAGACAGTATTGACAATTTCATCAGTTAATTCTTGTTTGTCAGGTGTGATTACTATACTTGTATCATCAGCAAAGAGAACTAACTTTGCCTCTTCATGAATATAGAATGGCAAGTCGTTAATATGTAATAAGAACAACAAAGGACCCAAGACTGACCCTTGTGGAACCCCATTCTTGATAGTTCCCCAGTTTGAGGAATGTGCTGATCTTTGCATGTTACGAGAACTACTTATTTCTACTTTCTGCACTCTTCCAGTTAGGTACGAATTAAACCATTTGTGCACTTTCCCACTCATGCCACAATACTTGAGCTTGTCTAGCAGAATTTCATGATTTACACAATCAAAAGCCTTTGAGAGATCACAAAAAATCCCAATGGGTGATGTTCTGTTATTCAGATCATTCAAAATTTGACTGGTGAAAGCATATATGGCATTTTCTGTTGAAAAACCTTTCTGGAAACCAAACTGACATCTTGTTAGTACTTCATTTTTACAGATATGTGAAGCTACTCTTGAATACATTACTTTCTCAAAAATTTTGGATAAAGCTGTTAGAAGGGAGATTGGATAGTAATTGTTGACATCAGATCTATCCCCCTTTTTATGCAAAGGTATAACAATAGCATATTTCAGTCTATCAGGGAAAATGCCCTGTTCCAGAGAGCTATTACACAGGTGGCTGAGAATCTTACTTATCTGTTGAGAACAAGCTTTTAGTATTTTGCTGGAAATGCCATCAATTCCATGTGAGCTTTTACTTTTAAGCAAGTTTATTATTTTCCTAATTTCAGAGGGAGAAGTGGGTGAGATTTCAATTGTATCAAATTGCATAGGCATGGCCTCTTCCATTAACAGCCTAGCATCTTCTAATGAACACCTGGATCCTACTATATCCACAACATTTAGAAAATGATTATTAAAAATATTTTCCACTTCTGACTTTTTGTTCGTAAAGTTTTCATTCAATTTGATGGTAATACTGTCTTCCTCTGCTCTTGGTTGACCTGTTTCTCTTTTAATAATATTCCAAATTGTTTTAATTTTATTATCAGAGTTGCTGATTTCAGACATGATACACATACTCCTGGATTTTTTAATAACTTTTCTTAATATAACACAGTAGTTTTTATAATTTTTGATAGTTTCTGGGTCACTACTCTTTCTTGCTGTCAGATACATTTCCCTTTTCCGGTTACAAGATATTTTTATACCCTTAGTAAGCCATGTTTTGTTACAAGGTTTCTTACGAGTATATTTAACTATTTTCTTGGGGAAGCAGTTTTCAAATGCATTTACAAAAATGTAATGAAATAAATTATATTTTAAATTGGCATCAAGTTCACGGTACACCTCATCCCAGTCTAACTGCTGTAGGCTTTCCCTGAAATTTGCAATTGTTAAATCGTTGACTGGACATACTACTTTGGAGGACTGTTTAGTATTGCTGAATGGAGCTATGTCATATATTGTAACTAGCTGTGCACCATGATCAGAAAGACCATTCTCAACAGGCTGAGCATTTATCTGGTTAAACTTATCTTGGTCTATAAAGAAGTTATCTATCAGTGAGCTGCTATCCTTTACCACCCGAGTAGGAAAATCAATAACGGGTGTCAAATTGAAAGAACCGAGTAATACTTCAAGGTCATTTTTCCTATTACCCTCTTTCAGAGAATCTACATTGAAGTCCCCACAAATAATAATTTGCTTCCCCCTGTCTGACAGATAGCACAACAAGGAGTCCAAATTTTTCAGAAATAGATGAAAATTTCCTGATGGGGACCTATATACAGTTACAATTATAAATGTGCCTTTATTTAATTTAAGCTCACAGGCACATGCTTCTATATGTTTCTCTACACAAAACTTTTTTGTTTCTATACTTTTTGCACAATGATAACTTTTGACATATATGGCAACTCCTCCTTTCTCCATATTTTCTCTCATTACATGTGCAGAGAGCTTATATCCACTTACATTTACCTTATCCATATCAGTAACAATGTGATGCTCAGACAGGCATAGTATATCTATTTCATTCTCAGCTTCTAAATCTTCTAAACAAACTAGAAGCTCATCTACTTTATTCTTTAAACTCCCAATATTTTGATGAAATATACTTACATTATTTTTAATTATACTTTTATGAGAACCTTTCCTTATTCTAACATTTGCAGTACTCTCCTGTCTGAGTTTCTCATTATGCTTAGGCCTAGTTCCTATACCAGTGGTCACACGGTGTTCAGAGAGGCAGATTATGTCAACTGGGTTGGGTGACTTTAATTCATCAATGCAATTACCTAGGACTGAGATACAACTTGGTGGAGATAAAATTTCTGGTGATTGGTGAAAATTTATAATTGATAGCTGTGATTGGTGATCCAATGTGCTAGAATTGTGCTGTTTAATTTCTTTCCTAAACTGAAGATTTGTTTCAATCCTGACCTCTCGTAGAACTTGACATCTTTCTGTCTTACCTATCCTAAAAAAGGTGCTGCTCCAACACCTGTAACCACTGGTATTTTACCATTCATGGCAGTGCCTCCCCCCTTAAATTTCCTGCTATTACCCCAGCCAGTTTCCCCTTCCCTTTCCTGTTGAGATGTAGGCCGTGCCTGGTATAGTCCCACCTACTGAGATAATCAACAGGAACCACACCAATATGAGCCCCCGCACCCGACCCAAGCAGCCGTTCCAACTCCAAATTAACTCTCCCAACAGAAGAGTTCAAATGAGGCCGGTCATGGCGTCTCAGGACAGATACAAATTCAACATTGGTGTGTCTCGATGCCGACGCAATCTTTACCAGGTCACACTCTATACTGTACCCAGGATCTCTGTCAATGCTGTTCCCTGGCCCTCCCACAATAACCACGGTGTCTTCCCAGGTAAATCCTTTACAGAGGGAACCTAAATCCTCTGTCACCTGATCCAGACTAGCACTTGGTTTGAAAAAAATTGTGACCTGGTATTCTGGTCCTAATTCCTCCTGCAGAAGTTGGCCTACACCTCTGGCATGAGAACTGCCTAACAACAAAACTTTCTTCCTTTTCGATGACTTTCCTACATTCTTTTTCAATTTCCTATTGAAAGTTTGTTGTGTCCTCTCTACACCTACCTCTGCTTGAGGCTCATCAGTTTCTAACTGAAGCAACAGGTCAAACTTATTTTTGACATTCACCACAAAACTGTCAGACTTTGTTCTAGGCCTGTTCCTTCTGCTACCTGTTGCCACTTCCCACCTCTCTTTGCCCTTCTCCCTCCTTAACCTGTCCAGATCTTCCCTAGCCTGATCTAGCTCAGCCTGAAGGGCAGCAATTTTCCCCTCCTGTTCCACTATCTTCCTATCTCTGCTGCAAATCCTACATAACCACTGATGAGCCTGATCCACTTTCCCAACACCCACGCCACTGCAATCCCCCCCAGTGAAAAAAATTACTACATCCATCACACCAAACCCCGGAACTAACAATTCTAGGGCAAGTCAGGCACTTCTCAGTCATGGCAAAAATAATACTTTAGCTAGAATAAATCAATTAAATTACCGAAAATCAAAAAAGACGTTACAAGAATTAAGCCTATTCACAAATGTATATAAGCAAGTTTCTGATTTAAAATTCCGCTGTTTTTCTGAGATCTGTATTAAAACAATGAAGGTATACGCTATTTATTATATATTTCACTCGACTGAATGAAAAAAAGGACAATTAAACGAGGTACTTTAACTTTGATTCTCCAAAAACGTTACGAGAATTAGGCCTATAAACAAATGTATATAGGCAAATTTCTGATATAAAGTTACGCTGTTTTTCTGAAATCTGTATTAAAACAATGAAGTTATTTACGGTAGTTTACTTATTTGTTACCGAGAAACTAGTTAAATTACCGTGAAACAATAAACAAACACGTTTACAAAATTTAAGCCTAAGCGCGACTTCGCGAAGTTACGATCTTTTCGTGTTTTCTGAAAAAATACGCAAAGAAAAGTCAAACCTTTAATGGCAAGACTAAACGATACACTAATGCACGTATTTAATTTGTTGTCGGCGTTAAACTAAATTATATTCCTGTCTAAATCACTTAACTTTCTGGAAATGGTTTCTGGCGTCACTTACTCGGCGGCCATTGCGTTGATTTTCCTCAGTTGCCAAGGCAAATTTTGTTGAACACTTGAAATAGCCACATTTGGGACCAAGAAAACACCACTGCCACATGAGTAAAGGTATGTTGGGGTTTCTGGTTCACTTTTTTATATCAAATTAACATCAAATTAATTATGCAAAATAATTAATTGATCAATAAATCATGCCCACCCCATGATGATGTCATGGGTTTTCCCCAACCGGCATGTGGGCCCCCTCAGGGAACTCCCAGTCCTCTACCCTCCCTTTCCCCTCCCATTATGTAATCCAAGATGGCGGACTGGAGAAAATGACAGGATATTCAAATTTATTGAAGGGAACATCCAATTTCATTTGTTCACCTTGAGGTCCGGAGACCAACTGATCTAGTTTACAACACCACCACCAGATGGTGCTATTGGTCCTCCCCCCACCCTACCCCCTGTAACGATTTGAACTATATACGGGATTCCTGTAGCAACATCAATTGGGAATGAAACACACTTACACCTATCTATAAGTCACAAGTTGCATCCTAGTCAACAGAAACACGGGAAATATATCATACAACATTTTTTTTTTTACAAATGCAGTGCTCATTATCTTATCTGAACACAGTGTCTCAAGATGAAAAAGAAAACTGACTAGTCACCTCTAATCACTTCCAGTCTAGTCCAGCACAGTCTACCAAATGTATTATGTACCTAAAGAGCACAGCCACCAACCATCACAGGCCAAGCTAATCCTCTACTGCCTGCCGCCCGAAGACTCCCGACACCAGCTGCAGCATATTGTGGCTTGACTCAGACTAAATGCAGTCCCATTCCTGACACAGAGCCCCCAGTTTAAAAAATCCAAAACGGAGATGTTCTTTTGTCAATACACCTGGAATTTACCCTGTGAAATGTAGATTTCTCCCTTTTATACAAGTTATTTTGGAAGATAGAAGAAATAGGATGATACACGCGTTTACACATAGCTAAAGTATCGTTCCTTATTGTGAAAACACTGTACAGTACTATGGCACAGATCAACTGTAAGGTTAAGTACTTACCAAACATTTAACAACCACTAATGACAATAAGCCATTTGACAATGGACTGCCACTTCCTTCAAAAACTGCCTATAATACTAGATTGTTAATCACAGCCAATGTGACTATCTTCCCGATTTCAGCCAGCCTTCCAGAGTCAGTTCAAGGGTAATGAGTGTCTCGCAAACAAGACTCTTCATGTGGCCCCACAAGAAAAAGCCTAAAGGGGTAAATCTGGCCATCTTGGTGGCCAAGCATGTGGTCCACCTCGACCAATCCACATGTCCCAGTATATTACATGTAGATGGTTTTGACATGAACTGCAAAAATTACTGCTGTACCATCATGCTGCAACCCCAATTTGTACCGATTTGCTGATGGCACATCTTCCATGAACTCAGCTAGTACTTGTTCCAGGAATACCAAGTACCAGGCGCTGTTATGTAGCTAGGAAGGACGTCTGGCCCAGTCACACGACCATTGCAGACACCTGCCCAGACACTTATGCTGAAGGCGTGGTGAAATCTTCATATACATGTAGGTAGTCAGGTGATGGGGATTTCTGGCACTTTTGACGTCAAATTCATTATGCAAAATAATTAGTTCATCAATTAATTACCCCCACTCCCCTGATGATGTCCTTGGTTTTCTCCAGCCAGCACATGGGTTCCCCTCAGGGAACCCCCAGCCACCTCCCTTCCAATGATGTAATCCAAGATGGCATCCCAGAAAGAAATGGCAGGAATATCATATTTTGTGTGTTCATCTTGAGGTCCAGAGTCCAACTTACCTAGTTTGTAAGATGAAAAAGAAAACTGACCAATCACATCTAGTCTAGACCAGCGCATCTACTGACTTTATTGTGAACCTGAAGAGCTGGCCATCTTGGCAGCTGCTGTCTATTACAGGCCAAGCTAATCCTCGACTCCCTGCTTCCCAACCATTCTATCCATCAGCTGTGGCTCAATATGGCCCAGCTTGAACTAACTGCAGCCCCAACCTTGACATAGGCCTGCCAGTTTAAAAAATCCAAAATGGAGATGTTCTTTTGTCAATACTCCTAGAATTTACCCTGTGAATTGTAGATTTCTCCCTTTTATATGAGTTATTTTGAAAGATAAAAGACGTCTCATCATACATGATTTTTCACATCACCAAAATATCATTACTTGTTGTGAAAATCTTGTACAACACTATGGCATAAGCAATATTTCCTCTAAGTATTCTCTCATCAGATAGAAAAATATCTTTTCTTATCTGCCACGTCCTGTAACACATGACTAGAATATTATTCTCATTTTTGGCTTATGATGGAGTGCTAAGAGCATGTACTGCTTCTGACACAGCATGCCTTCTCGTTTTCAAACTCTCTCTATAAGTAAACAAATGTCTCCTCACATACCAAGTCCCTTCAAGTAACAGCACAGAGAAGTTTTAAATATCAGGTTTATACTACAAATCACTTCATAATATTTGGTAATAGAGCTGATTTAAATATGTTGGTAATCTACCCTATGTAGGTGGCAGATTGAAATTCTGGTAAAAGATCTCGCTGCAACAAAAAAGTGTCTGATTACCGCTACAACTCTTGAATAATATCTCTGGTACCCTAGCCATCACTTCCACCCACCCGGCGGCATGTCATTGATACAAAATTGATAGGTTAATTAATTAATTTGATCACGAGCGTCCCTTTGCATGGTGAGTAATTTTTTTTTTTCCTGCAGGTGGATTACACTAGCTTCGTAACCATTGCAGACACTTCCGTGACGTCTTTGGAGGCTTCCAACAGGCTAGGTATCACTTCCTCTGATATCAAAATGGGTGGTAACCATTGTCAAATAACTAAAGATATTCATCGCTAATTGTGTTCTATCTCTCCGTTGTCTTGCTATGCTGTTGGAAGTAAATCACGTAGAATTCAGGTATACTGCTCCTGAACTAATCCTGCTGAGACCTGTCAGTCTATGGGGGCAGTAGGATGTTTCACTCTCTTCTCGACCCTTGCAAACACCTCCCCTACCAAATTCCATGTGGATAGCTGTCACCAGGTTGTGAACCCCTGCCCACGCATCAGGGATGTACCCCTCCCATCCGAAAAACCCACCTTTCGCTGTGCCAGACAGATGTTAATGATTCCAGACTCGCAACAGTTGTTCTGCCCTTCTCAGAAGGACTGGGTGCTTAAATGTCACTGGGGTGAATACCAGGATGTTGAACAACATGCTTCCCCTTATCCCTCATACAAACCAAAACATTCTGAGATGAGTTTTCGAAATATCCTGGAAAGGCTGACACAGTGAGCAATAACAGAATACTGGTCTACTGATGACCACATCCCAGACATGTACGAGTCACAGACCTAGGCTTCCCTCAGAATACAGCCTGTTAGATGCATTCCTATTGGATCCCCCCAAATTAGTGCGCAAATGATTCGAGTACTCGTGCAGGACAATGTTATTTTTGCGGAATACTATTGAGAACTAACATTTGAAGCTAACTGCCACCAACATACATTTCGCATAAGGACCACTAACATAAGATATGAGCAATTAATGCTCTAGGGGGCATATATAGGTAGTCATTTTCCCTCGCTGTATCTGCGATTGAAATAGGAGAGGGAATGACTGGTAGTAGTACAGGATACCCTTCGCCAGACACCATATGATGGCTTGCAAAGTAAGCATATAGACGTAAATTCAATGTACCTATTAAGATGTCAGCCCACCCATTTATAGCTCATGGTAGAATGTTGTTTCTTATTTGTCGAGAAAACAACAGACAGATCTTCAGCTGCTGATTGTCTCTCTGTAGACACCTTTGTATTAGCCCCTAATTTTCTCATTGGAGTCACTTTGTGAGACATATGTGAGAGGTTGTAATATGTTTGCCTACAATACTTAGAAGAAACAGTATAGAGCTCACATCACAACTCCCCCATCGAAACAGTATCACTTACCTGCCATATTCTCAAGAATCTTCCAGTCTTCGATATATAGCATTTGAATCCACCTGATTTCAATGAGAAAGATATGCCCCCAGCCATGTTACAAACCCCTGCTAATTCTCCCTAAATCCCATCATGCTCTGACAGCACTGTTCCGTTAGTTAGACGAGCATCTAGTCCACTGCCCATCACTGACTAGGTATAGAGTTATTACAATGAAAAAAATAGCACACTGACGTACAGGAGGAAATTCATAGCCATGCAGAGTACATGTGGACTGCACAAAGAAATTCAGAAACATAATATCTACAATTCATCAATATCGAATGACTGGTTATAAACATACCTCCTGTATCTCCTTTATCGTACTCCTGTGATTACCACACTAGAAATATGATGTGTAATGGTCTCCAAGTTTTCGTTGGCAGCCTCTCACTCTCTCCTCATTATTTTTATAACACACAACTGAATAAAACTACAAACTATAAAAACTTTGGTGCTACAAACTATAAAAACTTCTCTAACTTCAGGTGGTACAGAACTCAATAAGATTTTACTGAGTGTCTCTCTTCCGATATATCGAGAAACAAATATCATCTGTGTGTTGATATCAGCCATATGTGGTAATCCCATTACATATACATGTATTGGTCCACTGGAGGAGGTGGCCAGCGATCGAAGTCGGTTCAATGGACCCGCGTAAAGTTTTGTTGCCTGTGCTGGAGGAAGACCATATTGACTATAAAATATATTAAATCCTATGACCAATACACTGGCTTTTCAGATCTATAGTGTTACACTGTCTGGTAGAAATGCTGCCTGCAATTTGGATTCAAGTCTCTCCATTCAACCACATACTTGTGTTGGATCCTATGGAGATCACTTTTAATGGTTACAGCCACTGGTGAATCATATTTGTGGCACTCTCACATCTTGAAACAAGTCAGCTTTTTTGAACGTATCTGCTAAGAACACCTAACAGCAAAACTTCAATGTGATTTTAGACAGTCCCTCTGATTCTTGTAACTGTTCCTCAGTCTGTGCCCTACAGTTCCTGCAGTTTTGTCCATGTGATTGTTCCAGTTTAAGTCAGAGCTGAGCAGAAGTCGGAGAGTGCTATATCTGTCACCTCCTACAATCAGTGAAGAAACATGGTGAGCTGAGTTAATGTGACAGGTGTGTTGTTGAAGCTCTGCCAACAATATACAATGTGTAAGGCCAGCACCAAACAAAGCCTTCTCCTGCAATTCTTATCAGGAAAATTAGGAACAACACATCATATGGGAACTGGAAGAGGTGTGATGATTTTGCTACTAATTGTAGTCCGTTTCCAGACTACATACAGATACTACAGACCAAAGAAGATATGTGTCCCTCAGGATGCATTCATCTCTGTCACCCAAACCTTCTCTCTATCCTCATTATTTTGTACCATCTATCAGAGAAAAACTGTGAACTATAAAAACTTGGCTAAAGTCACCCGGTATAGAACTCGATAAGCTGTTACCGTGTTCCTCTCTTCTGATACATCAAAAACAAATACCATCTGTATGATGCCACTGAGCATATGTGGCGAGCCTATTAAATATACAGGTATTGATACAATGGAGCAGGTGGCCAGTGATCAAAGTTACATGCAAAGACCAATGAAAAGTTTCATAGCCCGTGCACTATCAGTCAGAAGAGAGGGTCCCTGTGTTGTTCTTTCATAAGCAATTTGACACCTTGTTTTTCTGCTGTAACACATACAAGCAGTGTATGACTGCAGCTTTGTACACCGCCATACATCTTGTTTTTCCATCACGTCTTCACGGTCTGTGTCAGATGCTAAGGTGATGTCAACAGTTTCAATCCATTGGCTCTCACAGAATGCTGGACATCGCATGGTGTAAACTGTTCTTTTCCCACAACATGCAGGATGGTTGAAATAAAAGACAGAAATGGTGTTTCTTATTGCAACAAAATGCAGACAACATCACAAAGTATGTAAACTGGAAGAGTTTGTGGCATTGTGGAGTGTTTCCAAACAGCTGCCTGAAGGTGATGATATCTACATTTAATCTCATCTTTCACAGTGATGAGGTAGCAGATATCTAGGTGTTCCATTTCAAAGAGACCAAGAGCACCGATTCCTTATTGCATCCATGTACGCAATCACTGTTTCGGTGCTACCCATACCTGGAAGGCGTTGCTCCCACCAAGTCTATCTCCATCTCAAACAAGTGGAATCAGTGAATCATTATGTGGTAATCAACAGCATACCAGTGGACAGATGGGGTGGAAGAGATACTGATGGTATGGGACATATTACTTTAATAAACACCACAGTTAATAGTGTTATCAATTTTATTAATTTGATCAGTTTTCCTGTGATTTCAATGCCAACCAATGACACGGCAGCATGCTTCCCAGTTTCTCAATCATCACTAAACCACCCCTCCACTACTTTGCATATACCATATACTAGATGGTGAATGTAGATAGATGGCTGTGCAGTACATCCATTCATGGTTAATTCTGGAACATATACACCAAAGTATACCAGATAGCATCCTATACCAATGCAGTTAGGTTATGTACATATATTCACCACTTTGAAGGTAGTGTGTAATTTAAAATTACGACTACCCTTCATTCCCCCTGCGGATGGGAGTCACAGAACATTCTCACATTCTTAGGATAAAGCTGGAGGTTGAAAGACCTCCTTCCATCGTCTTTGATCAACCCTCCCTACAACATTGTCACCGATTTAACTTGCAGCTGACCAGAAGTGGGAGGGTACCATACCCGCTACATTACACTTCTCATGAAGGAAAACAGAGTGAGGCAGGTCCGCAACAGCTGTTCAGCGAAGACTGTTTCACACCAGTCTTACTCACGGCACCTATCCAAGTGCACAAGATCTCTCCAGATGTGTGCATGTCGAGGGGGTTAGCACCTCTTATTGGTATATTGTAGATATGAGAGTGTTGTGATCATGTAACAGACAGTTACGAAGAAATGTGTGGGTTTTTCATGATGGAGTTCCAAAGGGACAGAGTCTGAAGCATTTTATGTAAATCAACTGCACTATCAATTCTGAAGTATTGTTCTAGTGTCTGGGGTCAGTACCAATAATGTATTGGTAAGAGAGGAATGATCATAGAACATAAACACATACTCCTAAGGCTACACTGTTCTGCACTTAAACATACTATAATGTTAAAACTGCTTGGTGTCCAAAATATTAGTCAAGTGAAATGTAATGCTCTTAATACTCTAATGTAGGACATATATGCCCAACACCTGACAGACACCCATCCTGCAAGTTTGCTATCCCATTCATTACAATGACAAACTTTAAAATGATATAACTACCTTCTTCTACACCAAAGGGGAATAGAGTCTTTGTGATACATGCACAATATAGCTTTCCAGAGATGTATAGTGCTCACTGTTAATATCCGAACATGACTCAGAAATTATATTGTGCTTGCTTCAGTCCTATAAAACGATAATCATTAATGGAAAATGCCTCTTTAAAAAAACCACAAATGTGTTGCAGTGGTGTTTGACATGTGAAATTACTTTGCCATGCTGCACTAACTCTGTAAACTGGACAACTGTCAAGCAAATGTATACATAGGGTTTGCAGTACCTCACAAAAACTTGCCACTAACAGAGCCATTGCATTTATGAAACTGAAGACTCGATTTGTGTCCAAGACGTGGCAGAGAAATTGAGTACTTCGCATACATCTCCGTTCATCTAGAGGAGGGTGCTGAAATTGGTTTTCCATCAATGGACGTGTTTCATCACACATGCATTGTAAGTCCTCTGCTGTCTGTGCTATGGAGACATTTCCTGCTGACAACAGCAAGCAGATAGCACTCTAAGTGACACACAGATTGTGGAGTTGTATACAAGTCGATCGCAAGTTATATCACACAACTGATGCATCCCAAGAGACCAAAGGAAAAAATGGTTTAATATGTGATAAAATGACCTGCAACATTTCCCTCTCTCTATAATGCATCATCAGTCTACCATTAAATCATATCTCATTACAACCCCATCTCAGCCAATCACTCCATCCACTTTCTATCATCCTTTAATGCAGATCCAAGTCACTTTGGAGGAAGGTGGTTCTGTTTTCCAGGAGAGCATCAAAGACAGCAGTCAACCTGCATGTATCACTATTACCTCAATAGATATAGAGTAGAATGTTGTTAAAAACCATACAGCAACTGTTCTGTACGGTATTTGGTAGCTGACACCACACGACTTTGATTGGTGGAGAACAGAGAAGCACACTGTAAATACTGTTTGTTAGGATTTAAAATGCCTAAAGAGTCCTACACAGGGTCAAATAGCTTCCATAAACCTGAC
The DNA here is from genome assembly GCF_023898315.1 of Schistocerca nitens. Lineage (NCBI taxonomy): Eukaryota > Metazoa > Arthropoda > Insecta > Orthoptera > Acrididae > Schistocerca > Schistocerca nitens. The sequence continues at coordinate 449,554,365 of NC_064618.1, read as the reverse complement.
CCAGACCTCTAGCTGATGGATCCACCTTTGAACCCTATCCCAGCCATATCGCATTGTGGATCATCCTCTAGACACTGTTCCGCATACAATGTGTTGTGTATCCAACTTCACGCCCCGTCCCGGATGTAACACATTTTGGTTTCACCTCTAGATACCGTTCTGGATATAATGCAGGGGACTGATGACCATAGATGTTAAGTCCCATAGTGCTCAGAGCCATATAATGCAGAGTGGATCGACATTTGAACACTAACTCAGGTCTACCCTGGGTCCTAGGAGACATCTACAACACATGTGTACAGAAAATACGGCAAATGCATTACATCTGCAGAACATATGGCTGTAAGTGGCTGGTTGCATTCGAGTACAATGCTATACTGTGCCTTCTGACTAATGTGCTGTTCTATCTTGTACATAAGAGTAATGCACACAAAGGACTTCCTGCCTTCACCCAATGGACGTCTAACAAACAAAATAACGGAAGTGCAATGATCATGTGCCGTCACTGTGGATTTTTAAGAGTATAAAAGGAGGTGTGATAGGTGTAGCAGGATGCCTTGGTTTGTTGCTATTACTGGAGAATCTAGACAATCATTTTACAAAATACTGCATCGACTGTGTTATGCTCTTTATCAGGAGGAATTTAAATGTGCTTACATGCCCTACAGAACTGTTCTGTGAAGACTTTTTCGCTATTTGCAGGGGTGTAGCACTGTCAAAAATGATGTACACGTGGTTTTTCACAATTGGTAATATGCATGCAGAATCTCTATGTGTATGTGAGTAGAGAATTGTCAGCGGTGGACGATTGTGGTACAAATGCATCTCTTGTTAACTGTTCGTCTATAAATTATACTGCCAGGGAGACACTCTCTGTAGGCAGGGAGAAGGGAAACTCTTGCAGTCCGGGAATGCTAAGTGCAGTCGACACACTGTCAACTAAAGAATAACTTATTGCTAGGGTAAAAAAACCGAAATCTACAGTTTGTAGGAGTCCAGACAGGGTTGTGGGAATGTATCAGAGTTTGAAGGTATAAAAAAAAAGGAGCAAAGCTCATCTGCTAAGAAATAAGTGCATGTAATTATGGGGTAAATACCACAGCAGCAACAGAAATCAACTCCCTGTTGCAGATCCCTACATCATAGAGTGAAAGTCAAATGAACTTATAGAACTGTTTCCAGACTTTCAGTTTCCATCAATTGCATCACTACTTGAATCTGCAGACAAGCTCTCTGGCATATCACAGCAGTACAGGGAATTGTTTCCATACTTCAACTGTCCAATGTATCCATAATCTGCAGCCCTCGTTGAGCCTAATCTGGGTACAAAGTGAGTGTTGTTATACTTTTCATCATCGTCCTATCCAAAATACATGCATGTAGATCTTTGGGATGAGGGGAATTCTTAGGATGTTTTAGTATAAGGCATGTCAATATCCTCATATAAAATAAAACAATGCATGGTTATGTCAGCAATATAACCATATATGTAAGGAAAACTATCGGAAAAATACGATGAATGACATAAAATCAGTGAAAATCGAGGAAAACTTGGTATAATTATGAGAAATTGATGGGAAATACGTAAAATTGAGGAAAATATGACGAAATATGTAAAATCGCGAAAACCAAAATTATGTAAATTGACTGAGAATACCTAAAATTAGATAAAAAAATACTATGAAATGAGGGGGGGATTGGGGGTGGGATGGGGTACCTGGACACTCAAGACCAAGAAAAACTTAAAAATTATCTCTGTCTGCATTCAGATTTAATCCCTCCCCTTCCCCTGTGAACTACATGGGTTTTTGTAACTCATACTTCATCAAAGGCCATATTAGAATTACACAAAATCGCTATATTAAATCAGGCAAAACATATGTATCCCAATCCAGGACAGTGTTCTCACTCATGTGATCAAATATAGATATTACCGAACTACGGTTAGTTCTCACAAGCATTGTTATTCCGTAAGTATTAATCAGTGTATTTAACTGACTTAAGGCATTCCCTAGTGTGTTCTGTAGGAGAAGGGATTGATGCCACATATGGATGTGCTCTAGAAATGTTGTGTTAAGACAAAATTGCTATATTATCCTACACATGAGCAAAACTACCTAACATCAGACCGTGACTTCCATGTACAAGAAGAAGGCTGCCAGAGTCAGAGGGATGTTACTGTAAACATCAATAACATTGTTACAACTCTTTTGACTACTGATTGTGGTGTTTACTCCTCCATAAGACGCCACTGTTTCTTCGTGTGCATTTTCATGCAGCAGAGTGTGGGTGGTACCTCAATGTATCAACTATCGAGAATATTCATGTCAGTTTTCATTGCTCTATTTCCTAGTCAGGTATGGTCACATCCATCAAAACCGCTACTACTAGTAATAAACATGACTGACGCCAGAAATGTGATTGAGGGTATGTACATTTCCAAATCAAAAAGTCATATAAAATCCATCAGTTCCCTAAGAGACAAAACTGTACTCTCCTGACTTCGTTCTAGTTGGTTTATAAGTAGTTCGAGAGGTGGATATACACTAATGACACCTGTGTAGTGAGGAACAGCTCAGTCACTTCCTAGGACCCCAGACTAGTGTAGAAGGAAGTAGTTTTATCATCTTAAAGATTGTCGCTGTATTGATTGGGGTAGAAGACTTACACAGTGGTTGTATGTCAGATGTTGGACATATATATCCTGCATTAAAGTATTAAGAGCATAGCATTCCACATGACTAATACTTCGGGAATCATATAGCTTTAACAATATAGCGTTTTTAAGTGTAGAACAATATAGCCTTAGGAGTGCATGTGTTTATTCTACACGATCACTTCTCTCTTGCTGGTACCTTCTTGGTACTGACTCCAGACACTGGAATAATACTCCAGGATTGATTGTACAGTTGATTTACGTAAAATGTTTCAAACTCTAACCCTCTAGAACTCTACATTTCTTCTCAACCGTCTGTTGCATCCTCACAACAGTCTAATGTCTACTGTACACTGATAAGCGGTGCTAACTTCCTCAATATGCATGCTTCTGTAGAGACGTTCTGCACTTGGGTTGGTGCTGCAACTAAGACTGGTTGGGAACAGCCTTTGCTGAACAGCAGTTATAGTCTCAGCTCTCTCTGGACGTGGAATGTTGTGGGTATAGTACCCTCCTACTTCTGGTTAGTTGCAGGGCGATAAGTTTTGCATGGAGGGTTGATCAAGGGGGAACCATTCAATCTCCGACTTTATCCTATGAATGCGAGAAGACTCTGTGACTCCTGTCCACATAGGGAAAGATGGTCAGTTAGAAACATGAATTCTACACTGCGATCGATAAGTTAGAAATCTGTAGATAATGTAAACATCGGTATAGGACGCTGTCTGGTGTACTGTGGTGTATATGGTCGAATGACAGTACTGCACAGTCATCTATCTGCATTCACAGTCTAATATATGGTACTCACAAAGTAGTTGAGGAGTGGTTCAGCGATGGTACAGAAATTGGGTTGCATTCTGCTGTGTTATTGGCTGGTGTGGAAATTATGGAAAAAGGTAAAATTACCGAAACTGATCAAGTTGTCAAGTGTCATGCTTATATGCAATTTGACAAGAAGAAGGGACCGGTTGGTAGGACATATTCTGGGGCATCAAGGGATCACTAGTTTAGCATTGGAGGGCAGTGTGGAGGGTAAAAATTGTAGAGGGAGACCAAGAGATGAATACACTAAGCAGATTCGGAAGGATGTAGGTTGCAGTAAGTACTGGGAGATGAAGAAGCTTGCACAGGATAGAGTAGCGTGGAGAGCTGCAGCAAACCAGTCCCAGGACTGAAGGCCACAACAGCAACAATCTTTTTGTCTTAAATTGTGAACATGTTCGTTTTTGCATGTCACTTCCTCACATGTGCCCTATGTGCCTGTACACGTTTCAAATGAGTGAGCAATTAACAGAGCATTTGTTGGGCTGCTCTACACATGACCCAGTATGTGACACACTCACTGAGATGAATAAAACAGTGAAGTTTATGAATTTTCTTTATAAGAAATGAGTACTCTTTGCTGTATATGAGGACTGAGTCTCTCATTACCCCTGTGGTGGACTGTAAGGGTGACTCCACTGCCTCATACACTACTCTCACAGAGCAGCATGTAACTTTTGTCGCAGCGTATCAAATTGTATGTGGACATGAATCAAATCAATCATGATGATTTGTACACTGGGCAAGACCCAGTGAGATGGTTGCTCACTGAGCTTGAAGACCTTAGAAGGAAAGCTCATGTGATTTATCACACCAATGTTCCTATGGCTGTCATTCAATAAAACAGACGGTTGCACAAGAATACAGTTATTGTTATATTTATGAGTAGCCACTAGCTTTTAAAGCTGAAAAACCACAGAGGGATCATTTCCATCTAACTTACAAATTATGTGGTGCTGCACACAGTTCATACAAATTGAATTACCAACGCCCATAACACATACCCATTTTCACTCACAGTTTAAGTGGGTATGATGCTCATTTCCCTGTTGAGTCCTTGACTGATTTTGGTCTGAGTAATGATCAGTTTAGTGTCTTGTCTGATGGCACAGAGAAACATATTTTGTTTTCAAGGAGAATCACCAAAAAAATTAAACTGTACTTCCTGGACTTTCTAAGGTTCGTGCAGCCACCACTACAAAAGCTTGCTGAACTCATGCATCAAGAGAGTTTGCATCTCACTCAAGCTGCACATCCCAAAGATGCTAAGTTGCAGCTCATACAAATATCTGGACTCTGTGGGGAAACTCAATGTAAACACACTGCCTGACTTAACCACATTATCCAGCAAACTTAGAGGCACTGCTGTATAGGATATGGTGTATGGGCAGGTGGTGGGCGTTTGGTATGAATATCTAACTTATGAAAATATACAACTTTCTTTTATGGACACAGATGTATGCTTACTTGCAGGCATTCTCAAATGATTCTGAAGTGCTTGCCTGGAAGCAATCTCTGAATGGAAGCAATCTCTGAATGGAAGCAATCTCTGAATGGAAGCAATCTCTGAATGGAAGCAATCTCTGAATGGAAGCAATCTCTGAATGGAAGCAATCTCTGAATGGAAGCAATCTCTGAATGGAAGCAATCTCTGAATGGAAGCAATCTCTGAATGGAAGCAATCTCTGAATGGAAGCAATCTCTGAATGGAAGCAATCTCTGAATGGAAGCAATCTCTGAATGGAAGCAATCTCTGAATGGAAGCAATCTCTGAATGGAAGCAATCTCTGAATGGAAGCAATCTCTGAATGGAAGCAATCTCTGAATGGAAGCAATCTCTGCATCCTGCATTCTACAACACCACATTAGGGTTTTCATAGGGTACTCTTCTCAAACTCATCGTTTCAATACTAAACTCTTAACAGATGCTGACATGCTGTTATTTTTAGAGCAAAGGATTTGCAAGAGACTTTGTCAATATGTCCATACATATGAAAAGCTAAATAACCAGCAAAAGCATGGACATTTCAATGACATGCACGATGATTAAAGTAACATCGTGTACTTGAATGTCAACAACTCATACGGAAATGCCTTGCAACAGTCTGTACCAATTGGAGGATTTTGACAGCTATCTGATAATGAAAGCATTAGATTGGGTAATTTCTCAGCTGTAGCAGCAGATTCTGAAACAGAATGTGTTTTAGAGGTGGATTTGACATATTCTAATAGTCTGCACGACATACACAGTGATTTGCCATTATGTTCAGAGTGCTGATATCTGTGAAATGGTTTCCAGGCAAAACTTTCAACAATGCTGGAGGGAGAAGGAAGGTACATTACACATTATCAAAATCTCCAACATTTACTCAAGTTGGGGCTGAAACTGGACAGAGTCACTACCGCTATTTCTTCCACTCAGGATCTCGACTGAAGGAACACGTTGTTGTAAACACTGATAAGGGACTTCTGTAACATAGCATATGAATAATGCAATTTTAATTAAAAGTGTGAAAAATATTAGAGACCAGGAGGAGAACGTCTCACAGGGAAACTGTTGTTGGTCATATTTTCACATTGTATGAACCATGGACCATGGACCTTGTCGTTGGTGGGGAGGCTTGAATGCCTCAGTGATACAGATGGCCGTACCGTAGGTGCAACCACAATGGAGGGGTATCTGTTAAGAGGCCAGACAAACATGTGGGTCCTGAAGGGGAAACAGTCTGGATGATTGACTGATCTGGCCTTGTAACATTAACCAAAACGGCCTTGCTGTGCTGGTACTGCGAACGGCTGAAAGCAAGGGGAAACTGCAGCTGTAATTTTTCCCGAGGGCATGCAGCTTTACTGTATGGTTAAATGATGATGGCGTCCTCTTGAGTAAAATATTCCGGAGGTAAAATAGTCCCCCATTCGGATCTCTGGGCGGGAACTACTCAAGAAGATGTCATTATCAGGAGAAACAAAACTGGCGTTCTACGGATTGGAGCGTGGAATGTCAGATCCCTTAATCGGGCAGGTAGGTTAGAAAATTTAAAAAGGGAAATGGATAGGTTAAGGTTAGATATAGTGGTAATTAGTGAAGTTCGGTGGCAGGAGGAACAAGACTTTTGGTCAGGTGAATACAGGGTTATAAATACAAAATCAAATAGAGGTAATGCAGGAGTAGGTTTAATAATGAATAGGAAAATAGAATGCGAGTAAGCTACTACCAACAGCATAGTGAACGCATTATTGTGGCAAAGATAGATACGAAGCCCACGCCTACTAGAGTAGTACAAGTTTATATGCCAACTAGCTCTGCAGGTGACGAAGAAATTGAAGAAATGTATGATGAAATAAAAGAAATTATTCAGATAGTGAAGGGTGACAAAAATTTAATAGTCGTGGGTGACTGGAATTCGAGAGTAGGAAAAGGGAGAGAGGGAAACATAGTGGGTGAATATGGATTGGGGGAGAGAAATGAAAGAGGAAGCCGTCTGGTAGAATTTCGCACAGAGCATAACTTAATCATAGCTAACACTTGGTTCAAGAATCATAAAAGTAGGTTGTATACATGGAAGAATACTGGAGATACGAGAAGGTATCAGATAGATTATATAATGGTAAGGCAGAGATTTAGGAACCAGGTTTTAAGTTGTAAGACATTTCCAGGGGCAGATGTGGACTCTGACCACAATCTGTTGGTTATGAACTGTAGATTAAAACTGAAGAAACTGCAAAAAGGTGGGAATTTAAGGAGATGGGACCTGGATAAACTGACTAAACCAGAGGTTGTACAGAGTTTCAGGGAGAGAATAAGGGAACGATTGACAGGAATGGGGGAAAGAAATACAGTAGAAGAAGAATGGGTAGCTTTGAGGGATGAAGTAGTGAAGGCAGCAGAGGATCAAGTAGGTAAAAAGACGAGGGCTAGTAGAAATCCTTGGGTGACAGAAGAAATAACTGAATTTAATTGATGAAAGGAGAAAATATATAAAAACGCAGTAAATGAAGCAGGCAAAAAGGAATACAAACGTCTCAAAAACGGGATCGACAGGAAGTGCAAAATGGCTAAGCAGGGATGGCAAGAGGACAAATGTAAGGATGTAGAGGCTTATCTCACTAGGGGCAAGATAGATACTGCCTACAGGAAAATTAAAGATACCTTTGGAGAAAAGAGAGCCACTTGTATGAATATCAAGAGCTCAGATTGAAACTCAGTTCTAAGCAAAGAAGGGAAAGCAGAAAGGTGGAAAGAGTATATAGAGGGTCTATACAAGGGCGATGTACTTGAGGGCAATATTATGGAAATGGAAGAGGATGTAGATGAAGATGAAATGGGAGATATGGTATTGCGTGAAGATTTTGACAGAGCACTGAAAGATCTGAGTCGAAACAAGGCCCCTGGAGTAGACAACATTCCATTGGAACTATTGATGGCCTTGGGAGAGCCAGTTTTGACAAAACTCTACCATCTGGTGAGCAAGATGTATGAGACAGGCGAAATACCCTCAGACTTCAAGAAGAATATAATAATTCCAGTCCCAAAGAAAGCAGGTGTTGACAGATGTGAAAATTACCGAACTATCAGTTTAATAAGTCACAGCTGCAAAATACTAACGCGAATTCTTTACAGACGAATGGAAAAACCGGTAGAAGCCGACCTCGGGGAGGATCAGTTTGGAATCCGTAGAAATGTTGGAACACGTGAGGCAATACTGACCCTACGACTTATCTTAGAAAATAGATTAAGGAAAGGCAAACTTACGTTTCTAGTATTTGTAGACTTAGAGAAAGCTTTTGACAATTTTGACAGGAATACTCTCTTTCAAATTTTGAAGGTGGCAGGGGTAAAATACAGGGAGCAAAAGGCTATTTACAATTTGTACAGAAAGCAGATGGCAGTTATAAGAGTCGAGGGGCATGAAAGGGAAGCAGCAGTTGGGAAGGGAGTGAGACAGGGTTGTAGCCTGTCCCCGATGTTGTTCAATCTGTATATTGGGCAAGAAGTAAAGGAAACAAAAGAAAAGTTCGGAGTAGGTATTAAAATCCATGGAGAAGAAATAAAAACCTTGAGGTTCACCGATGACATTGCAATTCTGTCAGAGACAGCAAAGGACTTGAAAGAGCAGTTGAATGGAATGGACAGTGTCTTGAAAGGAGGGTATAAGATGAACATCAACAAAAGCAAAACGAGGATAATGGAATGTAGTCGAATTAAGTCAGGTGATGCTGAGGGAATTAAATTAGGAAATGAGACACTTAATGTAGTAAAGGAGTTTTGCTATTTGGGGAGCAAAATAACTGATGATGGTCGAAGTAGAGAGGATATAAAATGCAGACTGGCAATGGCAAGGAAAGCGTTTCTGAAGAAGAGAAATTTGTTAACATCAAGTATAGATTTAAGTGTCAGGAAGTCATTTGTGAAAGTATTTGTATGGAGTGTAGCCATGTACGGAAGTGAAACATGGACGATAAATAGTTTGGACAAGAAGAGAATAGAAGCTTTCGAAATGTGGTGCTACAGAAGAATGCTGAAGATGAGATGGGTAGATCACATAACTAATGAGGAGGTATTGAATAGGATTGGGGAGAAGAGGAGTTTGTGGCACAACTTGACAAGAAGATGGGACCGGTTGGTAGGACATGTTCTGAGGCATCAAGGGATCACAAATTTAGTATTGGAGGGCAGCGTGGAGGGTAAAAATCGTAGAGGGCGACCAAGAGATGAATACACTAAGCAGATTCAGAAGGATGTAGGTTGCAGTAAGTACTGGGAGATGAAGAAGCTTGCACGGGATAGAGTAGCATGGAGAGCTGCATCAAACCAGTCTCAGGACTGAAGACCACAACAACAACATACTGCAATTAAAGTGTATTCCAAGCCATGATGTAATGTGAGATATATTTTGTATAATATTGTCTGTACACTGTAAAACAATTTTGTGAATAATGTTCAGTTTTGTACTTTGTTTTCTGTACAATATATTAATAACCTAAATGTAAAGTGGTGACATTTACACTTCGTCAACACTGTTCAATTTTTACTGCAACATCCTGACCTAGTCATGTGGAAATAGCTTGGGATAGCTGTGATGTTGCTTAAAAATGATGATTACATTGTATCTAAATAGTACTGTGCATCTCCCAACATAACACCTCAGCTAGAACAACGTGTTGTAACTGACAGGAATTTGGGGTATGCAGGACTTCTGGTCTGAAAGCCAACAGCAGGGTATTGTGCGATTGTTGGATGGACATCTGGCTGGCACAGGTCATCACTAGCCACGAGTAATGCTGTCGGCTGCCAATGGTCAACTGGTCAGTACTCTGTATCTGACTCATATGGCTGATGGCTGGCCATAGCACAGCACAGTCTCTCGTTGTGCGAGATGACGTTTCAGTTACAGTTAGCTAGCGGTGTGTGAATACCTAGACAACTGTGTTCAACCTCTGTCCAACCAGCAGCACTCTGGTCTTGCCCATAGTCTTGATAGTTCTTGGCTCTGAAATGCCATGTACATGAAGGTTACTGATCACTACTGTCATAAAATATTGCTCGTTTCTCCCTATGTAAGTCAGCATCAACAAAATATTTTCACATTCGGAGGAGAAAGTTGGTCATTGGAATTTCGTGAGAAGATTCCTCCATAACGAAAAACGCCTTTGTTTTAATTATGTCCATCCAAAATCCTGTATTGCTCCCCTATTTCGCGATAACACAAAACGTACTGCCCTTCTTTGAACTTTTTTGATGTGCCCCGTCAATCGTATCTGGGAAGGATCCCACACAGCACAACAGTATTCTAAAAGAAGATGGACAAGCTAAGTGTAGGCAGTCTCCTTTGTAGATCTGTTATATTTCCTAAGGGTCCTGCCAATAAAACACAGTCTTTGGTTAGCCTTACCCACAATGTTTTCTGTGTGTTCCTTCCAATTTAAGTTGTTTGTAACTGTAATTCCTAGGTATTTAGTTGAATTTATGGCCTTTAGATTTGACTGATTTGTTTTGATCTTCTGATAACTTTACTAGCTGGTAAACGACAGTGTCATCTGCAAACAAACTGAGACTACTACTCAGATTGTCTGCCAAATCGTTTATGTAGATAAGGAACAGCAAAGGGCCTATAACACTACCTCGGGAAACGCCAGAAGTCACTTCTGTTTTACTCGACGACTTTCCACATGAACTGTGACCTCTCTGACATGAAATCACAAATCCAGTCACATAACTGAGACGATATTCCATAGGCACGCAATTTCACTAGAAGCTGCTTGTGTGGTACAGTGTCAAAAGCCATCAGGAAATCCAGAAATACGGAATCATTTTGAAATCCCTTGTCGATAGCACTCAACACACTGTGCGAGTAAGGAGCTAGTTGTGTTTCACAAGAACGATGTTTCCTAAACTCGTGCTGACTGTGTCAATAGACCATTCTCTTCAAGGTATTTCATAATGTTCGGACGCAATATATGTTCGAATGCAATATAAGTTCCAAACTTCTGCTGCATATCGACGTTAATGATATGGGTCCGTAATTTAGTGGATTACTCCTACTACTTTCCTTGGATGTGGGTGTGACCTTTGCAACTTTCCGGTCTTTGGGTACAGACGAATCTTTCGTTGAGCAAATGGTTGTATATGATAGTTAAATACGGAGCTATTGCACCAGCAAACTCTGAAAGGAACCTAATTCGTATACAATCTGGACCAGAAAACTTGCTTTTTATTAAGTGATTTAAGTTGCTTCACTACTCCGAGGATATCTGCTTCTACATTACTCATGTTGGCAGCTGTTCTTGATTCAGATTATGGAATATTTACTACTTTTTTTTTGTGAAGGCGTTTTGGAAGGCTGTGTTTAGTAACTCTGCTTCAGCAGCACTGTCTTTAATAGTATCTCCATTGTTATCAAGCAGAGAAGGTGTTGATTGTGTCTAGCCCCTGGCATACTTCACATATGACCAAAATCTCTGTGGATTTTCTGCCAGGTTTCGAAACAAAGTTTCAAAAACTATTATAAGCATCTTGCATTGAAGTCCGTGCTAAATGTCGAGCTTCTATGAAAGATCGCCAATCTTGGAGATTTTGCGTGTTTAAATTTGGCATATTTTTTCGTTGTTTCTGCAACAGTGTTCTGACCCGTTTAGCGTACCAAGGAGGATCAGCTCCATTGTTTGTTAATTTATTTGGTATAAATCTTTCAACTGCTGCTGATACTAGGTATTTCTTTGAGTATTTCTCTGAATTCAAGCCACATCTTGTCTACATTTACATTGTTAATTTGAAAGGAGTGGAGGTTGCCTTTCAGGAAGGCGTCAAGTGAATTTTTACAAGGTTATTTTTCGTTTATTTTTGGAGGATTTGGGGGTCTTGCTACAACAACCCTGTGATCACTAATCCCTGTATCCATTTTAATGCTCGTTATTAACTCAGGATTATTTGTTGCTAAGAGGTCAAGTAGTGTTTTCGCAGCTGTTTACTATTCACATGGGCTCATGAACTAACTGCTCGAAATAATTTTCAAAGAATGCATTTAGCACAATTTCGAATGATATTTTATGCATACTTCTGAAATTAAACATGTATTTTCACCAACATATCGAGAGTAAATTAAATTTATCACCAACTATAATTGTATGGGTAAGCTACTTGTCTGAAATCAAACTCAAGTTTTCTTTGAACTTTTCAGCAATTGTATCATCTGAATTGGGAGTCAGTAAAGGGATACAATTATTTTATTCTGGTTGCTAACAATGACCTCTGCCTATACTAACTCACAGGAACTATCTACTTCAATTTCATGACAAGATAAACTACTACTAACAGCAACACTGCCAACTGTGTTTAGCCTAGCCTTTTGGAACAGCATTGGATTCTTCACAAAAATTTCGGCTGAACTTACCTCCGGCTTTAGCCAGCTTTCAGTGCCTACGATGATATGAGCATCAGGGCTTTCTATTAGCGCTTGGAGCTCTGGTACTTTCCCAACACAGCTACAATAATTTACAATTGTTATACCGATGGTTCCTGGATCTACGTTCTTCTTGTGTTCGGTCTGCACCCCTTTGTGACTGAAGCTCTTTTTGTGTTTTCACAAGACCCCTCCATGCCACAGAGCCCCTGCTACCCATGTAGCCACCTCCTGCATATAGTGTCTCCTGACTTATTCAGTGCAACCCGGAACCCAACCACCCTTTGGTGCAAGTCGAGGAATCTGCAGCCTACACGGTCGCAGAACCGTCTGAACCTCTGAGACCCTACACTCAGCTCTTTTTTTGGTTATAGTTTTAGGGCGCAAAACTGCTATAGCACCTGTTCTGTGGCTTAGGGAAGGGTAAAAAAATAACAAATTGGGAATCAGCTACAATGGGAGCGAAACTCAAAAAGTGGGGAAACTAAAAAACAGACAGAAAGCTTAGAAAACCACTACAGAAGGGGGTGTGGTTTTCCCCAAAAAAGAGCTTCAGATGACCAATGTCATCTCACTGACACTGATAAATTCGAGGGCACGATTGGTTGAGCTCGAGTCATCTGCTAAAATGGAAGATATATCGGGTGACAGCTGTAAACGGGTGCATAGCGGAGTAAAATAGGAGCACTGAAGTAAAAGGTGTCTCACTGTCCACAGTTAAGAGCAGTGGGGACAAAGTGGGAGAGGATCGCCACTTAAAAGATGTCAATGACTAAACAGACAGTGCCCTATCCGGAGTCTAGTTAAAATTACCTCCTCCTGACAACGTGTTTGGAAGGAATAGGCCCAAGCACAGGGAAGAGCTTTCACGTCCCACAATTTATTACTGGGAAGTGTAGACCATGTTCGTGCCATAAAAGAGCAACACGATGACATAAAATACTCTGTATATCAGCAAAAGGAACCGTGCGAACAGCAGGCTGAGGAAGAGAGACTGCAGCCTTGGCGCTATATCGGCCTCCTCATTTCCATGGATACCAACGTGTCCTGGGATCCAGAGGAATGCCACAGAGATGCCCCCTAGGTGGAGCAAGTGGAGGCAGTCCTGAATCTGGTGGACCAGAGGGTGGACAGGGTAAAGAGCTTGGAGACTGAGGAGAGAGCTGAGCGAATCTGAGCATATAATATACTGTATCCGCTGATGGTGACAACGGATGTATTGGACAGCCTGGAGAACAGCATAAAGCTCCGCAGTAAAAACCGAACACTGGTCAGGAAGCCGAAATCTATTAAGGGTGTCGCCAACAATATAGGCGCTCCCAACACCAAATGATGTTTTTGAGCCGTTAGTGTAAATAAATGTGGTATCCTCCATTTGTGTGTATAGAGCAGCAAATGCCCGATGATAAATGAGAGAAGGGGAACCATCCTTGGGAAACTGACAAAGGTCCTGGAGCAGGCAGGTCCGGGGTCAGAGCCAGCGCAGTGCTGTACCCCCAGTTATCAAGAAAGTTTTAGGAAAGTGGGAGGAAAGAGAACGTAGCAGTTGACAGACGTGGACTCCCGGTGGTAGTAGAGAGGAAGGGCAGCCTACATACCCTAAATCCAAGGAGGTGTCAAATGGTCATGGGCCGGATTAGCAGGCATGGAAGACAGATGGCTAGCATAACGACACGGAAGGACGGCTCGCCGATTTGACAGCGGAGGTTCAGCAGTCTCAGCATAAAGGCTTTCCACGGGGCTGGTGTAAACAGCTCCAGATGCTAAACGTAATCCATTGTGGTGGACAGTCAAGACGCCAAAGAATAGACGGCCAAGCAGAGGACTAAACTATGCTTCCATAGTACAGTTTCGAGCGCACTATGGCACAATATAGGTGGAGAAGGACCACTCTGTCCGTTCCCCAGATGGTACCATTCAGAACACGGAGGGTGTAGATGGATCGCAGATAGCGAACCGAAAGATAGGAAACGTGGGAAGAACAGCACAGTTTCTGTCAAACATGTCCCGAGAATTTAGCGACATCTGCGAACGGAAGGTCAACAGAGGCTAGATGTAGGAAAGGCGGAAGAAACGCTGTACGACACCAAAAATTGACACAAATGGTCTTACTGGGAGAAGAGCAGAAGCTGGTTTTGATGCTCCAAGAGTGGAGTCGATCGAGACATCCTTGAACATGTCGTTCAAGAAGACTGGTGCGATGAGAGCTGTATGTTGTGGTCTTCAGTCCTGAGACTGGTTTGATGCAGCTCTCCATGGTACTCCATCCTGTGCAAGTTTCTTCATCTCCCAGTACCTACTGCAACCTACATCCTTCTGAATTTGCTTAGTGTATTCATCTCTTGGTCTCCCTCTACGATTTTTACCCTCCACACTGCCCTCCAATACTAAATTGGTGATCCCTTGATGCATCAACATATCTCCTACCAACCGATCCCTTCTTCTAGTCAAAATGTGCCACAAACTTCTCTTCTCCCAAATCCTATTCAATACCTCCTCATTAGTTATATGATCTACCCATCTCATCTTCAGCATTCTTCTGTAGCACCACATTTCAAAAGCTTATATTCTCTTCTTGTCCAAACAATTTATCGTCCATGTTTCACTTCCATACATGGCTACACTCCATACAAATACTTTCACAAATGACTTCCTGACACTTAAATCTATACTCGATGTAATCAAATTTCTCTTCTTCAGAAACGCTTTCCTTGCCATTGCCAGTCTACATTTTATATCCTCTCTACTTCGACCATCATCAGTTATTTTGCTCCCCAAATAGCAAAACTCCTTTACTACATTAAGTGTCTCATTTCCTAATCTAATTCCCTCAGCATCACCTGACTTAATTCGACTACATTCCATTATCCTCGTTTTGCGTTTGTTGATGTTCATCTTATGCCCTCCTTTCAAGACACTGTCCATTCCATTCAAACTGCTCTTCCAAGTCCTTTGCTGTCTCTGACAGAATTACAATGTCATCGGCGAACCTCGAAGTTTTTATTTCTTCTCCAAGGATTTTAATACCTACTCCGAACTTTTCTTTTGTTTCCTTCACTGCTTGCTCAATATACAGGTTGAATAACATTGGGGAGAGACTACAACCCTGACTCACTCCCTTCCCAACCACTGCTTCCCTTTCATGCCCCATAACTCTTATAACTGCCATCTGCTTTCTGTACAAATTGTAAATAGCCTTTCGCTTCCTGTATTTTACCCCTGCCACCTTCAGAATTCATTGTCAAAAGCTTTCTCTAAGTCTACAAATACTAGAAATGTAAGTTTGCCTTTCCTTAATCTATTTTCTAAGATAAGTCGTAGGGTCAGTATTGCCTCACGTGTTCCAACATTTCTACGGAATCCAAACTGATCCTCCCCGAGGTCGGCTTCTACCGGTTTTTCCGTTCGTCTGTAAAGAATTCGCGTTAGTATTTTGCAGCTGTGACTTATTAAACTGATAGTTCAGTAATTTTCACATCTGTCAACACCTGCTTTCTTTGGGACTGGAATTATTATGTTCTTCTTGAAGTCTGAGGGTATTTCCTCTGTCTCATACATCTTGCTCACCAGATGGTAGAGTTTTGTCAAAACTGGCTCTCCCAAGGCCATCAATAGTTCTAATGGAATGTTGTCTACTCCTGGGGCCTTGTTTCGACTCAGGTCTGTCAGTGCTCTGTCAAACTCTTCACGCAGTATTATATCTCCCATTTCATCTTCATCTACATCTACATCTTCTTCCATTTCCATAATATTGTCCTCAAGTACATCACCCTTGTATAGACCCTCTATATACTCCTTCCACCTTTCTGCTTTCCCTTCTTTGCTTAGAACTGAGTTTCAATCTGAGCTCTTGATATTCATACAAGTGGCTCTCTTTTCTCCAAAGGTCTCTTTTAATTTTCCTGTAGGCTGTATCTATCTTACCCCTAGTGAGATAAGGCTCTACATCCTTACATTTGTCCTCTAGCGTTGCCTGCTTAGCCATTTTGCACTTCCTGTCGATCTCATTTTTGAGACGTTTGTATTCCTTTTTGCCTGCTTCATTTACTGCATTTTTATATTTTCTCCTTTCATCAATTAAATTCAATATTTCTTCTGTTACACAAGGATTTCTACTAGACCTCGTCTTTTTACCTACTTGATCCTCTGCTGCCTTCACTACTTCATCCCTCAAAGCTACCCATTCTTCTTCTACTGTATTTCTTTCCCCCATTCCTGTCAATTGTTCCCTTATGCTCTCCCTGAAACTCTGTACAACCTCTGGTTCTTTCAGTTTATTCAGGTCCCATCTCCTTAAATTCCCACCTTTTTGCAGTTTCTTCAGTTTTAATCTACAGGTCATAACCAATAGATTGTGGTCAGAGTCCACATCTGCACCTGGAAATGTCTTACAATTTAAAACCTGGTTCCTAAATCTCTGTCTTACCATTATATAATCTATCTGAAACCTGTCAGTATCACCACGCTTCTTCCATGTATACAACCTTCTTTCATGATTCTTGAACCAAGTGTTAGCTATGATTAAGTTGGGCTCTGCAAAACTCTACCAGGCGGCTTCCTCTTTCATTTCTTACCCCCAATCCATATTCACCTACTACGTTTCCTTCTCTCCCTTTTCCTACTGCCTAATTCCAGTCACCCATGACTATTAAATTTTCATCTCCCTTCACAATCTGAATAATTTCTTTTATTTCATCATACATTTCTTCAGTTTCTTTGTCATCTGTAGGGCTAGTTGGCATATAAACTTTTACTACTGTAGTAGGCGTGGACTTCGTATGTATCTTGGCCACAATATTGCGTTCGCTATGCTGTTTGTACTAGCTTACCCGAATTCCTTTTTTCCTATTCATTATTAAACCTACTCCTGCATTACCCCTATTTGATTTTGTATTTATAACCCTGTAATCACCTGACCAAAAGTCTTGTTCCTCCTGCCACCGAACTTCACTAATTCCCACTATATCTAACTTTAACCTATCCATTTCCCTTTTTAAATTTTCTAACCTACCTGCCCGATTAAGGGATCTGACATTCCACGCTCCGATCCGTAAAACGCCAGTTTTCTTTCTCCTGATAACGACATCCTCTTGAGTAGTCCCCGCCCGGAGATCCGAATGGAGGACTATTTTACCTCCGGAATATTTTACCCAAGAGGACGCCATCATCATTTAACCATACAGTAAAGCTGCATGCCCTCGGGAAAAATTACGGCCGTAGGTTTCCCTTGCTTTCAGCCGTTCGCAGTACCAGCACAGCAAGGCCGTTTTGGTTAGTGTTACAAGGCCAGATCAGTCAACCATCCAGACTGTTGCCCTCGCAACTACTGAAAAGGCTGCTGCCCCTCTTCAGGAACCACATGTTTGTCTGGCCTCTCAACAGATACCCCTCCATTGTGGTTGCACCTACGGCACGGTCATCTGTATGGGGGTGGGAGCTGTAATAGATCGCAAAATCATCCACAAAGAGGGAGCCCGAGACATCGGGAAGAAGTCAATCCATAATTGGATTTATGACGATGGCAAACAGTACAACACTTAGCACCGAGCCCTGGGGCACACCGTTTTCTTTGGAGAAAGTATGGGAGAGAGTAGTGTTCACCTGCACTTGAAATGTGCACTCTGTCATGAATTCACAGATAAAAAGGGGTAGCCGACCTCAAAAGCCCCAAGAACAGTGTGCGGAGGATGCCTATCCTCCAACAGGTATCGTATGCTCTCTCCAGATCAAAAAATATTGCTACCGTTTGGCGTTTCGTGATTTAAGTGGAGAGAGCAACAAGATGGTCAACTGCAGAACGATGCTTTCAGAAACAGCATTGGGCAGGTGTTAAAAGGCTTCGGGACTCCAGCGACCAGGCTAAACGGCAATTCACCATATGCTCCAAAACCTTACATACACTAGTCATGAGAGAAATGGCGCGATAGCTAGAGGGGAGATGTTTGTCCTTTCCAGGTTTCGGGTCAGGAATGACAATAGCTTCCCGCCATCTTCTGGGAAAAGTACTGTCAGTCCAAATTCGATTATAAAGGCAAAGGAAGTAACCCAGACTATGGTATGATAAACGCAGCAACATTTGGACATGGACACCATCTGGTCCTGGGGCAGAAGAGCAAGAAGAAGAGAGTGTGTGTCGGAGTTCCCGCACGGAGAAAACAGTATTATAGCTTTCGCTATTTTGAGAGGAGAAAGCAAGAGGTCGTACTTCTTGCTGCACGTTTCTTCAGGAGAAAGGCTGGCGGGTAATTTGAGGAGCTCGAATCTCAGCAAAGTGTTGACCCAATGAGTTAGAAATTGTAACAGGGTCCACTAAGCTATCATGTGAGACAGTAAGCCCAGAGATCAGGGAGAAACTCGGCGTGCAAGATAACCGTCGAATTCAATTTCAAACTTCTGAGGAGGGAGCGAAGGTGTTAAAAAAGCTAGTAAAGAAGTCCCAGCTTGCCTTCTTGCTATTGTGGATGACGCGATGGCATTGTGCACGTAACTGCTTATAGTGGATACAGTTGACAAAAGTAGGATGGTGGTGGAAAACGTGAAGAGCAGGTCTCCGCTCGCGTATTGCGTCACAGCACGCCTTGTTCCACAAAGGAACTGTAGGCGCCATGGCAAATCGGAGGTGCGAGGTATTGAATGATCTGTGGCTGTAAGAATAACTTCTATAACAAGAGTGTCCTGATCATCGACGCTAGGAAAGTGACGGTCATTGAATGTCGCTAGACGAAAATGTGTCCAATCAGCTTGGGCAAACTTCCAGCGTCTCGAGCACATAGATGGCAGTTGTGGCTGCAGTCTAAAGACACATGAAAATGGTCACTCGAGTGTGTATCAGCAAGAGCGAACCATTCAAAGTGCTGAGTTAGCTGAACAGTACCAACCGAAAGGTCCAAACGAGAGAAATTTGTCATTGAGGCAGACAAAAATGTAGGTTCCCTAGTGTTGAGGCAAACAAGATCCGCTTGGTGGAAGAGATCAATCAATAGAGAGCCTCACGGACAAGGACTTGGAGATCCCCAAAGCAGGTGGTGGGCATTGA
This sequence comes from Schistocerca nitens, assembly GCF_023898315.1. Lineage (NCBI taxonomy): Eukaryota > Metazoa > Arthropoda > Insecta > Orthoptera > Acrididae > Schistocerca > Schistocerca nitens. Next base: position 449,534,951 of record NC_064618.1, on the reverse strand, counting down.
AGTCCCCAACCAGCAAATAGGGGGGCGGGAGCTGACCAAGGAGATCAGCCCTTGCCATCTGTGTGGACAATGGAATGTATACGGTACAAAGAGAGAAGGTGTATCCAGAAAGGGAAAGACGGACAGCAACAGCTTGGAAGGAATTGTTTAAGGGGATTGGGTGATAATGGACAGTATCATGGAGAAGAATCTTAAGTCCCCCATGTGTTGGAGTGCCATCAACAGAGGGGAGATCAAACTGGACTGACTGGAAATGAGGGAAAACAAAGCAATCGTGGGGACGCAGATTTGTTTCCTGAAGACAGAAGATGACCGGCGAGTAGGATCGTAAGAGGACAATTCATCCCGATTGGCTCTAATGCCACAGATATTCGAATGGATAATGGACACAGGGTGTACAGAAAAGGGAAGAACCTTACCACGGTTGCTCTCAACGACTGCTGAGAGCCAGTGGACAGTGTGGAATGGCATTCACCCAAAGGCAGAAGATCCTGATCCATAGGTTGTTCAGGGGCAGCTCCTGCCACCAGCAATCAGCTGGTTGATTGGCCACCAGCAGTGCACCTTGGCGACACAGAAGACGGCCAAGGGTGGTTACCACCAAGTGGCGCTGTAAATGAGACACGCTGTGATGGAGGAGAGGAACTTTGTTTCTTATGAACCTTCTTGGAAACAGGATATTGAGATGAGGGAGGAATCGGTGGTTGTGAAGTCATGATATGTAAAAAAATCTTCGTGAGTAGGCTCTTTTTTGGAAGTCCAGGTGTCTGATTTTGGGGCTCATGATGTAGCAGGAGCCGATGAAGGATGAGCCGTAGAGTGAGCAGGTGACGGTGGGGAGGTTGAATGGCCGATCTGATGACTGTGGCACTAAAGATGAGATCACAAGTCTGTGTTGCTGCCTCCTTAGTAGGCCGAGGAGATGCAACGACAGTGATATATTCACCTGCTGGAGGCACAGTGGGCTTTAGACTTGTGAATAACTTACGAGTAGCAAATGTAGATACCTTTTCCTTCACTCTGATTTACTGAATGAGCTGTTCATCTTTGAAAATGTGGCAGTCTCTAGAGGAAGCAGCGTGGTCGCCCATACAGTTGATGCAACGAGGGGATGGAGGTGTACAAGCACCCTCATCGGCATCCTTGCCACACGTAACGCACTACTGTGTAACAGGAGTAAAACAAAGCACAGGGCTATAGACAGGGAGCTGCTGAATGACGCTTTCAATGACTACTATAGCAAAATAATATCAAAGGATTTCTCACAAAACCCCAAGAAATTCTTGTAATATGTAAATGCTGTTAGTGACTCGATGCTAACTTTGGTACTACTAAGTACAAGACAGGGTCTGAAACTGAGGGTAGCAAAGAAAAAGCAAAAACGCATAACTCAGTTTTCAAATCAAAATCCTGGGTTATTGCCTCAATTTAATTCTTGCACCACTGCAAAGATATGTGATATAAATATATCTAGATGCTACTGTATGTTCCTGATTTCTCCCATCTTCATGGCCCTTATGAGAAACATATGTTGGTGGCAGCGCAATCCTCCTGCAGTCAGCTTCAAATGTCTGTTCTCTAAATTTTCTGAAAGGTGTGCATCAAAAAGAACATTGCCTTCCCTTCAGAGATTCTCATAGAGTTCTCTTAGTATCTCCGTAATAATAAACCTGTTGTTTGAACCTACTTGTAACACATATCTAGCAGCCCGCCTCTGAATTCCTTCCTTTACTTTGACCTAGTGCCGACTCCAAACACACTAGCTGTGCTCAAGAATGGGTTGCACTAGTGTACTATATGTAGTCTTTATAGATCACGCTTTTCTAAAACTCTCACAATGAACTGAAGTCAACAGTTTGCCTTCCCTATGACAATCCTTACATGCCCCTTCCTTTTCAAATTGCTGTGCAACATTATGCATGGATTTTTAATCGAAGTGACTGTCAAGCAGCACACTACTAATGCTGTACTCTACCATTATGGGTTTGTTTTGATTCTCATCTGCATTAATTTACAATTTTCTACATTAGAGTTAGTTGCTGCTCCCACCAGGCTGTAATTTAACAAACAACCTTTGGCAAAAGTATATGCTACATATTTTGATGTTGCTACTAAACTATTGCCATTGCTAGTTCCTTGAATCTGTTACTATATTTTGAAGTTCTGTAAGAAACAACCACACTTGCCCCGTTTTGGTGCCAAACTGCACAGCGGATATCTCTAACACCAACCACAATCTTGGCACCAATATTTAAATAAAAATAACACCTTGTGACAGGAGAGTTGCCACAGAAAGTCGAATGAGACAAAGTCACTCATGTAGGAGTTCCACCCGCAGGCACTAATGTGTACCCACCACCAGTAGTTGATTAGGGAGGAAGTGAGGGGTTTGGTGTTAGTAGCACACTAGGAAAGGCAAGGTCTTGCATGTAGAATTGTATACTGATAGCAAGGAATTTATTGGTGAAGGGGTAACAGCTGTGGAAAGATGGTCAGGGAGATAAATTGTGGACAATGGAGAGTTGTAACAAGCAATTATGGGGCCATTACTAAAGAGCTGGAGTTGGATTTGTAAATCTCTGGAAAAGGTCAAAGGAGGTTGTCAGGGGATTGCTAGAGGTTGATTTTCACTTTTTGCAGCATTCTCAAATTGAGAAAGAATGTTTCTTTACAATTCAAATTTTCCATAGTGAAGTCAAACTACAAACATCCTCAAAGGGACATTAGGTGGCATACGACCAGTTAGGAAAAACAGTTAATATGAACAGTAGCCCTTTTTTTTTTAATTAAAAATATTTTGAGTCTGAACATGACCAAGTCCATGATGTTTATAGAGTAAGATATATTCATGTCAGAAGACATCAAAAACACACTCATAACTATTACATATTCTAAAAACGAAATACAATATCCATATGACTTACTAATTCTGCATGGGAATTCTTCAATCAGTATTGGCAGAAGAGTTTAAATTCGTCTTTAAACATTAGTGGTAAAGGTTACTACAGAATGTCCTGAGAGTCTACATGATTGTCATGATAATGACTGATGATGATACTGATACACATACAATTATCCCAAAGCTACTCAATTATCAATTGCCATTTTAACATTACACTACTATCAGTTCTCTCTCTCCCTTTTTAAGTGAAAGCATACAGATGTGAAGAGGGGGAAGAAAGGTGGAAAAGGTAGAAAAGGGGGGCAGATCAACTTTCTTGAGAAATGTTATCAACAAAGGTCATCTGCAAACTACATACACATATATATTACAAAAAAGTTGTCAAAGACATTCCCTCCTAAACATAGACGTTGCAAATTTAATTGTGTCTTATAACGCTGCATAACCTAATGTATCCTCTGTTTTATTATGTTGGTTACTAGTAATTATTCCAACACACTCTTTTACAAACGGCACCAGTTATGATGCTTTCAACTGGTAATGATAGTTTAATTAAAGGAAAAGGTCACAAAACATTAAGAAAACTCATTTTTCTTACAAAAGTTTATCAGTATACAAGGTTACACAATGAAACTTCACAAAAACATTTTTTCCCAATGTCATATTAGTCTGTAATTGTGGGATGAACAAAATAATTTGTTTCTTTCAGATGTTTTATTACAGGCAAGTCATTTTGTACCTCTATCTCCCATTTGCATAGGTATAAAAAAAAAAAGAAACATTCAGTTCTGCACTAGCAGGTATTTCATCTATCAACATTACAGAGTGAGAATTTGTAATTTGAGGAAAGATGTAACTGATCAGACTACTAAATCTGAAAAGTTACAAAAGTTGTACAAGAAATAAAGATGTATCATTTACAGGCGGAAGAGAGAGATGAATGCATTTAGTAGCAAGATTTAGGTCGAATTTATACTTTTGCATTCCATCATAGTTGTTTGATAGTGGTGTCCTGATTAGAATGACAGTATATTTAGAATGACTGACTAAAAATATAAATAAAAAGGCAATGTAACAAGTCACTACATTTTAAGTTTTTTTATTTATTTGTGACATTTCGAAGGCTACACGGGTTCGTATGGCAGGTGTTACTAATGAGCTGCTTACAAACTTTTAATGGCCAGAGACGGAGGAACTGCTTATACAGACAAGATCTCTTACCCAGTAACATTCACCTATTTACACTGCCTACAGAACAGTCTTGCAGGACAACATTTTTGCAACAATAATAAGAAAAATGTGGTTCTGGCAGAAGTTTATAAAAATTTGTTAACAGGTTTGACAAATGCTTAGACAACAGTAGCAACTTTATAGAAAAATAAAGCATGAATTAGACAATGTGATACAAAATTATAATAAAAAACTCTAGTTTCTATGAGTATAAACTAGTGATCTTTGCTTCTCAGGCAACCAGCATACCCATATACACCTGCCAGGTGGTAACACCATGACTGTGGTGTCAGATTCAGCAGTAACTTACACGTAAAATTCATTTTTTCTTGGTCAAAAGACATCAAATTATTTCAGTCAAAGCTATAAAGCCATATTATCAAACAATTCTATTTGGAAACAGGCTGATATGAATGTTTAGAGATTATTCAGAGAAACGCCACAAAAGAACCTGAATTATACACTTCAGAAGCTTTATATATGAGTTCCTTAGCTGGGTGTCATAATAACATAGAATAACAAACATTGAGACTTGAATGATTACTAGAGAACTTCAAGAAGTCAAAGCTCAATTTAATTGGCACTTCTACAGAAGATAACACTTATCAAGCAATTGCAAGTCCTATTACAGGCCAGTACAACAAATTAATAACTGTAATGAATTATGGCAGTGGTACAGCATCAGTGACAGAAGCTTTGCAGGCAACACATTGTACACCTGACAATATTCAGTCTTAATTACTTTTTTTCTTTTTCATATTTCCACAGCCATGTAATACAATAAACTACTTAAACCACACTAACTTCAACATTATCATTATTCTACATTACCCTGCAGTGTTACAGAAAATCCATAATCCACTAAGGTAATTGGTATATTAGGATCATCCATCACCAGATATCACATGTGTAAGTTTTACCAGCAGTAAGTTATAACAAAATATGCTAAAGTGCACGTTCAGTTGAGGATACTATAACTGTAATTTTAAAACAAATCACAAAAGCAGCACTTAGATTTTTTTAATAAAATAACAAAATACTTTCTGACATTGAAATATATTTCACATGTCAAAATTGAAATTAGGGATCGGTGTTAGGAAAAAATATACAATACTTCAAAGGAGCTATCTTCTTCCTGATAAAAAGCTCTGTTGTCCAAACAGTAGCAGTGTTAAGATACCTCAGTGTTTCAACTAGTGTCATGTTAATCATCTGGTGAAAAGGTTGAGTATGATGAGACTTGTCAAAATGTTCTGGTATCTCAATACTGCCACCTACCTGAAAACTCATTAGTGTTTCATCAGTAGTATACACTGATATATTTACGTTCTTTTTATCAGATAGTAGCAGAACATGAAAAAATGAAAACAAAATATATATTAAAGACATAGACTGTTAAAAACACAGTAAGGAAGCACAGTTAACAAAAATAACAATAATAAAATTTATAAAGCATTTCTGTTTCACAGTTGAGTAATATAACAATGTATCTTCTCATAATATTGGATTACAATCTATATATGACAAGAATATTGCAAACTGATATTTCTTTTTTCTTTAAAAAAGAAATTTCCATATATAAAAGTTCAGAACAAAAGCCTTCTATTACATTAAGAACAAATTCATCATTTGACAAACACTCACAAATTAACAACATCTCAAAAATTAACAACTCGTAAGTCCAAAGGAAGCAATCAGCAAGCAATCTCCCCCCCCCCCCTCCCTCCCAGAGAGAGAGAGAGAGAGAGAGAGAGAGAGAGAGAGAGAGAGAGAATCATAACTTAATAACAGCAGTATGCTCTCCAGCATAGAGAATCAGACATACGCAACATCATTAGAAAGATCTGGTATCAGTCCAGCAAAGGATCAGAATCAGATTTATTTACATGCAACACCAATAGAAAAAATGGTATCAATCCGACATGGGACTGGTGTCAGTTTTATTTATTAAATATTTACTTCTTCAATATGACAACAAAATTATTAGCTCTGAAAATGATTTTCCACAACCAAAAGTCTGATATAAAAAAGTTAAATTGCACAGACATAGAAATAACCACACTGATCAGATTGTAATTACATTCTCTGAAGTAATATCTACATAAAACAGAATTACAACAAACCAGTCCATACCTATTACAAAACGTATTTCTTGTTAACATAATGTGTCACAGGAATCATCACAAAATCAAAATTAGAATTTTGTATTACTAAGCAAGGCGAAGCAGTTACTCGGGTGTAGCAGGAATTACCTTATATCACATGGCTACATACAGCCCTATTCAAATTTGTAGTAGTGTGTGTGTGTGTGTGTGTGTGTGTGTGTGTGTGTGTGACCATGCAAACTGATCCCAAAAAGTTTTAATGGGAAGTACCTTTATGAAACAAGAAAGAGTGACAGAAGATGCAAACAAATGTTGATTTAAGCAAAATTAAAGTAAGTCAATGGTGTAAATTAGATGACACAATGGTGTGTAAATTAGATGACAATGCCGAGTAGAGCCAGATCAAGTACCTGCCCCAACACAATGTAAGTAGAAGTAAGTAGAAAGCACATGAATATTTCACTAATAATATACATAGATGTGTTATTAGACAGCAGTGCCTGCAATATTACAAACTCTACAAAAAAAAAAAAAACACCTCTTTACAAAGCTTCACACCTTTTGTTACACAGCACTGGGCTTTCACGCTATATATGTTGTGAATAAATGTTGCACTGAGACATTACAGAAGAGTATTGTAAAACAGCCAGGAAATGTTTTACTGTTGTGAATGCAAAGCTTTGTTTCGTACTCCCTTCTCCTCTATTACTATGTGGCAAAACTTCATACTATCTTGTCGAAACGGATAGAAATAAAGTAGAGACAAGAAAAGCCGAAATTTTGGACCCCTTTATTCTGCTGACAATATTCTGTAAGAAAATGGTTCCCTACCTACTGTCGTGCCATCTAAACCTAGATCCTGCAAAGAACTGGTTTGGAATCTCAAAGTATTAGATTCTTATATGTAATACATCAAGCATCATAATCTATAACCTGAAAAAATAACAGCTGCTGCTTTACTGCTAATAAATAAATGTTTGTCATCTAGTCTGGTGCAAGTTGTTTGACAGAAATCTACGTTGTCAACTTGAATATCCAGTTCACTGTTTTTGTATGCAAACAGCTTTTCATTTGGCCTCACAGGGCTGATTGGACCTCCTTCCAACCTCAACACCAGAGAAAAAGTTGAAGTGATCACTAGGAATCAACTTTAGGACCTTGGCTTTACTGGCTAAAAATGCTTACTACTAGACCATTGGGTAAATTTGCTGTTGCACCTATGACAATAGCTTTTAGGTGTTGTGACTAAGAACAGAAAGGCTGTTCATCACACTAAAAAGTGTTATGAACACCGTAGGAGAGAGGCTTTGATGATGAAGACCCTGAAGATATAATAGAATCAGCTGGCATATATTCAGAAAACAGTAAGCAACATCACCCATGACAAACAGCGAACAATGGGTCGACAGACACAGCTGAGGAAAACAATATCACTGGGAAGGACACTGCCAGCAAAGCATTGCGGGCAGTCGAGGTGAGATGTATTGTAAGTCTTGTTTCTGTTCTAGTACTAAATGGACACTTCATTCAGTGGCACATACAGAAGTGTAGCGAGTAGCAGCACCCCACTTTTAAGAGTACTGGAGAGTATGCTTTAACTACCTCTCCTCTCCTGCTTATCAAGATATAAAAAGTAACAACACTGCCACCCTGGCCATGTAGCCAGTTCGCTGCACTGGGTAATATACTGATTTGATATCAAGCACCACAAGGCACAGTTATGCAAACTTGCAAAAGAAATACTTGTATATAAAAATGATATATGTGATGAAGGACGGGAATTTTACACAAATACTGGTACCTGATGTGAGAACTTAATATAGCTACCTTGAGTAACTTTAATAAATTAATTATAGCTACAATTCTACAGAAAAGGTGACATTCTAATGCTTTATTTCATTTCAAGGCCACAAGAATGATGGCAATAACAAATCAGACCGACTATAAATTATGTACCTGGGCAGAATACTTTTCATTCAAATAAACAGCACAAATCACAGTGGAACACGAGTTAGTCTGTAACATGGTCCACTGTTGAAGAAACAATTTTAACAAAATAATGGAAAGAAATGAGCACACAGAAACTGTAAATTAACAAAAGTCAAAGGGAACTGTATCCAAACTTACGAGCAGTCTTTTAACAGATAAATAAAAAATTGCACAGCAATTGTTGCTAGGAAAAAATAATACACTGCTTAGTTATTTACATGTCAATTATTCTTAGAGAATTTTCATCCAGTCTTGATTGTGCGTCAGCTTTACAAAATCAAGCCATTTTACATGTTTTTGAACAGAAACTTTGTCCTATGTAGAAGTACAACTGTAAGTCTTCTCATACAATAGCACTTCACTAAAATTAATTGTAGTACGATGCAGTGTGTTCCATTTCATCGAGTACTATAGCTTTCCATTGTATATATCATTTAAAAAGAATTACAAACTAAATAATAATTCATTTGTTTGCATGGCCACTTCTAAAGATAAACACATATGTACAATACTGAAAATACATGGTGTCCCACTCAAACCTCCCTGATTTCAAGGAGCCAGGAGAGAAAAGCCATAGTAGATACAACAATGAGAAATGCATCACATTGTAGAGCATCTAAAAGAATTTATATTCACACATCAGAAGGGCCAAGTATCATCGCCAGAGTGCAGCATGGTCGCATGAAGTGAAAATGAGAACTCCACAGCAGTGCGCACAAGCAGTAGTGTGGTTTGCAGAAACAAACTCACCGATTACTGTGCAAAGAAATTATCGTCGTGTGTGTGAATGTGATCCACATGATGTGAAAACAATTCAGGAATGGTATAGCAAGTTTCTGGCAACAGGAAGTGTTCACAAGTTCCTGGATAGAAAATTTCCCAATCATTAGATTGGATGCGGAGGGCCCATTGTCTGGCTGCCACGTTCACCTGACATTACGCCACTTAATTTCTTCATGTGGGGATTCGTGAAGGACCGAGAGTATGTGACCAAAGTGGATGATATTCCTATGGTGCGACATCATCATATCACTGTATTGATGATCAATAAATAAATTATTTGAAATGCTCTACAATGTCATGCATTTTTCATTGTCGTATCTACTGTGCTTTTTTCCTGGGTCTTTGAAGTCAGGGAGGTTTGAGTGGGACACCCTGTACTTATTTACAAGATGTGTGAGAGACGTGAAGCTAAACTGATGTATGAATATTACAAATTTTTAAGCTCATCTATGATCACTGTACTTTTTTAATATTCATTGTAAATTGCAGTTTGCAAGAAATGGGGTGTACAAAAAAAGAACTTTCTCCCAACTTGACAATGTCATTTTCACAAAAGTAACTTGGCTCAATAAATCACTCCCACAACATAACATCTCTCAGCATGACAAATATGCTCCACCAAGAAGGATGATTATGGTTTAATATCTTATCTACAATGAGGACTTTGCAGATGAGTGTACAAACATTGAATGAGGAAGAAAATTTGCCACATTCTTTTCAAACAAATTATTCTGTCACTGACCTTGACTGAGTTGGAAAAACAATGACAAACCTTTCATCACTTCAACTTTCAACCCTTTCATCACTTTGCTTTGCCCAAGAAGACAGTGGATACCCAAACACGAAAGATCAACTTGCTGATCTCATAATGCAAAACCCTTTCATCACTTTGCTTTGCCCAAGAAGACAGTGGATACCCAAACAAGAAAGATCAACTTGCTGATCTCGTAATGCAAAATCATTAAGTAGAAATGAGACATACTGGACCAATGCAGACTCCTTGGAAAATGCAATGCTTTCACACTAATGATGGAAATAAACCATGCAAAAATGTGCTACTAAAGAAAACGACATAGCAATAAAGTAAATTAGAGACAAACCTATAATATTTCTGACACTTCATGCAGAAGCAACTGTTCAGTCTTCACAAGAAAGAACAAAAACGACTGCCTCACCGTGTGTTTAGTCCAACCTGTCTTGCAACATTACTTGCTCTACAGAAACAATTATACGAAAGCATAAATCTTTTATAAATGCTTGTAACAGCTCCTTCAATGCCCTTGGATCACATGTAGACAGACCTTCTGTACTGTACTGTAGTAGTTAACTGAAAGAAATATGCAGCAAGATGTAGAGAAATTATACTTTTATCAAAGACAATAACTACACTGAAGTCACCGCAATTTACAATGGTCCCTTGGACATTACAAAAAGCAGCACATGCTTCTTAATAGGGTGTGGATCACCACGGATGGCAATACACGCTCTGCGATGTGCTGCCAAGGTGACCACAAGGTCGGTAAACAGTTTTTGTGGTACGGCATTCTATTCCTCTCTCTCTCTCTCTCTCTCTCTCTCTCTCTCTCTCTCTCACACACACACACACACACACACACACACACACACACACACACACACACACAAACCCTATTCCACCAAAATGAACATGTTCAACAGTGCTAGACATACCCTATTATACGGTGAGAGGTGGGAAAGCGTAATGCATCCGGCAACTCTGTTGAACATGATTGTTTTTACGGTCCAGGTGGTATGACACGAGGAGGCACAATGGACATACTGACTGATCTTCACATTTTTTAACACTCTACACTCATTCACCTGTCAATGTTATTGTGGCCCTGAGGTCCTTTCTCATGTGTGTCTTGTCAAGGGTGCATTCTGCAAACTATTTTTATGGACGAATTGCACTACCACATTGAACTGCACAGATGAAGTACTCTCAGAACAAAAAGATATTTGGCAAATGTACTGGCCTACCTGTTCAGCCACTTTAAATCTCATGAAGCTCATGTGGGATGCACTAGGGATATATACTGCAGCACATCCAGATGCAACAATGACCATCCAGCAACTGTCAACTGCAAAGGAGAAAGAATGGAAAACCCTACAACTCCTTACCAAAATTGTGGCCAGATTGGGAGCACTTTGCACACTGTGCACTGCTGTCTGTTGATCCCACACCCTATTGAAAACCATGTCCTGCTGTTTGTAATGTCTATGGAACAAGTGTTATTTCTGTTTGTCTTATTGTGCAATTCTTTCAGTTACTTTCTGTACTATACTGTAGCAGTTCTTTCTATGTACGGTCCACGTTTCATCAATACATCACGCAAATTTTATTTTCATCCTTATGTTTTGCGTAGGGGTGTAAGCCATGAAGGGATTTAACTGTGAATAACTTTCTTATTTATTCTTCTCTCCATTCCATTGTTTCAAATTCTGACAGGAAAGATCAATGAGAAATACCATTAAATAAAGTAGTTTAATAAATTGGATTAGATATGACAAACATATGTCTATAGTAAATCATCACAAATGCACTAAAAATCAAAAATATCTGTAATGAACTGCCCTGCAACTAACAAATATTAAACAACAGGTTCCTCCACCAGTCTCTGCTATATTAAACACACATTTATAAAAGAGGAAATCAGAAGCCATATCACGTGAACCAACATGAGTAAATATCTTTAACTAGGGTTGAATTACAGATCTCTCTCTAGTTGGATTTGGTTTCTTTTTCACGTGGTGGTAGTTACAAAAGAAACATTTCCTCAGTTTTGAAAATTGTTGGAAGGATACTAATCCTAATCTTGTTTAAGAAAAGTGCAGCATTTCTTTTTATAGTGACAAGGAACTAAACAATAACTATGAAAGGTATCAAAGTTTTAATTATCACCCAGAAATTATTATGCTACACTGTATCATTGTTGCTTCTTCTGTGCTTTGTGATGAAAATTTCAGTTAATTATATCCTTTACTTTTATTTTAATTTTATTTTATTTTTATAAGGAGTGACAGAAGTGACTGAGGTGGAAGATGGAGAAAACTGTGGCTTATGGTGTGATACAGTTCCTACATCTGAAGAGTAACAGTGTCCAGGAAATGCACAATGAGATGTTGATGTTTATGGAAATGACTGCCTTTCTTATGACACTATTATGAATTGGGAAAGGAATTTCTTTACCAGTCACATGTCCCTGACAGATGAGCCAAGAGCAAAAGTCAGCTGGGAAGGTCATGCTAGAGTTTTTGGGGTCTGTTGAGGAATCATCACAGATTACCTTGTCAAAGGTCAAATCAACACTGGCAGATACTACAGTAATCTACTGGACAAGATATGAGAAAGAACAGGGTATGCTCTTCAGAGGTGTTCGTCTTCTGGCTAACAATGCACCGGTCACAGATATTACAACACAGCTGACATCATGAAAAAATTTCAAAAGTGGTTTAAGACAAAATCTGCAGACTTCTACAATAAAGGCATTTGGATGGTTAAGAAACACTGGAAAAATGCATAAATAGGGATGGTGACTACACAGAGAAGAATTAACAATAAATCAACACAAATCCCGTATCACATTTTTAAGGACGACAATACGAACTTTACGATGGACCCTCGTACTTATTGCTATTAATATATTACCAAAATAATTAGTGGTAGTGGTGCTGGAGGTAATAACTCACCTCCCCCGCATGCACCTACATGTTTCACCCTGCCTCGACCATTCTTAACGCCCCCCCCCAACCCCTCCTCCTCCCTTTCCCTCCAGCACACACCCCTACCCTTACCCCCACCATCCAGTGAACATCACTTTTCACTTTAGTCAGATCTCAGTGCTGGGAGATAGCAGTAGCAACATGTACCTTTTCCACCTGCCCGTCAGCTTCTTAATTTAACTTGGCCACTAATACTCTGAAAGAAATCACTCATTAGAACACATGGTTACTTAGAAAATGCTGTGGAGAAGAAGAGAACTTGCGTACAAGCGGTGAATTGCAATATTGTGAAGTAAAAGATGTTGAAAGTGTGAGTGGGGGAAAAAAGTAGCCAAAGAGAACAGACAAAACAAAATTGTTTTCAAAAACAGACACAGTTGATAGCACCAAAATTGTTACAAATTGCCATACCACTGAATTTGATGTTGCTGCAGATTTTAAATATTTCTAACAAGATCATTGCAGGGATAACATAAAGGAATTTTTAACTTCCAATGTTTGCAATATGTTGGAATGAACAATGGTGCACCTAAAATCATCATGCATTACTGACACAGATTGTAGCATTCTGAACAAGTGGTGATGGACAAATGTACAGTAATCTTACAGAAATGAAACAAATCCATTACAATGTTTTTTTGATTACTGAGATAGCACCGACTTTGTCAGGACAGGACAGGACAGGACAGGACAGGACAGGAAGACTAGACAGGGAAAGACTATACAGAAAGGAAAAGGAAAGGTACAAAAATCTTAGAAAATGTTTAGTTGTAAGAACAGAATTTCCTGAATTCTGGTAGTCAGTGTACAACACAATGCTGAATTAACCAAGCATTTAAAACACTTTGAGGTTTAGTTAAATCACATGGTTTTTCATGTTTTTTCACTCAATTCCATGAGCAAAAATCATAACAAGTCCAGGGTCAACCATCATGTCATCACTCATATGGGTATTGTCACACAGCAAAACTACTACAGCTTGCTTTCCTGGCACCCTCTTACACACGTACTGTTCATATTGGCGACGATTATTTTGCCTAGTTTCCAGAGAACACAGTCCAGGTGGCCAGCGCCGTTCATGTGCATTTTCCATTAAATCATCCACAATATGGGGTGGACAGCCTGACTCTGACAACGTTCGTTTTATCATTGCCTGCACACAAAGCACAAGTGTGTTACACGTTAAATTTATGCAAAACTATTTTTACATTTTTGAAGTAATATTTCTGTACAACTTTAGCTTAATTTGTTTATCATAAGTAGAGGGGCAAGGAAAAACCAGAATCCTACATTGTAACTGCCTAATCCTTTAATTGTATGTCCCTGATAAGAATTTACTACACAAAACAATCAATTGCTGCCACAGCTCCATAAATCAGCCTTTTTCATCTTCCCTTTAACTTCCAAACATGCTTTGATTTGTCACAAAACCAAACACTGTGTTAGCTACACCAAATTTTATTATTATTCTCAATATTAAGACATTAAGTCTTTATTAGGAAGGAGAGGCACACAGTAGTCAGTCGCAATCCGTTAGCTTTTATTATTCTTGCAAATATAAATTTCGGCTATAAACAGCCATCCTCAGTGCATTTTCATTGTATTTCAACAGACTCGTGGCATTTCATGTCACCATATGTTCTTACAGGTGTATACGCTGAAGGACACTGAGGCGGCTGTTGTGTGGCTCTCCTTCCTTATAGTATACGGTCACTGCACACAACAGTTCCTGAGGAATCAAAGTTGCTCAAGTGTTTATTGTAACTGAATGAATTAACTTCAAAAAATTGAATTACAGGTAAGAGAAAAGCTATTCAGTCACTTAAAATATATTACAATATCTTTAGTTGCTAAGAAATATAGTGTATGTTAAAGAAACAAAACACCTTTCTTTCAATGTATCAGTTTCCCTATAAATTACATCAGGCATCAGAAAGAGGCATGTTACTTTTTATATCCATAACAACAACATATTGTCAAACTTACTTTTTATGTAAGTATTCAACCAAAAAAAAAAAAAAAAAAGAAAAAAAAAATCACCGATAAGCTTTATGACCATACCCTTCTTCAGAGCTAACTAAAGCACGTGTGCGCGTGCAGACACATGCACACTTACTCTGTACCCAGAATAAATCAAGTTCATGTTGTATATTTAATGACCTTGCAGACAATATTAACAGGAACCTCAGACATTTTGCAGACAATGCAGTTATCTATAATGAAGTACTGTCTGAAAGAAGCTACATAAATATCCAGTTAGATCTTGGTAAGTTTTCAAAGTTGTCAAAGATTGGCAACTTGCTTTAAATGTTCAGAAATAAATTATGCACTTCACAAAATGAAAAAATGTAGTATCGTATGACTATAATATCAATTAGTACCTATTTGAATCTGCCAACTCATACAAATATCTGGGTATAGCACTTTGTAGGGATACAAAATGGAATCATCACATAGGTTCAGTTGTGGGTAAAGCAGGTGGATGACTTCAGTTTACTCCTAGGACATTGGGGAAGTGAAATCAGTCTACAAAGGAGACTGCTTACAAATCACTCACTCACTCACTCATGCCACCAGTTCGAGAATATTGCTCAAGTGTGTGGGACCCATACAAGGTAGGTCTAACGGAGGATATTGAATTTATACAGAGGACAGAATGAATGGTCACAAGTTTGTTTAATCTGAGGGAGAGTGTCACAGAGATATTGAAGGAACTGAACTGAACTGAACTGAAAGGCTCTTTAAGATAGATTAAACTATCCCAAGAAAGACTATTAACAAAGTTTGTAAACTAGCTTTCCATGACGACCCTAGGAACACACTACAAACTGCTTTGTATCACTCACATAGAGACTGCGAGGATAAGATTAGAATAATTAATGCACACACAGAGGCATTCAATCATTCTTTCCACACTGCATATGTGAATGGAATGGGAAGAAACCTAATAACTGGTGCAATGGGATGTGCCCTCTGCCATGCACTTCACAGTGGTTTGCAAAGTATTAATGTAGATGCAGAAGCCCTCAACTACAGCTACACTGCACACTGTTTTTGAAACTTAAAACAGTGTGATAGGTATTCAAATCCAGAACCCGGCCTTGTATGGCAAAGTTATGGGTTGGAATCTTTGTCTGGCACACAGCTTCTTATGTGCCAAGAAGTTACTACACATTGCATCATTTAGATGAAACACTTCCCTCACGACACATATCTGGAAATATTACTACTCCAGCAATGTTACAAGATATTCACGAAATCTTTGAACTTTTTGTTCTATATGTCTATCCTAGGAAATGAAATCTATTAAAAGTACAAAACAAACATACCTAGCAATTACTGTAATACTTTCTTAAAAATCCAAAGACTTTTGTTGTATCAATTACATATTACATTTTCTTTCTGCTACAGCATCTATTGCTATTCAGTCAGGTCTAATTTTTACCCTTTGAGACAATTTGTCTCGCAGAGATTAGAGCGCTGATGTACTTACTTTCTTGTTGTGCACCATGGGAAAGGGGAGACCATTTTTCCATATTGCCCCAAAGTTGTTCCTTGTTTAGTCCACTTTTAATGTTTCGATGCATAAATTTTCTTTCAATAAGGTCTTTTCCTGATAAACTGTCCAAACCATACCATTAGTTCAGGATATGCAATTTGTGTGCTTGTTATTTCATCAACAGTCAATATTTCTGAGCCTCACATTGTAGGTTTAGCTGTCACTCTGTGTGTTCTCTTCCCTCTTGAGTACCTTCCCATCACCACTTCAAGAGCCCGTTAAATCTCCTGTTAAGTGCTCATAAAATCTGTTACGCCTGTATCAATTTTTACAGTTCTTCATAATCATGATATGTGACTTTCTCTCCCTAATGGCAGATTCTTTAATAATACAATTTGACAGTTTCCACCCTGAGGGTCATATGAAAGCTTAACTTCTGTTTTGCTTTGGTTAGTAGGTATGCTGCAGATTCCTAAGAAAGTGTGTCAGCTCTGGGGCAGTGAGAAGCAATCACTTGCAACATTATTTAAAATTAGTGAAAACTTCTGTATAGAACTACTGTATGTTCAATAGCAATTTTTTAATTTCTTTAATTGTTTATTTTATAAACACTGGGACTGCAAATCAGATATTAGTAGTGCACAGGAATTCAGCTAGTTTTAGCCAGTTATTTAGTCTCAGTTCTGCAGACTTCCATAAGTTCGATAGCTTTAATGTCTTCAATTCTTACACCTTGTTACCTAAATCTGTCTACTAGTTACAGGTGTATAGAGACTGTGCTTGTTGTGTGTGGATGTAGAGGAAACTGGCCAAAGCCAGCAAATCATTAGAACCTGCAATTGCGGTGGTTGTCAGGCTTGAAGACTACTGTCCATTGCTGTGGCACCAATGTGGCAGTCTTGGCATCTCTTGTGTTAATATCACCCAGCTGGTGTGCTTTCCGATGCAGCTAGATTGGCTGAGGGCAAAAGGAAGACACTGGCTGATTGCTAATATCGAGGAAGACAGCAAATGCTGGCTATACTGCTATCCCTGTGCATCTTAACAATAGATATCAGGTGTTGCCAAGTGCTATCTCACCAATCTGGATTGGACCTTATCTTCCTATGAGGTTCCCGGAGGGAAGGATGCCTGTTATTGGCAGCTCACAAGACTGACAATGGGAGCCTCTCAGAAATTACAGCTTGACCAGGAAGGGTGTGCAGTATGGACTTCATGTGCTTCCTCGAAGTCTTGTCTGAGATGTGTAAGCAGCTCTGGATGGATGGATGGTTGGGTGGTTGACCGATTGGGGAAAGGGAGGATGGGAGGGTACAGAGCTTAAGCAGTGAGGGCATCCATTCCTCATGCATGGGACAGTCCCTTTGGAGTTAAGTGATATCAGTCAAAAAACGGAATTGTGACAGAATGTAGAGTGGTAAAACTAAAGCATTGAAAGCAATATTCATGCCAGAGATGAGAAGTAATTGTGTGAGAGAAAAGTCTCTGGATTATGCTGAACTGCAGGTCAGATAGCAGACGAGCCCATTCCCTGAAACCATCTGAAGCAAGAGGCACCTTCCCAATATCTGACCACCAACAGCCTGTTGCTGGTATAAGACAGTAACTGAATGCATAATTCCTTCCAGTTGGGTGAAAATAAGATCATAAAGTATAAGTAAAAAGGCTAAAAATGTGATTAACACTACTAGAACTGACAATAGTAAAATATGGTGAGAGAAATAATCAGGTCACTAGGTAGGTGCAAGCAGCTGAGTGTCTTCTAGGACAATCACCCACCTATCCATGATGCATTATAGTCACACAGTTAAAGATGGGAACAGAGCCCATTTTCTTGGCAGAAGCATAAAATCCTCTTTAACTATTCTTTCTCATCATTAACTAGTATTAAGGATAAGGAATTATTAATGTCTTGCCTTCACTGGAGTACTATATTACGAAGAGGTGGTACTGCAGAAGAAAGAAAAAAAAATAAAAAAAAAGAAAAGAAAAGAAATGATGAGGGGTGAGTTAGGAAATAAAGGATAGCTGCATCTGAAAGCAACTAGAAATAATAAAGAGCGTGTGACCAGAGTGGCTGGCAGAGGAGGTCGGGTCTAGACACCCCACCTCCGCTTTCACCATCAGACCCAGTATGCAGCAAGAGGTACACCAACCCCAACCATCTCACTCCTGCCATGAAATCAATTTAAAACATTATGTTCTGATGGGGAGATAGTGATTGGTAGTATTACATGGTGACAAGGACAATACTGATCAGACATAGTGACAAGGACAATACTGATCAATAGGGTTGAGTTACTAGAAATTAAAGCTCAGTCGAGGGGATTCTGCTAAATAAAATTATGCCTCTGTTAATTGCTATCAGCTCCACCAAAAAATCACTACACGTTCCCAGAAAATAATGTTGCTCCTCAATGTGTGGAGATGTGAAAGCAAATTCTCTTCTGTCCATAGTTTTAGAGTTGTCTGTGTGAATGATGGTTATCAGTCTGAAATTCCTAAACAACAGAGAGAAATAGACATGGAAAGTGCAGGGGTGGGGGGGGTGGGGGGGGATGGGGGGGATGGGGCAACCAAGTTTAGTGTCCTTGAATGAGACAGATCCTAATCGATGGTCTGGGAACTAACGAGTGTCTGGGAACCAACCAATGAGACTAGGAACTAACAAGGAGTGCCTGGGAATACACAAGAAGTACATTCTAAAAGGGGGCTAAGTGGACATCTCAGCAGAGGGTCTCTAGACACATTCCATCTGGGAAAGAAACCCAGTGGTGATTATCATGGCACCAACATGTCTTGAATGGAAAAGGAATTCAGTAAGTCACATGACTATGAAATTATTGTATGCTGATTGAATAAGTGATCAAGAATTGGTACTGTTAGAAATGAAGAAATAATATAACTGCTTCTACAAAGAGACTGTCTACGAGACAGAACGGAAGCTGCCAGTGAATAGTCTTCATCAAAGATGATGTACTAGACCCAATATCTGCAAAGTAAGTGCTGCTAAGCCATAAACCTGGAAATCATAGTCCAGCCAAGATGAGACTACAGCCCAGTAAACATGGAACAGTAGTGCAACCTGCATCCCAAGAAAGATGGGTGAGGAAACAGATAATGCCAAGGTTCCATACACAGTCTTTTGTTGACAAATATGGGGCAGCAATGCCAGCTTTCTATCAAAATGAAGTCTTAAACATCTGTACTCACACAGAGTTCTGATTCCAGATGAATCGGGGTACAATGACAGGAAGGCATGACCCCTGTTTTCTTGGGAGAAAGCTGGTAGCCTTTGGATAGGGTTTAAGTGAAGACTCCTCAGATGTCTCCTTGAAGCAGACATTCAGCAAAGGCTACAGATTGGGAGTTAATACAAAAAACGTTGACGTACAGCATGTGGGTAAAAAAATGAGAGACTATATGGAAGCCTGAGGGAAGCTGTCCTTCTGAATCTGTGGGGAGCTGAATGACATACCAACATTAACCTGCCATGATAGGAGGGATAGAAACTAACAAAAATCAGTAGCACAAACTGGCACTGTCTTTGGAGGAAAAAGATTGATAGGGAGACATGAAAGCCAATCACGGAGGGGAAGAGAAATGTGATGGCACTAAGAGGTATTGTACACCTTATGTATGTCGAAAGAGACTGTAATTAGATGTGTGTGTTTAGAAAAATGCATTTGGCTTGTTTTCTTGAATCTAACTAGATAATTGATTATGGATCATCCTGTCCAGAAAACACACTGACAGGGATATAAAATGACTTAGGTGGGTTCGTGTACCATCATTAGAAAGATACAGATTGAGACCCCAAAAAATTGGTCAATCAGAAGACCCTTGGCATTGAAATATTGAGCAGGAGGAAAAAGGTGGCAGGGGAAGAACTGTCAGATTTAGGTATGGAAGTGACCTGCCCAGAGATAAATAGACATTGCAAATGGTGATTGCTGGAGCCATTTGCACACCCACTGCTTTTGCTTCCCATGTTATACCGAGCATGACACTCCTTGACAACATTTGACAATTCGTACCGAACCCTCCAGATGCTCTCTTGGGGCCCGAACAACACTGACAGAAGGCAGAGTAGTCTCATAGGTTTGGAAAATGGTCATTGTTGAACAACAAAGATTGCAGAACAGGAGGAAATTATTATTATTATTATTATTATTTCTTTACTTTCTCAGACGTTAAGTCTGGTTAAAAATGGAAAGTGACGCGGACCTTGATCAAGCGTCACTTTCTTTTTAACTGTATGGTATATGTTATATTGCATTTAGGAACTTTCGGGTAATTGAACATGTATCAATAATTACAGATTTCTGTAGTTGTATGTATATGTTTGGATGTAGCTGTATTGCATTGATGTACTGGTGGATATTGTGTGGTATGACTCCTGTAGTTGATAGTATTATTGGTATAATGTCAACTTTATCCTGATGCCACATGTCCTTGACTTCCTCAGCCAGTTGGATGTATTTTTCAATTTTTTCTCCTGTTTTCTTTTGTATATTTGTTGTATTGGGTATGGATATTTCGATTAGTTGTGTTAATTTCTTCTTTTTATTGGTGAGTATGATGTCAGGTTTGTTATGTGGTGGTGTTTTATCTGTTATAATGGTTCTGTTCCAGTATAATTTGTATTCATCATTCTCCAGTACACTTTGTGGTGCATACTTGTATGTGGGAACATGTTGTTTTATAAGTTTATGTTGTAAGGCAAGCTGCTGATGTATTATTTTTGCTACATTGTCATGTCTTCTGGGGTATTCTGTATTTGCTAGTATTGTACATCCGCTTGTGATGTGATCTACTGTTTCTATTTGTTGTTTGCAAAGTCTGCATTTATCTGTTGTGATATTGGGATCTTTAATAATATGCTTGCTGTAATATCTGGTGTTTATTGTTTGATCCTGTATTGCAATCATGAATCCTTCCGTCTCACTGTATGTATTGCCTTTTCTTAGCCATGTGTTGGATGCATCTTGATCGATGTGTGGCTGTGTTAGATGATACGGGTGCTTGCCATGTAGTGCCTTCCCTTTCCAATTTACTTTCTTCGTATCTGTTGATGTTATGTGGTCTAAAGGGTTGTAGAAGTGGTTATGAAATTGCAGTGGTGTAGCCGATGTATTTATATGAGTGATTGCTTTGTGTATTTTGCTAGTTTCTGCGCGTTCTATAAAGAATTTTCTTAAATTGTCTACCTGTCCATAATGTAGGTTTTTTATGTCGATGAATCCCCTTCCTCCTTCCTTTCTGCTTAATGTGAATCTTTCAGTTGCTGAATGTATGTGATGTATTCTATATTTGTGGCATTGTGATCGTGTAAGTGTATTTAGTGCTTCTAGGTCTGTGTTACTCCATTTCACTACTCCAAATGAGTAGGCCAATATTGGTATAGCATAAGTATTTATAGCTTTTGTCTTGTTTCTTGCTGTCAATTCTATTTTCAGTATTTTTGTTAGTCTTTGTCTATATTTTTCTTTTAGTTCTTCTTTAATATTTGTATTATCTATTCCTATTTTTTGTCTGTATCCTAGGTATTTATAGGCATCTGTTTTTTCCATCGCTTCTATGGAGTCACTGTGGTTATTCAATATGTAATCTTCTTGTTTAGTGTGTTTTCCCTTTGAGTATGCTATTTTTCTTACATTTGTCAGTTCCAAAAGCCATATTTATATCATTGCTGAATACTTCTGTTATCTTTAGTAATTGGTTGAGTTGTTGATTGGTTGCTGCCAGTAGTTTTAGATCATCCATGTATAGCAAATGTGTGATTTTGTGTGGGTATGTTCCAGTAATATTATATCCATAATTTGTATTATTTAGCATGTTGGATAGTGGGTTCAGAGCAAGACAGAACCAGAAAGGACTTAATGAGTCTCCTTGGTATATTCCACGCTTAATCTGTATTGGCTGTGATGTGATATTATTTGAATTTGTTTGTATATCAAGTGTGGTTTTCCAGTTTTTCATTACTATGTTTAGAAACTGTATCAATTTAGGATCTACTTTGTATATTTCCAATTATTATTATTATTATTATTATTATTATTGCTGTTCTGGCAAGTGACAATAATATCCATTGCAGTTCCACTGAATTATTACATTTAGGGTGTCCTGGTTCCACATGAAGAGGTCAAGAGGACATGTAATGGTCCAGGATCACTGTTACCAGTAGGGATGGAAGAACATTGACAAACATAGGTTGAGAATTCAATGATGTGGGGAGAGATCTGGTGCCTCCAAGATCACCTTAGTAGCCTTCTTCTCTCCAGGTTTTTTTTTTTTTTTCTTTTTCTCCCTAACTACTTTAGCCTTTGATTACTTGCAAGGGTTCTGCTATGTGGGTAGGAACTGAAGAGTGAGCATCCCTGGGGCATGCAGTCTGGGGATCCTTCAGCCACAGTATGGTGTCTGGTCAGTGGTCTGTAGATTTCTGGGGAGTAGGTTCCTTAAAGGTAGCACTGTCACAGATAGATGGCAGAGGAAGATGGTGTTTCTCTAGCCAAGTGCAAGAAGACAATGTTTCCGAAGTTGGTGCTGCAGGAACCACAGGTAGGTAGAGCCTACCTCCTCTCTCTCACTCTCACTCTAACTCCCCCCCCCCCCCCCCAAGCAATCACAGGCCCTGTAGACCACACACTGCATCAGCAATCTGCTTCCACCCTACTATCTCTTGCAGTCTCTCTCCACCCTGCAGAAATTCCTAATGCTGCAATGTCCTCCTCTATATCATCTTTCCACCTTGTACGAGGTCGATCCAATGGTCTTGTTGCCTGGAGAGTTCCTTCAAATGCTTTCTTGGTGATTCTGTTGTTTTCCATTCTAGCCATATGTCCAGCCCATTGCAGTCTCCTACTTTACAATTTCTGGATGGTAGTGGGTTGCTTCATTAACTGATAAATTTCATTGTTCTTTCGAATTTTCCATACGTCATTCTCCAACACAGGTCTCCAGATTTTTCTCATTACTTTTCCTCTTTAATTCTTTGTAAGCATCCAGCTTTCTGAGCCGTACAGTATTATAGTATTTGAGAGTTGTAGCATTGCACTTTAGTACCTGAATAGTGTAAATTCGTGTAGTCTCCTTCCGCCGCCAAGCAGTGTCAGCAGTGCGTAAGTAGCAGCATTACTGCATTTACTAGGCAATCTTGTATTTTAATAACAGTTTAAATTTTGTGTCGATTTGTTTGTGCTCTCTGTAGATTAGTTCAGACGTTCTTTGCACAACAGTTTTTAGCATGGATAGGGACTGCAACTGCTGTGTTCGGATGCAAGCTGAGTTGGCATCCCTTCGCTCCCAGCTTCAGGCAGTGTTGGCTTCGGTCACACAGCTTGAGGCTGTTGCCAATGGGCATCACTGTGGGGGGTCCGGATGGGGGTTTGTCGGGGACGGCCAGCTCGTCCCACGCATCCCCCGATCGGACTACGACTGTGATTGCCCGGGATACTGCCCACATTGAGGCTGATCCCTCACCTGTGGTAGAGTGGGAGGTTATCTCGAGGTGTGGCAGGGGACGAAAGACATTCCGGAGGGCTGAACTGAAGGCCTCTCCAGTTTGTCTGACGAACCGGTTTCAGGCTCTGTCTCCGGCTGATACTGATGCTCGGCCGGAGATGGCTGCTTGTCCTGTTCCAGAGGTTGCCCCTCAGTCTGCAAGATCCGGGCAGTCGCAGAGGGTGGGCTTACTGGTAGTTGGGAGCTCCAACGTCAGGCGTGTAATGGGGCCCCTTAGGGATATGGCAGCAAGAGAGGGGAAGAAAACCAATGTGCACTCCGTGTGCATACCGGGGGGAGTCATTCCAGATGTGGAAAGGGTCCTTCCGGATGCCATGAAGGGTACAGGGTGTACCCATCTACAGGTGGTCGCTCAAGTCGGCACCAATGATGTGTGTCGCTATGGATTGGAGGAAATCCTCTCTGGCTTCCGGCGGCTATCTGATTTGGTGAAGACTGCCAGTCTCGCTAGCGGGATGAAAGCAGAGCTCACCATGTGCAGCATCGTCGACAGGACTGACTGCGGACCTTTGGTACAGAGCCGAGTGGAGGGTCTGAATCAGAGGCTGAGACGGTTCTGCGACCGTGTGGGCTGCAGATTCCTCGACTTGCGCCATAGGGTGGTGGGGTTTCGGGTTCCGCTGGATAGGTCAGGAGTCCACTACACGCAGCAAGCGGCTACACAGGTAGCAGGGGTTGTGTGGCGTGGACTGGGCGTTTTTTTAGGTTAGATGGCCTCGGGCAAGTACAGAAAGGGCAACAGCCTCAAAAGGTGCAGGGAAAAGTCAGGACATGCGGGGACCAAGCAGCAATCGGTATCGTAATTGTAATTGTAAACTGTCGAAGCTGCATTGGTAAAGTACCGGAACTTCAAGCGCTGATAGAAAGCTCCAAAGCTGAAATCGTTATAGGTACAGAAAGCTGGCTGAAGCCAGAGATAAATTCAGCCGAAATTTTTAAAAAGGCACAGACGGTGTTTAGAAAGGATAGATTGCATGCAACCAGTGGTGGCGTGTTTGTCGCTGTTAGTAGTAGTTTATCCTGTAGTGTAGTAGAGTGGATAGTACCTTTGAAATATTATGGGTGGAGGTTACACTCAACAACCGAGCTAGGTTAATAATTGGCTCCTTTTACCGACCTCCCGACTCAGCAGCATTAGTTGCAGAACAACTGAGAGAAAATTTGGAATACATTGCACATAAATTTTCTCAGCATATTATAGTCTTAGGTGGAGATTTCAATTTACCAGATATAGACTGGGACACTCAGATGTTTAGGACGGGTGGTAGGGACAGAGCATCGAGTGACTTTATACTGAGTGCACTATCCGAAAATTACCTCGAGCAATTAAACAGAGAACCAACTCGTGTAGATAACATCTTAGACCTACTGATAACAAACAGACCCGAACTTTTGGACTTTGTAAGTGCAGAACAGGGAATCAGTGATCATAAGGCCGTTGCAGCATCCCTGAATATGGAAGTTAATAGGAATATAAAAAAAGGGAGGTAGGTTTATCTGTTTAGCAAGAGTAATAGAAGGCAGATTTCAGACAACCTAACTGATCAAAACGAAAATTTCTGTTCCGACACTGACAATGTTGAGTGTTTATGGAAAAAGTTTAAGGCAATTGTAGAATGTGTTTTAGACAGGTACGTGCCAAGTAAAACTGTGAGGGACAGGAAAAACCCACTGTGGTTCAACAACAAAGTTAGGAAACTACGGCGAAAGCAAAGAGAGCTTCACTGCAAGTTTAAACGCAGCCAAAACCTCTCAGACAAACAGAACCTAAAAGATGTCAAAGTTAGCGTAAGGAGGGCTATGCGTGAAGCGTTCAGTGAATTCGAAAGTAAAATTCTATGTACTGACTTAACAGAAAATCCTAGGAAGTTCTGGTCTTACGTTAAATCAATAAGTGGCTCGAAACAGCATATCCAGACACTCCGGGATGATTATGGCATTGAAACAGAGGATGACACGCGTAAAGCTGAAATACTAAACACCTTTTTCCAAAGCTGTTTCACAGAGGAAGACCGCACTGCAGTTCCTTCTCTAAATCCTCGCACAAACGAAAAAATGGCTGACATCAAAATAAGTGTCCAAGAAATAGAAAAGCAACTGGAATCACTCAACAGAGGCAAGTCCACTGGACCTGACGGGATATCAATTCGTTTCTACACAGAGTACGCGAAAGAACTTGCCCCCTTCTGACAGCCGTGTACCACAAGTCTCTAGAGGAATGGAAGGTTCCAAATGATTGGAGAAGAGCACAGGTAGCTTCAAGAAGGGTCGTCGAGCAGATGCGCAAAACTAGAGACCTATATCTCTGACGTCGATCTGTTGTAGAATTTTAGAACATGTTTTTTGCTTGAGTATCATGTCGTTTTTGGAAACCCAGAATCTACTCCGTAGGAATCAACATGGATTCCGGAAACAGCGATCATGTGAAACCCAACTCACTTTATTTGTTCATGAGACCCAGAAAATATTAGATACAGGCTCCCAGGTAGATGCCATTTTCCTTGACTTCCAGAAGGCGTTCGATACAGTTCCGCACTGTCGCCTGATAAAGTAAGAGCCTACGGAATATCAGACCAGCTGTGTGGCTGGATGGAAGAGTTTTTAGCAAACAGAACACAGCATGTTGTTATCAATGGAGAGACGTCTACAGACGTTAACGTAACGTCTGGCATGCCACAGGGGAGTGTTATGGGACCATTGCTTTTCACAATATATATATAAATGACCTAGTAGATAATGTCTGAAGTTCCATGCGGCTTTTCGCGGATGATGCTGTAGTATACAGAGAAGTTGCAGCATTAGAAAATTGTAGCAAAATGCAGGAAGATCTGCAGCGGATAAGCACTTGGTGCAGGGAGTGGCAACTGACCCTTAACATAGACAAATGTAATGTATTGCGAATACATAGAAAGAAGGATCTATTATTGTATGATTATATGATAGTGGAACAAACACTGGTAGCAGTTACTTCTGTAAAATATCTGGGAGTATGCGTGCGGAACGATTTGAAGTGGAATGATCATATAAAATTAATTGTTGGTAAGGCGGGTACCAGGTTGAGATTCATTGGGAGAGTGCTTAGAAAATGTAGTCCATCAACAAAGGAGGTGGCTTACAAAACACTCGTTCGACCTATACTTGAGTATTGCTCATCAGTGTGGGATCCGTACCAGATCGGGTTGACAGAGGAGATAGAGAAGATCCAAAGAACAGCGGCGCGTTTCATCACAGGGTTATTTGGTAAGCGTGATAGCGTTACGGAGATGTTTAGCGAACTCGAGTGGCAGACTCTGCAAGAGAGGCGCTCTGCATCGCGGTGTAGCTTGCTCGCCAGGTTTTGAGAGGGTGTGTTTCTGGATGAGGTATCGAATGTATTGCTTCCCCCTGCTTATACCTCCTGAGGAGATCACGAATGTAAAATTAGGGAGATTCGAGCGCGCACGGAGGCTTTCAGACAGTCGTTCTTCCCGCGAACCATACGCGACTGGAACAGAAAAGGGAGGTAATGACAGTGGCACATAAAGTGCCCTCCGCCACACACCGTTGGGTGGCTTGCGGAGTATAAATGTAGATGTAGATGGGGCAGATAATAGTGTTGTATATCTTCATCTCTGTGATGATTTGACAAACCTTCGTTTTTGAGTGGGTTGCTTAGTGAGCAGACGTCTTGACCCTGAGGCTGTTGTTTCGTTTATATCCATTGTTGTGATATTTTTACTGTTGAAACATGATCCAAGGTATTTAAATTGAAGAACTTTTCTGAATTAAGAATGTTGGTCAATTTCAAGATAGGGATTTGGGTTTATGACTGCCTATTGCCATATATTCTGTTCTCTCTTGGTTAATCAAAAGCTCCATTTTGCTGGCACTGCGCCCGAGACAGAGATCTGTACATGTCTTTCAGTTCTCCTTCAGTTCAACTCAGCAATACTGTATCATCTGCATAAGCCAGGAGTTTTACTTCACTGTATTCGAATCGGAGACCATTGTATAGATGTAAATTACTCTACTGAACCACTTTCTCTAATGCAAGGTTGACGAGGACACTTGAAAGAGCTTCTCCTTGTCGTAAGCGAGCCTACTTCCACTTTGTATAAATTTACTTGCAAGACTACCAGATGTTGACATCAAGGGAATAAGAGAGTAAATACTAGAGGTACTGGCAAAATTCAATAACACTGGGACAGGATGCAAGCGATTGTAATTTCTCCAAAATTCAAAATATGAGAGCTGATAGAATTTCCTGGAAGTCATGTTCTTTAATTAAAGCAGCACACTTCAGGGCTCAGGGAGGGTGATCGTCTTCAGAACTGACTCAATAGTGGCTATTCACTTGATGGGATTTCACTAAGCAGTTAGCCAGTCTCTACACGTGGGTTGTTTGTACAGAGGGAAGACAAGACATATGCATTGGCATTTAAACCACCACATTGGTGGAGGGAAATACAGTAGACCATGATTTTAAGTTTCTCAGAAAGTGTGTCCACCTAAAAAGTGAGGATGTCTGACAAGCCTCAACATACATAGCGTATGAAATGGATCCCACAAATCTCCT
The DNA here is from genome assembly GCF_023898315.1 of Schistocerca nitens. Taxonomy (NCBI): domain Eukaryota; kingdom Metazoa; phylum Arthropoda; class Insecta; order Orthoptera; family Acrididae; genus Schistocerca; species Schistocerca nitens. The sequence goes on along the minus strand of NC_064618.1, from coordinate 449,506,620 downwards.
AATTTTCATGTCATTCCTCATCTGTCTGCCGCAGAAGGTCCCAGTGAAAATTAAACCCTGTACCCACGAACGTATGAAGTTTTATGATGGCAGGCATGTCATCACATTTCTTGCAAGAGTATAATGCTCAAGACTGGCCAGTTTGTTGTTTTAATTAAGGTCAAACCAGGGGAATAGGTTTTCCCAATGATTTTTTAAAATATTATGTACAAAGAACAGACTTAGTTGGTAAAAAGGACCCTCCATCAGCCTGAGCAAAAACTACGAACTGAAGGGAATAAGTTTCTGCAGTCCACTTTATTTTGCTTTACTCCCATGGCACGACCACCGACGGAAAGTTTTTGGGGTTGTAATGATCTGCACTGAAGCATTCAGTTCTATGTGAAGAGACTGCTGGAACCTCATGGCTGCCTCAAGATAACTTGGGTCTTTTAACGAGGGCTCTCCCCACAGGCACCACCCAGCTGGAGAAATGGTCACCTGGCTCAATGGCCATTAATGGGAGCCCATTATCCCAAATGGACAGGCACCTACTGCCTGGCATGCATGGACAATTAACAGCTTGGGGATCAGTAGGGTATTGGACAACTTTCTTCGCACAGCCTACACTTTTGTAAGAAACTTTTTAAATGTGGAAGACAAATCTGGATGTGGGGCCTAAACATACATAACCAGAATAAGTGGTGTAAAATAAACAAGGAAAATCCATAATCAATTTCTTACACACAAACTAGGTTCTCAACAGGGAATTTGCCCAACAGACTAAGTCTGAGAAGCAGCAGCAGCAGCAGCTGCAAAGGAAAGGAAAAAGTACTGCAACAGCTTGGGGTCCCATACTCTATATGTACATTCACAAGAGTGTGATGAGCCCACTGGGAGGGAACGGGGAAGGAGTGTCTGGAGGCAGCTACTTAATGCAAATGATCAGCTGGCAGCAGAACATGGCTCATACTGATACCTATGATTCTATTGGCTGGGTTTAGAGGCAGTTGGTTAAAGTAATAGTAACTGCTAACCACATTCACAGGGTTAAAACAAAACTTACAATTTGTAACAGCTGCTTCAAGAGCAACTGTGGCCATATATTTTGACGTTAGGTTTAACCCTTAAACCATAGGTATGATCAGTTCTGCAACAATCATGGTTGCATATTATTTGACCTGTGGCATTTGTTAACAGAATTGCAGGGGCTCCATAATACACCAGACATGCACGAGCAGCAGAGAATGGGTGGGGATACACACTGATAGATTTTTAGGTAGGAGCAAAGTCTATGGATAAGCAGCACACCACTGAGCCACAAGCAGAGTACCTATAGCTATAGCCCGCCTGGTTAGCCGTGCGGTCTAATGCACTACTTTCCAGGTGGGAAGACGTGCCAGTCCCTGGCACGAATGTGCCTGGCGGATTAGTGTCACGGTCCGGTGTGCCGGACAGTCTGTGGATGGTTTTGAGGCAGTTTTCCATCTGCCTCAGCGAATGTGGGCTGGTTCCCCTTATTTCGCCTCAATTACACTATGTCGGCGATTGCTGCGCAAACACTACCTCCACGTATGCGTACACCGTAATTACTCTACAATGCAAACATAGGGGTTACACTCATCTGGTGTGAGACATTCCCGGAGGATGGGGGGTGAACTGCTGTAGGCTGTTGTGGGGTTGTGAACCACTGAGGGCTATGGTGGGGACGAAGCCTCTCCGTTGTTTCTAGGTCCCTAGTTCCATGCAATACAATACCTATAGTTGTTATGCAACAGCAAACACCACTTCAGGCCATAAATAAAACTAAATATTAATTAGCTGCAGAAATGTTCAGGATTAGGTCTTGAGGCATATTCTCATTTATGAGTGGCAACAATACACACAGTGCTTTGAATACGAAGTTGGGTGAAACCAGAGTTATAAAGCACTCACATATTAAATGCTAAATAGAGTGTAACCATAATGAACAAACCATTAGTCATACCCAGGAAATTTCTCACAACAAGATGTCACACTGCCTCTAATCTTGATAATAGTCTCAATTCAGAGAGAGAGAGAGAGAGAGAGAGAGAGAGAGAGAGAGAGAGAGAGAGAGAGAGAGAGAGAGAGGGGGGGGGGGGGGGGGGAGGTCACGGTCACAAGCTTCTTCACGTAAGCCACATTCAGCTGCAACTTCTCACTGATTATTAATTCCTGCAGAGCTATCAAACTGAGAGGGTGCTGATTGCTATGCTTCATCCAAAGTTCTAGATATCCCCCAACATTTTCAATGTGATTAACACTGGGTGACTTAACAGGCAAATCAATGTTCAACAGAATGCCCGAGTGCTCATCGGACGAGGAATGTAAGTGTGCAGACCTGTTAACAGAGGTATTATCTTGAAGACAGGAGTGCCCACACTATACTCATCATGATGAAGGAGAAAGGGCAACCCTTAGCCACTGAGGAAGTTTAAAAGCATCCTGGTTCACATTCATAATAAGACTGAACGAATCAGTCGATATTACGTCTTTAGAAGACTGAATAAATCAGTTGATGCCATGTCTTGATACAAAAGAAACCCCCAAAACACCATGGACTCACCCTTGGCCCGAACCACATCCTCACACATTGTAGATTAAATTTATCACTAACCAAATGTTGAAAAACATCCATATTTATGTTTATGGTAGTCTGAATGAGTAGGTTCAAAACACTGTAAGAAAACCTGTGGGTTAAACAACTCTTTAGTTATTTAAATACTTGACATCTAGCGTAATTAGAAATTAGGCACAAAACATGTGCCCAGTCAGCTACTTTGTGTGTGGCCCACTTTTAACACTATTATCAATATTAGCTATATTTGTCTTATTTAACTTCTGTATCACCAAGTTCTTTGATGTAACACCTCCGTAAATGTTTTATTTATTAATCATGTCAATTTATGTCAATGTAACTAATCTACAGATATAACAATATTATGAGAAGGAAAGCTGCTACTTACTATATAGTGGAGATGCTGAGTCGCCGATAGGCACAACAAAAGTACACTCACAATGAAAGCTTTCGGCCATTAAGGCTTTTGCACGAGTGTGTGCGCGCACGTATGTGTGTGTATTGTTGACGAAGGCCTTAATGGCCTAAAGCTTTAATTGTGAGTATCATTTTGTTGTGCCTATCTGCGACTCAGCATGTCCGCCATATGGTAAATAGCGACTTTCCTTCTCATAATATTGTTACATTCCATCCTGGATTTTCCATTGTTTAATCTACAGATGTAACTTCAAAAATAATCTTCTGTAATAGAATGTAAGTATTAAAACTTTACCTATTGGTTCATGCACATGGAAAGTAGGTTTGTAATCATGAAAAACTGACGGAAGTCCATCTGTAACAAAACTGGCTTGGCCGTAATAGAAAAGGTGGATTTGGCAGTCAAATTGCAAGACTTATTTGAGGCAAGAATTAGCTGGTGGCTAGAAGGCAAAATGTTCACATCTTGTGAACTGAGCAATGCAAGAAGAAAAGCAAGATTATAATACAGCCTTGGATGTAGAAGTAATTTGGCTTATTATTCCTAGCACACTTCGGTTAGCTCTCTAGTACAAAAATATGATGCTCAGAAGAGAATTACAGTGTTTGTTACACAGCAAGAGCTGTGGACACTTTTCCTGCTGTTTCTGAACAGCCACAGATCAACACTGCCACTACCTTCATCTCAATGAATCAGTTGAGTACTGTATAATTACATGGACTAGTTTTGCAGTTTCCTTTTCAGTAATAAGCTGGTGTTCTTCAAACTTTGTGTTGAACACACCTGTATTTTACCATAATCATTTACCTATGCAGGTTCCTGTCCCAAGTGCTACAATATTGCCAAGTATCTTATTTTATTGAGCTGAAAAGTATGAGGTTCAGCCAAAGGAAATCTGGTCAGTACGTCCATGTTTGCCTTACATGTAAGGTGGCAGGTATGATGGCACCATCTACTGGTAGAGAGACTGATGCGTGCACACTGTTTGATGTTGCATAGTGCCAGTGTTGTTTCATGCTGAAGAGAAGGTGGTCACACAAGTTATTGTCCACTACCGAACATGCAGGTGAGTAAGCAGGAACGAAGAGTGATTCGATATTTGGCAGCAGAGGTAGTTGGAGGCTGTGAAATGTATTGATGGATGAAGGCTGTGTATGGTGAGTACAGTCTGAGTTGTTCACGTGTTGTGGAATGGCGCAAATGATTCCTTGAGGGGCCCAGAGTCACTGGAAGATGATGCTCGTCCTGCACAGGCTCATCATGTCATCACACCGGAAATGGTTGTGGAAGTGAATGCTTTAGTCTCTGACAACCGCAGAATCACCATGGATGAGATCCATCGGTGTTTGGACGTCTAAAACAAGCTATTCGCGGATATTGATTTGCAATGGATGACTGAGTGAGAGACTGGGTTCAGGCCTGGATCCGGCAGCAGCCTACTAACTTCTTCAAGGATGGAATCGACTGGCTAGTGTCGCAATGGGATAAATGTGCCAACAGTTTCGGTGACTATTTTTGAATATGTGTACTGTGTATAACTCCAATTTTGAGTTAAATCTTAACAGTTACTTTACACTAGTGACCAAGTTTCATTTGAATTCCCCTAATAATTTTAATAAATGTTGACTACAGTTAATAAACTTTGTTGAGTAGCAAATTTCATAACTATTTAGTGAGCCTAAATTTTGAAGTACTCCTCATATTTCATAAAATGTTTCACCAAAGTACAATTGCCAAGAAAAGATTTAAAGTATTCAGTTTAAAGATTGTTCTTATTGAAATCTCAGTACAGTATTACAGTTACCTGCAAAAACTATAATGATAGTTACTGGCCAGTAGACTTCGAAGGTCCGGCATAAGTATTAATTACTGTGCAAGTCTGGAAGAAACAGTGTTTATAATTTCATGTGTATATAATTAGTGTTTCTCATGTTGTGTTGTGACTAACATATTCAGCCTTGAGCTGTGTCTAATGATAAGATTTGTGTCCCAGCCCCTTGCTAATTGTTGAGCCAGATTTAAGTTTCATATTACAACTACAGCATTAATGAGTTGCACTTGCCAGTTCCTTAACTTTTGTGTGCTAAGATAACTGGCTACAACTATTCAAACTATACTAAATCCAGGTACCACACGTTCAGTCTGAGCTAAACGGTATAAGAAAGTGAATGCTCCTCGAGAATAAAAATAGTAATCAGACTAGAGTGTAATTACCTGAAAACCATATCAATGACAGTATTTTCCAATGACTAAGCTGATAAAAGAACTTCTTGTCAATGTTGCCTCACCATCAGTAATTATTTACCTACATTACTCATTAGGTTTCTGCTTTAATATTAAGTGTTGCTGAGAGCCAGCTGTTGTAAAAATAGTTACATATTCCTTCTGTTGTTCACACCAAACTACTGTTACATTGCCTGATAAATTACGCAACTGCTTATTTGCAATACATAATTTCAGAATCGAGTGCAGTCAATCCCAATAGTTAACCTTTATGAACAGTGCTAGTACTTGATACAACTTTGCCTAATTAGGCTGGCGACCATTTCCTTTATTACTAATAAAAGTTTGGTTCAACTCCCATTTGTTCTGCTATTGCTTCCTTTCAGTAGAAATAGTATCAAGAAATGAAATTCAGTCTGATACCTTACCTGTCAAGCAGTCATGACCTTTCCAAATCCTTTCACACAAGTAACATTATGGTTTACTGCATATTTAGTAAGAACCAGTAGTGTTATAAACTGAACACATGCAGCTTTATGTATTACTGTTTGCAATTGATTTTTGCAGATACCCAAATCAAAATGTCCATGCATGCAGTTCCCTTTATGACGAAGCAAGCTGCAATATTTTTACTTCCCGTCTTGTTTTGCCATCTGCTTCCTTAAAATTCATATTTTCATTTTTGACTAATTACCTTTAACATACATGAGTATAAACTGCATCTTCATAAACGAGAAAGATTGGCCCTCAGTTTTCCAGAATATAACACCAGATCTAATTTTGTGCATAGTTTTATGTATGTAATTAATCTTATAATTTATTTTGACTATTCCTAGTTAGTAACTTTTGATATAGGGTGAAATCAGTAATTGTTTCGTTACTTAAATTCTATAGTTAACATATAAACAAATATAAATTCTGTACTAATTATAAAAATTTGGAGGAACAACTAATAGTATTCTTAAAGGATCTATTTGGCTCTATTCAAAAACATGTTAGCAAAGCCAGTCCTTAATTCCAAAGTAATTAATAGTTTTGTCAAAAGTATTGTTGGTGTAGCAATGTGTGTTAATTTCAACATTTAAACAAATAATTTGGCCTAACTCTCGTGCTAGAAAAAGCTGTGAAAAACAAACTATCCACAAAGTACATTACGTTTTGGAATTAAAAATAAAGTATTGGAAATTTTTTTTATTATATACAGATGAAAGCCACACTTAAAATACTACTATTCTACATAGTTGCCATTTAAATTAAGGCACTTATCGTAGCGATGGACGAGCTTGGAAATTCCTTCGTCGTAAAATTCGGCCGCCTGTGCCTTCAACCACGTGGTTATCTCTTCTTGAAGCTGTGCGTCGTCATCAAAACGCTGCATAGCCAACCACTTCTTCATTGCTGGGAATAAGTGGAAGTCGCTCGGTGCCAGGTCGGGACTGTACGGCAGATGAGGAAACAACTCCCACTTAAAAGATTCGAGAACTTCACGAGTGGCATTTGCCGTGTGGGCCCAGGCGTTGTCGTGAATCAGCAAGATCTTTGAGCCCAACTCTCCCCTGCGCTTGTTTTGTATTGCTCTTCTGAGGTTGTGCAGAGTTTGGCAATACCTTTGAGAGTTTATTGTAGTGCCTCTTTCCATGAAATCCACAAAAATCACACCTTTTCTGTCCCAAAAGAAGAGGTAACCACGCGGTTGAAGGCGCATGCGGCTGAATTTTACGACGAAGGAATTTCCAAGTTCGTCCATTGCTACGATAAGTGCCTTAATTTAAATGGCAACTATGTAGAATAGTAGTATTTAAGTGTGGCTTTCATCTGTATACAATAAAAAAATTTCCAATACTTTATTTATTTTTAATTCCAAAACGTAATGTACTTTGTGGATAGCCCTCGTATGCAGTTAACTGAAGGAGTTAAGTTTCAATTGTAATTTCTGTACATTAAACATCCAACAATGTATACTTTCAGTGCCTATTATTGTGATGATATAATATACGGGCTCGCTTTTTGGTCCCGAGACAGTCAGTCCATGGCCGAGTTTCATACAAGAAACCTGTGTTGGTTAGAGAAACAATAATGCATCAACCTAACCATGAAATAAGTGTTACACCAATAGACCATGTATTAATGCAATGACAGTGTGTTCAATTTATCTGAAAGATTGAAATCTGTGGTTAGGTTTTTACTGCTCATAGATTTTAGACAGTAAACTATTGTAGCAGTATGTTGATTTTTGGCTGCAAACTATTAATGAGGCTTATCAAAAGTTAAACAATAGTGCACTGGTCATATAACTGTGTATTACTGGGGGGTTGTGAACAGTGAAAGTAAAGAACTGTTAAACGCAGATGTGCACGTGTAGGCTACATCATTTAAAATAGCGAATGTTTAAGTTCCACACCCCTCCCATTTTTCAGCCAGTGTAGCAACGCAGTACATTAACATCAAGGACAATCAATCAAGCAGGCAAACGTCACACCTTCACAATGCTTGCTTGGAAAGTGGTTGAGATGAATCTGCTTAGCAGTAATTTCAGTCATATTTGAAACCAATTACCACTGCAAGGCAAAGCACTAGCTTCCCAATCCTGTCACTCAGAATTCTCTTAGGACCAGTGCTCATATGCAGTGTTAGATAACTGCGACTTGAATACCATCCCCTGTAGACACACTAAGTCAATGCTGATACACCAACAAATCAAGCAATTTCACTCTCAATGTAGTCCTGCACATGTCTAAACATGGCAGCTGCTGCTCTGTCACATCTCCACATCAATCCATCTTATAGCAATTATTTATACAATCAACTGACTCCACTCCACTGTCCTCACATTAGAGGTGGAGCGGCACATGACACCTGGTACCAGTTCAACACCATTCACACAGCACTCCATATTGACCAGTCTGCTTTTTCAAGGTGTGATCAATATTTTGCCCTGGTAGTTTATTTTGGTAGGATAAGCTTGACACTAATGGTAGACATATTTCTACTTCACAAGTGTGATGGCAGAAAGGTAAGAAGCTATGTGGGCAGTCAGTGGCCAGAGACAGTGGTCATGTGGGTGAGAGTTGTGTTAGAGTGAACGAGTGCCTGTTTTCTACTGCACAAGAAGGTCTTTACAGGTGTAATTTTTGTTGTTGTTGTTGTCTGTAACTCATTGTGTCCTCTATATGATGAGTAGCATTCTACCCTTTTCATAACATTGTCATTTTTCATCCTGTGTTTTCCACTGTCTTATCCCTTCTTTTAGTCATGTTGTGCCAATGACGTATTTTTTAACCCTGCTTTATATTAGATGGGACTCTTGCAGAGAACCTTTACACCAAGAGTACAGAACTCCACTCTGAACACTAGCAAAGGAGGCAAAAACCTGCATGGTATGTATTTTTGTGTCTCGTATTGACATTATGTAGCTCATTGCTCAGCTGAAACTGACTTTTATTGACAGCAACAAATCCCATTAAGGAGCAGATGAATTGGGGTAGTGAGTAAGAATTCCAAGATCCTTAAAAAGGCTTCTGGAAGATGTGTGGTTATTTGTTTTACAGAGTATTCTTACTGCTCGGTTCTGATGAATGAACACTATTTACTTTTGATACACTGCCCCAGGAGGAAGTTCCATAAGACAATGGAGAGAAAATATGTAAAATAAGGCAACATATCTGTCATTAGAACCATCTCTCTGTGTATTGATCTAAGGCCAAAAAAATGGTAACCGAGTCTCCTGATAAGTTTATCTGTGTGTTAATCCCATGGAATTCTAAAGAAGTGTTTCATTTAGAGTATGATCATTAAAGTTACTTCTGGTTCTAACAAGCAATTTTTTTTTTTTAATTGCATAATACGTGTCTTTGTGAGATTAAGTCTTACACTATTAGCTATGAATCACTTGTAGGCATCTTCAGCCATCATATAAGCCATGGGTGGGCAACAGTATAGGCACATGGGTCACTTTGTGGAAGCAGAGGTCAGTGGATGCATTAGTTAACTCTCCACTTTAGAAAAGGTATAAATTGTTACATAAAAATTCTGAATGTCTTGGTAGGCTGCAGAAAAAACCATTAGCAGACCACAGGTGGCCTGTGGGCTGCTATTCACCCACATTTGGCTATGACTGTGTTTGGACCCTACATTTGTATAATCATCTCAGCAAACACTACAGTTTCTAACTGCCCTTTAACATCATAATATCATTTATGTAGGTTACGACCAAGAGTGGTTATATTACTGATCATTATGGGACACCTATTCTGAAGTTATTTTCATGGCTGCAATACAGTCTGTCAAACAGCCCTGCTGCTTTCTGTTATGAAGAACACCTTTGTCCCTGCAAGGGAGATTGCATTAATAGCATAAAATTTTGTGACCCACATAATCTAAGACTGACAAAGTTACAGAATATTCCAAATGGATAATTTTTCCTTGTGTAATTGTGTCAGAACTTCAGTTGCAAGTTTCTGTATGAAAGAGAAACAGAAGCAGTTCACAAGAGTCCCCCCCCCCCCCCCCCCCAACTAAATGAGTTAGTATTCTGTCAATTCTTGGTGCAGTAAACTTGATTACAACAGCAATTAATATATGATCAGAAAGTATAACTTTAGACCAAACACCCTTGTTTGTTTGGTCTGCAGCCATTACAGCCTTCTTCTTCTTCTTCTTCTTCTTCTTCTTCCACTTACTGTCTTAGCAGGAGCTTTCTCAAACAGTTTTGAAAAGACTGTAAAGAGTGGAATGGGTTTGACATTGAAGATGGCTCAATTATCTCTAGCTGCTTTGTTCATTTACAACTTCCAGAAGCCAGTAAACAAGTTTATCCACTTTCAGAATCATACAATACAGTTCTGCAGTGTCCTACAGTACACAAAATGTGTTCATATAAAAAATTTGAAAAGTTGTTTGAGTAAGCAGCACTCCGTACATAGCTGGGTGTTACCACAGCATATTTAAGTCTGTCAGACATGTGACATGAGTCACTGACTGATTAGAATGGTAACTTGAGGATAATCATTTCAAGTCAGTGTAAGTTTCTGCCAGAAACACCATCATAGTCAGCAGACGTACTCCTTTTTAGCGCTCTGGTTAATTTTTTAATCTTATTATGGGTTGTATTTTTCATACAATAATGTCTGCAGAAGTAAATCTAATGCCTGTGTGCTTCGTTGTGTATTAGTGGGTGGCACATTTTCTGCCACTGTGAGGAAGTAATCACTGAATTTGGTGGCTAATGATTTGAAAGCAATACCATTTCTGCCAAAGCTACTTTTGGTGGGTTCAGTTTCATTTGTTTTTTTTTTTAATTTTGTGATTTGTCTCAATCTTGCGGTGTTTTATTTTTGAGCATAGTGCACGAGTTTCACTTCTTAACAACAGACTGGAGGCTTTTACAAAACAATAATGGATTTTCAATTCATCATCACTGCAGCTCGTTCTCTTAATTAGGTAAAGCTCTCTCTTCCTAACACAAGGCACTTTAATCCCACAAGCTATCCATTACTGCTTCAGCTCCAATTTACCCTTATTTGCTTCAGGGGGACAGGAGATGAAAAAACACTATCTGAACATGTTGAAGAAAGAGTTAAATTTATGTCTACACTATCTGCTTTGTAAATTTCTCTCCAGTATTCTTTCAGTTGTTACTTTGTAATCACTGATAAAGATTTGACCAGCATGGTCAAATAAAACACTGGTTTCACAGCAAAATCACTAGAAGAGGTTGGTTGTATCTCACTGATCTCAATCTATTGTAGAATTATGAAACATTGTGTGTTCATGCATGATAACTTTTCTGGAGGCCAAATAACTCACGTATGAATCAACTTGGTTTCCACAAACACCAACTATGTAAAATCCAGTTTGCTTTGTTCATTTACAGCTTCCAGAAGCCAATAAACACAATACAGTTCTGCGCGGTCCTACAGTACACAAAATGTGTTCATATAAAAAAAAAAATTTGAAAAGTTGCTTGAGTAAGCAGCACTCCGTACATTGTTCTTTATCTGGAGGCATGATAATGTGAAGTAGCATTCACTGTACGTCGAGGTAGGACTGATATTATTCATGAAATTTATATATAATCTGGCAATAATGTCTGTAAATCTATGAGGTTATCAACAAAGGATATTTGTGTGACATTGTTAAAAAATTGTTATAAAATACAGGATCTGATGCAAGACTGGCAGCTTACACTCAACAAATTTAAATTAATGAGCTGAAATTTATGAAAAATCCCCAGTATTGTTCAATTCCACTTGGTAATTACTCACATAAATTCATAACGGGGAGTACATTCATACACAACTGGTTTACAGGTTTGAGCAATGCATATTTTTCAGTAAGCAATCTATGGAGAAATAAATATTTGTCTTCCTCTGGAACCTGCAAGGATTCCTTCTTATTTACTCCAACTAACACTTATGCATCTCCCTTTGTATAGATGTAGCATTAATCTTGACATCATTTCCTGACACATTTACATCAGGTATAACCAGTGGTACCATAATGTAGCAGACCAGCTTGCTCCCTTGTAGTTGTGATGGTATATCTGATTACCTTTTAAAACAATATCTGCCACCAAGTATCTTGTCCTCTGTCAGATATAAGAAACTGCTTTTTACTTCAGCAAACTTCCCAAAAATTTTCAAGGCAGCAAAAGTTGTTCCACTCTCTAAAAAAAGGTGAAATGAGTGACGTTAATAAGTAGAGACCCATTTTCATCTTATATCAAACATATGAACAGTTCTTGAAGAAAACATTATGTGGCCATATCTCAAAGTTCCAGGCAAGAAACTACTTATCAGGTCTTCAACAGCTGAGCTTTTGGAAAGTGATGCCAATAAATGAGCTCTTGTACCTATTGTTAAATGAATTATGCAGTGTAATTAATCCAACACAAAAAAGAATGTAATTCAAGGCCTGAAACAGAGCTCTGATCCGTCAATCATACGTCACTTTTGGGGAACTGCTACAGTGTGGAAATAATGGTAAATGCAATACAGGAATGGAGTATGTATCACTGAAAGCGTGCAAAGAATTGTGGTGATCACACAAAATAGTGAAAACCACACTGCCAAAGAAGTAGTTGGATGCGGTATTCCTCAAGATTTCGCACTTGGACAACTTGGGTTTATTATACTTGTTACTTATCTATCCCAAAGTGTTTATGGCAGTCGATCAATAGTGTCTGCTGTTGATACCAGTATACTGCTTTTAAACAACTATGCTCATTACTTCAATATGAACTGCATGTTTCCTTTTTACTGATGATATCATTAGCATCAGATAATGCCAGAATTGGAAAACCTCAATAAATTTAAACAATCCCAAAATTTGTTGGTGTGAGTATTGGGGAATACTACAGTGGACATGGTAGGAAAGTCAAGACAGACTAAGTATATTACACTATGCATTTAGTATTCTCTAGGAAGTTTGAAACAATAAAATTGGAATATTTTGTGCTTTTACACTCTCCAGTTCATATTACATTCTCTTTTGGGATATCTTGCATAAGCAGTCATTTACTATCTTTAGGGTAATGAAGTAAAAATCTATCTGTGCTACCGCTAAACTTCTCACCCAGGACCTACATTATTACCAATACAATAAACATACACCCACAAAACAACATGCTACATTCTCAAATTTCTGCATTTATTTAAAAATTGAAGCAGCCTAACATAGACTTACCATTCCAATGACATATTTTTAGTTAAGTAACAACTCTGAATAAGTCACAGCAGTGCAAGACATACAAACATAATTGTGTATCACACAAACAGGAATTCATACGTTAAACATAAAGGACTATCAATTAGCAGACCTATTTCCATAGAAAAAAATTGAAAAAAGAGGAGTTCTCATGAATGTTAAAAATAACACGAAGTTCAAGTCTATTATATCCAGTTGTTTCAGCTTAGATCGATAACTGGAAGCTAGTGTTTGTGAGTTGCTGATATCTGGGAGTCATTTATAAGTATAGATCCGAAAGCAAATTACAGTCTAGGGAGAATTTGATGTTGAATTTCTGAAATATCCTGATAAAAGAAATAATTTGCAAACTTTATTTAACATTTATAACCTGAATTCTGTTGTTAATTTTCCCACCAGAATCATATAGGGCAGCAATGCATTAATATATGACATATTGCACTGCTGAAGGCATCATGGGAAGGTTTCCATAATACCTTTTAATGTATCTTGTGGAATAGCACTTATTTCATGGCAAATGGCACCCTTAAGTTCATTGGTTGTCTGCATAAGATTGACAAAGGCCCTTTACATACCCCACAGGAGGAAATCCAGAGCTGTTGAATCTGGGAAACAGGATGGCCAACTCACCTTGCAAAAGTGGGATATCACACAGTTTGGAAACATTTGTTGGAGTATGCTGTGTGAGCCATCGCCTTATCCTCCTGAAAACTAATGTTATTCAGCAATCCTCTTGCCCAAAATTCCAGAATGAAGAAATTCTGGAACGTTTTGCACGAGCAATGGCATTCACTCTTGCTCCACATCCAGTGTCATCCCCAAGAAAATAGGGACAAATAATCACACACACACACACACACACACACACACACACACACACACACACACACACACACACACACACACACACGCGCGCGCGCGCGCGCACACACACACACACACACACGCCAACTATACCAGTATACTACAACTTTTGGACTCAACTGGGACTTTTCAAGCAAACATCATGAGTGTTCCTGAAATCAATGGGTTGTTAACATACCTAGTCATGAAAAAGTTTGTTTAATTGGACATTAGCAGTTGCTGTAGAAATAGTGGTTCTCTGTTAAACAACAGCAAGAATGTAAGTGTAGTTGGCAAGTGTTTTATCCATCATTGTCTCAACTCTTTAGCCAACTATAGTTAACGCAACTGAAACTTCAAGTCATCCAGTATACTATGAATGCTACTACTAAACTAGGTAACAGATGGACTGCTTCCTGAAAGTCATCTTCAGAGAGGCAAAGAGTAAGATAATAATTTTAATACCTGCTAAAGATATTGCTTTCCATTATTTACCATGATGTTCCAGAAGAGGCTGAATAGGACTGGGGACAGACAGACTAGTTATTGTAGGCTTTATGGACTTGTCATTGGAATTGCCTAAGAAAGTGGAGTTGTATTTGCAACAGCTGGTAACAATTATTACCAGTTTTTTTTGGTAAGCCATTACTTTCAAATATTTCCCACAGCCTACTTCATTTCACCCTTGCGATGCTTTAAAATAGCACATGAAAGGATTGCATTCCAAGATTAAATTTACATCTTTTCCTAGCAGTTGCTGTGTGGTTTTGTATTCACTACCTGGCTTAAACTTTTTTAGGCAATCAAGCCACAATCTACTATTGCAAATGAAGAGGGAGATGTACGGCAATACAGATGTTACAACATTTAAAGGTGTGAAGCTGATCTTAAATATAGATTTAATCCATAAGAAATTGAACATCTCTGTTTCCAACTTTTCTCAAGTTTATACATAGCAACTGCGTAAGGACTGTCCTATAAACATTTTCCACAGTGCACACACATGATTCTACTGACAGCTAAAAAAAGGTAGGTAGATAGAAAATACTAGAACTCTATGTATTCATGACACAGAACTTTGTTTTGAATTAATAGAATCATACATAGCAAGAAATTATTAGCTTGTCCTGTGAACTCAGCACAGTGAAAGTATCTTACAATCAGTTCTATTAAGCTGCCTTGAAGTTTTCAGCATTGGCTAGGGGTGGGGATACTACTTTGCCTTTCAAAGATTAATTGTGCCCTCTTTGAGGTTACGCCAACAAAAAGTGGTGAATGCATTTTTTCCTGTGATAATCTTTTTGAAAGCTGCTGAACCTCTCAAGCTGGTGTACTAGCTATTACAGATTCAAGGATAGAGAGGAAGGAATGTTAGCATTTAATGTTCCATTAACAACAACTTTATTAGAGACAGAGCACAAGTGCGGATTGGTGAAGGATGGGAAGGAAACTGGTCTTGCCATTTTCACAGGAGTTTTCTTGTTATTCATCTTAAAGAGCTTTACAAAAACTACAGACACCAAATTGTAGTTTGACCTGCTGTTGTTCCAAATGCTCAATAGATTGCAATAAGAGAAATAACATACTTACACACCTTGATGTGACTATAAGTTACTGTTCTCTCATTTCACATCTTTACAGGAAGCTTTTTAGGGTAGTGTTGACTTGCTGTATGCAAAGAATAACGTCATAACAAGATGCAGAAAGACAGAAAAGGGGGGGGGGGGCAAGATACAGCAGTTTACAAATTTGTTTGTGGTTTGGATCACCCATAAAATGGCCCCAAAAAGTATTGAACTTAGGCGTTTAAGATGGCTTGCAATGTATTTCTGCAAACCCTCCTCTTTAGTGTCTGTGGAGAGCTATTTACTGTGTCCTCGATTCCTTCAGAGCGAGAGGGGAGTAACCTATTACAGTAAACATGCACTCTACGTGCCAGTTGAAAAACATAGAAGATTTAACACTGTTGACAATGAATATGTTGATTGCATATGATATGATGCTAATTCACTGCCTCCCTACCTCACTGAGTATATATACGCAGACAAAGGGAGGGGGGGGGGGGGAATCCAGGATTTCCCAGTTAAGAGTAAACTGCCTCTGGTGAAATTACACTTTTCCTGGGTGAAAATACCCTACATCCCAGGTGAAATTACATTTTTTCTGTATTAAGTGACAATATACTTTTCCTCAGAGCTGTAAAACTTATCAATCCTTTGAATGGTGAATGTTTTATGCACGAGCATAAAACTTCCCGGCACTTTATTATGAAAATATAAATTCCACCAGACACAGCACCATAGCTTGCAAAGCATTGAAATCGAGATTGTGATGCTCTTCTGCCAGCCAATCACAGCTCATGTAATGTGATCTAGCCAGACAATGACAACAGATATTCAGAGCACAGGATCCATGATATAGCCAGCCAATAGGAACATCTTCATTAAGCAGTGCGAACACAAAAGTTGAAAAAGTTAATGGTTTAAATTATTATATATACAGTATAGTTACAAGAAAAGCTAAGCTTTTACATATAATATTGATTGTCAAAACTTTGATTTTTTTTTCCCTGAGGGTGTGGTTGGGCAGTATCCTACAGGCACAGCTTAAATTGCAGCAGCTGATTATTCCTGACAAGCACAATTATAGCTTTCATTGTTGTGCACTGAATATTTTGTGGGTTACCTGGCTGAGTACATGTTTTGCTGAGCACTTCAACTTTTCCTATAGAAAAGCATCTTACATGTGTAACTGCTCAGGAACTCAATTCACAATTTTTTGAAGGACAATTACACTTTTTGCCATTTTTAATGCATAATTTGTAATCTATGAAACTAATTTTGAAGCTTGGTCTTTTTCAGCATGTGTTGCCCTTTAAGACATATCAAACAAAAATATGGCAGTAAAATTTCAAATAATGGCATAAATGGTTGGTCTTCTGAGCCCAAACTTGTTCTAAGTGGCTGATCCTCAAAGTGTTAAATTTTGAATGAGAGTTTAACGCTCCACGATTTAAGAAATTCATCACACAACATAATTCACCTTGCATGAAAGGAAATTTATTTTGAAAGTAACACTTCTCAAAACACCATTCACAATATTTTCCCCACAACGTATTAGAAATGTAATCACTTGTGATGTCCCACTCACCTAAACAAGGACCACAAGTGTTTTTCATGGGCCCCGCATTGAAAGCAGTTTGTTGTTACCGAGTGTTGCATCATAGTCTTCGACATTTTTGCTGTCAGCAGACACCTGTTGTGCACTGTCTTTGTAGTAGCCACCAGAAAGATCGCGGGAGGCGCACATTGGCACGGCGCGTCACGGGCGGTAGTTGCCGCAAGTAGAGTCCCGTCCACCAGAGGGCACGCGAGAATTCGGACGCGACCTCTGCCGGCGGAACAACAAGAACAACAACAACAACAACTCCAGCAGCACGGGCCGTGCCCAGTCAGTCGACATTGGGCATGCCTAGGACACAGTCCCGGTCTACGCTAAGTGAAGTGCGACGTAAACGTGAACAGTGCTACTACACAATTGGCGACGAGTAGGGTCGTTCTTTCGCGTGTTGCGTCGCTGTTCCGGTTTCGCAGTTTCTCCACGGCATGGAGGATTTGGTGCGAGTTTTGGTTGCGCAGCAGACGGAACTCATGGCCACCATGAAACAAGTGCTTCCGGCGTTGCTCTCCACGCCGTCTGCACCGGCGCAGTTCCCTCCTCCCTTTCCCCCGTATGCCGAGACGGAGGAGGATTGGGACGCTTATGAACATCGCCTTCGGCAGCATTTCCAGGCGTTTCATGTTGCCGATGCGGAGGTATGTCGTGCTCTCTTCTTGTCTTGGATATCTCCCTCGCTGTATCAAGTTTTGCGGCAGCTAGCGCCGTTGCAGGAACCCTCGTCCTTGGCTTTTGACGCATTGTGTTCGTTGCTGTCTTCATATTATCGCCGCCGCACGCATGTTGTGGCGGCTAGGGTCGAGTTCTATCAATGCAAGAAACGGCCCCATCAGTCTTACCGGGCGAGGGCCGCTACCCTGCACGGTCTTAGTCGCAAGTGTCATTTTGTCACGGAGCAGTCGCGAGAGTCGTATGCCCACGTTATGGTACGCGACGTCATTGTTCGTTCGGCCCCTGATAGGGAGGTCCAGCAACGGGCCCTGCAGTTAGAAGACCTTTCCCTCGAGGAAGTTCTGTCCATTGCTCAATCGTATGAAGTCTCTCACGCGGCAGGTCAACAGCTGGAAGCGTGGTGCGACGTTGCGGAGGTTCAGGGTGGCGCGGCCGCGTCCACTGTGTCCGGGGTGGATGACGTGCGAGCGGTACAATCCGGCCGTTACGGCCGCTCCCGCACGGCGCGTAAGCAGAATTCCGGCCGCCGGCCCCTGTTGCCGTCCTGTGCGTCGTGCTATATACATCACGATCGGTCAGAGTGCCCCCAGCGTTGGGCCGTTTGTCGCAAATGTAATAAAAAAGGTCACATTGCTAAAGTTTGCCGCTCAGCCTCAAAGGCATCGAAGGAAGCAAGTACAGAGGACATGGACGTTGACATTCAGGAAGTTTCATCTGGCCAGGCTCCCGACGCATCGGCCCACAAACTCTTTATTGAGGTGTCGGTTCGGTCGCGCCGGTTACAACTGCAAGTAGATACGGGGGCGGCAGTTTCGTTGTTGAATGCACAAACTTATTCCGACCTTGGATCGCCCCCATTGGCGCCAGTTTACCGGCGTCTACGTGGTTATGGTAAACAGTTCATTCCCCTACTGGGTCAATTCACGGCCGACGTGACTTACAAATCAGTCACTCGGCCTATTACTTTTATTGTTGTCAGTGATGCGAGCTCCGCTAACCTTTTTGGCCTGGATGCCTTTCAGGCTTTCGGTTTTTCTATTGGTGACTCCATACAGTTGGTCTCCGAAGACGTTCCCTATCACTCATTGGAATCTTTGATCTCAGACTTTCCAGATATTTTTGAGGAGGGCCTGGGGCGTGTTTCCGATTTTGAAGCTCACTTAACGTTGAAGGCGTCGGCTCGCCCGCGTTTTCTACGCGCGAGACAGATCCCCTTGGCTCTCCGCCCTCAGGTAAAGGAAGAGCTAGACCGGCTGACAGCCCTAGGGGTCGTTCTTCCCGTTTCTTCCAGTGAGTGGGCTTCGCCCCTCGTTATTGTCAAGAAGCCCTCAGGGAACTTACGTCTTTGTGGCGATTTCAAGGCCACCATTAATTCCCAATTGGTGGTGGACACCTATCCTTTGCCTCGTGCTGATGAATTGTTCTCCGCCGTGGCGGGTGGCCAATATTTTTCGAAAATCGATCTGTCGGAGGCTTATCATCAGATACCTCTTGATGAGGACTCCAAACGGCTGGCGGTCGTCAACACCCCGTTTGGCCTTTACCAATACCAGCGGTTGGCTTTTGGAATATCCAGTGCCCCGGCGATATTCCAGCGTTATCTTGAGCATGTCACGTCGACAATCCCTCATTGTATTAATTACCTGGATGACATAATTGTCACAGGCCGCAGCAAGAAGGAACACTTGCACAACCTTCGCACCCTCTTTCTCAAATTCAGGTCTGTGGGCTTGCGTTGCAACCTGCGTAAGTCAACCTTCTTCCAACCGTCCATTGAGTATGTGGGCTACACCATATCTCGGCATGGCATACAGCCACTAGGAAGTTTGGTCCAAGGTATCGTCAACCTTCCTCGGCCCACTTCGCTGAAAGAGTTACAAGCCTTTTTAGGCAAGATAGCCTATTACCACCGGTTCATTCCCAGGGCTTCCACTATAGCCCACCCCCTGTACTGCCTTCTGCACAAGGGTGTTCCTTTTGCTTGGTCGCCTGCATGCGAGCGAGCGTTCACCTCGTTGAAGGGCCTCCTCACTTCAGCCCCTTGTTTGGCTACTTTTGATCCCCGTAAGCCGTTGGTCCTGGCTACAGATGCTTCGCAGTATGGGGTGGGGGCGGTCCTGGCCCGTCGCAACGCAGACGGTTCTGAGCAACCACTGGCGTTTGCGTCTAAAACGCTTAGTCCCGCGCAGGCCCATTACTCCCAGGTGGAAAAAGAGGCTTTGGCCATTGTCTACGCTGTTACCAAGTTTCACCCTTTCTTGTACGGCACGAAGTTTCAGTTAATCACTGACCATAAGCCGTTAATATCGTTATTTGGCCCCACCTCTCAGATTCCGGATAGGGCGGCCCACAGACTACAGCGCTGGGCCTTGTTCCTCTCTAAGTACCATTATGACATTCATTTTCGCCCTACAGGACAGCATGCCAACGCCGACGCTCTTTCCTGTCTTCCGGTGGGCCCGGATCCTACGTTCGATCGAGAGGAGATTATGTGTTTTCATTTGGATGTGGCATCCCGCCAAGCAGTTGATGGCTTTCCAATCACTAGTTCTCGAGTCGCCAGGGAAACGGCGGCTGACCCGGTTCTCCGGCAAGTAGTTCGCCTCATTCAGCAGGGGTGGTCCTCCCGCCCTCCAGGCCGGGCCTCGGACCCTCTTCGTAATTATTTTCTTCTACGAGACCGCCTCTCGGTCTTGGAAGGAGTTCTCCTTCTGGCTATCGATGGTACAGCTCCTCGCGTGGTTGTTCCCGCAGGTTTACGAAGGGAGGTCCTCACGTTATTACATGCGGGGCACTGGGGTGTTTCCCGTACTAAAACCTTGGCTCGCAGACATGTGTACTGGCCCGGTATTGACAGAGAAATTGAGCACTTGGTGGCCGCCTGTTCCCAGTGTGCGAGCCAACAAGCATCTCCCAGGGCAGCGTTCTCTTCATGGCCGCCGGCAACACAAGCATGGGAACGTGTTCACATCGATTTTGCGGGCCCGCTTCTCAATGGCTTTTGGCTCATTGTCATTGATGCTTATTCCCGATTCCCATATGTGGTTCGCTGCTCCTCAACCACTTCAGAAGTTGCAATCCAGGCACTAGCAAAAATCTTTTCTGTGGAAGGTCTGCCAATCACCCTGGTCTCAGACAATGGACCGCAGTTTATTTCGCAGACCTTCAAGGATTTTTGTAGGCGCTTCGGTATTCGGCACGTTTGCTCTCCCCCCTTCCATCCACAATCGAATGGGGAAGCCGAGCGCATGGTGCGCACTTTTAAGACGCAGATGAAAAAGTATGTGCACGAATTTCCTGCAGAGGAAGCCTTGACGTTTTTCTTGACGGCATACCGGACCACACCAATGGGCGATCGCAGCCCCGCAGAGCTCCTCCATGGGCGTCAACCTAGGACTCTGCTGCACCTCCTCCGACCTGGTCCTCGCCAGTCTTCACAAAACGAAGTACCTGGCTTTCCACTGGGTATGTCGGTCTGGGCCCGTGGGTTTGGTCGCAATCCACGTTGGATACCGGCGGTGGTCCTGCGCCGAAATGGCCGCCGGCTCTATACCCTGCAGGCAGGGGATCGGGTGGTACGTCGTCACCAAAATCAGCTACGTCCACGTTCGGGCACCCACCCTCCGACCTCTCGGACACCGGCTTCCCCATTGCCGGCACCTGTATTGGTTTCACAGGGGACGTTACCTCCTCTCCCCGCTGTGACTCTGCCGCACTGCGATGGTTCTCAGCCTTGGCAGCCTCCAGTAGCTCCAGCACCGGCATCGCCATCATTCGAGATGCCCCAGCGAGAGCCGGCCCCCCTAGCAGGTTCGGTTTCTCAGGGGGCTAGTTCACCTGTGGTTGTCCCTTCCCCTTTGTCCCCACCACTGGGTCTTGCCCCTCCCGAGGTGGAACGGGATCCGGAGTTCGACAGCTTGTCACCCGTTCTGTCCCGAGCTCCGGTTGGGGGACGACGGGGGCCTCTTCGTGTGGGTCACTTCCAGCCGTATTCGAAGGTTCCAGCTCGAGGGTTGGCAGATCCCCTCGACTCCGGCCATCCAATGGATGTGGAGGTCATCGCTCCTGCCCGACGCTCCACCTTCCGACGCAGTGGATCACAGTGGCTTCACCCCCCGAAGGAGGAGGAGTGTAGTAGCCACCAGAAAGATCGCGGGAGGCGCACATTGGCACGGCGCGTCACGGGCGGTAGTTGCCGCAAGTAGAGTCCCGTCCACCAGAGGGCACGCGAGAATTCGGACGCGACCTCTGCCGGCGGAACAACAAGAACAACAACAACAACTCCAGCAGGACGGGCCGTGCCCAGTCAGTCAACATCGGGCATGCCTAGGACACAGTCCCGGTCTACGCTAAGTGAAGTGCGGCGTAAACGTGAACAGTGCTACTACAGTCTTTTACTGTTGTAAATAGTGCATTTTCTTTGTGTTATTTTCTTATTTATGTTTTACAGTTGCAGTATTATTCTGCAGCAGCAGGGTGAAGATATTCTTTGTTATAGAGTACCAAGCCTTACCATACAAAATTACAAAAAATTTAACTGAAAATTAAAACAATGAAAAGTTCCTGGAATTCTAATAATTCAGAAGTTTTTTCTGGGTATTTCCTGGATGAGAAAATTCCCAGGTTTTTCCCAGATCTCCCGGGAAGTATACACACTGATCACCACACAAACTTTAAATATTAATGAACACGTAACGATAATTTTAAAATGTGCTAGAACAGAACTTTAACACGGATTTCTCGCTCATCATGAACAGCTCATGATCGATCAGCTTACCAGCATTAGAGTCCGTAACAAAAAGGCTCAGTTCAGGGGGCCAATAACAATTTACAGTTTTTTGAACACTAGTCCACTGTTCATACAGATATTAATGGAAAGCTGTACTTAAAAATTAAGCATGTCTTTGAGACAATGACCAATAACTAAACTGGCACCTCCCTCAGACTGAAATGGTCAATTAACAGCGTACAACAGTTTTCCTAAATAAAGGGAAAATTATTTTTAAAAAATCCCAAATTATTATGAATACAATAAAAACTTAGTCAAAATGTCCTCTGAATGAAGACATTAGACTTGATGGCATTTGGTGTGGACACTGGATTTCTTACCCTTCCCTTCTCTCTCAAAGAAGAAAAATACCAACAAAAGATAAAATGCTTCACTTCTCATACACACATCACAATCACCAATAGTTAAACATGTGACAAACCAGACATGCAAGTTGTTAAAAGGTGACCATTTGAAAGGCTTGTACAAGCGAACCACAGACATTTGTTCCGTACCATATGAAAAGTGTCCATATATGGCACACAGATAAAAATGGGTTCTCATTTAAGGAGAAAAGAATAATTTAGAAAATACTGGTAGCCTTCATGTGCAGTTATCCATATTTCTGTAATTAGCAAATAGCCAGATGAAGAGAGAAAACTAAATGTTTGAATCTACAATATATTTTAGAGGCTACTGACATCATTCTTATAAAGAGCTTACAAGATATAATACAAGCATACACAAGCTGCAGAGAGTATTAACTGCAGAACTTATGTGGTAGTATCAAATACTTGTATGTCTCATGTTTAGACATCTTATTACCTGCAAAACATCATCAGGGGTTGAAATCATTCCACCCCATCTAGTTACTCTTGCCCTTGTCAAGGAATTGGACCACCTCAACACTTCATCTCTTTCCATTTGGTCCGCTATAGCTCTCATCGCTGGATTGGATATACGCATTGCTCGCATAAAATCCTGAAAGAATGTCTCTAATCATTCTTTTTGAACTCACTGCTCGGGAGACAAGGACCATTCAATAAATAACCAGAAAAGTTGTATAAAAACTACAAAACTTCAACAAAGTTTGTGCTTCTTTGTTATTTTTATTTTTTGATGGTGTCCTAGAACTATTACCAGAAGGGGCTGGCACACCTGTCTAGCGAATGGGATATTGAGAATCAGTAAAACAAGATGGCACCACCCTTGCACGTTTGCACCAAAGTGGAGCAGTGGAGGTGTCATTAGATTTCTGTTAGCTGAAGGGTTGAAACCAATCAAAATTCACCATTGCGTGGAAGTGCAATATGTTGAAAGTTGTTTGAGTCAAACACAAGAGTATGACTGGGCAGATAAATTCAAACAGGTTGTAACAAGTGTTGAATATTTGCCGGGTCCAGGAAGTTCTTTCTGTGCAGTCACAGAGAACAACATTGGCAGAATTGATATGAGAAAACAGGCATATTACAGTGAGTGATATTGCAGCAACAATGAACATTACTGTCAGATCAGCCCACCACATTGTTTATGATGTACTGACTTTCAATACTGTGCATGTGAGATGGTTTCCAAAACATTTGATATCAAAACGAGCAGTACGTGGGTGTGTGCAGGGAGACGTGAAGTTCACCTGCTTACCTCACCCCTGCATTCATGAGATCTGGCACAGATTCACTGAAACAAGCTCTTAGTGGCTCAAGGTAAAATGACGATGAGGTCTAGGCAGTAATGCGTAACTGGTTACGCACACACTCCCCAAGAATTCTGTGCACGTAGAATTGAGAAGCTTGTCCAGCACTGGTATAAGTGCACAGAAGTTCAGGGGGATTGTGTTGAAAAAATTACAGTGTTGTATCCCATTCTCTTAAAATATTCTTTAAAAAATGGGTTTCTTATTGAATGACCTTATAATAAGACTAGCAAGACTGCAATATTATAATATACCTTATATTTACATGAAGTTGTGGAGTGGTGAAATGAATACTGTACCCTACCAGAACCACCAAATAGCCAGTTCTTAAATTAATAACACTTCCATCAAACATAAGGAAAACACATGTCTTACGAAATTATTTCCAAATACAAAATAATAAACAATATTATACATCTCCTACATAATATTATACATCTCATCTTTTCATGGTCAAACTCAGTTTCCTAGAACTGATAACTCGTCTGTTATCAAATTATTTTCATTTTCACATTCAGTGTCCTAGCATGTAAGCAAACTTTAGGTGATGTTTACATCCTTCATGTATTTTTATTTCTCTTTTTATTGTGTGAATTCTGTGACACTTTATTCACACTTTTATCCTAAACACAACATACTTCTATCAACTGAAAACGTTATTTTCCAATCTTAGCTGAGAATTTTATTCTTTTTACTACAGCTTTCCTGTCTCTAAATCTAAGTATAATATTATTAATCTCCTGTCTACAATGTGCCAGCCAAGACACATGGAAATACTGTGGGCACAAATATTTGAATTCCAACAATGAATTCTCTTTATGATGTGCTACATGATTCACAGTCAATGTTAAAATGGCAGCTCAACCACTTACTTACAGTGTAAAAAACTGTAGAATTTATACATTTTGAAGCTCAAGCCTTCATCACCAGAATAATCATACAAGACTCTTTAAAACTGACCAATATAAAACGTAAACAAGAACAATAAACGTAATAATAAAATAACATGGCTACTTTCCTTCCACCCTGTCCTCTTAAGATTTAAATTCACATTGCCATCAACTGGTAAAATAGATTAAAACAGAACATATGTTGTCCTGGGTACTGGCAACATCACAACAACAGCAATATGCATATATAGCTAGTGTATCTTCCTGAATGCCACATCCTGGAGGCAAACTCTTAACTAATACAAGTGAGCACTTCATGAATGTAAACATGAAATCCAAAGAAACAAAGATGTACAACTATGTTGGTAATCCAGAAATTTAAATCTCATCTGTGGAGTCAATAATTAATAGATATTAAACAAGATCTGAAAAGTTTCTGTTTGGATTTTATGTTTACAATCGCGAACTGCTCATGTGTGTTACTTCTATGTTTGCCCACGGGAGGTGGCCTTCAGGAAAAAAACACTGGCTGTGTATGAGTAGTGCTGTTACTGTGACTCAGCCAGTATCCAGGATAACACATGGAATTCCATTTCAATCTACTTTTATCGGCTGAAAGAGATCTAAATGTACATCTTGAGAGGACATGGCTGCAACGGAAGTAGCCACATTATTTTATTATTACTGTTATTGTTCTTGATGATTTTTTACACAGTACCATCACATTAATGCGACCACCGCCTATGTTTGAAGTCAATGTGTAATATCCACTCACAGACAGAAGATGGAGGGCATTAGCAGCACATGGTATATAAAGCATGTCCAAAGAATGCAAAAAACAGAGTCATTGTCGTAATGCGGAAATGGAGTGATTTATCTAACGTCCAAAAGATCATAATCATTAGCTTTGAGTCCTAGGGTGGATGCCTTTCCATTGTTTGTAAACCATTCTTGTTTTGCCATAGTTAAAGTATACTAAGTGTAGAGAAACAGCCCTATCCAAAACTGGAGCCAGGGAAACTGTGGTGCACCACAGGGCATAAATGACAGGGGTGATCAACAGCTGTCGAGATGTGTACGCACAAGTAGAGTTGAGATGTGTGCGCACAAGTAGATGTACAACTGTTAAACATTTGACCACCCAAATGAACGAAGGGGCTATACTAAAAGTGTCTCCTCAATGACCGTTCTGCGGGCTCTACTGCGTATGGGCCTCTAGAGTACATGCCCAATTGCTGTTCACTGGTGATGAAGGCTGGAATTTGCATGCCAATACCACAATTGGATATCCATTGAGTTACAATAGGTGGCCTTTTTGGATGACTTCCATTTTATGCTCCACTGGCATGAAATGTCTGAAAACGACCACCCTGCAATAATTGTCAGAAGCATCCACACCTGAGGATGGAGCATTATGTTCTGTGGAATGCTTTCATGCCATTCCATGGGTTATGACATCATTCCTGAAGGCACAAACGAAGAACAAGTATGCCTCCATCCTTGTGGGCCATGTCGAACACTACATGCACTTTGTTTTTCCTCAGCACAATGGCATCTACCAGCAAGACAATGCAATGTGTCAAACAGCACACAGTGAACATGCGTAGTTCAAAGAGCACCAGGATGAGTTTACCATACTCCCCTGGCCAGCAACTCCCCCAATTTAAACACTATCGAGAATCAGGGGGACACCTCAATCATGCCGTGGGTCCTCAATCAAGAAACCTAGTGCAGCTGGCCATGCCACTAGTCAGCACAACTTCACACCTCTGTTGGTATCTTCCAGAACCTCACTTACGCTCTTCCTGCATATGTCACAACAGTTTGCACTGAAAAGGCGGTTATTCAGCCTTTTGGCATGTGGTCACATTACTGTGATTGGACAGTTTATATTGGTCACTTTTAGAGATTGCTTTATGGTTATTATGATGGTGCAGGCTCGACTTTTGAAATATGTAAATTTTGGTGTTTCTTTTTTAACCCTGTAAACAGGCAGCTGGACCAAATTTTAACAGTGATTTTTATAACAATGACCTCATAAGCATTATGGATGAAATCAAAGGGTAACAGTCGATGCCAATTTAACAATTCCATTTTTAAATTCATATTTTATTTTTTCTGAGAGAAATATTTATTGAAGCCTACCTTAGAGGCAGTTCAGGAGTTACACTGTGAAAAATTTATCAGTATTCTATCATTCAACAATTTAAGCATTTTTCAAACAGCTGAAGTGCACCTATAATTAGAAGTTTGAAATTTTTATTTATTTATTTATTTATTTACACGTCTAGTTTGGTAGGACCAAACTGGGGAGCAAATCTCCAAGGTTATGGAACGTCTCAGTACATGAGCTCCCGGGATTGGAATGACTCCTTACCCTCTCCCTTAAAACCCACATCCTTTCATCTTTCCCTCTCCTTCCCTCTTTCCTAATGAAGCAACCGTTGGTTGCGAAAGCTAGAATTTTGTGGGTATGATTGTGTTTGTTTGTGTGTCTATCGACCTGCCAGCGCTTTCGTATAGTAAGTCACATCATCTTTGTTTTTAGATATATTTTTCCTGTGTGGAATGTTTCCCTCTATTATATTCAAATTACAACATAAAAGTTATAACACACAAAATGTTTATGAACCCAAAAAAAGTCAAGCCATAAGTTTAAGTAGATGCAATCAACATTTTATAAGATTAGAATCAGCTTAATTTTTCAAGGAACTCCTCAACAGAATAGAGGGAACGACCCATGAGGAAACTCTTCAGTTTTGATTTGAAAGTGTATGGGTTACTACTAAGATATTTGAACTCTTGTGGTAGCTTATTGAAAATTTTGCAGCAGTATACTGCAGACCTTTCTGCACAAGAGTTAAGGAAGTCTGATCCAAATGCGGGTTTGGTTTCTGCCAAGTATTAACTGAGTGAAAGCTGATAATTCTTGGGAATAAGCTAATATTGCTATGACATATGCAAATGAAGGTCAACAAAGTAGACTAATTTTAAAGGTAAATGATCACTTACTTCAGGCCCCATTCGAAAAGTAAAAATGGCAGCATTAAGTCTCTGAACAAGATCCTGAATGTGGGCTTTCCAATGACAGTTTACTATCTATCTGAACACCTAGAAATTTGAACTGTTCAGTTTCGCTAATCATATGCCCATTCTGTGAAATTAAAATGTTGGGTTTTGTTGAATCGTGTGTTAGAAACTGTAAAAACAGAATCTTACTGTGATTTAGCATTAGTTCATTTTCTACAAACCATAACTTGTGAACTGCACTGTTTGAAACAGAGCCCATGTTGCACACAACAAACTTGCTAGTGCCATCAGCAAACTGAAATATTTTAGAATTAGCCATAATACTAGAGGGCATATCGCTTATATGAATACGGAACAGGAATGGCCCCAACACTGATCCATGGGGCATCCCCCGCAATTTGACTGTACCCCACTCAGACCTCACATCACAGCCATTCTGAATAATGATCTTTTGCTGTCTGTTGTTATAGTAAGATGTGAACCAATTGTGAGCTACTCCCCATATTCTGTAATGGTCCAACTTCTGGAGCACCACTTTGTGAACACAAACACCTTAGTTAAATCAAAAAATGTGCCTAGTGTTCAAAACCTTTTGTTTAACCCATCCAGTACCTCACAGTGAAAAGAATATAGCATTTTCAGTTGTTAAATGACTTCTGAAGCTGAACTATACATTTGATAGCAAATTACGTGATATAAAATGATCAATTATCCTTACATACACAGCCTTTTCAATAACTTGAGCAAACACTGATGGCATAGAAATAGGTCTAAAATTGTCTATATTATCCCTTTCTTCCTTTTTATAATGCCACTTTACTACTGAGTTGTTTAATCATTCAGGAAACTGACCATTCCTAAAGCAAAAATTACAAAAATGGCCAAGTACAGGGCTAACATGTGCAGCACAGTACTTCAATATTCTGCTAGGCACTCCATTATATCCATGAGCATCCTTAGTCTTCAGCGATTTAGTTATTGACTCAATAACCCTCTTGTCAGTATCACAGAGGAGTATTTCAGCCATCAGCCTCAGAAAGGCATTTTCCAAGAGAATTATATGATTCCCTGTAGAAACTAAACTTTTATTTAATTCATCAGCAATGCTCAGAAAATGGTTGTTTAATACTGTACATATATCTGACCTATCAGTAACAGAAATGTTTTTACTGCGAACCGACTTTATATCATCGATCTTGTGCTGCCGACCAGACGCTTCCTTCACAAC
This sequence comes from Schistocerca nitens, assembly GCF_023898315.1. Classification (NCBI taxonomy): domain Eukaryota; kingdom Metazoa; phylum Arthropoda; class Insecta; order Orthoptera; family Acrididae; genus Schistocerca; species Schistocerca nitens. The sequence goes on along the minus strand of NC_064618.1, from coordinate 449,477,396 downwards.
TGACCATATGGTTTTAATTTTATTCTGTGAATCAGCTACTCTATTTGCTTACAACATACTCTTTGCCTTCCTAATAACATTTTTAAGCACCTCACTATACTCTTTGCAAAGGGATACTGTAGCTTGATTGTGACTACTTCTAACATTTTGATATAATACCTGCTTTGTTCTACATGATATCATTATCCCACTAGTCAGCCACCCAGGCTGCTATTTACTGCTAGTACCCCATTTAGAGCATTCTAATGGAAATCAACTCACAAAGAGCATGAGAACTGTGTTACCGACACTATAAACATCCTGCCACTCTTGTTCCTTATCAAGGTTTAAAAAACTCTTGACTGCCATTGGATTAACTTTCCTACATATTTTGTAATAGTATGCAACATTTGAGTACAAAAGCCTTTTAGTGTTAAAATTTGTGCATCAAGGTCTGAAAGGCCATTCACCCTTTTACTAAGAGAATGCCCATCTAGTAACGAAGAATGAATAAAAATATTGTCTATGGCTGTGCTACTGTTCTCCTGCCTGCACCCTAGATGGAAGAAACACATCCTGCATCAGATCATATGAGTTTAGGAGATCTGCCAACATCCTTTTTATTGCACAATCACATACAAAATTAATATTGAAGACACCACATATAACTAATTTCTGTTACTTCCTATAAAGTGAACCAAGAACCCTCTATAGCTTGAGCAGAAATGCTCTGAAGTCAGAGTTAGGGGACCTATAAACAACAACAATTAGAAGTTTCGTTTCACTAAATTCGACTGTCCCTGCACAACATTCAAATATCTGTCTAGTGCAGTGCCAATGTCTCTGGATTCAAACGGAATACTGATTTTTTTAAGTAAATGGCCACTCCCCACTCCACAAGAAACTCCTTGAAAAACAGCCAGCTAATCTGTATTCTGGTAAAGGAAGCCTCTGAAGTGTCAATTTATTTAAGTGGTACTCTGATATACCAATAATGTCAGAGTCAACATCCATAAGCAGTTCACTACCTTTATTTGTAATACCTCATATTTTGATGAAATGTGTTAATTCCTTCTCTATGTGGATTCCTGACCACCTCTGAAGGTGATTCCTTAGTTAGAGGGACTTCCTTTAAGCAAGTATACCTAACAGCTGACTTGAACCTAAAAAATGTGCAGCTCTAACACGAATTACTACAGGAATTTTTCCGTGAGTGTTCACATCACCGCCCACCACATTGTCCTCTATAAGCTTTGCCAGCCTCCCCTTCCCATACCTACTGAGGTGCAGGCCATGCCTAGTGAAACCCGATCTACTGACACACTCAACTGGCACCAATGCAATGTGACCCATGTCCTCTGTCATCAATGCCTTCTCCAGCCCCATGTTAACATGCCTAACAGCCGATTAAGGTGATGCCAATCATGAAGCTGAAACAGTTGCATGAAATGCACATTATTGCCAACAGTTTGAGTAGCTATCTTTACCAGTGATTTTCTTATAGCCATTTTTTACATAGATGTTGCTACAGCTTATTAAAATTTGCTTCGAGTCACTGACTAATTACAGTAACTCAAGGGCAATAATCACAATACAATTTAAATACCAAGCTAAAAAACCTTCATAGCAAGAATACCTCCCACTTTTTAATAGTAAAATATTTTTTGTAATTTCCAGGTTCAGTCTGAGAAACTAACAATTTTTCATTTGAGAGTCACTGGATACTGTAGTAAAGGCAATTAATTTGCATTTGTTTATCAGTAGGTGCAATACCCACCTTTGTGGCAAAGAAGGCTACCACATTCCAGTGAACTGACATGATCTGGAAGTACCTTGTTCAAATCAAGTGGTGGGAAGGGAAGGTCCCTGTGATGCTAATGGAGAGAAGTAAGATATGTGGTAACATACGGTTTCATCAGACATCATATTATTCATCCGTTGTCATTTGTCAGGAACCACTATTTACTCCACAATTTTGTACGCTAAATTTTATTTTCATATAATCCACGGCAGGTTTTTGTTCTGTCATGGTCAGCAGAATGCCACATACTTTGTCCTTTGGGCATCCAAGATTAACTGTTTTCTAAAAGCAGTGACCCCACCACCACCACCACCACCACCCCACAAACATTTCTGCTATGGGTACACTCTGTGAAATCAATTTTGTCCACCTAAAAGACATTACTTACTTTGTTTTGGGCTTCTTTTATTGTGACTGTGTAATCTCTCTCTCTCTCTCTCTCTCTCTCTCTCTCTCTCTCTCTCTCTCTCTCGTGTAATACTGGTGACACTGTCCCACATTTTGGTTTTCATTAATAATAAACTGATTAATATAAGTTCTTTCAATCACAATCACTAAAGCTATCATCTGTCAGGGAGAAAGCAGTGTGATAAAGTTATTCTGAAGATGCATAATTTGACTGCAAAGTAGGGTCTATGTACCAGACTGTACAAATATTATGGATGCAAAAAATACTTTCATGTGACTCTTCTTTCCCCCACATCTTAATCCCCTTTTAGCGTATCTATTAGGCAATTGAAATATGTAATCTTTACACTCATTGATGATGACATCAAAATCAGCTATTATTCACCATACATCATTTTTATTAGTTGCACTTAGATTGTTCGTAAGAAGCAGATTAAAAATAAAAATAGTTTCTGACACTATTAATTAGTATACTTATTTTAAAGTGTGATACAAGAATGGTCGACAGAAAATAACATATGTTATATGGAAGTGATTGGTGCTTTGTACAGGTTATATATGCGAAAAGCTTGAAACAATGAACTGGGTTATGCAATTGTTTGAATTTAAAGTGTGACCAATATACAAAATGGAAATATTTATTCAGTTTAAATCTTTCCAAAACATAGTTTAAGCATGAAATATATGATAATTCATGACACATACCTTTAGTAACTGCAGTTCACGCTTTTGTTCATTTATCTGGAAACGTTGCTCAGCCATCTCTTGCTGGAAATCAGTCATTTTTTGCTGCTGTGAGTGGATCAATGCACGCAGTTCTCTCACACAGTTGTGCTCCTTTAATTCGTCCTTAGGAATTACCAGGCCACAGCCTTGTTCACATGTTACAGGTCGTTTTGGATTATGTTCACATTCTTCCAAATGTGATGATAAAGAGTCCAGTTTCATCACTGATGTGCAGCCATAACTTGCATTATCACATGTTATATATAACCTGAAATAAAATTGACCCATAATGGATTACTTGCAATGGAAGTAACATTACCCCCACTTAAATTTTATTTTTCTCACTTGTATCTTTATGGTTCAAATGGCTCTGAGCACTATGGGACTTAACTGCAGTGGTCATCAGTCCCCTTGCATCTTTATTCTTTAACCTATACTTCAGTCTCCACAGGTAAGTTTGTTACCATACTCTTCAACATGAAACACACATTTAAGCTGTGACAGCAAGTAAGGAAACCTTTCAACCATTCATGTCTCAATGTAATCACAAGTAATATGGAAAGAATATTTACTGGTTCATTTGTATTGCTTAAAAATTTCGTCTAATTGTTACTCACTAATTACCTAAACCTATCCTCCCACATACTGTATAAAATAAATAACTTCCCTACCCCTTGTAATGGTCGCCTAGTCGTAGATATTGCTATAATCGCACTATTTCACTCCCATTTACGGAGCTTGTTAGCACCTGATGTTAGATTGGCGCCATTAAAATACATTATGGTAATCGCTGCTGCTTGTATTTATAACCTTGTCAAAGAACTACTAAAAAGAGATATAGTTTATAAGTCACACGTACATCTGCTATCATAAATTGTGCAGAAAAGTTATTAATTTATATCAAGTGACATAATTTAACAGGTTATTAAAATGACAGACAGATTTTTTGACTTTACAGAATAATTCTTTGTTACAAAAAGGCAGTTTTTTAGAATTTTGTCAACTGACTTCTCTAATTTGCCTAAATAAGTAAATAACATGAATTATTAAGAATTACATTGGTTTTTGTCTAAAATAGGAGTGTTTACATGAATACTGAGTGAAAACGGTCCTAGTGAACAAATAGGTTTCACTGGGTGATTTTTATTTAAGGAGATCCAAAATACGTCAGTTGGTCACTATTTTTCGTACTTCATATTAATTATTTAAGATGAACTTAGTGTTTTTACATGATGACATTTGCTGTATCAGAGATCAAGTGATACTAACTTTTGTGTGGGTCAGTTATTCAGTATAATTTAATGGGTTGACTGTTTATGGAGATATGTTATGCAATCATTGTTAACATACACAATAACTTTTCTATAATCATAAATACTCGTTAAACTGGTTGAATTTGGAGGGTATCGCATACTTCGGTAAAGTAAAGCCTTTAATAGGTTCCGTTACAACCTGCACTGTTGAGAAAATGCAACCTGCTGGCACTACCATATTCTAGATTTTAGCTGTTTTGACCATTAACAGTGATTCTGCAGCTCTCCTACTCATAAAATTTACCATTGCACTGTAAATGAGTCAGCAGTTCATTACTGGCAACAGCAACTGTGTCAAAAATTCTACAGACTAAGTATGGTACCATCTAGCCATTCTACCTATGTCCACCACAAATAACCTCAGATATTATCTAACATTTGTTATAACAGTGTTTCTCTACCTGGAAAAATCTTTTTTCTGCAAACAAAGTGTTGGGTAATCAAAGTAGTTCTTACATCTAAAGAAGAAACCTCCCAGTAAAGAGGCTCCCAACTAATGCTAAATTTTATGCAGAAGACCCGGGTAGAGGAAAGAAGTGACAATGCATAACGTTTATGAGACATGTACACCACTGGGAAACAAATACATTTCCAGAAGTAAATAAACCAATCAGAAACAGGAAATCAGAATAATAATTGTAACTTAATACAGATTTCGCCTGACATACTGAATCAATAAGACATTTTATATGCAGATCATTAAACATGAGAGCTTCTTACTATGTGTGGTATTGTTAACCAAAGAGCTGCCATCAAAAGACTATACATGACACACAATGTAGGAGGGGACTGTAATTATAATATGATAGCTGATTTGGCAGATGTGTGACCTAGCATGTGAATGATCCACTAAGACATCAAATAATGCAGTTGAAGATGGCAAATGGTAACAGAGGAATTTTGCACAGTCTAAAAAGGTTGCTTGGAAGTTCTCACAAAACATACTATACCGATTATGTTTCACTTTGCAAGGTAACATCAAAAAGGAAACTCAGAATAAGGTGCAACAAACATGAAGACAAATCTCCACAACGTCAGTACCCAAACTACATAGAGAACTAATACTGATTGAGGCTAGCCACATCAATGGTTTCAGTGATGAAGAATGAGAGCACAGTCAGTAGCTCTAATAAATAAAAAGTGTACAACTTTGCTTCTGCCATTTACCAATAGGTGGAGACAACGGTAAGTAGCAGTTGAAAGAAACAGATCGCACACGTCAGGCAGTTAGCTTGGACCTCTGTCAACATAACCTCATTCAAACATTTGTCAATTTGTGTCTGCATTATAAAGTTGTTCTTGATTGAAAATGTCAGTTTACGAGCCTAATTCTCATAATCTGCAGGAGGTGTTAGTGTTTTGTTTCAATATGAAGAAAACAGTGGCCGAGTCTCATCGAGTACTCTCAAGTACGTATGGTAAGGACGCTATTAGTGAAAGAATGTTTCATGAGTGGTTTCAAAATTTCCAGAACTGTGATTTTAACATCTTATACCAGCATAATGGTGGAAGAGAGAATGTTTTCGAAGATGTAGAATTGGAGACATTGCTGAGGGAAGACTCACCTCAAACTCAAAAAGAATTGGCACGATTAGTGGGAGTGACTCAGCAAGCCATTTCAAAACATCTCAAAGTTATGGGCATGATTCAGAAAGAAGAAACTTCGGTCCCATGTGAGCTGAAACCAAGAGACGTTGATCAGCGTTTGTATGTTTGTGAACAGTTGCTTCAGAGGCAAAAACGGAAGGGATTTCTGCTCGCATTGTGACCAGGGACGAAAAATGGGCTCATTACGATAACCCTAAATGCAAAAAATCATGGGGATATGCCATGTTTCCACGTCGAAGGCCAAACTGAATGGTCACAGCTCCAAGATTATGCTCTGCATTTGGTGGAACCAGCTCGGCATCGTGTACTATGAGGCGTTAAAACCAAGCGGAACAATCACAGATGCTCGTTATCAAATGCAATTAATGCATTTGAGCAGGGCATTAAAAGACAAATGGCTGATAAAGTGATTTTGCAGCACGACAACGCTCGACCCCACATTGCAAAATAGGTCAAAATGTAATTGGAAACGTTAAAATGGGAAGTCCTACCCCACCTGCCGTATTCTCCCGACATTGCTCCCTCTGACTATCACCTGTTTAGATCAATGGTGCATGGCCTGGCTGACCAACACTTCTGATCTCATGAAGAAGTCACAAACTGGATCGATTCGTGGATTGCTTCAAAAGATAAACAATTTTTTTTATGCGGGATTCTTACACTGCCCGAAAGATGGGAAAAGTAGTGGCCAGCAATGGAAAATACTTTGAATGATACATGTGTACCCAATATGTTTCATTAAAGCCTCAAATGTTGGGAAAAAAAACAGTGGAAGCAAAGTTATACACCTTGTAGTTGGACAAGATCAGGCCTTGAGGACTTGCAATATCTCACACCTTGCACTGCTGAGACATAACCCAGTCCATTAAGTTTTGTGGTTTTATGAAGTTTTTGCTTTCTTATATTCTTTGCTCAGTTTCCTATATCAGTATCATAGTATTAGTCAGCTGCAGGTTTTGTAAGCCACATCCTTTGTGAGTCAACAACACTTCCAAAATAGCACTCAATTACCACTTTTGAATCACCGTCCCCATTTAATGTCACTAAAATTATTTCACACTTCAAATCTGACAAAGCTGGCCGGATATATTAATTACAGCTACAAACATGCTTGCAACACCTACGTTGAACATATCTTTATAATACATATTCCCATTAGCATTAACTGCTATTAACTTCTGGTTTCTGTGCCAAGTATTATGTGGGCATTATCACCATTTATAACAGACTAGTTCTGGGGGATTTTCAGTGACATTTCTCCAGTTAACTGATATTGCATTAACATTTTCTTTATCTGATCTGCCATGCTGTATGCTATTCTCTGTAATTAATGAGGTTTAATTATTAAACTCTCCAAAACCAGAATGTAATTCATAGGCCTGTTTCTCTGCCCTAAAATATCTACAATGTACATAAACTATATTCTGCTACCCTAGTATCCACTTTCTGTGTGTGTTGCTTTTTTGACCTGTTAAGGGTAGCCCTAAAATTTTCCTCCTGCCACAAATTTTCCTTCTGGTGGCAGAGATTGAGAAATCTGCATCAAAAAATGATCACAGAATTGTCTGGACATCTGGCTTAAAAGCCTTGCACTCTGTTCCAAACCAGCTGACAACAAGTGATTCTGGAAAACATCCTGCAAAATTTTAGATCAGTTTCCACAATATATATGACAGTAGTCTTCAGTTCAACTGGTCACTTGTAGGAACTAAACCCAAGCAGCAGGCATCATTCATTCATGTCAACATGAGCCACATTTAGCAACCAATTGCACCCAATGTGCCCAATGATAATGGCCTCTTTTTGATACACTCACTACTTTCTACAGGGCTTCCATCATTTGCCTAGTGTTGGAGCTCCCAAAGCAAGCACAACCTCTGCACTTGTCTGGGCCTTTCAGCATATCAACCCCAATCTCAACAGAAGAGATAACGACTGCTTACTCAGACTTACTCTCAGCAATGAGCTAAGCATAAGGGGACAGTCAGTATCAACTTTCTCTTTTTCCCCAGATATTCGTGACCTCACACTTGGGTGAATGTGAGCTGGCACAGCTGAGTATCTCTAAAGGTACTGTAATGTCAGGGACCTAGGAGTTCACGCAATTACACCAAAGATGAAAGACAAATAGAACAAATGTCCCACTTCCCCTATCAATGGCAGAAACTATTACATAAAAGATGTTAAGTTTCAATGCATCAGTTTTACTATACAGTAAAAAATAAAACCACAACAGATACACTGCTAAATTCATATGTGAGAATAGCAATGATTACAAAGGTATGTGGATGATGAGCAAGGTCCCCTCTTCAAAGGGAAAATCAAACATATAAGTAACTGATTGAAGTCCTTGTGGGAAAAGAAAAGTTGCAATCTACTAGAAAAAAGGATAAAAATTTATGCGACAAGAGGCACAGACGAGCAATATTGAGGAGGGGGGGGGGGGGGGGGGGGGAAGGATTACAATGTAAGGAAATGCGATGTGATGTATTGCATAAAGTAATTAATGCAATACCATCCAACAATGAAGAGAAATGCATAAATGCAATACCGCCCAATAATGAAGAGAAACGCATAAAATTAAGTTGAAGATTGACCAAAGTTTTAGGCCCGAAAAGACAGATTACTGGTAGGGGGAAAGAAAAGGAAAGTTTATGTTTCACATAAAACAGCACAAGAAAACAAAACTTTGTTATTAACTTGGTTCAATCATTGGTGAAACACTATATCAATGTTTCTCTGAGAATTAACAACTGAACAGCATAGAAATATGATTTACTGATAAGTCCTTAAAAAAATTATTTACCTGGAGAGCAAGTTTCTTAAAATACGTGGCACAGGCCTCAGCTGTGCTGAAGTGATATTCTGTCGGTCAACTGGGCATGTTGGTTGTCTTGATATCCATTCCTGAATACATTCACGACAAAATGCATGCTCACATATGGGGGCCTAATAAAAATACAGAAAGCCTCTTTAAATGTACAAAATATGAACAGTTCACTCTTCACAATTTAGTACAAAAACTCACCTGTAGAGGATCCTCAAGAACACCTGAGCATATTGGGCAAACTAATTCCTCATCGACTTCACCCTGAAATCTGTTTACCTCAAATCCCATTCCTCAACAATATTGATTTTTTGAAACAGCTGCTGCTGGTGTCAAGATGAATAACGGGAGGAAAACACTGTAACAATAATAAAATTTTATATAAATTCCTTAAACTGACAAGACTACAGCTACACTTCTATTATATACATTTTTCACATTGACACTAAACTGAGACTTTATCCAAGGAAAGAAGTAAAGGTTTTAGTGGAGATGCATAGTATGAAAGCTAAGACAGCTTTCAATGTTGCACAAGGCATTTATGTATTAATTCATGAAACATTATTTATTAGAAAATGCATTTATGCATGGCAGTGAATATTATATAGAAAATTAGCAAAAAATAGAAAAGGATACAAGATTATCATTGTTTATGCCACAAGTGGCAGTACACAGTAGATAAGTTCAATATGACATGATTATCAGATCTTGGCAGTACAACATATTAAGACAGAATTCAAAAGTACTCTTATCTGGATGAAATTTGGGACTACCAACCCAGATGCCTTACGTAATTCATACAACACACCATATACGGCAATAGGTGTAGTGAACAAAATGTTGTTGTTAAAGAGACACATTCCTGTATGCATTTATCACATTTTATATCTCCTAAAATAAGCCCAACACAACTGCAGTAATGAATCCCAAAATACAACATAGTAGCATGAACAAGAAGGTATAAGGTCTATGAAAGACTGACCACAATCAATAAATACTTTGTTCCCAATACTATGAGACATGATTAAAACACACACACACACACACACACACACACACACACACACACACACACACACACACACTTCTGAGCTTTTTTCTTTTCTTTTTCTTTTTCTTTTTTTTTGAAAAATATACAATGAAAACTTGTAACTTTTTTTGAATTTCAAAATTATGTTTTAAAAATACAAAGAGTCACAGGATGTTAACTGTCTTGAGAAATGATAAAGTGGAAGAAAAATGATTGAAATGGCTCTGAGCACTATGGGACTTAACATCTGAGGTCATCAGTCCCCTACAACTTGGAACTACTTAAACCTAACTACAGTCTGATTTAAAGTAGTTGTCACTTGACAGGCAACGGGCTGCAGGGCTCCCGCCACCAATAAACCAATGGCAGCAGACACTGCCGGCTGCCACTGCATTGCCACTTCGCTCTGCTGAGCTGACTAAGGCATTGTGCCAGCCAGTCAGTCCTCAGCGAGCCGTTGCAGGTGAGATATTTGAGTGACTTGTAGCTTCGCATGTTTACTATGTCTGATGAAAGCAGTCGCAAGAAGGGGAGGCCGAAGCTGCACACTCCTCGAAAACCTCCAAAAAGTGGCAGACATGGTGTCGTTATACGCAGTCAGGTGCGTGAATACGTGTGTTCCATAAGGAAGTATTTTGAGAGAGAGAGGGATGCAGGAGGACCTCTCGTTCCTTTCGATAAGGTGGTGGAGCGAACTGCAGCTGATCTGCAAGTTAGCGAATGATCAGTAATAAGAACCTACAAGGAGAAATTCACGAAAGAAGGCTCAAGTGAATCATCTAAATTGGATACACCTGGGAGAAAGAGGCGACTACAGAAGAGGGTCACAAAAAAAAGATGCCATTCGTCGTCAAATATACGCATTTTATTCGAGGAAGGAGTATCTAACACTAAAAAAACTACATGCTACCCTCACAGCGGCTGACCTGTTTCAGGGTAGTAAATCGTCTTTGTTACAAGTTGTGAAAATGTTAGGATTCTGCTATAAATCCACCTCTGGCAGAAAGTTACTAATGGAACGCCAAGATATTGCAGCCTGGCGATGCCGCTTTCTTAGAGAATTAATGGTGACAAATTTTGATGATATCGTTTGGCTTGATAAAACGTGGGTGAATGCAGGACACAACAGTTTTTAATAAAAGGCTGGACAGAGGGTACTCCAAATTGTCTGCTGCTATTCAGTTCAAATAAGACCACCGACTACCACAGTGAGATGAACCACAATACTTTTGTGAAATGGTTTGAAGACTGTGTGCTCCAGAACTTAACAAAAAACTCTATCATTGTAATGGATAATGCTCCTTATCACTCAGTAATACAAGATAAAGCACCCACAAAGGCAACGAGGAAAAACGACATTGTTAGCTGGTTACAGAAACATAAGGTACAGTTCGACAGTAATTTGACAAGGGCAGTATTATTAGAACTTGTATCGCAACACACGCCAAAGAACCCGATTTACATTGTGTATGAAGTAGCAAAAAAATATGGGCATAAAGTGCTCAGATCGCCTCCTTACCATTGCCATTTCAATGCAATAGAGCTGATTTGGGCTCAGGTTAAACGGCATATTGCTGCAGAAAATAAGAAATTCACATTAACCGAAGTGGAACGCCTTTTGAAAGAGGCAGTTGAAATTGTGACATCGGAAGACTGGCAGAAGGTAGTGCATCATGTGAAAGGAGTGATACAGGACGCATGGAACAAAGAAGGTATCTTACAACAAAGTGTCAAAGACTTTATTATATCTGTCAATACGAGCAGCGACACAGATAGTTCCACTGACTGACTCTGAATTAAGCAGTGTTTTCGCATTGTCTGATTAGTGTGTAGTGTACTTACTGTAATTAAATATTGTGTTTGTGAATTTATTTCGATTAATTCTTATTCTTGTTGTGAGACTAAGAAATACTGTTTGGCCAGCTCTCGTCATCTCCTTACGGTAAGCTAGACTGAATTTTAATTCTATTTAATTTTGTATTCACACCAAGATGTTATTCAATGTGTGTAGTAGTTTTTGAGATTTGCAATATAAGGAAGAAAACTTTTCCGGACACGAAAATTTCTCACACTTAAGTAGTTAATGTAACAACGGCCCTAATTAAAATTAAGAAAAGATATTTGATATGTTTATAGATACCACTGAGACCGATTCTGTATGTAAATTTCAAAATATTTACATAATATTTATAGGAGACAGAGATTTTAAACGTCATACTTGTTTTGAGTTCTGTACTGATAGGGTTGCTTAAAAACGCTGTTTTCAGAAATTTATATACAGGAAACGTAATGCACTACGAAAACTTTTAAGGATTCTTTGCCAAGTGCATTATTTTGGTAATGAATGGAAAAAAAATATTTTGCTGTGACACCAGTAGTTTTTCTGTAATGACGTGATAAGTTAGAAGCTGTTTGCAAAATCGAGAATTTAAATGTTTTCAAACAAATTAACGTAACTCTTGTCCTAATTAAAATTAAGAATAGATATTTGACAGACAGAGTCATTGTAGAGACATACATCATATGTGGTTTGAAATTTTTTACTTACTTTTTGTAGAAGATACAGGCTTTAAAACGTTTTTCTATCGCCGGAGGTAGCGATGGGCTGAGGTGGCTGCCTCCAGCCAGTGCTTGACGTGACAACGCCGCAACTTCGCAGCGCAAACATCAAGTGACAACTACTGTAAATCAGACTGTAACCTAAGGACATCACACACATCCATGCCCGAGGCAGGATTCGAACCTGCGACCGTAGCGGTCGCGCGGTTCCAGACTGAAGCGCCTAGAACCGGTCGGCCACTCCGGCTGGCAAAGTGGAAGAACTGCTAACTGTCAGTTATGACATTAATGCATGAAATACTTAAACTGTCAAAATATTTGTACATAAAGATGAAAGAATCTGAAATTTGTTGGTTATTTATAAATTATTTTCTCCCAAATCCCCACTATAAATGTTCTAAAAACGTCATGGTATGTCAGTTGGTCATTGTACTTAGGGAATGTACAATCAGAATGGGCAATATTTGTCTGTACAAAATGTGAGAAATTTTTTAGGCACACCTAGCTCTACTCTACTGTCGTGGACACTTAAATATTGAAAGTGAGTGCTGATTTCAAGTAAATGTTATGCGGAACTGGTATTTATGAATCAAAATAATTACTTTACAACATTATATGTGAGTGGGGAAATAATCACTAATTTTGTTCAAAAGCATTTTGCAGTAAAAATGAGATACAGAATATTTATACCCATTTTTCTTTTCATGATATTATATTATTGTCTTCTATTATGATTTCACTTCTTCATGACTTTCTGTGAATTAAAATTGCCCCCAATGTAACAATCGACACTGTACCATTGAAATAGAGTTTTTCCATCTGCTTTTCATTGACTTTTATAGCTGAGCTGAATTTGCACACGGACTAGAATGATCAAACAAGAGCAGTATTTGGGAAAATGGGAACTGCACACTGATCTTTTGATGATAATCATTTGAAATCATTAACAGGACCATCAGGTGCCATAAAGGACACAGTTATATCTTGCAGCTCTTGAGAGACACTATCTGTCCCACCCATCACTGATTGTCATACACGCAAGACATGAAGTGCCTCACTACAAAGTATTCTAATGTATACTGTGGTCTCTACAAATCACAGACTGTAACAGGCTGCATTTCGTGGAGAACCATTCTTGTAATGTACACGTCACTCCGGGATGCAACCCAGTAATGACCTAGTTGAATTCCTACCACAGGCTTCATAGCAACAGTAGCATCTTTTATAGCATCGACAGCTTCATGCTGGAGATTAAATCTTATTGCTGATATTTAGAGACCTCCTATTCCATCACATGCACTTTTCCCATGACCTGTTGCTGCAAATACCCTTTTTTGTCTTAATTCCTGTACTACAGTGTTGACCGAGCTCGTAAGCTGAAAGCAGTCTTTAAAATGAGATGCTGCAGTGTCAGTCACATACACTTGTTTAGAAATGCTTGGCCTCTAGATGCTATGTCATCAATTACCATGTTGACAGTGTAGCTTGCATGTGCACTGTCGTGAATAATATGATCACTGACAATAGCAAAACTGTGTGATGTTCCACAAAGTGAGCAACACATGGAATATTGATACCTGTGATGTGTGCCGGTGGTAACTTTGAATTTCTTTCTGCAAAGCAACAGACCAGTTCTCAGCAAAGTCAAAAAGAAGAACTAATGTTTCAGTATTCTGGGATGTGGCCGATTTTATTTCTGCTATGACCTGTCTCTGTATCCTCCGGATATGATGGTGACCAATTCATTTCATGACTCAATGCTTGACCTCTGTAACAAACTTCTCTGGTCCTACTGTCTTCACCAACTCTCCTCCCTCCCGTAACGCAAAGGTTATGTCATTATCAGTATCCTGACTGTGAAATGCTTCAACAATCATCACTTCAGCACCACAACACATTGCATACTCCAGCAAGCAACATTTATTTTGTGGCTCTACACACACACACACACACACACACACACACACACACACACAGTGTCAGGTCCATCTCTGTGTACTTATTTCCTGTGAAACTGCTTATTGCGAAAAACACAAGTTTCAAATTACTGCAGTAAATACATGTGCATACTTCCTTCACTTGCTGGCAACTTACCCATCTGGTCATAAGGACTACAATTTTTTGAAACCAGTTTTTAAATTCAGTTTCTCTGTTTTCATTATGAGATATGCTTCTCTTATTTATCTTGTCATCTATCTTTTACCTTTATAAGTTTTTCACGATTTTCACTAACAGAGACAACATCAGCCTGGTTAGGATATAGCCTGCGGCAATCTTTGTCATCACTTAGCTAACATTCCAGAGCAACAGTAATCTTATCATCTTGCAACAAATGCCCACAGTAAGAAATTGGGCATGCCCGAATACCTTTCTTATTCGTTATTTTACTAGCTTTTGAAATCAAATAATGTGAGGAAATACGTACGCATTTCAGTATCTACTGCTTAGAGTAGCTACCTGGTAGCTGTGTCAGTAACTGTACCTTCTGTGTAGGTGGCTGCTGAGATAGCAGTATTTAGGTTTTGAAACCATACATCACATTTCGTGCATAAAAATACTGTCTACTGCGCTTATACTCACTAGTAACATATTAACCAAGCAATACTTTGTGTAATTCTCAAAAGTTTTCGGATGGGGGTTATCAGGTAAATAATTTGTAAAAACTCATAAAAATGCAATTTTTTTTACATTTTTATAAATAGCTATTTACATAACTGCTGGAGCAGAGAAAACACTGTTTATAATTACATCAGTAGTATCTGGTTATGTGACAAAAGATAGATTCCACATTTAAAAACAAATTTTAGTGGAATAATTAACTTAAAATTTCATATTTTTGTCTTAAATTTGTAAGTTAGGGAAGCCCATTAGTGTGTGGGTGTCAACTAAATTTCAACACACTAAGAGCGAGCTTTAACACAAATGTCTCCAGTAATATTGGTTTATTAGTTATCTTTTTTGTTCTCTATTGTTGTAAGAGTTATTAACATAAAACAAAAGTACTTTATTTCTTAATATTTATAATAGAGGTCTATTTTTTTCCAGAGAAATTCATGGCTGTGAGTTGACATGACCTGTATGATTTGAGTTGAACTTAACTTTGTGGTCAGATGCCCTTCGTGATGCCTCAGTCATTAAGCTTAATATGAGGGAGGGAAGCTGCATATGCCATTTGTCTGAACTCATGCAAACTTTGTTCTGTGTGTTTTATTGTAACTACCTGTGTACCATATTCCCTGATGCGGCATTTGGGGACTAGCACAGCATTTATCTAAAAAAGTGGACAGCTGCCTAAAAACTGCACGCAAGCAGGCACGTATTCCAGAACACACTCAATAATCCACCACACAGTTTCCCCATGTTTGGCTCACCTCCCCATCTCCAAGTTAGAGTGCTGCATGTTACACTGTACGAACAGATTACTTCGTACGAAGCTAAAGAAATAGGAAAAATATAGGTGTCACTGCATTTACAGAAATATAAAAAATTCCATCAATCATTCTTTGTGAAGGGCAAATAAACTGAACAAGTTTTACAACTTGTAAAATTGTTATGATGAAAAACACAGGAATCTAGGATGTGCCTTTACTTAAAGGCCAAAGACAATAAATCAATATTTGCACATTATCAACTTTTGTCAACATTTACTATTTTCTGATCTGAAAACAGGCAGCATGTGAAGAAAAACAAGAGATTTGTCAACAAGGAAACTTACAACAGAAAATTTAAATCTGAACAATATGCTATGTGCTAAAGGAGTAATAATTTTATCCTCTGCTGGCTGTTCACATTTACATGTACATGTACATTTGTCAATGTTTACATTAGCATTTGGTTCTTCATTCCTCCTTGAGGTGAAAGATCCTAAGGGTGGTGGTGCCAAGTGAAAATACAGCATCATTATGTTGCAATGTTTACTGACACTGGTCACAAAAAATAGTGAATAAAGCACTTTTTTGATGCTCATATACAGTCTTACATGTGGTAAATCCTTTTGTGCGTGTGCATGCGCATGCGTATATATCGATGGGAAAAAAATTTGTGGCACCAAGACAGAGCTGTGTGACTAAAGTTGGTAGGTATGTTTCTACGTCTCAAAGATGATGTCTATTCAAATTTCAAGCCACATGCATAAGAATGACACTTGTAACACCACTATGAAGAAGCAAATCAGGTTTGCTTTAAATACACGCTGAAATGATTGTGAGCGTAATTACCTTTGAGAGTGGACGTTGTGAGTTGATGTTAATCAAGAAAGCCACAACACTGCGCGGCCACAACACTGCGCGGCCACAAGAGGCCGGGGCTCCACACTGCCATGTAGCACTACCGAGAGCTAAGACCATCATGTTTGGCATATTGTACTGCATCTGCAGCAGAAATTTGAGTAGTTGGCACCACATTGGCACATCATCCTCTGTAGCATGCATTCGACTGACCCCAAGCCACCGCCATTTGCGACTTCAGCGATGGCAAGTGAGAGCTCACTGGAGGGCAGGGTGGAGGTGTGTTTTGTTTTCTGATGCAAGTTGGTTTAGCCTCAATGCCAGTCGTAGCTGTGCGTTGGTTAGGAGGATGCCATTTGAGTGTCTGCAACGAGACAATCTACTTGCTACACACATAGGGCCTAAATGGAGTAATGGTCCAGGGTGTGACTTTTTATGACAGCAGAAGCAGTCTTTTTCTTCACTCAAATATCCTGAATGGAAATTTGTGTGTCCATCTGGTGATTCGATCTGTTGTGCAGCCATTCACGAACAACATTCCAGTGGTTACTTTCCAACATAACACTTGCCCACATACCACTTTGGTAGCACAAATTCTCTATTGTACATTGACATGTTGCCTTGGCACGTTCGATAACCAGATGAATCTCCAATCGAGCACATATGCGATCAAGCATGGAACTCCACCTCACACACTGACACTGGGCATCTGTATAACACAATGCATGAAGGTTTGCATGCTTGCATTCGACATGGTGGTAGATACACTGGTTATTAACTTTCCAGTATTTCACATTTGCAATAGCTTACCTCATGCTTACATTAACCTTTGATCTTGCAATGTTAATCACTTAAATATGTCACACAGACAAATGAATTCCTGAAGTTTCATTACTTTATGTTAATTATTTTTTGGTGTTGCAATTTTTGTTTTGTCAGTGTCACAAAAACTGATTAATATATTCTTCCCTATATGGAGAACACAGGTGCTAAACACTGCAACATAATGATACTGAATTTTCAATGGCATCAGCCACTCCAAGGGACTTTCTCCAGAAGAGTGAATAAAGAGCCAACAGCTAAGGTAAACATCAATAGATGTCCATCTAAATGTGAACAGCCATCCAAAGATGGACTTCTATTTGGCACTATTTGTGTGAGTAAATAGCTGGCTGCTGTTTTCTTCTTTGCCAGAATGAACCTATATTTTCTACACACAAGACTTAAGTGTTTCAAAGGCAGAAAATAAAATACAACTTTTAAACCACTGTAGTGTGAGGACTTGTGCAGCAACGATCAAATACTCTATCTTGTACGATAGTAAAGTTTTTTGCTATACCAGCAAACCATTTTGTGCTGGTCTTTCATAAAACAGTCAAATACTTGGTGGTTCTGCATTACATGATGGATGTCATATTCCACAAAGAGTGGGTTGGAACATAGAAATGAATCAAACCTGCATGCTTTACTCAAGTGCAACACAGTGAAATGAGTTTTATAATTCTAATTCTGATTACAAACTACCATCAAAAATTAAATTTAAGAGTTTCTGTGAACATGTTCTCCATAGCTGTAAACTCCACATTATCTAAAAGACATTTAATCATGCATACCACAAACATAGTTGAACAAAGGTGCATCATTAGTTTGGGCAGTGTGTCTTCCAATTGAGGTTGTGCTCTACCTGTAGTCCCAAAAGCTTCATCTGATAAACCTATTTTTAATGCCTATGGAGCTCTACGATTAGCACTGAGCTCCAAGTATTGGTCTTGTTAAAATTCAATGATAATTCATTTGTCTTGAACTCTCTAATGATTTTTAAAATACATTATTAGCATCTATTGAAACGGCAAGTGATAGACCATTTATGTACATCTGAAACAAAGAACCCAAAATTGAACCTTGTTATACACAACATGTCCGATTGCTTCAAATTCTGAGTACCTGTAACAATGTGTGTGACATGGAACTGATATAGATTTCTTTGGCATTTGGATAAGGCAAAAGCCATGAACCTGCCATTCCTATTATTCTGTAATATTTTAACTTTTGTTTTAGGACATAGTGGTTCTCACAATCAAAAGCCTTAGGTAAGACAAAAATAGTATTCCTAATTGTCACAATTTCTGACTTACTGGTTCTAATATATCATCTATCAAAGTAAATGCAGCCAGTTCAGTTGACAATCCTGTTTGAAATCCAAACTATTTGCTGTTGCGTGAGTTTCCCTGTACAAAGTGTGTATAAAGTCTATTGTACATGATGATCTCAGAAAAGTTTGGAAATTGTGGCAGTAGTGAGATGAGTTGGTAATTCTTTAATTATTTTCTCTGTTCCTTTTTGTGAATTGAGTTGACAGCAGCATGTTTAAGCCTTTCTGAGAAAATAACATTGAAAAGAGTCATTACATAAGTAAATGACTATGTTACTAAGTTCATTATTTTACAACTTATTTCATCATAGGCACTTTAACATTGATTAAGAGAGTTGATAACATTGCAAGCTTATTTTGGATATGCAAGATGACATTGAATTTCATTAACCTTGTGTCAGAGGGCTATCCTTAGGAACTGTAGGCTATATGCAAAGGAAGAATTCAAACCTAAATTATCTGCTACTGACAGAAAAAACTTTTGTACACTTTTTAGCTATCTTTAATCAGTTCATATCTACTTTTAAATGAATTTCTTTGCTTTATTAATTTGTTTTTCTTGTTTTATTTTTATTGTGTCCCAAACAGTTTTTAGCGTTTTGCTGGAGGAGCTTATTTTTTCTTATAAGTACATACATTTTGATGCTCTGATGCTTTGCTTACAGTACAGTTTGTAACTGTGATTTAACCACAACACCCGAGTCCCTTATGCCAAGTAGAGTCTTTTCTTAGTTTTGAATGTTACTCTGATCCTATTTGTAAACAAGGATTTAGATGCATTTAATCTGCTTCCACCAGTTTAATTTATTAGGAAAACAATTTTCAAAGTAGCCTGTCTATGACACGGAACACAATATTTCATTTACACCATGGGTATTGTACATATTGTTCCAGTCTGTATTTTGCAACTTATTCTCAAATTCGGTCAACCTTGGTTTCAGTTTTATTCAAGTAGCAGGAGGCAGAAACTTACTTTACAATGCCAGGAAAGGGAAAGAACTTTATTCTCATTCATTCATTCATTCATTCATTACGTCATTATAGGTTCTTGTTCCATGTTTTGACAAATTCTGCTAATATGCATCTGTCACTTAGCAGATGTCTTCCTAGTAGTTTTATTTACTTGTGATACAAGAATAATAGTTAGATTTTCAGGTAACCCATTGAATCCGTGTGTGTAAGGAAATTGTGAACTCACTGGTGTCAATGTTTTGCTTTGATTCATGACTATCAATACGATGGACATAAATCAGGGTCACCTTCATGAAATCCAATACAATGCCACAGTAAGCATGTAACAATCTATTGCTTTCCAGCTCACAACCGTACTGTCTTCTTTCAACTGTAAATAAATTTTAAGATATTCTGTTAACATTCACATATACATTTTGACTCGAGTTACCAGTGCTGTACGATCTTTTAGTCTTTCAAGTTCTCACTGTGATAGTTCTCCTCCTGCACCAAAATTTAATATATTTTTTTAAATTCGATGTGTCAACAAGGAAGACGGCGAAAAGTCTAAGAAACTTCTTGGTACATATGGGTTCATATTTCAGTTTGCTTATAAAAAGGTTTATTTTTAATTCTAAAGCTTTGCCCATATAAATCTAAACAGTCACTAAACGAGCAAAGACACTGATATGTCTCACAGCCTTTTATATTCACTTGCACTAAGTTTCTTAATATGTATAGAACATTGTTCAATGGTTTCAAAGCAACAATTTGTTCTACTTACAGTATAATTGTTGTGACACCACAAAGATTAATAAACATTCTCCAAGACCAAATTCAGCATAATGTATTGGTCTTCTGCAAGCTCTCTCTCAGAATGCAAGTTATTAAAGAATGGTTTGTCAGGAGTCACGACATAATGAGACCTGTGCACACAAGCCTCACTAGGGTTGGATCACGTATGTTTAACAATACATATCACAGAAATGCAGTGAAAGTGAAAATTTTAGCACAGATCATCAGCTTAAGAAATAAGTAACCACTTTTTGATGTTACACCTAATAACTTCTTTTGGTGCAACATATGACTATCAACAAGAGGATACCGCTATTGCCCCATGTAAGTTACTTACCAGAGTAGTATATGAGATTTGCAGCACTTGGTATGCTATTCACCCTTGATCTACAGTGCCCAAACTTGAAACACCTGGTCCCATAACCTGCCTTAACACTTGAACACCCTAAATTATAACACCATCTATTGCAAGCACAGTGATTTTACTGAATGTCAGTGAGGCAGCTGAATTTGTAACTCCAACAGAAAACAGTGTAGGGCTTGTGTAAACAATGAATGTGCATTCTACAAAGCCAACAATGCACACACAAATGCTTGATCACACACAGAATGTTGCTTTCTATTAACAAGAGAAGTTACAAGGTGAACAGCATTGAGCCATAGTGATGTAGTGCAGACACCTGGAATCATTTTTAAAACGTGTGCCCGTAACTTGCCCCATACTCGTCACCCTACGCCAATGAATGCAGTAGATGACCGGTATTTTTGATCTCTTGCATACAAGAACCTTAACTGGACTGCCACTATGACAAACAATTACTATGTGATGCTAACAGGATCAGATTAGATGTGTTTTTCCTTCCAATACAGGGTCATTCCATATCAAATCACCCAATAAAAAATAAATTTTACACCCACCTCCTGAGATTTTCATGAAATTTGGCTCAAATGGTTCTAATACCATCCTGACAACACCTGCAATTTTTTTTTGCTGTATCTCTTACAGTTTTTTTATAAATTTTTAAAGTTTTTATGTTTTGCGTTTTCTGAACCTTCGGAAATGGTCAATTTAATTTGTATTCAAAACTTTAAATTTGCTTATCTTAAAAACTCTTTTAGATAACATCATGAATTTTTGCAGCAAGTTTATTTATTATACATATTTGAAGATAAAAATGATGCTATTAAAATATATTAATATTTTCTATGAAAAAAAAATATATGTATTTTTTCTTTTTCTTTTTTTTTAACGGATGTTTTGTTTTATAAGAATTGCAATATCTAGAGTCTCAGACCTGATAGAATGCTCAAATTTGTTTTAATTTACTCTTAAACATATAGGCTATTTGATAAAACAAAAATAATGATGGCTTTTTAACATGTTTATTAATTATAGTAGATTACATTAGAATTATGTACAAAGATACTTATGACACTTATGTATAACCCAACTGATTGCTTGAAACATTGAATTTTTTGAGTAATTTTGTCTTTTTAATAAACATTAATGCTGATTCAAACTGTTTTTCCACTTCATCCAAGAGCTTTCAGTTCTTTTGATACAGTCTTTTTGGAAGTAATACATTCTCCCAGTGCCGCTTGATTGAAGTGCGTCTACTACACAGACTATGTGCTCCAAAGGCACTATGCAGGAATCTTCTCTTTCAGGCCAATAAAATGATGCAGCAGGTCCTGAAGGATGTAGAAATAGAATTTCTGCATCTTCTTCATCATTGAATATTGTTTTTACCAGTCCAAAGTACCAGTTACCCTCATAATTTGCAGCCACATAGCTATTTATGGATGGTTCAACGCGAACCCAATCAGAAGAAGAATGGAAAGAAAAGACTAAGGAGGGTTTTACACTATCTGTAGTCCTTCTAATTTCAAGGTTGTTTGTTGGAAGTGGTTTGAAGTTATGAAAACTTCTTGTTCCAGGAATGGTTCGGGTTGCTGAAAAACGTTTTTCTAGTTTTAACCGTAGCAAATTAGCTTCTTTTTTGTCAATAAAGTGAAAATGAATGTTTTCAATATTTTTTTCACAAAACTTATACACATCGATTGCTGTCATTATTTGTTCTTTGTCTGAAAGCTGTAGACTGGCTTTCCTTAAAATTCTTTTAATAGTTCCTCCTAGGCCATCACAAATTGACTTCCCATGACTTGTTGCAAAAAAAGAGTGTTGGGCCTTCAAATTAGTCTCTCAAGTGTTCAGTCAAATTTTTAAAACTGTTTCTATTTTTGTACTGCCCAGCACAACCATCTGTAAAGTAGTGAACTGAGTCAATGTCAGTATGATATAATGACAGCGACTTTGTAATTTCTTTTTGTACAAAGTTAACAAAACCAGTGTCATGTTCTTGGTCATCACTAATAAAACATTGTTTTCCTCATTTCTTAGAAAAACTCCAACTGGGTGTAGAGTACAACCACCTCTATTCCAGTGGTAACTTTGGATCTCATTTTGTATAACAAAGGAATAATTTTCACTGAAATCCATCACAATAATTGCTGTTTTGGGTGGTGGGTCTTCTTTCAATCTTTTAAAGGCTGCTGATTGGGATTTTGCTATAAACAAGTTCGGGGTGAGCTTTTCCAATGACCTAACCAATAAAGAAATGTAGTCTTCAACACTGATAGACTGTTTGATCATTTCTGCCCTGTCTGTGTTAACCCACTGACTGATTACAATTTCTTCTTCTAAATCATAATATTCACTTAGTTTTTCAGTTAAGTACTCAGTTAGTGCAGTATTTGCAGGACAGCTGTTGCAATGATGTAGCATGCAGTTTTGGTTTTCTGTGTTGCACACAAGCATCTTAATTAGGTCTTTATAAGATTCTTAAATTTTCACAGCATCCAGTAATAGTTTAACATTCTGGTGGATACTGCATACACATACAGTGTGTGTGCCTGCAGCACCAGCAAGGATACACCATTTAGGTCTCAAGAAACAAAATTTTGAAAATCCTACTTCTACCTCGGGATTCTCCTATTTGAAATAATAATAGAGTTCTCTCAAGTTACACAAAATGAGTCTTTTTTGCATGTACACATTTTCTTGAACACTTACTTTGTCTTTTGTTCCAGGTAGCACTCTGGAACTTTCATCCATTTCATAAAAATCTGTTAAAAGTCTTACTGTATTTTCAGAAAGAGTTTTACCTTTTTTTGGACCAGGAGTTTCCAAAATACCCTTTTCAGATTTTAGCTTTCTAGCTTGTCGCACCATGTACTCACTTACATTAAATTCTTTCATCACTTTATTTCGACTCCAAGAATCTGGAGCCAAGGTCAGAATCTGGATTTTTCTAGACCTCCCAACAGATGAAATCTTCTCTTTCATAAGAGAAATCATTACATCAAAATCCTTTGCTTTCTCAACCACACTTTTATCTTCTTCGTCATCATCAGAAATTGGTGCATCATATTTTAATGCTTTTGAAACCGCCTTTTTTGCAGTCTTTTCAATACTGCTAACCTTCCTTTTAAAATAAGACCCTTTACTTTGTTCTGACAAGCCATGAAGCTTTATCGGTGTTAAACCTAAATAATCAACAGCAATGTTTGTTTGTACGAGGGATTCATTTCTGGATTCCAATGATTCTAATTCAACCATGACTTCATCATCTGTTTCACTTTCATTGACTTCAACTCTTAATTTCTCCTCACAAAAGTTACGGCATGTTGAGCAAAGCTTTTGTCTGGGTTTTATGCTAATATTTTTTGTCAGTAATTGTTTAGAAAGATCCAAGCCTACACTTCTCAACGATTTTTTGATGGGCTTTTTGTGTTTTTTTAGTGGGTCTACACATGTTGTTTGATACTTTTCAAAAACATTTAAAAAGTAGTAGCTGTGGTGTGAACATATATTCTTAAATTCACACAGATTAATTCCAGATCGTAAGTGGATCAAATCTCTTTCTTCCTCACTCAATTTTGATACTGGTTGTAACTTCTTTGAAGGTGTGTAGGTTGTTTGGAAACAGTCAGATTTTTTAAATAACCCTACAATATAGGTTTGAATATCTGACATACTGATTTCACTTTTGGTCTGATTACTGTTCTGGTTACTTTTATAGGATATTGGAAAAGAATCTCTGTAAACTAAGTAACAGTACTTACTGAGAGTTCGAATAAACTTAATAAAATACTATCCAAGCACTATTTAACACTGTAATAATCTTTTACTTCAAAACACAGGAGTAACAAAACAAAATCCAAGTGTACATTGCTACTCCAAGAAGACAAAAACTTATTTCCGGTGTCTAAGTCACTTGGTATTTTTTGTTTTTAAAATATAATTAATATTATTTTAAAAATTAGATAACTATTAAACAGGTTAAAAAGCCAACATAATTTTTCTTTTATCTAATAGCCTATACTACAATTAAGAGTATTTTAAAACAAATTTGAGCTTTCATCGGGTCTGAGACTCTAGATATTGCAGTTTTTGTAAAACTAAACATCTGTTAGCTAAAAAATAAATAAAAGACTTAATTTTTTTTTTTTCATTTGGAAGATTTTAATATATCTTTATGGTAACTTTTTTTTTAACATTTAGATATAATACACAAACTTATTCTAAAATTTCATACTGATATCTTGAGTATTCTTTAATATACAATTTTTTTTAGTTGTGAGGACACGTTAAGTTACAATTTCCGACTGCTGAAACAACGCCAAATCTAAAAACTTTAAAAATTTATAAAAAAAAAAAAAAAACTATAAGAGATAGAGCAAAAAAATTTTACAAGTGCTTTCAGGATGATAAAAGAAGTAATTGTACCAAGTTTCATCAAAATCTGACATGGTTGGTGTCAAGGCCTGGGTGACTTGGCATGGAATGACCCTACATTGATAGTAAGAAGATCTTCCAGGATATAGAACATGACAAACAATAAGAATACACAGTAAATATCTGCAAAGAAAAACATATGCTAATGTACTTTCCACAGATCATAAGTGAAAAGGTCCTTATGGATGTGGAATAACTGAAAAAAATCTTAAACATATGGGAAGCATGTGTCCAAATTGTCCAGAAAAGAAATCACAGTGTAATGCTCTGTATGACAGACAATCATGAGGAGACCCCATCATTAATCTGACATGAAGCTAAACAGCAAGAAAATCTCCAAAAATGAACTATGGAAGTTTGATGCACTGCTCTAACAGTGGAATGTCACATATCTGACACCAGATGACTGTCATCAAATAATGAAGAGGGAATTTGATAATGCTGTATCACAGATACAGTCTGTGAACTGAGTGAAGCAAAGATGTTCAGGGAGTCAAATGTCATGGTTGTCAATGCAAGACAAACTCAACACACCACAATACTTAGATAACATCCTCCATCAAATCTAAACATTGCATCTGCATTTCAGAGAAGAATTAAAGTCTATGGATGACACTCTGGAGGCCATCGTGCAGATACAGCCAGTAATTTCATCAATCATGACAGTACTGACTAACTGGATTGGCCTGCATGTTCCTGTGATATGAATACCATGGAACATAGCTAAGACTGACTGGAAAGAGCTGTGCGCAACACATCCTAACCTACGACAAACTCTAAACTTGTGTGCAGCATACCACATAACTTTGCAGGCTTGCATTCATGCCAGTATAGATGTTTCTTCGTTTTGAATGAGGGTGCTGCACAATGTGGTTACCTCAAGAAAAGTGGTTAAGGTGTTTGCTGGGTTTTGGTCATCAAGAAATTGGAATGCATTATTTATGAATTACTAATTCATTTTTTTACAGATTGGGTCAACTAATGTTCAGCAGATTGAGTATAACTTTTTATTATGTGTGAAGAAATATTAATGCCTCATAAAAACAAAAGTTAATTCAAATCTACAATTGCAGCAGACATAAAATACTTACAAGGCCTTCATTTAAAAATCATTGCTAAAAAACTATGCCACTTAAGAATGTGTTGGGGATAATGCATTTGATATCTCTCCAGAAAGGGGGGGGGGGGGCGAAATTGAAGAAGACGAGACCAACGTCCCACTGTCTTCGAGGCCATTAGAGGCAGCGCAAAAGCTCGGTTTTCGAAAGAAATTCACGTTCTACTCAAAGGAACCATTCCGGCAATTTCAGTAAAGAAAAACATCTCTAAACGCGTGACAGGTATCAGGATTGCTGTATTAATAATTTCTATGTTTTCCTCTATGGTTTTCCTATTACAGATGTACGATACAAAGTGTCTTGTCATCCAACTACAGTCTTTTGTTCGAATTCTTTCTTAAATAAAATAGCCTTGCGGTTGCAGCCAACACTGGCTTTCCATTACAGAAAAGTTGAACACTTCCATTTTCCTTCATCTGATACAAAATTTTTCTGCATTTTACAAACCCATTTCTCGCCTCTCTACATATTACTTACGGGTAATAACGAAATTGAGAAAGCAAGTCCGTAAATCTAGAAATAGCGTAAAAATAAGTGAAGAAATTTTAAACAGTGTCTTCCGTTCCTGTAGATCCAAGTTTGATACTGGGTGAACAAAATACGCAACAGTAAACTATAGCAAGCTCTGAATGGGGCCTTGTTTTATAAATACAGTGGATTGAACTAGAGCGAGTGTGTATCAAAATTTCTGAAACGCGGATTGATCCATTACACACCGCATAATATTACAAAGGTTTCTCGGCCTTTCAGTTGGTTTCTTTCAAGAGATTAAATAAAAGATTCTTTTAACCTGAGAAGCGCATGTATCTAACGAAGCAATACATTAAATGTCATTCTGCATTAACGTAAGTCAAGAAATTACAAGACTCTACAAGGCAAGCAGACTATATTTTACACTGCGAAATTGCCAACTTCCTACCTATGCCTCCTATAAGTGTGGGTGAAAGAATCTGAGTTCCGTTTAATCTTGCAAACTGTGAAACTGAATACATCAACACATCAACTCCAAACCACGCAAGACCCACTGACACTAGCTACATGTTGTCACCAAACATCATTCAGTACAAAACTTCTACTACTGTTCGGTGCACGCAGGCTTACGATTAACCAAAGACTTTATATTATAGTTAGCGTACGATCAACTCCGAGGAAAGGCCCACTAACATGACTAATACATAAACAAAAGTTTGTAATTATAAGCAGATTTAATTTAGAGCAATCAGAATTTTCAAATATTTACGTCGGAAGTGAATTTGGAAACTCAACAGATCTTATAGGATTTTTTAGATTTCTAGCGTCATATTCATATATGCCAGTTCACACGTAAAGATCTGATTTCGTAGATGTCTGTGCACAATAGGCTCGCGCAAAATATCGTAACCTGTAGCAAAAATGCTGTACTCTGTGGACAAAAGTGATCCAATATGTGTGCAAAAATGACATGAGCGGAGACAAATCATTGTGTGTGCACTGGAAGTCACCACAAATCCGGTGCGCAAAACGCGCTTGATTCAACAATTATTCAATCGTGATTCGCATTTACACTAAAGAGCCAGAAAGTGGTACACCTGCCTAACATCGCGTAAGGCCACAGTGACCACACAGAAGTGCCGCAACACGGCGTGGCATGGACTCGAATAATAACATCTGAAGTAGTGCTGGAGAGAATTGACACAATGAATCCTGGAGGGCTGTACATAAATCTGTAAGAGTACGAGGGAGTGTAGATCTCTTCTGAACAGCACGTTGCAAGTCATCCCAGATATGCTCAATAAAGTTCACGACTGGGAAGTTTGGTGGCCAGTGGAGGTATTTAAACTCAGAAGAGTGTTCCTGGAGACACTCTGTAGCAATTCTGGACGTCTGGTGTTTCGCATTGTCTTGCTATAATTGCCCAAGTTTGTCGTAATGCACAATAGACATGAATGGATGCAGGTGATCAGATAGGATGCTTACGTATGTGTCACCTGTCAGAGTCTTATCTAGACGTATTAGGGGCCCCATATCACTACAACTGCACACGTCCGACACCATTACACAGCCTCCACCAGCTTGAACAGTCCCCTGCTGACATGCAGGGTACATGGATTCATGAGGTTGTCCCCATACCCATACGTGTCCATCTGTTTGATACAATTTGAAAAGATACTCGTCCGACCCGGCAACATGTTTCCAGTCATCAACAGTCCAATTTCAGTGTTGATGGGCCCAATCGAGGCGTAAAGCTTTGTGTCATGCAGTCATCAACAGTATATGAGTGGATCTGCGGGGCCGTATTCTGCCTGTTTACATGGCTCTGTATTTGAATACGCATGCCTATATTAGTTTCTTTGGCACTTCAGTGTCAAATTTATGATACACATCAGTGCTCTGTAGAGCTCTTTGCTGAATTTAGCGGTCTACATCTACATCTACATCTATACTCCGCGAGCCACCTTACGGTGTGTGGCGGAGGGTACTTATTGTACCACTATCTGATTCCCCCTTCCCTGTTCCATTCACGAATTGTGCGTGGGAAGAACGACTGCTTGTAAGTCTCCGTATTTGCTCTAATTTCTCGGATCTTTTCGTTGTGATCATTACGCGAGATATATGTGGGCGGTAGTAATATGTTGCCCATCTCTTCCCGGAATGTGCTCTCTCGTAATTTCGATAATAAACCTCTCCGTATTGCGTAACGCCTTTCTTGAAGTGTCCGCCACTGGAGCTTGTTCAGCATCTCCGTAACGCTCTCGCGCTGACTAAATGTCCCCATGACGAATCGCGCTGCTTTTCGCTGGATCATGTCTATCTCTTCTATTAATCCAACCTGGTAAGGGTCCCATACTGATGAGCAATACTCAAGAATCGGACGAACAAGCGTTTTGTAAGCTACTTCTTTCGTCGATGAGTCACATTTTCTTAGAATTCTTCCTATGAATCTCAACCTGGCGCCTGCTTTTCCCACTATTTGTTTTATGTGATCATTCCACTTCAGATCGCTCCGGATAGTAACTCCTAAGTATTTTACGGTCGTTACCGCTTCCAATGATTTACCACCTATGGCATAATCGTACTGGAATGGATTTCTGCCCCTATGTATGCGCATTATATTACATTTATCTACGTTTAGGGAAAGCTGCCAGCTGTCGCACCATGCATTAATCCTCTGCAGGTCCTCCTGGAGTACGTATGAGTCTTCTGATGTTGCTACTTTCTTGTAGACAACCGTGTCATCTGCAAATAGCCTCACGGAGCTACCGATGTTGTCAACTAAGTCATTTATGTAAATTGTAAACAATAAAGGTCCTATCACGCTTCCCTGCGGTACTCCCGAAATTACCTCTACATCTGCAGATTTTGAACCGTTAAGAATGACATGTTGTGTTCTTTCTTCTAGGAAATCCTGAATCCAATCACAAACCTGGTCCGATATTCCGTAAGCTCGTATTTTTTTCACTAAACGTAAGTGCGGAACCGTATCAAATGCCTTCCTGAAGTCCAGGAATACGGCATCAATCTGCTCGCCAGTGTCTACGGCACTGTGAATTTCTTGGGCAAATAGGGCGAGCTGAGTTTCACATGATCTCTGTTTGCGGAAACCATGTTGGTTATGATGAAGGAGATTTGTATTATCTAAGAACGTCATAATACGAGAACACAAAACATGTTCCATTATTCTACAACAGATTGACGTAAGCGAAATAGGCCTATAATTATTCGCATCTGATTTATGACCCTTCTTGAAAATGGGAACGACCTGCGCTTTCTTCCAGTCGCTAGGTACTTTACGTTCTTCCAGAGATCTACGATAAATTGCTGATAGAAAGGGGGCAAGTTCTTTAGCATAATCACTGTAGAATCTTAAGGGTATCTCGTCTGGTCCGGATGCTTTTCCGCTACTAAGTGATAGCAGTTGTTTTTCAATTCCGATATCGTTTATTTCAATATTTTCCATTTTGGCGTCCGTGCGACGGCTGAAGTCAGGGACCGTGTTACGATTTTCCGCAGTGAAACAGTTTCGGAACACTGAATTCAGTATTTCTGCCTTTCTTCGGTCGTCCTCTGTTTCGGTGCCATCGTGGTCAACGAGTGACTGAATAGGGGATTTAGATCCGCTTACCGATTTTACATATGACCAAAACTTTTTAGGGTTCTTGTTTAGATTGTTTGCCAATGTTTTATGTTCGAATTCGTTGAATGCTTCTCTCATTGCTCTCTTTACGCTCTTTTTCGCTTCGTTCAGCTTTTCCTTATCAGCTATGATTCGACTACTCTTAAACCTATGATGAAGCTTTCTTTGTTTCCGTAGTACCTTTCGTACATGATTGTTATACCACGGTGGATCTTTCCCCTCGCTTTGGACCTTAGTCGGTACGAACTTATCTAAGGCGTACTGGACGATGTTTCTGAATTTTTTCCATTTTTGTTCCACATCCTCTTCCTCAGAAATGAACGTTTGATGGTGGTCACTCAGATATTCTGCGATTTGTGCCCTATCACTCTTGTTAAGCAAATATATTTTCCTTCCTTTCTTGGCATTTCTTATTACACTTGTAGTCATTGATGCAACCACTGACTTATGATCACTGATACCCTCTTCTACATTCACGGAGTCGAAAAGTTCCGGTCTATTTGTTGCTATGAGGTCTAAAACGTTAGCTTCACGAGTTGGTTCTCTAACTATCTGCTCGAAGTAATTCTCGGACAAGGCAGTCAGGATAATGTCACAAGAGTCTCTGTCCCTGGCTCCAGTTCTGATTGTGTGACTATACCATTCTATACCTGGTAGATTGAAGTCTCCCCCTATTACAATAGTATGATCACGAAACTTCTTCACGACGTTCTGCAGGTTCTCTCTGAGGCGCTCAACCACTACGGTTGCTGATGCAGGTGGTCTATAGAAGCATCCGGCTATCATATCTGACCCACCTTTGATACTTAACTTAACCCAGATTATTTCACATTCGCATTCGCTAATAACTTCACTGGATATTATTGAATTCTTTACTGCTATAAATACTCCTCCACCATTGGCGTTTATCCTATCCTTGCGGTATATATTCCATTCTGTGTCTAGGATTTCGTTACTGTTCACTTCCGGTTTTAACCAACTTTCCGTTCCTAATACTATATGCGCACTATTTCCTTCAATAAGAGATACTAATTCAGGAACCTTGCCCTGGATACTCCTGCAGTTTACCAATATTACGTTGACTTTTCCTGTTTTTGGTCTCTGAGGACGGACGTTCTTTATCAACGATGATAATGTCCTCTCTGGTAAGCCGTCAGGTATTTTATCGTTTCGCCCAAGGGGGGGTCCCTCTAACCTAAAAAAACCCCGTGTGCACGCCACTGCAGTATATAGGGGCCACAAACGTTCGAAGAAACTTAAGAGCAAGGAGTATAACTGTAACGACCTGAAGATCGACCGAGAATTCACAAGCAACAAATTGACTGTTAGAAGGAGATATATTTTGTCTTTTGCAAGTTCTCTGTTTTCTATTTGCCATTTTCTCTTTTGACCTAGTGACATCGTATGGTGTAAACGTGGAGTGTATTAAAGAAGTTTAGTAATAAGCTGTATGTACATTTATTCTGGATCAACGCATCACTTACAAAATCCTACATTGGCGACCTGAGTAGGAACACGGGAAAATGACGGATCAACTTGGAACGGCATCGTTAAACAGGAGGATGCAAACGAGGTGCAGCAAACACCACATTTTGCTGCATACGTACTTTCACCGTCCATCAGTCACCGATTCATCCATTATCGAGAACAATGTAGGATTGCGCATCAAGTCGAACTGTCGCCGTTCCAAATATCTAGACGAGAACTCCGGTCCACGCAAGCTCAAAGCAATTTCTGCCAACATGTTGTTCACGATGACTCAGCTCAATTTCACTACATCATTGCACATTTGAATGAATCACAGACTGTAAAGGTGCAAGAAATTTTTCATACACGTAATTAATTGGCATTAGAAAACCGGTAAATCAAACAATTCACTGGAAGCTAGGTTACTGAGGATATTATTGGACGATTACTTGCTAAGCAAGTCACTCAAACAACTGTTGCTAGAACTTTGTTCACTGGCGGTTTCAGACCTGTTGCCTGAGATGTCATTGAGAACGCTTCAGTTAAAAAGGCTTCCTGCAAACATGAGAATGATAATAGCTGTCGACACAAAGTTGCATCTAACCGTGTTGGCAAAAAAAGACAGAAGCCATTGCTGCTTGTCTACAATTCAGTGTTGGCAACACTGTTGCTTTAACTGGCATGGCTGCCTGGTCAAAACCAAGCATTTTAGGTGCAGTGACTTGAACCAGCCTAGGACCAGTCATTCAGTTGGATACTCCGATGAATTCCACAGAGCAGCCGGCAGAGAGCACTCAGACATATAGTGTGCCAGTGATGGCGCTACAGGATAGAGAGCGTCCAGAGACACAAAAACTTCTAAAGGGCACCAGCTCCTAACAAATAAGTATAAAAGGAGGATAAATAAATTGATGAGCCAAAACATTATGATCACTGCCTGTCCCAAGGATGTATGCTGCTGGGTGGCAATGAGGGCATGTGATGAGGTAAGAGAAGTATATGAGCAGAGCTGAGTGGTGAATCATTCTACTGATGATAAGTGGCACTAATGCAGAGATCCTCCGACTCAAGCGACTTTGGCATAAGCCAGACTGTTGTGGCCCAGTGCCTGGGAACGAGCATCTTGGAAACAGCGAAGCTGATCGGTTGTTTGCATGCTACTGCTGTGAGCATCTACTGAAAGTGGTTGAAGAATGCTGAAACCACGAGTAGGTGACAAGAAGTTCGACATCCATAACTCATCACAGAACATAGGAATCGGAGGCTTGCTCGCTCTCTAAGGTAGGATAGGTGGCAATCTGTGTCAGATCTGACAACAGAGTACAGTGCTGACGTTGGCACAAGTGTTTTGCAGCACACCATTCAGCGCTCAGTGTTTAACATGGTGTTCTGCAGCAGAGGAGCCCTATGTGTTCCCATGTTGAGGCAACAACATCATCAATTTTGATTACAGAGGACATGGGACCATTGAAACTGGACACAGATCAACGCATTCACGTGGCCTGGTCAGATAAATCCCATTTATTGTTAAACCAGGTTGCTGGTCCTGTCCAGATGCTCTGTTATCCAAGTGAACAGCTGCTCAACACATGCAGCACACCACGAACACAGGCCAATGGGAGCAGTGCTATGTTATAGGGGACATTCATCTGGGTTTCCATGGGACCTGTAGTAGTAATCGAAAGCACAATGACAGCTGTGGACAACATGCTCATTATTAGGAACCACCTGTAACCTCTTATGCTTGGTGTCTTCCTCTACAGAGATGGCATCTTCCAGCAAGAGAACTGTCTGTGTCACAAAGCCAGAATCGTGATGCAATGGATTTAGGAGCATGATAGTGAACTCACGTTAATATCTTGGCCATAAAATCCGGCTTTTTTTAATCCTACGAAGCCCTACTGGGACGTTATTGAATGCCAGCTCTGCGCACACAAATCAGCTGCCCATAAATTATGGGAAGTGCATGACCTGTGCATAGGCATCTAGTGCCAAGAACCTCTGGAAACCTGTCAAGTACTTGTCAAATCCATGGCAAGCAGGATCACTGCTGAACTGTGTACCAGAAGTGAACCAACACGCTTTTAAGTGTGTGGTCATAATGATTTGGCTCATCAGTGTATGGATAAGGATTATTGGTGTTGGTTTCACTAACATTTTGGTGATACGGTATCTAAATGTATGGCCCCTTGCAATCACCCAACTCTTACAACAGCCTATGCAGGGCGCTACAGGCTGCCTTGTTTCATTTTCAGTCAACCCTCCCCCACTTCCCCTGCCAAAAATACCATGTTGGGTGTATTGGTGGCACCTGTAATAGAAAAATTCCGCGGTGTGCACTTGGGAACAAGGTCTAAGAAGAAGTCACTGGAGGAATTGTCACAGTGTTTCCTGTACACAGCACTAAATTGAACAAATTTGAGCCAGTGCCCTGTAATGAATTAATCAACACATGATATATTGTATTACTTTCGCATCCAGCTGCAAAAACCTCAGCTTCAAGAAGTTACAATTTTATTTCCATGATAAAACCAGCAGTCCTAACAAGCCTAGTCAGAATCGTCAAAGAACTGGTTTTACAAGTGCATGTTCTTTTGGCAGACATATATTCAGTAACAGAGATTTTGCTACTGTAAGTTATTTCCAGGTGAACAATGTGGTGGCTCCACTATGTCTTACAGTGGTGAACAATTCAGTCATCAAGGCATGCAATAAGATCATGAAATTAAATTAGACATTGTTTTAAACAAACTACATGAGTGGAATCTTTAAGTAGTGGATGTCAGCGACACCAAAACAGAACACTACCTGACAGGTATCCAATACCATGCATCATTGATTCCAACTCCATGGCATCAGCTAACGTCCTTAGCATCACTTGATTGCACCCGAGTCTATTCACAAATTCCTGTGGCACTGAGAAATGTTGAAAAGATGGTCCTCACGACATAATTCAGATTATTCAGGTACCATTATATGCCATGTAAATAGAAGAACCCGCCCAAACTTGGCAACAATTCATCCATTAAGTGCTCAGGGACCTCAAATTCCTCTTTTGTTTTCTAGGGACGTTCTGGTTTTCTAAGAGTCCATTACTCAGCACTAGGTCCACCTGCACCAAGTTTTTCAGCATGTACAGGAACCAAGATAAATGTGCGTTTGGAAAGATCAGTGTCAAATTCCTAGGCTTTGAATTTTCATCAGTGGGAATCACATACTTGTTGGAATGCAAGGATGCTGCCCGCGTTGTATCTCTGCATACAGAAACACAAAGATCTGAAAAGGTTTCTGGGCATACGCGACCATCACTATTAGCACCCACCCCGTGCCACTGCATAGTTAGCACCACTGACTGCACTCTTAAAAGGAAAATATACGGCTGGAACAAGGAAGTGGAAAACGGAGTAATTGTTGGCTTTCAACAAAGTCAATGACTAAGTAGCAGGTGCTATACTGCTTGCACATCCACGTCATAATGTGCCTATGGCACGCATGTTAGATGCCAGTCAGATGCCAATGGAGGCATCCTGCTGCAGTTTGTAGACAGCACGTGGCAATCATTAGTAATTTTTTCTTAGCTTCTCACCAATGTTGAGAAGAATTTTAGCTCCAATAAGAGAGAGTTGCACGCCATGTATGCCGCCATCCAGCATTTTAGAGACACTTCAAGGGAACGTTTATGACACTCCTCTAATGGCACTCATCACAAAAGGAACCTCCAACAGGTCTCCTAGACAATATAGACATGCAGATTTCATCTCACAGTTTAAGACAGATGTGGGTCACATTAGTGGAAGCAGAAATGCAATTGCACACTTTCTGTCCAGATACTGTGCAAACATAAATGTTGTACAGTTAAGGGTACATCTTTATGCTGTGACAAATCTTGTAATATGCTTTGAGTCCTTGTCTCCAAACACTGTCAGTATTTCGTCTTCAATGCATTTCATAATTTATCTCATCCAGGAGTGTGTGCCATGGTGTGGTTACTTACAGAGAAAGGTATTTGTCTGGGATAAAGAAGGATTGGAAAAGATGAGTTCAACAGTGTTATTGTTGCTGGCAATGCAAATTAGGCAGACATGTGTCAGCGCCTAGAGGCACCATTATTACGCCTACAGTGCGATTCTCGCTTATTCATGAGGACTTGGTAAGGCCATTACCACATTCAGAAAATTATTGTTACTTGCTCACGGTTGTAGGTGTTTCACAAGGTGGACTGAGACGTATCCCACTGCAGACATCACTGCAGTTACAGGCGAATGGCGCTGGTTATTATTTGGATTTTATGATTCGATCCATGCAAACGATTACCACCGATCGAGTAAGGCAATGGTTCAAATGGCTCTGAGCACTATGGGACTCAACTGCTGTGGTCATAAGTCCCCTAGAACTTAGAACTAATTAAACCTAACTAACCTAAGGATATCACACACATCCATGCCCGAGGCAGGATTCGAACCTGCGACCGTAGCAGTCGCACGGTTCCGGACTGCGCGGAGTAAGGCAATATGAAGCATCATTGTTTCAGGAGTTGCTTCGACTATGCAGTTACTCACACATTTGCACCACCAGATACCATTCTGCAAGTAGAAGGATGGTGGAACAGCTGCACAGGACCTTGAAGGTGACACTGATGTGCAGAGGTGAAAAGTGGACGGACACCTTGACTTTGGTCCTGCTGGGTTTTAGGACGGCTCTGAGAGAAGATATAGCACGCACAACGACCGAGTTGGTCTATGGGGAAAACTTTAAGCTGTCCACTTACATTTGTACAGACAAACCCACACAGGCTCCACTGGCGGCAGGTATTTCTGAGTTTGGGAAGCTATTGTGCGAGACTATGTCTCCGCTGCAGCTGACCATGCCTAAGTCTCATGGTGAAAAACTGCTGTTCATTCACAGGAATCTGTTCAGTTCTACTCGTGATTGGCTGCGAGATGATTCCATCCACCCACCTTTAACGCCACCATACACTGAACCTTACGTGGTGATACAACAAAGACCACATCCTTTAAAATTTTTTTTGGAAAGAGCGTCAGAAGATGGTTTCAGTTGAGCACTTAAGGCCAGCTCATCTTCCAAAGGCGATGACCGACACGGATTCAACTGGGTACCAGTCTGTATCTACCAGATGGGACCTCCAATCGATTGCCACTTCGCCCCAGGTAGAAAATTTGACAGACACAGACACTGAGCAGACAAATGAGCAGCAATAGTTACCTCAATCATCTGTGTCAGGATATCCTCCGACAGTGACGAGGGCAGGACGGCGATCAAATACAGTTCCCTTCTGACCTAGTTATACTGAATTGTGTAAACTTGGAATGTATTAAAGGTTAACAAGTCCTTAGTAACAAGGCGTATATGCATTTAGTCTGGATCAGCGCAGTGTTCATCAAAGGCTGTACAGCAGTTGTGATAAGAAGGTTGTTTTTGATAATTCTTTAACAGAAAAGTAGGAGCAGTAGATCCTGTGACAAATAGAAAACAGGTAATAAAAAAGAACAAAACATATTTGCGGATTGCTTACTGTAAGGAGTTAGACAAAGTAAAAGAAATCAGTCTGATTGATGCCAGACATGTATAAGCTACGTTTGACGTCTTGTGTTCTCTGATCGATATGTAAATATCAAGACTCAGCAAGAACATGGTTGAGAACGCTCTTGATGAGGCAATACCAGAGGAAAATTGATGGAATTGCTTTCCTTACACAAGTATTTTGTCATATTGTATGAGGAGTGAAGAATGTCAATAGATATTTGTACATTCAAATCCATTCTGAAATAATTAAACCAGTTGCAAAGTAAGACTTGCAACTCACAAAGTAAATTAAGAGCGAAAACTGTTGTCACTTAAGGATACACTGTCTTTACCACTATATCGTTCTTTCTAACTCTAATATATATATATATATTAAGACAAGTTGCGAACACAGACTACAGAAAACTTTTTCCTTTACATGTTTGTGTCCTGGACTACAACATTCTTTGCGATAGTGTAGCTGCTTGCAGCTTGAATTTCTGTGCTAAGCCGACAGATGGCAGGCGAGCAGTGGAACTGTGTCATGTGAGTGTATGAGATTTGTGGTGATTTAATGCATTTGTCCACTACATCGTTGCCTGTGGACTCGCATTATGAAACGCATAAGTCTCAATTATTTGTGGGGTATTCATTGTTGAAATTTCGATACTAAGACTTCAACAAAGTACTACATATGGGTGGCTCATAATTAGAGTACTACCACCTAATCTTCATGTGGGCAGATATGATAAATGTAGTTCCAAATTATCACTCTGCTGAAATATCAATGCAAGTGGTTGGTTGAATAATAAATAAAAACAATTCTATCGCTGGAACTGGGATGTCACTGTGGCAAAGGTATGCCCCTTTCCAAATATCAACGCCCACCTTCATGGTGCTGATGCATAACCTCACCAGTCTGCTGTGGCAGTAAGTCGAACATGCGTGGTCGCATGTGAAGAAGCATAATCTAGCTCGTTGGACTCAGATGTCACGAAGTCCCATCCAATGTCTGAACTCTGAATCCTCGACATCTAGTGCCAGCGACCATTCATCTTCCAAAGCCACACCATGCGTCTCTGCTCCTGACTCTGCTCTTTGTGCTATGCTGCCACAACCGCCAATCGTCGAAAATGTCACTGTTTTCCTCCAGATATGGTTAACATATTTATTTATTGTAAATATGTGATAATATTAATCAATAAAACACATTTTTTATGATTTAGATATAAGGAAAGATATTGAATTTGTTAAAGAAATATCTAGATGTGGAAGAGAGGGGCATTTGTTTCACTTCCTTAATTATTTATTATCGAATGATAATTATCTTCTTGTGGGATATCCCCCAAAATGGAATGCAGTACACAATTATTAAGTGCACTAGTGCAAAGCTGCCTAATTTTAGCGTTTCTATGTAACAGACTTTAAAATACGATATCAGTTACATAGGCTGCTCATTCTGACAAATCATACATTTTTATATATATCCTACCAAAGAGTGTTATCTGTCGACACTCCAAGGAATTTTTTGGTTATTTCTTGGTGCATAGACACATTCTATTTCCTGATAGCTCCTGTCATTGATGATGCTTTTTTAATGAGCGAAAATTAATATACACTGTATTATCTTGAAGTTTGTTTTTATGTAGTCTGCATGCTTAGCTGGGTGGTAATGTGCCCACCTCCCATGCAAGCAGGCTCGGGTTCGATTCTCGGCTGGGTTGGAGATTTTCTCCACTCGGGTACTGGGTGTTGTGTTGTCCTCATCGTCATTTCATCCTCATCAACGGCGGGCAAGTCGCACATTGTGGAGTCAACTGGAATAAGACTTGCACTTGCTGGCCGAACTCCCTGGATGGGGCAGAACAGCAAAAGAGTGGGTCTAAGAACATGTTGTACGTTTTTTTTTTTTTTTTGTCATCAGTCTACTGACTGGTTTGATAGGGCCCGCCACGAATTCCTTTCCTGTGCTAACCTCTTCATCTCAGAGTAGCACTTGCAACCTACGTTCTCAATTATTTGCTTGACGTATTCCAATCTCTGTCTTCCTCTACAGTTTTTGCCCTCTACAGCTCCCTCTAGTACCATGGAAGTCATTCCCTCATGTCTTAGCAGATGTCCTATCATCCTGTCCCTTCTCCTTATCAGTGTTTTCTACATATTCCTTTCCTCTCCGATTCTGCGTAGAACCTCCTCATTCCTTACATTATCAGTCCACCTAATTTTCAACATTCGTCTATAGCACCACATCTCAAATGCTTCGATTCTCTTCTGTTCCAGTTTTCCCACAGTCCATGTTTCACTACCATACAATGCTGTATTCCAGACGTACATCCTCAGAAATTTCTTCCTCAAATTAAGGCCGGTATTTGATATCAGTAGACTTCTCTTGGCCAGAAATGCCTTTTCTGCCATAGCGAGTCTGCTTTTGATGTCCTCCTTGCTCCGTCCGTCATTGGTTATTTTACTGCCTAGGTAGCAGAATTCCTTAACTTCATTGACTTCGTGACCATCAATCCTGATGTTAAGTTTCCCGCTGTTCTCATTTCTACTACTTCTCATCACCTTCGTCTTTCTCCGATTTACTCTCAAACCATACTGTGTACTCATTAGACTGTTTATTCCATTCAGCAGATCATTTAATTCTTCTTCACTTTCACTCAGGATAGCAATGTCATCAGCGAATCGTATCATTGATATCCTTTCACCTTGTATTTTAATTCCACTCTTGAACCTTTCTTTTATTTCCATCATTGCTTCCTCGATGTACAGATTGAAGAGTAGGGGCGAAAGGCTACAGCCTAGCCTTACACCCTTCTTAATACGAGCACTTCGTTCTTGATCGTCCACTCTTATTATTCCCTCTTGGTTTTGTACATATTGTATATGACCCGTCTCTCCCTATAGCTTAACCCTACTTTTTTCAGAATCTCGAACAGCTTGCACTATTTTATATTGTCGAACGCTTTTTCCAGGTCGACAAATCCTATGAAAGTGTCCTGATTTTTCTTTAGTCTTGCTTCCATTATTAGCCGTAACGTCAGAATTGCCTCTCTCGTCCCTTTACTTTTCCTAAAGCCAAACTGATCGTCACCTAGCGCATTCTCAATT
Organism: Schistocerca nitens; assembly: GCF_023898315.1. Taxonomy (NCBI): domain Eukaryota; kingdom Metazoa; phylum Arthropoda; class Insecta; order Orthoptera; family Acrididae; genus Schistocerca; species Schistocerca nitens. The sequence continues at coordinate 449,436,890 of NC_064618.1, read as the reverse complement.
TTCTTTTCCATTCTTCTGTATGTTATTCTTGTAAGCAGCTTCGATGCATGAGCTGTTAAGCTGATTGTGCGATAATTCTCGCACTTGTCAGCTCTTGCCGTCTTCGGAATTGTGTGGATGATGCTTTTCCGAAAGTCAGATGGTATGTCGCCAGACTCATATATTCTACACACCAACGTGAATAGTCGTTTTGTTGCCACTTCCCCCAATGATTTTAGAAATTCTGATGGAATGTTATCTATCCCTTCTGCCTTATTTGACTGTAAGTCCTCCAAAGCTCTTTTAAATTCCGATTCTAATACTGGATCCCCTATCTCTTCTAAATCGACTCCTGTTTCTTCTTCTATCACATCAGACAAATCTTCACCCTCATAGAGGCTTTCAATGTATTCTTTCCACCTATCTGCTCTCTCCTCTGCATTTAACAATGGAATTCCCGTTGCACTCTTAATGTTACCACCGTTGCTTTTTTTACTGTCACCAAAGGTTGTTTTGACTTTCCTGTACGCTGAGTCTGTCATTCTGACAATCATATCTTTTTCGATGTCTTCACATTTTTCCTGCAGCCATTTCGTCTTAGCTTCCCTGCACTTCCTATTTATTTCATTCCTCAGCGACTTGTATTTCTGTATTCCTGATTTTCCTGGAACATGTTTGTACTTCCTCCTTTCATCAATCAACTGAAGTATTTCTTCTGTTACCCATGGTTTCTTCGCAGCTATCTTCTTTGTACCTATGTTTTCCTTCCCAACTTCTGTGATGGCCCTTTTTTAGAGACGTCCATTCCTCTTCAACTGTACCGCCTACTGCGCTATTCCTTATTGCTGTATCTATAGCGTTAGAGAACTTCAAACGTATCTTGTCATTCCTTAGTATTTCCGTATCCCACTTCATTGCGTATTGATTCTTCCTGACTAATGTCTTCAACTTCAGCCTACTCTTCATCACTACTATATTGTGATCTGAGTCTATATCTGCTCCTGGTACGCCTTACAATCCAGTATCTGATTTCGGAATCTCTGTCTGACCATGATGTAATCTACACTCCTGGAAATTGAAATAAGAAAACCGTGAATTCATTGTCCCAGGAAGGGGAAACTTTATTGACACATTCCTGGGGTCAGATACATCACATGATCACACTGACAGAACCACAGGTACATAGACACAGGCAACAGAGCATGCACAATGTCGGCACTAGTACAGTGTATATCCACCTTTCGCAGCAATGCAGGCTGCTATTCTCCCATGGAGACGATCGTAGAGATGCTGGATGTAGTCCTGTGGAACGGCTTGCCATGCCATTTCCACCTGGCGCCTCAGTTGGACCAGCGTTCGTGCTGGACGTGCAGACCGCGTGAGACGATGCTTCATCCAGTCCCAAACATGCTCAATGGGGGTCAGATCCGGAGATCTTGCTGGCCAGGGTAGTTGACTTACACCTTCTAAAGCACGTTGGGTGGCACGGGATACATGCGGACGTGCATTGTCCTGTTGGAACAGCAAGTTCCCTTGCCGGTCTAGGAATGGTAGAACGATGGGTTCGATGACGGTTTGGATATACCGTGCACTATTCAGTGTCCCCTCAACGATCACCAGTGGTGTACGGCCAGTGTAGGAGATCGCTCCCCACACCATGATGCTGGGTGTTGGCCCTGTGTGCCTCGGTCGTATGCAGTCCTGATTGTGGCGCTCACCTGCACGGCGCCAAACACGCATACGACCATCATTGGCACCAAGGCAGAAGCGACTCTCATCGCTGAAGACGACACGTCTCCATTCGTCCCTCCATTCACGCCTGTCGCGACACCACTGGAGGCGGGCTGCACAATGTTGGGGCGTGAGCGGAAGACGGCCTAACGGTGTGCGGGACCGTAGCCCAGCTTCATGGAGACGGTTGCGAATGGTCCTCGCCGATACCCCAGGAGCAACAGTGTCCCTAATTTGCTTGGAAGTGGCGGTGCGGTCCCCTACGGCACTGCGTAGGATCCTACGGTCTTGGCGTGCATCCATGCGTCGCTGCGGTCCGGTCCCAGGTCGACGGGCACGTGCACCTTCCGCCGACCACTGGCGACAACATCGATGTACTGTGGAGACCTCACGCCCCACGTGTTGAGCAATTCGGCGGTACGTCCACCCGGCCTCCCGCATGCCCACTATACGCCCTCGCTCAAAGTCCGTCAACTGCACATACGGTTCACGTCCACGCTGTCGCGGCATGCTACCAGTGTTAAAGACTGCGATGGAGCTCCGTATGCCACGGCAAACTGGCTGACACTGACGGCGGCGGTGCACAAATGCTGCGCAGCTAGCGCCATTCGACGGCCAACACCGCGGTTCCTGGTGTGTCCGCTGTGCCGTGCGTGTGATCATTGCTTGTACAGCCCTCTCGCAGTGTCCGGAGCAAGTATGGTGGGTCTGACACACCGGTGTCAATGTGTTCTTTTTTCCATTTCCAGGAGTGTAATTGAAATCTTCCCGTATCTCCCGGCCTTTTCGAAGTATACCTCTTCCTCTTGTGATTCTTGAACAGGGTATTCGCCATTACTAGGTGAAACTTGTTACAGAACTCAATTAGTCTTTCTCCTCTTTCATTCCTTGTCCCAAGCCCATATTCTCCTGTAACCTTTTCTTCTACTCCTTCCCCTACAACTGCATTCCAGTCGCCCATGACTATTAGATTTTCGTCCCCCTTTACATACTGCATTACCCTTTCAATATCCTCATACACTTTCTCTATTTGTTCATCTTCAGCTTGCGACGTCGGCATGTATACCGGAATTATCGTTGTCGGTGTTGGTCTGCTGTCGATTCTGATTAGAACAGCCCAGTCACTGAACTGTTCACAGTAACACACCCTCTGCCCTACCTTCCTATTCATAACGAATCGTACACCTGTTATACCATTTTCTGCTGCTGTTGATATTACCCGATGCTCGTCTGACCAGAAATCCTTGTCTTCCTTCCACTTCACTTCACTGACCCCTACTATATCTAGATTGAGCCTTTGCATTTCCCTTTTCAGATTTTCTAGTTTCCCTACCACGTTCAAGCTTCTGACATTCCACGCCCCGACTCATAGAACATTATCCTTTCGTTGATTATTCAATCTTTTTCTCATGGTAACCTCCCCCTTGGCAGTCCCCTCCCGGAGATCCGAATGGGGGACTATTCCGGAATGTTTTGCCAATGGAGAGATCATCATGACACTTCTTCAATTACAGGCCACATGTCCTATGGATACACGTTATGTGTCTTTAATGCAGTGGTTTCCATTGCCTTCTGCATCCTCATGTCGTTGATCATTGCTGATTCTTCCGCCTTTAGGGGCAATTTCCCACTCCTAGGACAAGAGAGTGCCCTGAACCTCTATCCGCTCCTCCGCCCTCTTTGACAAGGCCGTTGCTGATTAGCGTCCCCTTTGAAAATGCCCTCTCCCCCCCCCCCCTCTAGCGTTTGAGATAGGACGTCAAAAATTTAAAACAAAAACGAGTTTTCAAAATATGTCCATTTTGTAGCGCACATGTTTCTCAAGAATTTGATACATAAAAAATACATGTTTGAGCAAACGTAAGACATGTAGTTTGGTCTTAAGTGTGCCAAAGTGCAGTACCAAGCCTGTTCACACAGTACTCTTCTATCGCACATCACTGTATTCAGCTCTGTGGAATCGAAAGGTGGTCTTTTTGTAATGGAAGTCATCAAACCTACATTCAGTTCAGTGGAAATTAAAATGTCCTGTGGTGCCTCTCCTTCTCTCAGTCCGCGGATTTGACATCCTATCCCCATGAAAAAAACTCACAGTTAATACTGGGTGGGATTATTTGAAACCGAGATAATAAGAAATCTTCAGAAAATTTGCACATTTTAGTTCCCGTTGTATAACAACTTTCTCTTTTGTGTGACATAAAATTAAATATAGGAAACATAAAAGCAGTAAAGACAAGAAACAAGCAAGACAGTACACATGTCTTCAGTCCTTAGGTCCCAGCATTTTTTTCTTTCTAATCTAGCTACAGCTTTAAACAGCGCGCTTTCCTTTCTGCAAAAGAATCTGTTACCTTGTCAACGTTCGTCAAACGTTTTGTTGCATGAAAAATACAAATGTCGCTGGGCAATACCGAAAAAGTTGTTAATAAGAGTAGTATCCAAGACTTGAGTGGTTTCTTGACTTCATTACGTCTATTTGATCACGGTCTGGTAGGTAAAACGAAACAGGCCTTTCTAATATCGTAGCAAGTGTAACACACGCCAAATAAGCTAGACTGTTTGGTGGAAATGGTCATTTTTATCTAACGTATCTACATAAATAACAGGATGGAATATAATTCACGAAGTATCAATATCGAATGCTTATTAGGCCTACTAAAAGCTAAAAGTTTTATGTTAGGACCTAGTTTTACATATCATTCATATGCTCCTGTTTCTCAAGCATGAAATCGAAAACTAATAATACGAAATTTTTATAGAGGTTTGGAATCGTCATATTCTTCCATATAATTTGTGTGATGTCCCCGTTTCTACTCCTTCCTCGTTCTAACAAACAATCTTGTCATCAATAATTCCATTGTCAAAACTTATTCTCCAGTTAACTTCACTAACTCTGCCAAAATCACCAGTTTAGTTATCCCGCATTTATTCTCTTTTTCGGCGTTTTACATGGTCGGACAACGCGTTTTCCGCGCTATTCCGAGAACTGAGTTAAGCGTTTGCCTACGGGGGACTGTACAACTGGCCCTTAGTAGTGTAGCCAACTGACGAAGTTTCTGTCAAAATTCATTTTCTTGGATACACCGAGAAGATAATATATAATAATCTTTCTTACCTGTTATGCCTGTCAGTCGTTTATTCCAAACTGGTAATCTTAATCTATGGATTTCTTTAGAATTATAACAAAGTTTATCATTCGCACACCCAGTCAACCACATATTTAAATAAACAACGAGTAGCATTCACCCGTTCGGGTTTAGTTAGCTCGAATAGCCCCCTCCTCTTTTGTCAGCGGAGAGTTTTTTATTTCCAAATGCGACAGGGATTGTCTTACAGAGACAGCACGTACACTACCCATGCATTCAAAAATCAACTTACGGTTCGTTCAGAAATCAACTTACAATGTTTTCAAAAATGTTCAAAAACCAACAGGGATGTGTTTCAAAGTCATACGAACAATCGACAGACCAATGTGCGCTGGATGCTAGGTGCTTTGTGAAAGGATTTTTTCTTCAAGAATATGAATGTGGCGTACCCTGAAATTGCTGCCTGGGGCACATAGTTTGACACCCCTTCCCCCTCGTAGATACGGGCCTGCCTTTGTCTAATTCAACAGAGAAGTAACGTCACACAGTTTAGTTTTTGTTTTAGAGAACATTATTTACAGTTTCCTCTCAACTCTTCTGGATCCTCAAGTGATTTGACTACTGCGTGACATTCACTAATTATTTAACTAAATTTCTTTTTATCCGTACCAGCACACTCTTGCAGCCATGTCGTAGTCATGAAATTTTATTTGTATGTGCCACAAGACTGCACTAGAAACAGATGATTTTGTGGTGTAAAGTGTTTGAAATTTTACTGTTTCGTGACGATTTGAGGAAGGTTGATTTACAGTTAATTTTTATTCCATTGCAATAAGCTCTCGTTGCAAACTTCCAAGGCAAGTGTTATATTCGTTTCTATTTTGGGGAAATTGTAATTCTGATGGAAAATTACATATTTCAGTATTTGCCATATCGCATGCTGCATGAACGGAAGGTAGTATTAGTAGCTTTGCTATTCCTGCGCTGAAATCATAGAACATTGGCGTTAACAGATCACTTCCACCTGAGAAAACTTAAGAAATGAGGAATTAGAGATTAAATCTAATTCAATGCCTTAAATATAGATAGCATGAAATGCAATGTTAAATGATGTCAGGAGATAATGCTGCACAAAAATCAAATGCACTGTTGTCTTCCCTCTGAGAACTCATAAGTAGTAGGATAATATCTGTTCTGGAGGATTTTGTTTGTGCAGAATGCATAATTTAGGGGCAAACATACATACAGTGGCTAGTTATACCTCTGCATCTCCCTTTAACTTATTGTTATGCTAACTAATTTATAACCTCCTGGGGATAATCTTTCAGAGAAGCCAGCCACCCCATCACCCTCCCACTCCATCCCCCTGAGAAATCTCCAACACCCCTCCTCCTTGTCGATGCAAGCACGCTTTTGATATCAAATTAATTGAATAATTAATTAAATTGATCAATCAATTAACCCCTTCCTATTTGGGAAATTCACCAGCCCCCCTCTCCCACCTGGAAATTGGCAGGAACAAGACTCAATCTGTGCTGAAGAGGAAGGACACAGGGCAGTTTATTTTTTTTATTTTGGGTGGTATCCTCTTGGAAATTGGTGGGAAAAGTTCAGCCCCTCCCCTCCCCTGCCCCCCTGCTTTCACCTGGAAAAACAGTGGGAAATGCTCAGTCTATGCTGAGCCATTGGATGGGAAGGTGCAAGTATTACCTTGTCCAGCAAGTACATGTGCTAATTACGTAATTGGACTGCTTCAGATTGGAAGTATTGTCTTGTTGGAAAATTTCTGTGTATGTGCTCACGTGAATGTACATCGATCGACTGAGCTAGTACACAATGCCACCATGAGAGGATGTTCCAACTCCATTTACCCCTCACACATCCTAAAAAAAATAAGCGAGAAAAATCGCTCAGCCTGTGCTGATTTGGTGGCCTGGAAGGATCCCAAGACAGGAAATTCAACTGCATTGCAGAGAGCACAATAATATATTGTTTATTTATAAAATTCAATCTGCATATAATTTTCAGGAGTTGGATCTCTTTATTTGACGGGAAAAGCTCACCATTCTCTGCTGTTTCTTTATTTTTGGAAGATGCAGATCTTGTAAAATACATCGAAAAGAAGTAATTAAATATATAGATAGTTCACTTTTCTCCTGTTACACAAGGAATATAGTCATGAAATCAACGTCAACATAAAACACTCACTGCAGATAATTACACTATTACAGGTTGTGCTAAACATATATATCAAATAACCTACTGGATGGATATGATTAACTAATTAATTAAATAGATACCATCTGTGTGGGACAGTTTTTCCTTGCTTCCTATTGGTGGATACTAGGACCAGCATAATTGGTGGGAAATTCTGGGACTAACCAGGATTTTATCTTTCAACTGCCTGGTTTCAAAACCCCGTTCTTTTTCCTTCTGGATTTTCCTTGCATCCTGTTGGTTGAATAATGGCACAGCTAGGTTGGTTGACAGAAACTCCTATTGGAGGTAGCTGAAAATGGTAATGAGAATTTCAGACTTCAGCTGAGTTGCGCTGTGTTCTCAAACAATTTACTGGAGGCAGCACGGGGATTAGACTGGAGTGTGCTCGCAACACCACTGCCAAAAACAATAAACTGATTAATCGAAATTTGATGTTACATTTAGAAGTGGTGCTGTATAAAATAACAATTGAAATATCAAATTAGGAAATAGGAAATTACGCTACTGCAGTTTTGTTTTTTCTGCCTACTTATAGTTCTGTTAACTGTATTTTTTAAAGTGCTATAGAATTCCCTAGGCGGTTCTTTCTGCTACACCAGAAAGAAGACGTAGGGAAAAGGATCTGCTGTGTGATAGGATAATAACAACAACAAGCCCACTTTTATTTAAATGGAAAGCGCTCCACCTTTCTGCTTCAAGACAGAGTCCATTGGGACATCTTGATGAACACTCAGTGCCATACACAACAACCATTACCAGAGGGACATGGAACTTTGTAAACACATTCATTAAACCACAGTCCCTTCCATAGTAGCTGCCACAGTTAGATATTGGAACTCGCACATTGGCCATGCTGACAGCTGCATGCTCATCTCCCAGCATCCACAGACTTGCTGTTCCAGACACTCAGAGGGCGGAAAGAGTGCTGCCATGACTGTCCAGCTGTCAACTGATCAATTTATACGGGGAGGATAATCGACCAGTGTAATCACTCACTATATTGCACTTTCTCTAATTTCCACAAAAAAAAAAAAAAAAAAACCGGAGTGTACTCCCAATACATACTGCTATTCACCCAGCCAGAAGTCGACATAGAAAGGTGAGTAGCACCCCTGTACACCACCTGATTGGTTCAGGAAGCTCAGCAGCATCTTATGCCTTAATCTGGAAATTTCCATTTGTTCTGGCCACTGGCTAAGGTCCACGCGGGTTAAAAGTGGCCAATGGACAGTGACCAGTTGGTGTCCAAAGCACTTGGCTAGTTTATTCATCTGTTCAGAAGTGGAGGCCAACGCCCGTTTCCAGCCTGTCAGCGACACGCTGCGAAGACAGACTCGGCACACATGCCCTGCGAAATTTCTCAAATGATTTTGCAGAAACTGTTCGGTAAAAATTTCATTTTTGCGTTGCTTAAGGCTTTATATGCCAGCTGCATGATGATGTGTGCACATCATGGTCACTAATTGTTATAGTTATTGTGATATTTACACTGAAGTAAGACACTATGCGAAATTCGAAAACGTTTGCAATGAAAAATAGGAGTCGCTATGATTTTGCATTTGGTGCATTTACATTACATGTTGCTGCATATGAAATTTAGCTAGTATACTAAATTTTTCTTTAGACTTGGGTGAGGTCTCTATGACTCACCAGCCTTGAGAAAATTTATCCGATGTAGCACACTGATTTGTAATCGCGCCTCTCAGCGATAAAGCCAGAATGAAATATCCACAACATTCCTCATATTTCATAAACAGTCTGAGATATCGAAATGAGACAGGTGACAGCATACAAACAGGAAAGTATATTGCCATATGGTTATTGTGCGAAATTTCATTATCTACCATATTATTCTACTAACTAATTGAGTTTTTAAGGACCATCAATAGATAGTGAAGCGAGAAATCCTGTGAGTTTTAGAACAACATACGTGAAGACATTACAAGTTTATTTTTTTACTGAGGATGTGCTTTTTCTAAAGCTATTGACCTCACTTTTCCTCGGCTCCTCATTTAAAGAAATTAATGAATCACTGTTTTAGAATTCTCTTGCAGTTGTGTCTGCCCAACATGTTAGTGAAGTGACATTGTGTAAACACCGCTGTGCTTTGGCAAAAGAATCAAATTTTAACATGTCAACTAAAGAAATGTGTAGGTTTTACTATAAATTCTATGAAAGTTAAAAATGGTTAACGAGCCAAGATAAAATAAATCACTGTTTTGTTGCATTGTCAGCAGAATTCTAGTCAGATACTAACCAAAGCAGGGGTGACATATATTTTTAAACGGTCACCATTCAAGCGTGGGTGTGTTGGTGCTCCACCTAATATATACAAAAAATGAACATAGGCTTCAGTTTAGTACGGCACTTTCCCACCAGCACTTGGCATTTCAACAACAGCGCCTGACCGTAACACCTATTACCACCGCTCTTCCTGCGTATGCTTCTACCAGCCATGCTGTTCTGCATGCACTATATGTCTGCCATGTGCCCAGACACCAAGTGAAGTCGTTTTAGTAAACCAGCCACATATTTACCAGTTTCATTACATTAAATATGACGATTGCAGCACCAACCTGGCGACATTCAACAATAAGCAGAGTATCGGAAATACCTCTAACTGATGATTGTGGGTCTGGAAATATCAATTTCCCATGTAACTCTATATCCTCCTTATGACTGGATCTAATTTTCCACGTAAAATCTTTGATCAATGCACTGAAATCATAATGTTCCACATTAAATCTAAACTGTTCTTATGACCACACCCAGTCCTACCCACATTATTTTCTTTGCATATGTTGGAACACTGACTACAGTAACATTACAGTCCAAGACATACACATTTCTAATATTTAGGTCTTCCAGCCAATTAGATTCGAGAACAGATTGCAGGTATTTGCAGTCATGGCGAACAGAAGGTGCTGCAGCCCGCCAAGACTCTCAAACAAGTGTTGTAAAGCACAGGTGTTTGGCACTATGTGATAATGAACAGTGCACCTGCAAATGAATAGGCTGGAGAGACATCACCAACATGAGGTGGTGTATTGTAATAAACATTGCAGTTGAAAGTGCGACAAAGAAAATGTGAGTATCTGCATAGGGGACCCAATGAGAGGACATTCTGCATGTCCATGCTCCTACAACCATATTGTCTGCCCTGTTTGTACTCTATAGCATATTCAGTTGAACCCTTGTATTGGTGTATTGTCCAGATGTTTACAAAATGAATCTATCCCTTTATGGTCGGATATACTCGTCAGTGTGTTGAAATCACAATTTCCCACATCAAATCGATCCTCCCATTACAGATAGATGTATGTAATTTTTTACAGGAAAGGAAGTCTGATAACTTCCCACACACGTCTGGTAATATGTTGGAATACTATACATAGTCACATTTCGGTCTGTGAGTGTACAAGGTGTGGCAGGAGATTAGAGCAGCAGTTTTCCGCCACAGAGCACGTCGCTGGCGGATTCTACGTGGCTGTGGCGAGCGGCTAGCGTTTACGTGGCCTTGGAAAAACCTGAGCGGTACACTTGACAAGGGCGCATATGGCCGTGTTTGTGTGCTTGGAGGAATTTATATGCCAGAGAAAAATTGGTAAAAGCAGAACTAAGAGAGACATGGAGGTGTGAGTTGGCACTCTTAGACAGAAAAATATGTAAAAATAAATTATCTAGACGCCCCAAAAAATATATAATAATTTAAAAGTTATTGCCGCCTTAAAAATTGTAAATTTATGAATGTTCAAAAGTTATTATCTCGCAGTGCTTTGGCAGATTGATATGAAGAAAGTGTTTATGGATGCGGCTAGTAGAGCTGCATCGAGCAATCATACCCGATTTTTCTGAATATGTACCAGTTTTGAATGAGAGGTCGAGATATGGGGTTCAACTGAGAGAAACTGTGTTTTCGGTAATAAATAAAGAGACGAAACTAGCGGCAGCATTCTAAAGTTTAAAGAGGTAGATAAGTGATTAAGTATGTATTTTTATTTGTTTATTTATGTTCAGTATTAAAAATTCAGGGAAAGCAAAATCACCTCAAGAACATTATTTGCGAAAAAACGGTGGCAGATACAAAAAGTGGACTTTAAATTGTTATTTCCTGGAAATTTTCCATATTTTTTTCAATATGTCATATATGTTTTTGTGTTTGGTTTTAGAATAATCGTAATTTTTGTCAAACATTTTTTTGAGTTAGGCAGTCGTTTCAAGGGTGGATAGGGCGGCCATCTTTGAGGACAGGAGGAATTGAGTATTGGGCCACGTTAACCTTCCGTCGGGTGCGGCTGTTCAAATTGATACACCTCGAAGTTTACTGTAAATTATTTGTCAACGAGTGGCAGCACTGACGCCTACTCGCTAGTAGCTAGCCTTTTCCGAACGCTTGTCATTGTTGTGTGCTTCTGTGTCGATACGACTGCTCTGTTGTCGATATATGTGCTGATTGATCGGTTTGATACACTGCGCCCGTTCGTGTTGCACTTCAACAATTCATTTCTTTGGTTATCAACATAACTTAGTAAGTAGTACAATGTTAATATACAATGTGTAATGCACTTATTTTCTTTTTCGACCGTTTAATCGTCAGTTAAGAATGTTTGAGTATCAGGTATAAAATTGATACACTGAGCCTGACTGCATTATTTTAAAGGGAATTTTATCATTTTAGGTGTGAGACACTTGATCATGGCAGGCTACAGTAAGACATACAACCTCCTTGACCCAAATCATGTTGCAGAAATACAAAAAAAGTTGTTCAAAGAGGATAATGATGAAGTTAAAGAGGATTTTGAAGATAAAGTAGACACAGATTGTGATGACGCAGTTGAAGTTCGGCAGGAAGATTCAGAAACAGAGGAAAACGATAGTGAAAACGATGAGGAAGTACTTGAAGAAAGCCAGCATTATTATACTGGAAGGGACAAAGAGACACAATGGAATAAAGTTCCACCATCGCAGAGAGTACGTTTCAGGGCACACAAAATTATTCGAAAGTTACCTGCTCCTATAGGTGCGGCGAAAGCATTGAGAACGCCTTTGGAATGTTGGAATTGCCTCATAGATGACCACATTTTCTCGATTATACAGGGTTATTACAAATGATTGAAGCGATTTCACAGCTCTACAATAACTTTATTATTTGAGATATTTTCACAATGCTTTGCACACACATACAAAAACTCAAAAAGTTTTTTTAGGCATTCACAAATGTTCGATATGTGCCCATTTAGTGATTCGGCAGACATCAAGCCGATAATCAAGTTCCTCCCACACTCGGCGCAGCATGTACCCATCAATGTGTTCGAAAGCATCGTTGATGCGAGCTCGCAGTTCTGGCACGTTTCTTGGTAGAGGAGGCTCAAACACTGAATCTTTCACATAACCCCACAGAAAGAAATCGCATGGGGTTCAGTCGGGAGAGAGTGGAGGCCATGACATGAATTGCTGATCATGATCTCCATCGGTTTTCCAATCTCCTGTTTAAGAAATGCCGAACATCATGATGGAAGTGCGGTGGAGCACTATCCTGTTGAAAGATGAAGTCGGCGCTGTCGGTCTCCAGTTGTGGCATGAGCCAATTTTCCAGCATGTTCAGATACACGTGTCCTGTAACGTTTTTTTCGCAGAAGAAAAAGGGGCCGTAAACTTTAAATCGTGAGATTGCACAAAACACGTTAAATTTTGGTGAATTGCGAATTTGCTGCACGAATGCATGAGGATTCTCTACCGCCCAGATTCGCACATTGTGTCTGTTCACTTCACCATTAAGAAAAAAATGTTGCTTCATCACTGAAAACAAGTTTCGCACTGAACGCATCCTCTTCCATGAGTTGTTGCAACCGCGCCGAAAATTCAAAGCGTTTGACTTTGTCATCGGGTGTCAGGGCTTGTAGCAATTGTAAACAGTAAGGCTTCTGCTTTAGCCTTTTCCGTAAGATTTTCCAAACCATCGGCTGTGGTACGTTTAGCTCCCTGCTTGCTTTATTCGTCGACTTCCGCTGGTTACGCGTAAAACTTGCCCGCACGCGTTCAACCGTTTCTTCGCTCACTGCAGGCCGACCCGTTGATTTCCCCTTACAGAGGCATCCAGAAGCTTTAAACTGTGCATACCATCGCCGAATGGAGTTAGCAGTTGGTGGATATTTGTTGAACTTCGTCCTGAAGTGTCGTTGCACTGTTATGACTGACTGATGTGAGTTCATTTCAAGCACGACATACGCTTTCTCGGCTCCTGTCGCCGTTTTGTCTCACTGCGCTCTCGAGCGCTCTGGCGGCAGAAACCTGAAGTGTGGCTTCAGCCGAACAAAACTTTATGAGTTTTTCTACGTATCTGTAGTGTGTCGTGACCATATGTCAATGAATGGAGCTACAGTGAATTTATGAAATCACTTCAATCATTTTTAATAGCCCTGTAGTTCTGTATACCAATCAGTGTATTGGGAGCATCAAAGCTTCTTTTCAGCGAGAGAGAGAGACTTAAAACCTATAGATATTATTGAATTAAAAGCTTTCATTGGTCTCTGTTTTTGGCTGGATGGAATTGAAACATTTCGTCTCGTTATGAACATAAAACGTTTCAAATTCATCGTGTGGTGCCTTAGATTTGACAATCGTGTGACTTGCGATGAAAGGAGAAAATTAGACAAGATAACAGCGATTCGGGAAATATTTTCTCTGTTTGTACAGAATTGTCAGAAATCCTACACCCTCGGAGAAAACGTTACAGTAGATGAGAAACTTGAAGGATTCCATGGAAGGTGCAGTTTCCGCCAATACATACCTAGCAAACCAAACAAATATGGAATTAAGATATATGTTCTTGTGGATTCCCAAGTATTTTATCTCTGTAATCTGGAAATATACGCTGGGCTGCAGCCAGAAGGATTGTACCACGTTAGCAATAAATCTTAAGATGTTGTTCTGCGACTATGTGAACCAATTTGTCAGTCAGGTCGAAATGTGACATCAGACAATTTGTTTACTAGTATTGGTTTGATAGAAGAGCTAAGAAGAAAAAATCTTTCTTTTGTTGGGACGATGAAGAAAAACAAGCGTGAGATTCCTCTGGAGTTTGCTACCAGTAAAGGCAGGGCTGTCCGTAGTTCACTTTTTGGCTTCAAGAAAGGCTGTACTCTCTAGTTTCCTGCGTTCCTAAAAAGGGGAAGTGTGTTATCTTGGCATCACGTTTGCATGAAGATAATTAAGTAGATGCTGACACTGGAGATAAATAGAAGCCATCCATTGTAACATTTTACAATAGCAACAAAGGTGGAGTCGACACTACAGATAAGTTGACCGCTTCATACAACGTAGCAAGAAATGTGCGCCGTTGGCCCATGGTTATATTTTTTTCAATGATCAATATGAGTGGAATCAGTTCACAAGTAATTTACTATGGCAACAACGAGACTTTTATCCGAAGAACAGGATTCCTGAAGCAACTCTCACATGCGTTAGTTCTACCTCACTTGGTTCGTAGATGCTTGGACACCTCAGGAATTCACAGAGATCTTCAACTGCTGCTACAACAAAATAGGCCAACGTGTGAAGAAGGAGCGGAAGACAGAAGCAGAAGCGAAGAACAAGGGACTGGGATCAAGAGGAAAAGGTGTAATACCCGCACAGAAAAAAAAGACTGACAAAATATTGTTGCAAAATGTGACAGAAACCTATCTGTTTGATACACACTGAACCTTTTTGCTCTGAATGCGGAAAAATTCCTCATTTGTTACCACAGTCAAAAAGCGACGATGAAACAAATGAATGAGTTGTAATATCATTGTTGTTCTGCTCCAGTGTCATAATAGCCTTTCTGTAAAGATAATTGTCATTTGTAATGTGTTTTATTAGTGAAATATAATAAAGAAGCAAATGAAAAAGCGACGTTTTCATCATTTGTTATTAAAGCCCAACACTGTCGATAAGAAATCTGAGTGATGGTTATTTCTACTGCAGTTGTGCTCGTATGTCATCTTTGTGTTTCTTTAAATATATTTGGCACTTATATGTTTTGTGAACAGAATTTAATAAATGATCACGTGAATAAACATTTATTTATTTATTTATTTATTTATTCTTTGCCCATGGACTCCAGCTGAAAATCCAGCTGAGAGTATTGGGTCTGTCATACAATAGCCTATTAACATCAAACTTGATTTCAATATATATATAAATGAAACAAATGATTAAACAGAATTAGTCCATAATCATACAAAGGTTTTACATGTTTCACATTATACGTACACACAAATCAAAAAAACATACAGAAATGATAATTTTTACAGGTACATTTCAGTAATGATATATTTAAACACCATCTTAGTATTCACTCAAACTGTATATACATTTCTCTGTGAGATATAGTTTCAGATGATTTTTAAAACATTTTAGATCTGTTTCTTTTTTAATGATTTTGGGGAGTTTATTAAAAAACCTTTTGCCTGCTTCTTCTGGGGCAGTCATAGACAGTTTTAGATTTCTGTTTATCATGTAGTAATTTTCATTTCCTCTTGTACCGTGTTTGTGTACATCTTTATTTAGGGGGTGTTTATCACTTGACCTTACCACCATTATGCTTTGGTATATATACAGTGAATATACTGTCATAATATTATAGTGTACAAAAGCTTGCCTACAGGTCTGTCTTGGTGGTATTTTTGCAATGCATCTCACTGCCCTTTTCTGAATTGTGAATATTCTTTTTAGATAGCCAGCTTGTGCATTTCGCCATATATGAACTGAATAAGACAAATGTGGGAAGACAAGTCCATAATACATTGATCTGAGGACTTTATCATCCACAGTCTTAGCTGTTTTATGCATGATGAAGATCTGTTTGTTTATCTTTTTACACAGTGCATCTATGTGCTCCCCCCATGCCAAATGTTTGTCTATTATAGTTCCTAGAAAATTTGTGCTGGTTACTTCTTTAATAGTCTTTCCATTTATATTAACATTTATATTATAATTTTCACTATGCTTGGTCTGAAATACTACATTCATTGTTTTAGACTGATTCATAAACAGGTTGTTTTGTGTTAAATATTTATTTGCATTTTCAATAGTCAGGAGTGCTTCCTTCTCAAGCTCCTCCTTTGTGTCAGCTGTGCAAATTATTGTTGTGTCATCAGCATACATTATAAGTTTCTGACTTATATAGCTAGGGAAGTCATTTACGTAGAGTATAAATAGTATTGGCCCAAGCACAGACCCTTGTGGCACACCGTGTTTAACTGTTTGTAATTCTGATATGTAGTTTGTTATATTTCCCCCACTAGTATGTCTGATTTCTGTGCATTGATTCCTATTTGTAATGTATGATTTAAGTATGTCATAGCATTTTCCTCTAATTCCATACTGATATAATTTCATCATTAATTTTGAGTGGTTCACACAACCAAATGCCTTTGATAGGTCCATAAAAATCCCACAAGTCTTTTGTTGCCTGTCAAGTAAATTAAGAATGTGCTCAATTATATCTGTTGATGCTGTTTTTGTTGACTTCCCTTCTCTGAAACCATGGTGTGATGAATGCAGTATACTGTACTTTGTTATAAAAATTACAATTCTATTCTTTATTATCATTTCATAGATTTTAGCAAATGTTGAGATCAATGATATTGGCCTGTAATTTCCTAATTCATCCCTGTTCCCTTTCTTAAATATTGGCTTCACTTTACTTACTTTCAGTGAATCTGGAAATATACCTTCTTCGATTGCAGCATTCAGCATGTGTGTCAATGGTTTTAATATACATTCTCTGCATTCCTTTATGAGATGTGATGTGACACCATCCAAGCCAGAAGAATGTTTAATTTTAAGTTGTTTTATTAGGTTTGACACTTCTGCATCTGTTGTAGGTATGAAAACCATAGTATGATTTGTATGTGGGGGGCTTAACAATTTACTTACTGCATTTGTTTTATTTTGACTTATTAATTCGTCTGCTACAGTAATACAATATCTGTTAAAAGTATTGGCTACTTCTAGAGGGTTTGCGTTGCTTTTCCCACTCATCAGTGAGCAGATGTCCTCTGCCCGATTTGTTACTTTTCCTCTCTCTCCATTAATGAACGACCATAAACCTTTTGAGTAGTTCTTTCCCTTATCTATAGACATCCTGATGAATGATGCTTTAGTTTCTCTGATAAAACTACAGTACTCTTTCTTTTTTATTTTATACAGTGTGTTGTAGGCCTCATTATTTTTTTGTTTGGAGAGGTCATAATACACTCTCAGATTACTTCTGGCATGAATTACTTCTCCAGTCACCCAGCTTTTCTTTTTTTGTTGCTGTTTGACAAGCCTTTTACTAACAGGACATGTAACATCATAATAATAATTGAATAAAGAATAAAATTGGTTCCATTTGGTGTTTGCATCTTTAGTTGCATATATTGTTTCCCAGTTTTCTGCCTCTAACATCTTTTTTAGCAGATTTATGTTATGTGGGTAGTTCTGTCTTCTCATCTCCCATATCTTCTGCACTGAATCACTAGTCTTTATATTTATGTCTATCATGATTGCAAAATGGTCTGCTAATGTGGAGTTTATTACCTGTGTGTCACAATAGCATGTAGGAATATTTGTTATTACATGATCAATAATAGTTTCACTATGCTTGGTTACTCTGGTTGGTTTATCTATTTTTATTTTTAGATTGTATATGCACAATAAGTCCAGTGGGGTCTTAGTATTGTCTGTATTTTTACTCGTGTCTATGTTCAGATCTCCTATAATGATCAAATAAGCATATGTTTTTGAGAAGTGTTGGATTATATCTTCCAGCTGTTCAAAGAAGGTTTTAATTATACCATTTGGTGATCGATACAAACCTAATACACAACATAAATTCCCAGCAATTTTAGTTTCCAATGCTGTAGCTTCAAAGCTCAATTCTATAGCATATTTTGTTATATTCATGGCTTTAGTTGATTTATAGTTAGAAAAAATGGCAACCCCACCACCTTTATAGGAAGTTCTGCAAAAACTGGCTACTTTCACATAATTCTTCAAGTTGTACATTCCTATGTGATTTTCTTTTAGCCCATGTTCTGTAACTACTAGAATGTTTGGCCTATACTCCTGTAATATTACCTCTAGTTCCTCTGTTTTATTGTTTATGTATTGAACATTTTGGTGAAGTATTCTAACAGTTGGCTTTAAATGTAATAGTTTCCCTTCCTGTAATATACTAAGCACTTCACTTGCTCCCTTTGCTTCTGGTACTATGCAGTGATTTTTTTCAGTTTGTGTCATTAAACCTGGATCGTATCTTTGTCCAGTGTTTATATTCCTCTCACTATTGTCACACTGGTATTTAAGATGGACAGTTTTACTTACATCTTTTTCCATGTTCTCTTTCTGCTTACTCGGTACCATAAAAAATCCTCACTTAGTGTACATTGTGATCATTTTGATACACCGCACCCGATCTTGCTGCGACAAACACCGCGCCCAACAGAAGGTTAAGAGTTCGATGTGCTGTGTATCTGGGGGTAGTAGTGGGTTGTTACCCAGTTTCAGGGACAAGTATGTATGTAGCAACATTCGAAAGCGATCAAGTGGAGCACAATATTATGGTTTAGGACAACAGACAAGAGTGTATTTTGTGAATTGTGAACAGACTGTCGAGTGCCGTGATCATGGCATATGAATTTTACAGTGAAGAGTTGTAGCATGTTATTAATGGCCGCCCTTATGTAAGAGCCCCTCAGACAGCATTTTAAGTGTTTAGTGAATATGACGAAGAAAAATAAACTACTTGTTCAAATTATGAATCAACGTGAGTGACTCAATATTTTAAATTTTACCGCAATACCTGCCTGAATTGTTTTGTTATATTTTATTTCAGCTTAAAAACTAAGTTCACAACAGGTGTGAGCTGTTAGGCTATGACAAGAAACGTAGCCAAACATTGAGACCAGCCACATCTCTGGGCCACTCAATCTACATCTACATCAATTCTCTTCAAGCCAACTGATGGGGTGTGGTGAAGGGTACCTTGAGTACCTCTATTGGTTCTCCCTTCTATTCCAGTCTTATATTGTTCGTGGAAAGAAAGATTGTCGGTATGCCTCTGTGTGGGCTCTAATCTCTCTGATTTTATCCTCATGGTCTCTTCGCGAGATATACATAGGAGGGAGCAATATACTGCTTGACTCCTCGGTGAAGGTATGTTCTCGAAACTTCAACAAAAGCCCGTACCGATCTACTGAGCATCTCTCTTGCAGAGTCTTCCACTAGAGTTTATCTATCATCTCCGTAACGTTTTAGTGATTACTAAATGATCCTGTAACGAAGCACACTGCTCTCCATTGGATCTTCGCTATCTCTCCTATCAACCCTATCTGGTACGGATCCCACACCGGTGACCAGTAGTGAAGCAGTGGGCGAACAAAAGTACTGTAACCTACTTCCTTTGTTTTGAGCTGAGTATATATATATATATATATATATATATATATATATATATATATATATATATATGTCTGCTTGTGTCTGTATATGTGTGGATGGATGTGTGCGAGTGTATACCTGTCCTTTTTTCCCCCTAAGGTAAGTCTTTCCGCTCCCGGGATTGGAATGACTCCTTACCCTCTCCCATATATATATATATATATATATATATATATATATATATATATATATATATATATATATATATATATATATATGCTTGTGTCTGTATATGTGTGGATGGATGTGTGCGAGTGTATACCTGTCCTTTTTTCCCCCTAAGGTAAGTCTTTCCGCTCCCGGGATTGGAATGACTCCTTACCCTCTCCCTTAAAACCCACATCCTTTCGTCTTTCCCTCTCCTTCCCCTCTTTCCTGATGAGGCAACAGTTTGTTGCGAAAGCTTGAATTTTGTGTGTGTGTTTGTGTGTCTATCGACCTGCCAGCGCTTTCGTTCAGTAAGTCACATCATCTTTGTATATATATATATATATATATATATATATATATATATATATATATATATATATATGTGAAGTGTCCAGTACCGTTGTAGGTCCCACAGCATAACATTCCTAGCAAGTAGCGTGATTATTATATGCAGGTGTATAGTGTCTGAAAAATTATTGTATGACCATTCACACCATCTGGATGTCGTGTCACACAGCCTACCATTGTTTCCCAGTAGAAAAACCATACTGCCACATTGTCATTATCACATAATTGTCAATGGATAATGGGCATAACTATAATTTAAAAAACCCTTACGTTTTTTATTTATGTTATGTACATTCTTGCACTATAGTTGGTGTATGACACAGCAGGAAGAACCGACACACTTAAGTAGAAAGAATAACTTAAAAGCGTCCAACAAACTCCTAAGAAAACATCACCTTAGCCCCCCAGACGTCTCATCCCCATGAGATGTCTGTATTTCGTCACTTCTATGAAATGATTTAACATATAGGTCTTCCAGCCAATGCAGAGCAGACTGTAGATATTCTGGTATTGAGAGGTTGTAAGCGAAAGGATCAGTCTCCAGATTTCACCATGAGTGCAGAGTCATCATACAGTGATTGCTATTGGTATATTCCCATCCACACTCTGTTATTGCGGTATCGCTGGAATGATTGACGGTTCAATGGATGATGCATATGTTGGAGTCCAGTATGACTATCAACTTGGTCAACAATATTGTTGTCGATGATGGATAAGTGAATCGCAGAGGTCACAGCTCTATAACAATCATTTTTGTCATATTTTTCCTCAATTTACATATTTCCCATCAGTTACCCAATTTTACCAGGTTTTTCTGTAATTTCGACGCATTTTACCCGATTACTCAAGTTAAAAACCACTGCTCTCGATGATTTCTCATGTCAACAAAATGTCTCATCACACTGATCTCATGATTCTATCAGCCAAATGAAATTGCAGTATGGTTTTCAAATATTGTATCATTGCTAAACCACCACTTCCATTGCTTTGTGAGTGCTGTATATTGTACATGTGGACATAACATGAACCCTGTTACGTGGCCTGCATCACATGAAGCAAATATTTATTTGTTGTGTTGGAAATAACCAGCAGCAGAGAGGAAGGACAAAACTACATTCCTCAGCCAAAACATTTTATAAGTTCTCTAAGATTTTATTACAATTGAGTCTCAAAGTATTCTGACATTCGTGGAATAAATTCAGGGGTTGAAAGATCTCACCAACACCTTAAATGATTACCACCCCAACAAACGATTCATATCTGTAGCAGCAATCAGTCTTCTATTTTGAAATGAGCTAGCTCTTCATTGAAACTATAGGCTAAGAATCCTTAGCAAAACTCTAGATGGTCTCTCTCTAAGCGTCATGTAACTCTTCCTCTTTCTTTAACCAGTGCACCATGCAACATTACCTCTGATTTAATGTGGAACTGAGTAGAAGTAGGAGGCTACTATACAGACTACATTTGATGTTGAATGAAGGAAGGTAGTAGTTTCATTATCTTAAAGTTTCACACCGTAGAGAGTGGGACAGAAAACCCTGAAGTTGAATATAAGTAGCAGGCCAAAGGGGGTGTTGGCACACATTTGATACCAAATTGATAGACAAGTTAATTAAAATGTGTCAGCTGATTGACTTATGACTTTAACCTATTGTTATGCTAAGTGGTTTTGCATGTAACCTGTGCCACTCCCTCTACCCTTAACCTATTGTTATGCTAATTGATTTATGACCCACTAAAGATAATTCATGTTCCTCAAAAGCCCACCAGCCCATCCCAATCCCCCTCCTCCTCCCCATCCCTCTGGGAAATCCACAAATCCATTCCTCCTCCCCCTTGCTGATACAAGCACACTTTTGATGCCAAATTAATTGACTAATTAAATCGGTTACTTAATTAATCCCTTCCTTTCTGAGAAATTCTCCAGTTCTTCTCTCCACCACCTCCCCGTCCTGTCCTCCACCTGGAAATTGGTAAGGAAAAGACTCAGGTCTTGCTGGAGAGGAAGGATCCTGACACTAAATTCAAATCAATGTCAGTAATAATATATTGATGTATATTCTTTATTTAATCAGGGCTGCTCCTTTCCCATCCCCCACTTCCCACAACATAGTAACTGTAAGCACCAAGGAATAGAATGAAGTGCAGTATATTACCTGCTGTTTGGGTTTGTGTCCAGGTGTCTGTCATCTGGGCACCAGCCGCCTCGCATATTCATACACATACAGGTTGGCAGAGGGCCTACACACAGGGCTGGCCCATAGTGCAGGATACAACTTCGTCCTATTCTACTATGCCACACAGGGTGAATCTGCGGTGTTCATCTTGATGAATGGGCTCAACTGCGCCAGTTTACAAAACTGCCATAGAGGGCACTTGGAATAGGTTTTTTTGCTCCCACCACTTCCCTCAGGAACCAATAAGAACACAGCATTCGCCTGAAAATTGGTGGGAGCCAACAGGAATGTGGGAACACTAAATCTGGTCACGAGAGTATTGGAACAACCTGTGTACCATTCCAAAGTACCATTATCCAAGATGGCGGTGATGATGTCATCCAAGATAGCTGCGTGATACCATTCAAGATGGCGGATTTTGGTGGGATTTTTGAATTTTGGTGAGAAAGTGCCACATCCCCCTCACCCAGAAAAATGGCAGGAAGTTCAAATTCCAACATGATAATGCGTCACACCTAGGAAAATGGCGGGAAAAATGGCACATGTCTTTATTATGTAACCAGTTCAAGCATGTGTGTTATCCACGAGTTCTAGAGCCCAACTGGCTTAGTTGATATCATCACCACCAATGAGCGCCACCATGACGTCATCCAAGATAGTGTATTTTGGTGGGTAGAAGGTCAATTGTGCTACATCCACTAACCTGACCCCCCCCCCCCCCCGCCCCCCAGGAAATGGCGGGGAGCTCAAATTCCAACATGATAATATGTCACACCCCAGTTATCTCTACTAAGCAAAGAAAATGGCAGGAAAAAAGGACTTATCTTTATTATTTAACCAATTTCAAGCAGATGTATTCACCTCTCGGTCTGGACTCCAGCTGGCTTAGTTCATATCAGTGCCACCAGAGGGTGCTCTCTTGATGTCCGATCATGACGCAAGTATCGTTATTCAAGATGGCTGCATCTGGTGTATCCACCATGAGCTCCAGAGCTCAAGTGGCTTAGTTCATATCGTGACCACCAGAGGATACCACCGTGACATTGGGTGATGACGCAAGATCGTATGCTATCTCTAGCGCGCGTGCATTATAACTGTACACGCGCTGCGCCACCGGCCCGCGGGCGTCCGACTGCTTACGTCACACACCCTCGGCCACCACCTGCATTACATGCCTGCCATAGTCTTCTGTATATTTGCTTGCACCCACATCACGCATCTAACCTGTCAACTACCTAAGTACTTAATTGCATTTCAGTTTTAATCATATTAAATAATTTAATTTATAATTTCATATAGGTATGAAAAGGTGTTCACTATACTTTCAACTACCTAGTTTCAACTACTTTTAAAAGGCCAGACCACCACCTCTTCCTAGGAACTGGCGCTGAGTTTGAATTCTGGCACTAAAGAAATGTCACTTGCCCTTTCGCTACCAACCTAACAAAATTGCTGCAAACCAAACTCACCACCACCACTAACGTAAGCCTTCAGGACGCAACCTCTTCCTAGGGGTGGATGGAGAGAGGAAGGAATGTACTTTATTTATTTGGGAGCATTTTATTTAGGGATGGGGTATATGTATCACAGAACACAAGCACTGACATGCCCCACAGCATACAGTCCTCCAAACCACTCCTACATAACTCGTTTATAAGGCTCTACACACACGCTTTGTAATTGTAAACTGTCAAAAATAACAGATTGCACAGCCTATAGACATGCGAACCACTCATAAATAATGCAATACATTTACACCCGGATAGCCAAACAACTCCTAAATTGTCAAAATAATAATCCATCTAAAACACTCTCCCTGCTACCATCAGAGGACACCACCATGACACCAGCTGATGACACAAGTACGGTTATCCATGATGGTGGCAAACAGTATGTTCTCCACGAGGTCTAGTACTCAGTACCACCAGCAGAGGATGTTGTCATCCGTTTCCTGACGTAAACCAAGATGGTGAGGGAAAATGACTCAGTCTGCTCTGTGCTGCTGGGGAGATCAACGAATGACTTCACTCTATTTATTTTCAACATTTTATTTAGGCATGGATTATATTTATCACATTATCACAAAACACCCACCCAGATGTGCTGGGGTCATGTTGCACAGCCCTCAGATGCGCAAACAACTCCTAATTTGAGTACACAATAGCAAACTGCTCCTAATTAATGTAGTACACATATCTGCAAACACGCTCAGTACCCGTAAACTGTCCAAATAACACATAGAACAGATTACAGGGCTGCTCGCAAAATAATGCAACAGATGCGTGCAATCACTCTCCACCACACACCCTGTCCCCCGCGAAGCCAGATGCCCGTCAGCTGTCAAACCACGCACAGGTTGCTGCTCAGCTTCTGCAAACATGAGGTGGTGACAGCCGCATTCATACTTCACGCCCTTGAAGTTCCTATCGAAATATGATGACACGAACGAAGCTGGTCCGCACGTGCCCCAACCCTCTCAAAGTGAGGCAGCTGCAGCTTGGCTCCCATGCGCTCCATCACGGTCCCTTATGACAATGCAAGCAATAAGACTGGTGGGTCATTCCATGTCAAATCAACACTTTAAATAAAAATTGGACCTCACCCTCTTAGATTTTGCTCAAAGTTGGTGTACTTATAGTGGGTGCTGAAACTAAGAAAAACACCAAATTTCAATTTTTTTACCCGAAACCATATGGTCATGTAAACTTTTCAAAAACTGGTCAAAAATGTGTGAATGGACTTTTTTCCAATTGTCCTTGGAGCTTCCCTAATTGAACTATAGAGCTGGGAAAGGTGTCATTTAGCAGTATTTTTCAAGCTCTTTCCAGTGATATACAAAAAAACACAGCTTGTAATTAATAACCTCTTTCAAAATACTAATTAATATTTTGATTTAATTTTTTTACAAAAAATACATAATTGATAATTTTCAAAATTTTTTCATAACTACTTCATACTGTTGTAAATCACATTGAAAAATATAAATGTGGGATGATGATTGGTTCATTGTTAAAAAAAAATTATTCTGGACACTTTTTTTTTACTAACAGCCGTAGTTTGACCAAACTGACCTTTAACAAACAGGAATTTCATTAAAATATACTGAAATGTAAGTAAAAAAGTACTAGAAATATCAAAATGTCACCTTCTTGAAACAAAACTAAACTACAGTTTAGTTTCAGACAAGGCACAATTTAAACATAATTTAAAAGAGTTTTTGGTGGCCAACTCCTTCTGTTCCATCCATGAGTTTCTCAACAAGTGCAGTAGACCATTTTAATGAAAATTTATTATACTTTAATTTTTGACAATACTTGGTTGTAACATCCAAGTAACTATATACTGTGTGAATGATGGGTATATGGAAAGCAGGTGTAAGTCTTATGTCTGTAAATAGTGGAAGTTTAATTTTAAATCTTGTACATAATCTGACTGTTCTTAACTGAGGATCACTGAAATGAATAATTTACTTTAATTTTTGACAATACTTGGTTGTAATAGCCAAGAAACTAGCAAATGTCTGAATGATGGATTTAATGAAAGCAGATGTAAGTATTAAACCCGTATATATTTGAAGTTTAAATTTAATTCATGTACATAATTTTACTGTTTATTGACTGAGGATCATTAAAATTAATGAAATTCAAGTTTTTCTAATTATGTTTTTGTAATGTGTTTATCTGACATGTTCCACACCCAGGAGGATTCCCTCTTTTATGGGTCTATGGAATGAATAATTAATCTAATCTAACAACATTTTCTATAATTGATTGCTTATTTTTTTAGTTTCTTACTGTTTAATCTAATAGTCTATTAACCAACAAAACGAAATGTTGAGTGTGGAACCTATAGCTAAGATTTAAATAAGCTGTGAAAAACTTGTAAGTAGACTATTGATGTACTACTTCTGGTCCAAAAATGCACATTTCATTAGCACAGACTTAAGCCACTGTATGAAGGCTGAGCATGCTTGTGTTCCTGTCTATGTATGCAGCAGGCTGTGAACAAGTTGAAACAAGCACAGTGCTTGATGTCTGTACAATCATTCAGAGTCTGGAGCCATTGTTGAGAGGATATAAGACTGTTACCTTCTAAGGCTTAGTGTGCCTACGGCATTATTGTTCTCTGTGGTTTTAGTGCAAATCAATTGTTACTTCTGTGTTGACCCGTGTGTATCTATTATATAGGGTGCATCAAAAAAATGTGTACACACTTTGAAGCATCATAGAAAATTTATTTCCCATTCTACAATGTTAAATTTCTGGAGATGGAAAGCTTAAAGTCCAATTGGAAAAATAAATGTACTTTGCAAATGTGATTAATGTTCAAACTGGTGGACTTCAGCACCATACATTTCTGAGTACGAGTCACCACTGATTCTGTACATTGTACCAAAGTGTCCAATGAGATTTCTGCACACATTGCCTGAATCTCCAAGTGTGTCCAGGTTACGTGGTTTACGTTTGTACACCTCATCTTTTACTGTGCCCCATAAGAAGAAATCCAGTGGCGTGAGGTCTGGAGAGCATGCAGGAGACTCAATTTGTCCCCTGCGTCCTATCCACTGGCCTGGCACATTGTGATCCAGGTGCAGGGTGTGATTTGTGCTTTCACCGGTGGGGGGGGATGTCTTAGGGGGTTAGTAGAATTATATTTGTTACTAGCTTGGACCATCGCATTACGCATGTTTAAACAGCTATTTATAAATAGATGTTAATGCTGAAACTCACTATTGACGCATATACACTATCAGATAAGCCATCCCTTGTTATATCTTTAAAAATACATTATAGGTAAAGCTTATTTACAAAATCATCTACATACAGGTACAGATATACGAGGGGAATTCAAAAAGCAGAAGCACATTTGTGAAAAATTGTACTTATTCTGATGATAGAAAACTGAAACATATTAACAGTATTAATATTAAGACTCAGTAAAAACTTTCAGTGTTTGGCTCCACAAATTTAAATTATATGTTAAGTTTTGCTCCAGTGCGTGGGAAATAAACATCCCAGGTTGGGATGCATAAACTAAAACCAGAGGAGGGGATGGTCTGATGCAGAGGGGGGGGGGGGGGGGGGGGAAATCCCCCCCCATCCCCCCCTGCAAATCGTACACTGTCCAGGTATGCTCGTACATCCCTATGATAATGCGGCGGGGCGCCATCTTCTTGGAAATAAAACTCATCATTACCGTATAATGCACGAATGGCAGGGAATATGGAGTCAGAAAGCATTGTTAGGTACAATTCTCCAGTAACAGTACCTTCAAAGCAGAATGGCCCAATGAGCCCCTTGCAGACAAACCACACCAGGCAAATTCAGTCTTTTCAACTGTAATGTGAGGATTATCTTCAGCCCAGTACACACAACTGTGCCTATTGACAGTTCCATTGAGTTTGAATTGGGCTTCATCCGACCAAATTATGCTACCCATAAATCCCGGTTCATGTCTCACCACCTCCTGAACCCATTCACAAAATTCTAACCTTCGATCTGGATCGTCGTCACTTAGCTGTTGCACCAGCCTTGGAATGTACACATGAAACTTGCCTTTTTTCAGAATGTGTAGCACACTACTAGCATGTACATTACTCTCATGTGCTGCTTGACTTGAAGAGTTTTGAGGCGAATGCTGAAACAGTTCCAAGACCGCAGTTGTGGAATCATCACTTGTAGCTGTACGAGGTTACCCCAATCGACCTTTGTGCACATCACACACTGTTCCATGAATTTCGAATTTGTCTCGTAGATGTGTAATTGTTAACCTTGAAGGTGGTTCTGTACCATACTCACTTCTCCACCGTCTTCGAACTGCAGTTACATTCTCAAACTTCCAGTACCACTTAATTATCTGCTTCTGTGCTTCAAAGCTCAAGCACATGTCCGTTATGTTTCAGTTACTTCCTTGCCACTGCTGCCACCTGTTGAACATTACTTTCTCACAGATATTTAACCTTGTAGAATGGGAAATAAATTGTCTATGACAGTTCAAAGTGTGTATACATTTTTTTGACGCACCCTATATTTAATAGTTCATTTACAAGTGAATCTATAAATTGAAGGAGAGTTTATAAGTGGTTTTTGTATCAATATGGAACCAAGTAAAAAGTGCAGTGCTGTAAGAGTGCAGTGTTGTG
The DNA here is from genome assembly GCF_023898315.1 of Schistocerca nitens. Classification (NCBI taxonomy): domain Eukaryota; kingdom Metazoa; phylum Arthropoda; class Insecta; order Orthoptera; family Acrididae; genus Schistocerca; species Schistocerca nitens. Next base: position 449,408,589 of record NC_064618.1, on the reverse strand, counting down.
ATCCATTGAAGAAGTCAAATCATTTTATTAGAGACAGAAAAAAACTGAGAAATGTCACAGCATCGATGCCCAAATTATTTCCAAGAATACTTAGTGGTGGCAGGATTTGTGATAAATGTAGGACAGATGTAACCACATTGAAAAATACACCAGAGCCCATCATTGATAAAAGTGTTGAAGGAGATTCTTCTGGATTAGAGATAATCATCCCAGACCTAGACCCTGACTTCACTGCAACTTTAATGGTTGTTAAAACACTTAACACATCACTTCAAGAACTAGGTGAGTCCCCTATAGATAAGAAAAAAGTAACAACTAGGTGTTATGCCAAATCAAAAGTGAAAAAAAACCCTCATTAGTGACACGTAAACTTTTTGTTGCTGCTGAAACTTCTTCGTCGCATACTGATACTGATGAATCTGTTCTTCAAAATCTCAAAACAAACTTTAATAATTCTATAAGTAGAGCAAAAAACTAATGATTCTTACAAGTTTACCTGGAAAGTGGAGTGTCAGGAAAATAATGAGGGAATTTAATGCTCCTAATTACATTGTTCGGCAGTCCAAAAAAATTTTGAAAGAGAAAGGTTTCATGGAAAGTCCAAACTCAAAACCAGGGAAGTGTTTACCAACAGAAACCATCAAAACTGTACATTCATTTTATGAAAAAAGTTAGCCAGGCAATGCCAGGTATTGAAGATTGTGTGATAATTACAGAAACAAGTGGGAGTAAAACAAAAATATCAAAAAGACTTATTTTGTGTAACCTTAAAGAAGCTTACAAACATTTTAAAGACAGGTTTCCTAACTTAAAAATAGGTTTCTCTAAATTTGCTGAGTTGAGACCAAAACATTGTGTATTTGCTGGCCGGAGTGGCATACACACTGTCTGCGTGTGCACAACTTACCAAAACATAAAATTTATGATAGAAAATGTCAAACTAAATACAGTAACAAACAGCAGCTTAAACAATTATAAGCAGTGAATTGGAAAAATGCTTTGCAACCCATCATCAGTTGATTGCAGCATGGGAAATGGTGAATATTGCCCAGGAGAAACTGTCATATGTAAAATTTTACAAGATTCTTTTGATGAAAACTTAATTGAATGAGTTCAGTTCCAACAGTGGATGTCAGTTTAACACTATAATCTGGAAGTTGTTTAGAAAACTTCTGAAGAATTCATAGACTTATATTGTAGTAAGGTGTCTACTTTGATTTGGCATGACTTCATTGCCAAGCAACAATGAACATTCCTTAACTCCACAATATAAAACCTTCTGGAATCTGAATTTGTTGTCATATGTGATTTTTTGGAAATTATAGTATAGTTCTACAGGATGAAGCTCAGAGTTACCACTAGACAAGGCAACAGATTGCCATTCATCCTTTTGTCATATATTACAAACAGGAAGACAAAACTGAGTATATGAGCTTTGTCATTTTTTCCGATTGCCTGGAGCACAATACAGCTGCGGTTTACACCTTTCAAAAGGAGCTTATTTCTTATGTAACAAATAAATTTCCAAACCTTCCAAAGAAGATATACTATTATCCTGACAGTTCTGCTGCGCAGTACAAAAATAAGAAAAACTTCCTGAACCTTTGCGTTCATGAGAAAGACTTCAACATAAATGCTGGGATGGAGAACAGCACATGGGAAAGAGCCTTGTGATGGAGTAGGGGGTTCAGTTAAGAGACTGAGAGCTCGTGCAAGTTTGCAAAGGCCATACCAAAATCAGATCCAAACCCCACGGGATCTATTTGAGTGGGCAGTAGATAATATTACAAATGTTGATTTTGTGTGTTCCACTCAAGAAGACTATGCTGCTTCAGAAATATTATTAAAAAGCCAGTTTGAAGAGGCATCAACAATCGAAGGAACACAGCAATTTCATGCTTTCATTCCCCACACTACATCAAAATTAATAGCCAAATACTTTTCAGAGTTGGGAGAGGGAAGTAACTATATCACCTGACAAACTGAAGTTACAAAATGTATCAGGCTATGTAACCACTGTATATGGCAGAAACTGGTGGCTTGGGTAAATTTTAGAAAAAAAAAAAAAACAGAGAACCTGATGAATTGAAAATAACTTTTCTTCATCTATGTGAACCAGCTAAGTCATTCTCCTATCCTGCACATGCAAATGTCCTGTGGGTGTCACTTGTGGATGTTCTCACAAAAGTAAATCCATATACTCTGATAGGGAGAACATATATTCTTAATGAAAGTGATGTAAACCAAACCCAATTTGCTTTATTAAAATGTAATCTGTGAAGTTCCAAGACAATTTATTGGGAAACTGCTTTCAACTCAAAACTTAATTTTTGTCTCAGGTTAGTGTTAATGTATATTTTATAGAAAGTTGTTTCAGAATTACTGTTAGTACCTATTGTGTTAAATTTAGCTATAGTTTCATTCCAAACATCATGGACCAGAGGTATTATGTAAATACTTGTACTTTTTCATACTTTATTTCAGTTTGTAGCTAAATGCTCAAACTTTTTTTGTTTAATCAGTTAATATACTGTTAGTTGTTGTATGAAACTAAAATAAGCAATCAATTACAAAATATGCTGATTACTTTTGTTTTAATAAGGTGATGTTTTGATATTTCTAATACCTTTTTTTACTTACATTTCAGTATATTTTAATGAAATTCCTATTTGTTAAAGGTCAGTTTGGTCAAACTATGGCTGTTAGTGAAAAACAATGAACCCATCATCATCCCACATTTATATTTTGCCATGTGATTTACAACAGTATGAAGCAGTCGTGGAAATATTTTGAAAATTTTCAATTATGTACTTTTTGTAAAAAAATTAAATCGAAATATTAATTAGTATTTTGAAAAAGGTTATGAATTAGAAGCTATGTTTTGTTGTATATCCCTGGAAAGAGCATGCAAAATGCTGCAAAATGACAACTTTCCCAGCTCTCTAGCTCAATTAGAGCAGCTCCTAGGGCAATTTAAGAAAAAGCCCGTTCACACATTTTTGGATGGTTTTTGAAAAGTTTACATAGCCACATTTCAGGAATGGTTTGAGATAAAAAAATTGAAATTTGGAATTTTTCTTAGTCTCAGCACCCACTATAAGTATACTAAATTTTAGCAAAATCTAGGATGTTGAGGTAAAATAGGTTTGTTGATTTGACATGGGAATGACCTTGGTTCTTACTCTTGTCTCCAAGACAGAATTAAACAAAGCAAACCTCTTGTTGTTTATATTGATGACGATGATTGTGTGTCCTATTTCATGAGAGAAATACGTAAAAAGTGAATAAGTCGGGACTTGGCAGCTCCAGCTATATAAGTAAGTCAAAGGGTTTAAAAAAGGGTGTGACAGAAGTTGTTACTCGATAGGCAAAAGAAAATTGAGATAACTGAGGCAGCATCATGAAGAAGGAATCAAAAGGCACAACAAGATGAGTGGGAAGAAATTAACATGCAGTGGCATTGGGGTACAGGCCGCAGCAGGAGGAAGCTCTCCCCCCACCTCCCCCACCTCCCCCTCAACCCCCCCACCCCCCCACTCTGCAACCACTGCTAACACTAAAAGTGGGCCAATAAAATATACAGTTTAGTGTAAAATCCACTTTCCCTCAGGAAATTCAACACTTTGGTAGTGGCTGTCTTGTCATCGGCAAGCATCTGAAGTGGTGAGGTAGGCAAACTGAGACTTCTGTACTATGCCTTCTGTGTTGAAGATCGGCCAGCAGGGGTCACTCAACAAGAACAGGCACTATCATCAGTAGACTACCTCAGCTGCAGTGAGGAGGAGCCTCCCAATGAAGAAGAAACTCATGGGTGTGTCTTGTGTGGCCAACACATAGTTGGCACAACACAATGATATCTTTCTGAGAGGCCTGTAAAGATGTGTGCCATGCCTTAGTGGACCTCTTAATCAGTCTTAATGTGTTTTGGGTTGCTGTAGCCTGCCATTTCAGTTCCCAGAGCCTCAAAATATTGCATCAAAGTTGTAATCTTAAGTCTGGACCAAGTATTCTGACATCAATTTGATCTCCCTTAGTGGCATCTTTAAGGAGACATTTGGAAACTTCATTTTCTAGGATGCCTATGTGTGTCATTGTCCAGATGTAGGTCACTGTCTTTCAAGAGCTGTAGATGTCAACCAGTAGGTTTGGATGTTGGCAACCAAAAGATGTTTGGAATAGCACAGGAACATGCATTTTAAGCAATTTACGGAGTCATTACAGACCAGAAAGTCCTTTGTCACAAGGGATTTGACGTACCACATAGCCTGAGATATAACAACCATCTCTGCAGTGTGTACACTGCAGGCACTCTGCAGAAAGTTCTTCTTGTGTCCCCTTGGATGTGCAAAAGGATAACTAACCCTGTCATTATCTTTCGATCCGTCTGTGTAGATTCATACCGAATTAAAGTAATCGTGGAGAATCAAACGAAACAGATATTGGAGAAGGGTATAGTCAGCATCCTTCTTGGGGCCACATAAGAGGTCCATCCATATCACAGGACAAGGTGGGGGGGGGGGGGGAGGGGAGGTGGTTGTCGAGAGCCAGCGATAGGAAAACAGACTAAAGGAGGCTGTTAGAGGTTCTTCAGTAAAGTGTCAAGATCCCAGCTGGTCCACCCAGCTTTGAGTGGTGTGCCAACAGTCTGAAGTGCTGGTTGTGGAACAGAGTTGAGTGACATCGAAGAGTAGGCATCTGACAGTCTGTGACTCCGTAATTAGCCAGAAGCTGCTATTGTCTAACCCACAGTGTAGGGACATCGGCTTCTAAAAAATGGCTCTGAGCACTATGGGACTTAACATCTGAGGTCATAAGTCCTCTTGAACTTAGAAGTACTTAAACCTAACTAACCTAAGGACATCACACACATCCATGCCCGAGGCAGGATTCGAACCTGTGACCGTAGCAGTCATGCGGTTCCAGACTGAAGCGCCTAGAACCGCACGGCCACACCGGCCGGCCATCGGCTTCTGCCAGGAGGCTTTCAACAGGGCTTGTACAAAGACCCCTTTTGCCAACCACACGTGTGTGGTGAACAGGGTCCAGCAAGCTAAATACGAGTGGTGCTGCTGACCCATAGGCAACACATCCATAGTCCAAGTGAGATAAAATCGGCGCTTTGTAAAATCTGAGAAGAACTATGTGGTCCACGCACCACAGGGAGTTACTAAGGAAATGGAGAGCATTGAACTTCTTCATGCAAGTTGCCTTGACACGACAGACATGTGGCAGCCAAGTTACTATGTTGTCAAATAAAATACCTAATAAATGAAAAGTTTCAATGGCTTCAGTGACTGGTCACAAAGATGAAATTCTGGGTGTGGGTACAGTGTCAGAAAAATCCACAACTCGTGATTTTGCAGGTGAAAACTGATACCTGTGATTCAAAGCCCAGTCATTTACTCTCCAGACAGCCCCCTGAAGTTGGCACTCAGTGGTACACAGTGGTACAGAGGCATAGTACAGACAAAGATCATCCACGTAGAGTGATGGAAAGACAGTGAGGCCCCTTTGCATTTATGATCCATAGATGGCGATAGTGAACAGTGTTACACTCAGAACTGATCCCTGAGATACTCCAGTTTCCTGTGTATATTTTTTGCTGAGAGGTGAACCTATATGCATGCGAAAAAGTCAGAGAGGTATGAAATTCTGGATAAAATGGGTAACTGCCTTGGAAACCCCACTCATGCAGTGTACATAGTATGTGATGTCACCAGGTGGTATCGTATGCCTTCTGTAGGTCAAATAACACAGAAATCAGATGTTGGTGATGCGCAAAAGCATTTCCTACTGCAGATACCAGACATACCAGGTGATCTGTGGTGGACCAGATGGTCCATAAGCCACTTTGGAATCGTGATATATGTCCTCCAGCTTCAAGGCATCAACGAAGACAGCAGTTGACCATTCTCTCAAATAGGTTACACAGCCCATTCATCACAGAGATTAGATAGTAATTAGTTAAAATATGAGTGTCCTTTCTCCATTTCAGGACAGGAATAATTATATCTTCCTGCCATTGAGAGGGAAATTCTCCTTCCTGCTAAATACGATTAAAAAGTCCAAGGATATGTTGCATGCCATCAGCACAAAGATGTTTGAGCATTTGGTTGCAGATTTTGTCAGGTGTGGGGCACTCTGCCAAAGTGCTGCGAAACTTTCATTCACTAAAAGGGGTGTTATATTATAGAGACCCGTGTGCATGAAAGGATAATGCGTGGCACTCAGTAAGGTGTCTCCAGGTCAGGAAATGAGGATGGTAATTACTGCAAGTGGAGACCTCAGTGAAGTGAGCCACAAAACAGTCGGCATGTAGCACAGGATCAGTGCAGGTATTGCCATTGATAAGGATGCCAGGAACTACCATGGGTGGTGGATGGCCGCAAATGCGGTGGAGTTTAATCCATACTTCGGATGATGGGGTGTAGGACCACATAGGTGATATATATTGCTCCCAACACTCCTGCTTCCTTTACTTGATTAAAAAATGCTCTTTCGCCCAGAATCTCTTGAATGCCATTAAATTATCCAGTGAAAGATGGTGCTTGTGCTGATGAAGCACCCTCCAGTGTTCACTGACAGCAGTGGCTATATCTTCAGACTACCATGGCACCAGCAGTCATTGACAGGAACCGAAGGAGTAGGGGATGGTTTTTGCTACAGTATGAATAATAGTATCCTGTACCACCTTGTCAATATCTGTCATACAATTGGCTGCAAAAGAAGCTGTAGAGAAGAAAGCTTACCAGTCAGCTTTTCGAAGGGACCAACGTGGAGTATATTCCAATGCCTGTAAGTGGAGAGGGAGAGAACAATAGGAAAATGATCACTGTCACAAAGATCGCCATAGGTGCGCCACTGAATCAAGGGTAAGATACTTGGGCTGCAAACCGTGAGATCAATAACTGAGAATGTTCCATGGGCCACACTGAAATGTGTTGCAGCTCCAGTGTTGAGTAAACAGATGTCCAATTCTGAAAGAAGGCGTTCTAGTATCTGGCCTCTGCAAGATGTAGTGTCACTGCCCCACAGAGGATTATGGGTATTAAAAACCACCAGTAAGAGGAAGTGGGCAGGTAGCTGTTCCACTAACTCTAACAGCTCATGAAAATAGAAAGGTCCATCTGGGAGTAGATCAGCATTATAGATTGTCATCTGAACTGACATACAGGCACTAACAGCCAAGCCCCCTAGGTCAGTGCTAAGGGGCATCTGCTCACTGAAAATATCAGAGTGTATGAGGCTAGAAACCTCACCAGATGCTCTTTTGACATTAACACAATTGGTACAGTAGGGTTTGCAGACTTTCAGAACAGGGGGATATGTTGCTGTAAACTGTGTTTCCTGTAATGCTATGCCAATTACAGAATAAGTAGCCAACAAGAGCTCATCCAGGTGGTGATAGTAGCTGTTACAGTTCCATTGACGGAGCGTTGAAGTCAGGTCTGAGAAAGTGGCGAACGGAAATGATGGGTGTGATTACTTCAATACTAGGTCGCAGTCTGCCTGAATGTGTGATACATCGTGAAGGTTCATAGGCTCGACCTTTGCAGGGGTGGAGAGGAACATCCGAAGCCTCAGAAAGTAGTTTATCTTTCTGCTTATCCTTCTGAGGCTTCAATTTCTGTGAAGATTGTTGTTTATATTCTGTGCGCAGCTCACTCCTTTAACTTAGTAGGATCGTTTAGAGCAGAGTGTTGGCCTCGGACAGCTTCATTTTTCTGCATGTTGAAACAAATTTACATTTTCTTCTCTGCTTCGACGAGCTGTTGGAATATTTTGCAGTCAAAATTAAAAAGTTCAGTCTCCACAAAAGACCTTCAGGAACATGCTGGTCAGGACGTCATAATGTTTATAGTCTGTAGTTTCAGTGTCAATTGGCTAGAAATAATATCAGCTTTGGAAGTTATTCAGGGCAATGAAACATAAAAGGCTTCACTAAGATGCGAGGCGACAGGAGTACTGAGTGGTCTACAGAGTCTGGAAATTGTGATAATCACAACTTTTTGGTCAGCGATGTTGAAGAGATTTAATGTTACAAATAAGTTGTTGCAAGGTGTTGACACCGGTATTGGGACTGTAATACAGTTGTGCTGTTGCTTACTACTTGAATAAGCTCGAGAGAATTGTTCTATGTATGACACACATGAAAATGCTGAGATCAGAAATAGTAAGATATATTTATACAAAATAGACACATAAAAAAGAAGTCAAAAAAGAAAGTGGGCGCAGCAATTGAGCTTGAGACTACTTTTGAAGGAAAGGTTGATTTTTGGGTGATACATTTATGGTAGATTGATATTTGAATTGAAAATAATTTTGAGTTCGTAAATAATTTTCCTGGTCGAGACAACACTCAACCATTGAAATGGGCAAGAAAATTGCAACAGTGCTGCAGAAACGATTTGGAGGTATTTATGAGAGATGAGGTAATCTGTTTTAAAGCATATGTGGAGAGCAACAAAATAAAAATCTCCCTAAGTATTTTGCACACATTGTTGCTGGAAAACCATGTTTAGGAACTGTTTCCTAATTTGGAGATGGCATTCAAATACTTTTGTCAACCGCTGCACCGAACTGTTTTGCTGAGCGCTCTTTCTCCGAATTATTTGCGGACATCCATGTTGCAGGATCGAGTCAACATTTTCACCAGCCTGTCCACGAATGCTGACATAACATGACAATTGGACTGTGTTTATGTGATCAACAAATTTGCTACAAAGAAAGCACGCCATAAACAGCTGTGTCTGACTTGAGTGTGGTAAGTTAAATAAGCGGGTGTTTATTATTGTTATTATTACTATTATTATCAGCAGCAGCAATCGCAGTGTTCAGTTATGCATAGATATAAGTTACTTGGTGTTACTTCTATGTCGAAATGAGGAGTGGAAGTATTTTTTTCCTCTCTAGGGGCGGAAAACAGCTGAATTCGCCTCTGATACCCACATGTTAAAGTTTTCCAGTCTAGGGATGAAGCCTCAAGTAAAGCATCTCCAAGAACATGTGTGGAGTGGAGACAATGATGTTTGAAGGGAAATACAGTAAACACCAAAGTCTAACTGTGGTAAACACTAAGTGAGAAAGAAAGATACAGCTAGAATGGCAGAATAAAAGAATGGAGAGAAGAACGTGGTAATGGGACAGAGAGAGAGTGAAAATGACAGGAGGAGACAGTGGTAAGGGAGAATGAGAGAAACACATGAAGACAGTGTCAGTGGGATAGACAGAGAGGAGAAAGTGCATGTGAGAGAAAAGGGAGACACTGGGAGAGGGACGACCGTAGCAGTGAGAGGGAGATGCTGAATATGAAGGCTTCACTACAAAGAGAGATTGGGTAAAAGGATTTACCATTTTCAGTGTTAGGAGTGTGTAAATATGTTCGAAAGCCAAAATTTTTGGTGAGGAAGGTGGAATGAATATTGACGTGCCGTAGTTCAATCAATCAATCAATCTCTTTATTCATCCATTAACAATACTCATTGTATGATGTAGTCAATTACAATAGAGTTTCTTTACTTTAATTTGTTTCAAAAACTTGGATAATAAATACAAATATTTTATATCAGTATGTTGTTGTTGTGGTCTTCAGTCCTGAGACTGGTTTGATGCAGCTCTCCATGAAACTCTATCCTGTGAAAGCTTCTTCATCTCCCAGTACTTACTGCAACCTACATCCTACTGAATCTGCTTAGTGTACTCATCTCTTAGTCTCCCTCTACGATTTTTACCCTCCACGCTACCCTCCAGTACTAAATTGGTGATCCCTTGATGCCTCAGAATATGCTCTACAAACCGATCCCTTCTTCTAGTCAAGTTGTGCCACAAATTTCTCTTCTCTCCAATTCTATTCAATACCTCCTCATTAGTTATGTGATCTACCCATCTAATCTTCAGCATTCTTCTGTAGCACCATATTTCAAAAGCTTCTATTCTCTTCTTGTCCAAACTATTTATTGTCCATGTTTCACTTTCATACATGGCTACAATCCATACAAATACTTTCAGAAACGACTTCCTGACACTTAAATCTATACTCGATGTTAACAAATTTCTCTTCTTCAGAAACGCTTTCCTTGCCATTGCCAGTATACATTTTATATCCTCTCTACTTCGACCATCATCAGTTATTTTGCTCCCAAAATAGCAAAACTCCTTTACTACTTTAAGTGTCTCATTTCCTAATTTAATTCCCTCAGCATCACCTGACTTAATTCGACTACATTCCATTATCCTCGTTTTGCTTTTGTTGATGTTCATCTTATACCCTCCTTTCAAGACACTGCCCATTCCATTCAACTGCTCTTCCAAGTCCTTTGCTGTCTCTGACAGAATTGCAATGTCATCGGCGAACCTCAAAGTTTTTATTTCTTCTCCATGGATTTTAATACCTACTCCGAACTTTTCTTTTGTTTCTTTTACTGCTTGCTCAATATACAGATTGAATAACATCGGGGACAGGCTACAACCCTGTCTCACTCCCTTCCCAACCACTGCTTCCCTTTGATGTCCCTTGACTCTTATAACTGCCATCTGGTTTCTGTTCAAATTGTAATTAGCTTTTCGCTCCCTGTATTTTACCCCTGGCACCTTCAGAATTTGAAAGAGAGTATTGCAGTCAACATTGTCAAAAGCTTTCTCTAAGTCTACAAATGCTAGAAATGTAGGTTTGCCTTTCCTTAATCTTTCTTCTAAGATAAGTCATAGGGTCAGTATTGCTTCATGTGTTCCAACATTTCTATGGAATCCAAACTGATCTTCCCCGAGGTCAGCTTCTACCAGTTTTTCCATTCGTCTGTAAAGAATTCACATTAGTATTTTGCAGCTGTGACTTATTAAACTGATAGTTCGGTAATTTTCACATCTGTCAACACCTGCTTTCTTTGGGATTGGAATTATTATATTCTTCTGGAAGTCTGAGGGTATTTCGCCTGTCTCATACTTCTTGCTCACCAGATGGTAGAGTTTTGTCAGGACTGGCTCTCCCAAGGCTGTCAGTAGTTCTAATGAAATGTTGTCTACTCCCAGGGCCTTGTTTCGACTTAGGTCTTTCAGTGCTTTGTCAAACTCTTCACGCAGTGTCGTATCTCCCATTTCATATTCATCTACATCCTCTTCCATTTCCATAATATTGTCCTCAAGAGCATTGCCCCTGTATAGACCCTCTATATACTCCTTCCACCTTTCGGCCTTCCCTTCTTTGCTTAGAACTGGGTTTCCATCTGAGCTCTTGATATTCATGCAAGTGGTTGTCTTTTCTCCAAAGGTCTCTTTAATTTTTCTGTTGACAGTATCTATCTTATCCCTCATGGGATAAGCCTGTATATCCTCACATTTGTCCTCTAGCCATCCCTGCTTGGCCATTTTGCACTTCCTGTCGATCTCATTTTTGAAACGTTTGTATTCCTTTTTTCCTGCTTCATTTATTGCATTTTTGTATTTTCTCCTTTCATCAATTAAATTCAGTATCTCTTCTGTTACCCAAGGATTTCTACTAGCCCTCATCTTTTTACCTACTTGATCCTCTGCTGCCTTCACTACTTCATCCCTCAAAGCTACCCATTCTTCTTCTACTGTATTTCTTTCCCCCATTCCTGTCAATTGTTCCCTTATGCTGTCCCTGAAACTCTGTACAACCTCTGGTTTAGTCAGTTTATCCAGGTCCCATCTCCTTAAATTCCCACCTTTTTGCAGTTTCTTCAGTTTTAATCTACAGTTCATAACCAATAGATTGTGGTCAGAGTCCACATCTGCCCCTGTAAATGTCTTACAATTTAAATCCTGGTTTCTAAATCTCTGTCTTACCATTATATAATCTATCTGAAACCTTCTAGTATCTCCAGGATTCTTCCGTGTATACAACCTTCTTTCGTGATTCTTGAACCAAGTGTTAGTTATGATGAAGTTATGCTCTGTGCAAAATTCTACCAGGCAGCTCCCTCTTTCATTTCTTACCCCTAATCCATATTCACCTACTATGTTTCCTTCTCTTCCTTTTCCTACTGTTGAATTCCAATCACCCATGACTATTAAATTTTCGTCTCCCTTCACTACCTGAATAATTTCTTTTATCTCATCATACATTTCATCAATTTCTTCATCATTTACAGAGCTAGTTGGCATATAAACTTGTAATACTGTAGTAGCTGTGGGCTTTGTGTATATCTACATCTACATCCATACTCCGCAAGCCACCTGACGGTGTGTGGCGGAGGGTACCCTGAGTACCTCTATCGATTCTCCCTTCTATTCCAGTCTCGTATTGTTCATGGAAAAAAGGATTGTCGGTATGCTTCTGTGTGGGCTCTAATCTCTCTGATTTTATCTTCATGGTCTCTTCGCAAGATATACGAGGGAGGGAGCAATATACTACTTGACTCTTCGGTGAAGGTATGTTCTCAAAACTTTAACAAAAGCTCGTACCGAGCTACTGAGCGTCTCTCCTGCAGAGTCTTCCACTGGAGTTTATCTATCATCTCCGTAACGCTTTTGCGATTACTAAATGATCCTGTAACGAAGCACGCTGCTCTCCATTGGATCTTCTCTATCTCTCCTATCAACCCTATCTGGTATGGATCCCACACTGCTGAGCAGTATTCAAGCAGTGGGCGAACAAGCGTACTGTAACCTATTTCCTTTGTTTTCGGATTGCATTTCCTTAGGATTCTTCCAATGAATCTCAGTCTGGCATCTGCTTTACCGAAGATCAACTTTATATAATCATTCCATTTTAAATCACTCCTAATGCGTACTCCCAGATAATTTATGAAATTAACTGCTTCCAGTTGCTGACCTGCTATTTTGTAGCTAAATGATAAGGGATCTTTCTGTCTATGTATTCGCAGCACATTACACTTGTCTACATTGAGATTCAATTGCCATTCCCTGCACCATGCGTCAATTCGCTGCAGATCCTCCTGCATTGCAGTACAATTTTCCATTGTTACAACCTCTCGATATACCACAGCATCATCTGCAAAAAGCGTCAGTGAACTTCCGATGTCATCCACAAGGTCATTTATGTATATTGTGAATAGCAATGGTCCTATGACACTCCCCTGCGGCACACCTGAAATCACTCTTACTTCGGAAGACTTCTCTCCATTGAGAATGACATGCTGCATTCTATTATCTAGGAACTCTTGAATCCAATCACACAATTGGTCTGATAGTTCATATGCTCTTACTTTGTTCATTAAACATCTTGGCCACAATAATGCATTCACTATGCTGTTTGTAGTAGCTTACCCACACTCCTATTTTTTTATTCATTATTAAACCGACTCCTGCATTACCCCTATTTGATTTTGTATTTACAACCCTGTATTCACCTGACCAGAAGTCTTGTTCCTCCTGCCACCAAACTTCACTAATTTCCACTATATCTAGCTTTATCCTATCCATTTCCCTTTTTAAATTTTCTAACCTACCTGCCCGATTAAGGGATCTGACATTTCACACTCCGATCTGTAGAACGCCAGTTTTCTTTCTCCTGATAACGATGTCCTCTTGAGTAGTCCCCACCCTGAGATCTGAATGGGGGACTATTTTACCACCGGAATATTTTGCCCAGGAGGATGCCATCATCATTTAATCATACAGTAAAGCTGCATGCCCTCAGGAAAAATTACAGCTGTAGCTTCCCCTTGCTTTCAGCCGTTCGCAGTACCACAACAGCAAGGCTGTCTTGGTTACTGTTACAAGGCCAGATCAGTCAATCATCCAGACTGTTGCCCCTGCAACTACTGAAAAGGCAACTGCCCCTCTTCAGGAAGCACACGTTTGTCTGGCATCTCAACAGCTACCCCTCCATTGTGGTTGCATCTACGGTACAGCTATCTGTATCATTGAGGCACGCAAGCCTCCCCACCAGCGGCAAGGTCCATGGTTCATATATATCAGTATATATAAATAAAATTACTTTTCCGTATTCAGATATTCTTCAATGCTATAAAAACTATGTGTTAGTAAAAATTGTTTAAGATCTACCTTGAATTTATGAAATTCTTTAATTTTATTTATTGTAGAAGGCAATGCACTAAAAAGTATTTTGGGCTGGTAGTTTACACTTTTTTGGTGGAGTGCTCCTTTGTGGGTGTCTCTGTGAAAATCATTGCTATTTCTTGTTTCATGGTTATGAACCTGATTATTTAATGTTGAAAATTCCTGGTGAGTTTTCAGAAAGCATACACATTCATAGATGTATAAGCTACGAAGAGTCATTATTTTAAATTCTTTAAATATTTCCCTGCATGACACTCTGCAGGAAACCCCTTTCATTATTCTAATAGCCCTTTTTTGAAGTTTGAAAGCTTGTTTTGCTGTACCTGTATTTCCCCAGAAGATCACACCATATCTAAGCAAACTGTTCATGTAAGCATAATAGGCACACAGCAATGACTCAGTGTTGCAGCATTCCCAAAGCATTCTTAGGATATAGCAGCATTTACTTAATTTTTTCTCAAAACTTCTAGATGCTTATCCCATATCAAGTGCTCATCCACCCATATACTGAGGAATTTTGTGTGTGGGGCTTGTGCAATAACGTAGTTCCGTAACTCAGCTTTTACTCTTCTTCTAGATTTACTTTTAATATCACTGAAATCATCAATACTGTTTTATCCTTATTTATGATCAAAGCATTATCACTAAACCATTTTCCTGTCTCATTTATTGTCCTAGAGACACTTGGCTGTAGATTGTCTTCAGGGTATCCTTTTATAAAAATGCTACTGTCATCAGCAAACATCGCTGTTTCTGCAACTGTCAGATGGTTTGGTAAATCATTTATGTACATCAAGAACAACAGTTGGTTCCTCACTTTTCTCTCAGAGTCTCTTAAAGAGAAGCACATTCACCTTTTTTGTGCTCTGACAAGAGCATTTTTCAGCCCTCATTAATATCTGTACTAGAAGAAAGTATAATGCCACTGTGAGTCTGTGCCTCTGTCAGTCTGAACACACTAATCTCCAAAACTACTACACAGATTTCATGGTTTTTTCACATGTAACTTGAGCATAGTTTGGGGTAAGATATAGGTTTTATTTAATCAAAATTGGAACACAAAAACAAAGATCTTGTAATTTAAAATTTTATAAGAAATCATCTGCTCAGCACAGTAGTTGGGATGTTAAATTGTGACAGCATAATACTCCAAAGAACCAATCGAAGTGCTGTTAGATTTGCAGTACACCAAACAACCAATAGACAGCACTGTTGAAAAAAAAAAAGACTTTTAGTGACATGCATTTTTGGAGGTTTATTTCAGTAATGGAATTAAGCATCACAGTTTTATTTTTATTAATAAAAATTGACACTGAATTTACTTGGTTATGATGAATAGTTTTACCAATTTTGCTTTATGTGTTAAACACCTAACAACAGTGCTTTGCTACTTTTGATAGATATTATTTATATTGCTTGCTAGAAACAACAAATTTATAAGTTTTCTTTGTGATTTGGGTGCCTACTCATTACATTTTTGATTTTGTTTCATTTAAAAATAAAAATGCCTAGAAAATTGTCAATGCCCACTGAAGTACGCTGCTAGGCACAGGAATTCCTTAAGACTCTTTCTACTTATAAAAATAAGTATACATGGAAAGTTTCATTTGCGTTAACTAATGACGTATATTTGAACTTAAGACAATTTAAAAATCCCACTCTTCACATAAATATATACTGCTTCATAAGCCTCTCATGTCTCCAAATGTTAGAAACAAATTTACATATAAGAGAAAGTTGACTTAAACACCATGTCCAGTCTCAACATGAACCATAATACACATCTTCCCTTCAACAAGGCTAAGACAAAGGTTTATTCAAGAGTACCTTCTCAACTGTTCTCATTATTATAACAATGGTCACTGACACAATTAGCATAGAATAACGTAGAAGCTCCATGGTTCTTCCATAGACTTCCACTAAAACTTCCATGGATCACCCAACAAGTACATGTCATTGCCATTTGACCACGGCATCTACATTCTTCTCGCGACTGAATTTCAAACCTGCACACACAAACATTTGATGCTCAGTAGTTAGTATTCTATCATCCCACATTAACATCTAAAATATGACGTGTTCGAGATGGTAGAAGGCTGAGTGGTTCTACAGTTTACGCAGGAATTCTTGATACACTCGAGAGTCCTTTTAGGGCATGTAAAGGATTATCTTGGTTTGTGTATGGTCAGTATGTACCATATCTCTTGTATTATGGCATTTCATATGTTGGTCAGACCATCAGGAAAGTGGGCAACTGGTACACTGGGCATAAACATCACACATGCCTACAACAGTTAAGTAAATTTGCTACCACAGAACACTGCCTTGGCACCAGTCATTCAATGGAATATAATTACAAAGAGATGCCTGCATGCACTTCCTGCTGTTATGACAGTGTTAGTGAGGAAGCAGTTGAGATTAAATTAGCAAGTGACCTTATAAAAAGAGGTGAAGTTTTTGATTAAATTCTAATTGATATCCTACTTTCTTGCTGGTCAAACTACTGAAGAACAGAGTCAAGGCTAACTGCTCACCCTATGGCAGTTAAGACTCACTACTCATAATTTCTAATGTTCATCATCTTTGGTTGTGTGGTGGTGTTAGTGTTTACAGTGTGTGTTCTTTCAGGCACATGATCTGTGTACTGTGGTTTTAAATCTCCTCGCATAGCCAGCTCTCATTGCATTTGTGCCATGAAAATGACAGGATGTGCACTCGTCAAAACATCAGTGAATTTTGGATATGTCATCAGGCTGCATCTCTGTAAGTTTGTTTGAACATTTCATATGCCAGGAGACACCAGAGTTTCAGCAAAGTCCGATTTCTGAAGGCTTCAAATATGTTTCACTGTTGCAGCTCGTGGTCTTACTGTGGTCTTCTGCAATCAAGCAGTCTTTTCCACTAGGTCTGTCTTGTGGAGAATTGATGGTGAATCTGGGGAGCTTTCAGCAGGAGTTGAACTTAGTTTCTGGAATGGCAATGCAGCTGCGATAGCTTAAAATTTTATAGGAGATAGAATTTTGTGCAGATTATAGTGATGCACTTTCCAGTGATGTATGTTTTTACAACTGAAGGACTTTAACTTTGTGTGAGAGTTAGTCTATTTCATGATGAACTTTATCATACAGTGAAACAGCATGTAACTACCACATAAAAATTAAAATTTTTGAGCTGCTTCGCATAGCCCCACCCCAACCATCTTCCACCTCAACCTCAAACCAAGCCCTGTGTGCTCTGTATTTTTGGCACTGTTTTCTGGATCTAGTCATAGTGTTCCTTTACAGCTTATTGGATCAGACGCATTGGTATCAGCCATTGAACTTTCTGATTTGGAGTCATGTTATCGACACCAGGTGAGAGCACATCTGCATACATATTTTTCCTTTATGTGGATTACAGAATTACATTTGTGGTTAATAAAATGTTCTCAGGTTTCAAGCCATGTCAAGTGTTTAACTGGCCATGAACTTTCTGGAGAGATCTCCTCTGCCTTTGACTGTTGTGTGAATGCTGTTGCTATGCTTATATAGCTGCGCTGTCACCAATGACATCACTGGTGCTCAGTCCCACATCATGTATGGTAATGATTCGGTGGTGTGACCACTGCACCTGCTTCAACTTCTCAGTTACATGATCCCAGGCCATACTTAGCTTCAATCCACTGTCTTTATTGAGGGTGACATCTTGCATTTTTAGCTTTGTTTATAATGTTATCCCTGAAGCCGTTTTTCCCTTTTATAACAGAAGTCTAGTCAAATGCAATTCAGTGGGTTTTTTTCAGTGCATGTTCTGCTACAGCTGATTTTTCATGATAGCATAGGGAGAAACACCTTTCATGTTCTGTGTACTGCTGTTCAGTAGTGTGAACAGTCTGACTGACATAGAATTGGCCACACGCACATGGTATTTTGTATATCCCTGGTGTTCTGAGGCCTACATTGTCTCTCATGAGCTCCATTAGTTGCTGGGCCTTTGCAGAGGGCCTGAAGACTACGTCGATTTTATGTTTCTTAAGAAGTCAGCTAATCTTCTCTATGAAATCCAAGATTATTTTATTAATGGATACTGCTGCGAGAGTGTGCATTCATACGTGTGGTGATACGACAAAACATTATGACCACTGCCCACAGTGAGGTTGCAAGCTGTGGTGATGTGGGCACGTGATGTGCTATGAAAAGTATGTAAGTGCAGCAGAGATGAAAGATACGGGATGCAAATAGGGAAATACACTGAGATAAGCAACTTTCTCAAAGGACAGATTATTATTATGCAACGCCTGTGAACAGGTATCTCGGAAACAACAAAGATGGTCAAATGTTCACATGCTACTGTTGTGAGCATCTACAGAAAGAGGTAAAAGAACAGTGAAACTACAACTAGGCACTGAATGATGGGACAGCCATGACTCTTCACAGAATGTGGGGTTCAAAGGCTTGTCTGCTCTGTAAAGTAGGATAGGTGGTGATTGGTGGCATCTCTGCCAAAAAGAGCACAATGCTGCTGCATGCACGAGTGTTTCAGAGCACAACATTCATCATGCATTGCTGAACATGAAGCTCCATGGTAGACCACACCCACATGTTTGCATGTTGATGCAACAAAATCATCAATTACAATTGCAGTGGGCACAGGACCATTGGGATCAATGGAAATGTGTTGGCTGTTCGGGTGAATCATATTTTGCTAGAATATGTTGAAGGTTGTCTCTACAAATGCTGTCATTGCAGTGAATGGCAGTTCAAAACATGCAGCGCCACAGACACAGGCTGGTGGAAGCAGTATTATGCGATGGGAGACTTTCTCCTGCACTTGCAAGGGACCTGTGGTAATAACTGAAGACATGCTGATAGCTGCGAACCATCTGCATCCCTTCATGCTTGATATTGTTCCTGACAGTGATGTCATCTTTCAGCAGTATAATTATCTGTATCTCAGTGCCAGAAACATGCTACAATAGTTTGAGGGGCATTATAGTGAACTCATGTTGCTGTCTCAGTGACCAAATTTGCCTGATGTAAATTCTATGGAACCCATCTGAGTCACTATAAGGCACCATCACTGTGTACAAAAATCAGTGGCCCTTCATTTATACAGATTACATGATGTGTGCATAGATATATAATACTGCATACCTCTATAACCCTACCAACAAACTGTTGGATCCATGACACACAGAATCAGTGATGTATTTTGTTCCAAAGACGGACCCGACAAACTATGAAGCAGGTGGTCATAATGTTTTGGCTCATCAGTGTATATTTGAGATGACTTTCATAGCTACCAAGATGTTGCACAATGCATCTCATTTTCCTGAATCTTCCTGTAGTGCAAGACCTAAACAGATGTAACTGCAATGCAACTAACAGCTCTTTGGCTGGTCTTAAAGGAAGACTTCCTTCACACCCTCATTCCACTCACACATATTAGCTGTATCATCACAGTGATGGGTCCATAGAAACTCAATTCCTTATGAGACTTTTACAAGTATGTATTTGTTGCCACTGTAATCTGTAGGACGGTATATACTTACAGAAAGTTATTTTACTTCTAGAGTATCAGGGTCAACACAAAGTATACAAAGAACCATCTACTCATGGCTAGCCATGTCTGACATATCTGCCACAATTCCATAAAATGGAAACACCATTTGTTTCACAATGCCTCATGTGAACCATAATTTCCACTGTTTTGTTTTTTATTGCTAGCACCAATCACATATTGTGGTATTTCAGCCAGATCTTCAATTCTGATACACTGTGACCCCCTCATTGAAAAGTATCATGATATATCTGATGATCATTTAGTAACTTTTCAATGTGTTTCCTCTTTGATCTGGAAATCTAAATGAACTGATAATTACTAGTTAAGCAGTTCTAGATTGCTTCCGATCAGCCAGCAGATGCCACATGAGTTGGCCAATCTCAGGTGTACTTTTTTTCATATGGCTGAATAAGTGCAATAGACTCTTGATGAAAAAGACCCTCTTTGAGTATTTTTAACTTTTCTGTGGCATTTTTTGCAGTTACAGGATTATTTTTCAGAAAATTGTTTCTTTCTATTGTCTTCTATTCACTGTTTCATAAACCTAATGCAATCATAGCAAAGAATGCTGTCACAGTTTCCATTTTAACATAGTCACATATGAGGGGTGACCCAAAAGAAACCGTACTCCGAGGGTGCTGCCACTTGTAGACGTAGTGCAGGGTTCTCATGCTAGATGGTGTTACTAAAGACTTTCGTGAAACAGCTGTGCAGATGCTGTCAGTGTAGAGCTGAATGTGCAAGTGTGGTACTGTGTTTCTCCGACTGTTGGCGGGTTACCTCTGCAAAGTCGTCGTGGCAACTTTAGAAGAACAAAGAGTGCGTGTGAAATTTTGTTTCCTGCTTAAAAAAACTGCAATGGAGACACACCAAATGCTTCAGGAAGCTTTGTGGGAGGACGCTATAAGCCGCACACAGGTGTTCAAGTGGTTTGGGCGCTTTAAACGTGGTGTGATGTGTGTTGAAGACCTAGCTTGTTCTGAACGTCCTTCAACATCGCGAAATGAGGAGAACATTGAAAAGGTCCACCAAAAGATCAACGAGGATCGTCACCAAACAATCGACCAAATTTCAGCAGAGACAGGAATCAGTTGGAGATTGTGCCAGTGGATCTTGAGTGAAGATTTGCACATGAGACGTGTTGCTGCTAAATTTGTTCTGTGCCTTCTTACACAGGACCAAAAACCCATCCGCATGAATGTGTGTCAGGACTTGAAAACAGAGATTGCACGTGATCCAAACTTCTTGAACAAAGCCATTACAGGGGATGAAAGTTGGTGTTATGAGTATGACTCAGAAACCAAGCAAGCGTCAAGCCAGTGAAGGACTCCCAACTCTCCCAGACCAAAAAACCAAGGCAAGTGAGGTCAAATGTGAAGACGATGATCATTGTCTTTTTAGATGTTTGTGGAATTGTGCATTGGGAATTCATACCCTCTGGCCAGACTGTTAACCAGCACTCCTACTTGGATGTTTTAAGGTGTCTGTGGGAGGATATGAGGAGGAAACGCCCAGAACTTTGGTGATCAGGTGACTGGTTTCTGCATCACGACAACGCTCCAGCACACACGGCCTTACAAGTGACCCACTATTTGGCATCTCAGAGGTGGTCTGTTGTTCCCCACGCTCTGTGTTTGCCGGACCTAGCCCCTTGCGACTTTTTCCTATTTCCACGAATGAAAAAAACGCTAAAAGGGGAGCATTATGACGATGTAGAGGTGGTAAAAACAGCTTTGCAAAGGGCACAGGACAATATTAAACTTGAAGAGTTCCAAACATGCTTCCAACAGTGGGAAATGAGACTTGATAAGTGCATCGCATGTTATGGAGAGTATTTAGAAGGTGACTGAAGTAATTTTGTAAAAAGGTTCATCAATAAATTTTTTATGACAACAATCCAGTTTCTTTTGGGTCCCCCCCCTCGTATAAGAGAGAAACCATTTTAGTTTAAAAGCTCTTCTATTCTTTCATTAAAACTTGTGATAAGATAGGATGGAAGAGGAGTTGTAAGACTTTTAAGATTGGCTGACAGATAGTAGATTCAAGGATGTAACAGTGTAGTTCAGTTATACACAAAAATTGCTGACAACCAAAATACTGATCACTTATTTGTTGATGTACAGCATAATTTTTATCTCTGGCTCTGGCAGTAGATCATGTACATCTCCAAGTGAATTTGGGAGGAGGGACCAAATTCCACATGTCACCACCCCAGAAATTGAAGTGGTGGGGAGCATGCTTTTACAACTTTGCACTTTTCTTTTAAGTGTTCCTGCTTGACTATTTTACACCTTCTGCCATTTTCAACATCTGTGTTTTTAGACATCTGCATTCCATTTGCCTGCTGCATTTTTATATTTTCTCCTTTAATCAATTACATTTTTAAATCTTCCCTTAAGTTTCTTCACTAGACACTACACTGAGTCATTTGATTAACCATCAGTTGGGTTGCAGTGTTTGCTTTCATAAACACTGTTTCACACGTTCAGCGATTTCACAATTGTGAATATGACTGAACAACATGTAGAATAACAAATCAGCAGTGGAATCAAAATTCTGTTGTTTTACATGACTGTATATTATAAGCAAACTATTTTCCTTGCCGTAACTGCCATGTAGGTCTCATGGAATTGCAATTTCCACACATAATATATGCAGTTTTACTTCCATCCATATTGGAAGTTGGCTGTATTTTACTGCACTATTATACCAGATAATACTAACACAATATTCAAATTAACAAATTTTTGTTTCATGTAACCTGCTGCACACCAGACCAACTTTGAAAAACAACATTACTTTACCTGAAAATATTGCTTTGTAGAAAACAAGTGTGAAGTAAACTTATAATCAACTTTGCCAATTGCAGCCATTTTTATAGGAAGTGTTATAATTTGTTGGTCTTGTACCATATCATAGAGAAATGAAAACAATTTTTTAGATAAATTGATCATTTGCTTAAAAAGGAAAAGGAAGGTAAGTTACAGTTTAACGTAATTAGAGACTGAAGTTGTCAAGAGATGATCAGTTTGTTTAAAACACACATTTTCATTTAGTTGCAGTGTAGCCTTACTCCAGAATATTTTTCTTTTTCTTAAAATTGCTGTCATTTGTCAACTATGTGGTGCAAATGGAACAAAGCTAACAATAAGAAATATGACATTTTAATCAAAATTATTTCTGGTATAGTTCACAGCCATGTATTTCACTTGTTCAATATTTACAAAATAAATATTTCTGAGGTCAAAAATACAGTTTTAAAAATACTGATCTTACATGTCATTATATACAAATTCTTCCACTTTATCACAGATAAAATAATTATATTAGTCATCATTTTTAAAAACTTGATTATCAATGCCCTGCTTCTCTCCCTCTTGAGTTGATATCATCTGCATGTCGTCATTTTGACTGAGAGTTTCAACGTACTTGTACCTCATTGTCATCAATGCAAATATTGCCATATCTGCTATCATCAGTCCAGCAAATAAAAAGAACTCATGAGCCTGTAAGGGAGAAAAACAAACTCATCATACATACGAACAAAACAGATATATTGGCCAAAATATTAGTCACACCTTAAAAGAGCACACTGGTTGGTTTATACTGTTGTACATAATGTAGAAATGGTACTGGCTGGTTCTGTGATCATTCACCATAGAAGTACATTAAGACAGTGAAGCAATGTATATGTACAAATTAATTGTATAGAATCAGTGCAGCGAGATAAATTGAAGTGGTCATGTGACAGAATTGTGTTTGGATGTGACCATGACCACTGTGAATGAAGTTACTCAATTTGTAGGCACGTCAACACAGACCATCCAATGTGTCTACATAGATTGATGTACCACTTGCAGCCATGCAGCGTGATGTTAGGACAATGATTATAAAAAGGTCCTAAATGACAGGAACCAAAGATGAGTGTGATGCCTTGTCAATGACAGCCAGTTTTGAGGGTGTTTTTTGTACCATTTGGTCCATTAATTCAGGTTATTGTGAATATAAACAAGAATGTTTATTTCAACATTCTACAATGGAAACTCCAGGATGGAATTTTGTTGTTGTTGCTGCTGCTGGTCATGCTTTTGTTGTTGTTGTTGTTCAAATGGCTATGAGCACTACGGGACTTAACATCTGAGGTCATCAGTCCCCTAGAACTTAGAACTACTTAAACCTAATTAAACTATGAACGTCACACACATCCATGCCCAAGGCAGGATTCGAACCTGCGACCGTAGTAGTCGCGCGGTTCCAGACTGAAGTGCCTAGAACCGCTCGGCCACACTGGTTAGCTGTTGTTGTTGTTGTTGTTGTTGTTGTTGTTGTTGTTGGTGGTGGTGGTGGTGGTGGTGGTGGTGGTGGCAATCACTGTGAAAATTGATTTTACATGATTTTGTACAGTACCATTTCAACACAAAACGAAAATTCCCTGTTACAGACACCCAGCTTGGTAAGACACACACTGTTTTCTGCAATAAGTACAACATTCTCATTTACAATGTTTGAAGTCAGCAGAACTATGGGTGGCTTTATGTGTCTGAAAAAGATGTTAAGTGTTAGCTAAAGTATGCCAGCTTTTCAGTAATGACTAATGACATGCACTAAAAACGCTAATTAAATCAAGCAACATTTTAGATTTGGCTCACAGTTATCAGCCTACTTATCCCCAGTGGTAAAGATCTGTTGAATTTAGTATCATAATAAGGAAAAGAGAGAAGTTATTTCAAGTAGAGGAAGGTGGTACATTAAGCATAATGTTTAATTACCTGACTGGTGAAGAATTTTGCCTCCGCAACTATAATTACAATCAGGTTTCCGAATGCAACTGTTAGCAGCCAGCCAGAGGCAAGAACTGATTTCATACTTGTTGGAGCCTGTAAAAATAAGTGAATTGAGTACAGAATAACCTCTGTTTACTTATAGTAATTAATGAGAGAAAACAAATTTCAGGGCAGACTTTCTGGAAGCTGTCTGAAGGGATGTGTGTAATGTGACAAATCAAGTCCAAATTTAATAATCTGTAGTAGCCATTTTTACAAGAAAACAGCAAAGTATAGAACTATTAAGACATCAAATATCTCTGCATTACAAATGGACTCAAATTACAAAGGGGCTCAAATTACAAAGGGTGTTCAAAAAGTTTTTTGCAGTCATCTCTAATTTTTTTATTTTTTGCAGGAGGAGAGTGAAATTTTTTGTCAACATACTTGGAACATTTAGGTATCAGTTGGTATATAAAAGTATCTTCTTTTATTTACAGGTGAGTCATAATGGACCATGAAGTCAATGTCAGGTTGTGACGATGGTCGGTGATGGAGTTCCTCCTCAAGGCCAGCGATGACTCTGACACATCGATTCACAGGAAGTTGCTCCCTGTTTATGGGGAGGAAACAGTGGATCACAGCAGTATTCAGTGATGGTTGCAGAGGTTTAAAGAAGGTGATTTTTCTCTACTGGACAATCCAGGATGTGGTAGATCATTGACGGCAGTGAGTGATGTGAATAAAGAGACCATTGATCAACTCATTCAAAATGACAGATGTGTTACGACACAACACCTTACTGAAATGACTTGTTTGTCATTGGGTAGTGTGGTATCACTGGTGCAGTCACCAGGTTACAGAAAAATCTGTGCAGATGGGTGCCCATATGACGCAGGAGAAAATCAGGAAGATGGGTTGGAAAATTGTGCCTCATCCTCCCTACAGTCCAGGACTGGCTCCATCTAATTTTTATCTCTTTGGTCATCTGAAGGCCCACCTGTGCAGTAAAACATTTGATAGTGAGAAAGACCTTATTTGCTGTGTCAAGTGGTGGTGTAAACGTCAATCCCCAGAATTTTACCAAAGTGCATTTACATTATGGAAAGAACGTTGGGCCAGATGTGCCACAGCTGATGGAAACTACATTGAGTAGGCTCAATGTATAGCTATAAGTTCCAAGAATGTTCACAAAAAAATTCATTCTCCTCCTGCAAAAAATAAAAAAAATAGAGACGACTGTGCAAAACTTTTTGAATGCCCTTTGTATATAGCAATAAATACTGTGCTGTCTTAAGGAAAGTGATTAAACCATCAAAAAATAACTCTTGTTTAATGTCTTAAATCAATATTTCAGATAGTAAAATTAGATCTATATGAGCAATAGTTAAAATAGAAACTGGGAAATCAGTTAAGGAATTTGAGTATTCTGTTATTAAACAAAACAGCCAAATAGTGAAGGATATCAGTCTGGAAGGCAATGTATTTAATAATCACTTTCTTGAAGTAGCTTATATGATCGATATAGACACTTCAAGGAATAAAAATTAAAATAATAATAATAAAAGAACGAGCAGACACTAGCAAAATACACAAAGCAATCACTCATATAAATACATCGGCTACACCACTGCAATTTCATAACCACTTCTACAACCCTTTAGATCACATAACATCAACAGATACGAAGAAAGTAAATTGGAAAAAGAAAACACTACATGGCAAGCACCCGTATCATCTATCACAGCCACACATCGATCAAGACGCATCCAACACATGGCTAAGAAAAGGCAATATATACAGTGAGACAGAAGGATTCATGATTGCAATACAGGATCAAACAATAAACACCAGATATTACAGCAAACATATTATTAAAGATCCCAATACCACAACAGATAAATGCAGACTTTGCAAACAACAAATAGAAACAGTAGATCACATCACAAGCGGATGTACAATACTAGCAAATACAGAATACCCCAGAAGACATGACAATGTAGCAAAAATAATACATTAACAGCTTGCCTTACAACATAAACTTATAAAACAACACGTTCCCACATACAAGTATGCACCACAAAATGTACTGGAGAATGATGAATACAAATTATACTGGAACAGAACCATTATAACAGATAAAACAACACCACATAACAAACCTGACATCATACTCACCAATAAAAAGAAGAAATTAACACAACTAATCGAAATATCCATACCCAATACAACAAATATACAGAAGAAAACAGGAGAAAAAATTGAAAAATACATCCAACTGGCTGAGGAAGTCAAGGACATGTGGCATCAGGATAAAGTTGACATTATACCAATTATACTATCAACTACAGGAGTCATACCACACAATATCCACCAGTACATCAATGCAATACAGCTACATCCAAACTTATACACTCCTGGAAATTGAAATAAGAACACCGTGAATTCATTGTCCCAGGAAGGGGAAACTTAATTGACACATTCCTGGGGTCAGATACATCACATGATCACACTGACAGAACCACAGGCACATAGACACAGGCAACAGAGCATGCACAATGTCGGCACTAGTACAGTGTATAACCACCTTTCGCAGCAATGCAGGCTGCTATTCTCCCATGGAGACGATCGTAGAGATGCTGGATGTAGTCCTGTGGAACGGCTTGCCATGCCATTTCCACCTAGCGCCTCAGTTGGACCAGCGTTCGTGCTGGACGTGCAGACCTCGTGAGACGACGCTTCATCCAGTCCCAAACATGCTCAATGGGGGACAGATCCGGAGATCTTGCTGGCCAGGGTAGTTGGCTTACACCTTCTAGAGCACGTTGGGTGGCATGGGATACATGCGGACGTGCATTGTCCTGTTGGAACAGCAAGTTCCCTTGCCGGTCTAGGAATGGTAGAACGATGGGTTCGATGACGGTTTGGATGTACCGTGCACTATTCAGTGTCCCCTCGACGATCACCAGTGGTGTACAGCCAGTGTAGGAGATCGCTCCCCACACCATGATGCCGGGTGTTGGCCCTGTGTGCCTCGGTCGTATGCAGTCCTGATTGTGGCGCTCACCTGCACGGCGCCCCTCCATTCACGCCTGTCGCGACAGCACTGGAGGCAGGCTGCACGATGTTGGGGCGTGAGCGGAAGACGGCCTAACGGTGTGCGGGACCGTAGCCCAGCTTCATGGAGATGGTTGCGAATGGTCCTCGCCGATACCCCAGGAGCAACAGTGTCCCTAATTTGCTGGGAAGTGGCGGTGCGGTCCACTACGGCACTGCGTAGGATCCTACGGTCTTGGCGTGCATCCGTGCGTCGCTGCGGTCCGGTCCCAGGTCGACGGGCACGTGCACCTTCCGCCGACCACTGGCGACAACATCGATGTACTGTGGAGATCTCACGCCCCACGTGTTGAGCAATTCGGCGGTACGTCCACCCGGCCTCCCGCATGCCCACTATACGCCCTCGCTCAAAGTCCGTCAACTGCACATACGGTTCACGTCCACTCTGTCGCGGCATGCTACCAGTGTTAAAGACTGCGATGGAGCTCCGTATGCCACGGCAAACTGGCTGACACTGACGGCGGCGGTGCACAAATGCTGCGCAGCTAGCGCCATTCGACGGCCAACACCACGGTTCCTGGTGTGTCCGCTGTGCCGTGCGTGTGATCATTGCTTGTACAGCCCTCTCGCAGTGTCCGGAGCAAGTATGGTGGGTCTGACACACCGGTGTCAATGTGTTCTTTTTTCCATTTCCAGGAGTGTATATACAACTACAGAAATCTGTAATTATTGACACTTGTTCAATTACCTGAAAGTTCCTAAATGCAGTATAACATATACCGTACAGTTAAAAGGAAGTGACGCTTGATCAAGGTCCACGTCACTTTCCATTCTTAACCAGACTTAACGTCTGAGAAAGTAAAGAAATAATAATAATAATACAAAAAAGCAATGCCTTATACATACAGGTAAATCATAATTATTCCATGCTCTGCTAAACAAATTAAGAATGTAATTAGCTCCATCAAAATAAACTCTCACAGAGTTAATATCTCTAGTAAATT
Source organism: Schistocerca nitens (assembly GCF_023898315.1). Classification (NCBI taxonomy): domain Eukaryota; kingdom Metazoa; phylum Arthropoda; class Insecta; order Orthoptera; family Acrididae; genus Schistocerca; species Schistocerca nitens. The sequence continues at coordinate 449,380,220 of NC_064618.1, read as the reverse complement.
ACAAAACCTGTTTTTCACTTATGAGCAATGTATTTAATCACACATGCAATACATCATGATCCCAAGGAATATTTCTGCCCAGTTTGAAATATGCTGCTGTCAGACCCTTCTACAAGAAAAGTAGTAAGAAAAATATGATAATTACCAGCTGATTTCTATTACGTATTTCCTGCTCAGTGGTACAGGAAAATATATTCCACAGAAGAACAATAATGTACCTGCATCTCTCACAATACTGTATTTAGTTGTCACTTTCAAATTAGTCTCTGTGAACAGCTTGAGACTCTGGCAAGAAAAAATGTGTGTGATATGTGATTACAAGAACCCAGCAAGAGTGTTCTTTTAGCCTCTGTCACCTCAATTCTCCAACTTCCTACCCACATGTGATGCCACTGTTAAGCCAAGTAACTCAATGGGAGGTTGGGTAATCAACCCCAGTGGGAAATTGAGTCAGTGAGAAGACAGGATTTGGAGGTTAGTGGTAGGCAATGGGAAACCACACTAAAATTTTCCCATGATAACCCAATGGCTTTGTTCATTTCTAAATTATTTGGTGCTTCAAGTTCTCCAATCAGATCTCTGGGTGTATGGGGGAGGGGGCAGGATTGAAAGATGTCCTTAGAGTAATACCACAGTGCACAGTGCGTGCAAATTATCTCTGTGCATTTTAAGAAAATCACAACGTCGAACATGCATAGGCAACTTCAGATGGGAAAACTTGCTGTAGTAGACAGAGAAGTTAGTGCAAACAACCTGAATACTCTCAAGCTCAGTGAGACTCACTGGAGAGGAAGTGGCTATTTAATAACCCAAGGAAGGAACACTGTTTATTTTTCATGGAGTAGCAACTAAAGTAGAAATGGTGTTGCAATAGTTGTTCCTAGCTACCTGAACAACTTTGTTCTGTGTTATGAACCCAATAATGACAGGATCATCTCCATCAAACTGAATGCTTCTCCATGTAAACTCAACATCATCCAGATCTATGTCCCTACTGCTGCAGCAAAGGATCAGGGGAGAGAGGAGTTCTACGAACAACTAGTACAGGCAGTAATTCAGTAATTTAATGCTAAAATTGGAGATACCAAAGATACACACTTACAGTCTGTGGTTGGACCTTATGATCTAGGTGAGAGAAGTGACCAAGGTAGGTAATTGCTAAATTTCCATGTGAGTAATGACTGACTGTAACACTTTGTTTCAACATCACCCAAGATGACTGTACAATTGGATACCATCTTGTGATAGATTTAGGAGCCACATTGCTAGTGTGAAGACGTTGATAGACTTCAGTCATGGACTGTAAGATCTTTGCTCGAGCTATTGTGGAAGAGGTCATAATATGTTGTCCATGTAAATACAGATGAAGCTGGAATTCATCAACTAGAACTCAAAAGAAGGAAGCTCTTCAGGAATCTGGTGAGCTTGTAAGACCAGAACTCCATAGTGATAAAGATGCACCAGAATCACAATTATGGGACCAAGTGTTGGAGGTCATATCCTCATCACTTCTGACATCAGAACAACAACAAAATGCAAAACATCCTTGGATATCACAGTGCACACTACAACTAATTGAATAGCGAAGCAATCTGAAGAAAACTGGTATCCATACCATGCAGAATCAAGACAGATACAAGAACCTATGCAGGGAAGGACAATGGGAGGACATATCATATTTCATTAATGCTAACAGTGATGAGATAGATCATTAGCAAGATCACACTCAAGTATGTGATCTCTTCAGGAAACTCAAAAGCATTACTGGTGAATTTAATCCTTGTATGTGGGTAGTAGATAATAAAAATGGCAACCCTATTGGAAACAAGGAAGAATCTGTTGTGAGGTGGAAACAGTATTGTGAAAAGTTGTAATCTGGGATCAACAACAGTAGGAAAAGTCAAGCAGTTGACTAGCTTACATTGGAACACAATCTTACACAGCAAAATGGAGAATGCAATACAACATCTGAAGAACTATAAATCCCCTGTTCTAGACAGTATATCTGATGAGATTATCAAAGAAATGGGGCAGGAAGGTGTTGACTTGCTGCATTCGATGTGTACAAGAATATGGGAAACTGGGGGAATGACCAGAAGACAGTTAGAAGTCTCCCTTCATCCTACTACACAAGAAAGGGTCAATTAGGAACTGCTCCAACTACCTAACCATTGCTCTTATATCCCTCATAAGCAAAATTTTGCTCTACATCCTGAACTAGTATTTGAAGCTGTACATTCAGCTGCACATATTAACAGAACAAGCACGTTTTGTTGAAGGTAAAGGAACTGGTGAACAGATTCTCAACATGTGACAAATAATTGAGAAACTGCAAGAATTCTATGTTCCTGTCCTCATCTGCTTCCTTGGTCTATATGAAAGTCTTCAGCTGTGTTGTCCAGGAAAAGTTGTGGAATGCACTTGTGGAGTTTGGTGTCCCACCAAACTTGACAGCACTGATCAGAAGTCTATATGGCATAAAATTGACTGAAAGAAGAACAAATGTGTCAATGATTGAGCATCTCAGTAACAACATGCACCTTTGTCATCTCAGCCAAAAAATTCTCCAGTTCTTTATCTGTATCGTGAGGAGAGATGGAGAAAACCTGGAGAAAATAATCGTGGAAAGGAAGACTGAGGGCAAGAGACCAAGAGGAAGTCAGCGAACAGGTGGATTAATCAAATCGAGAAGATCTTGGGTCTCTCTCGTCACAGGTTCTAAGAGAAGCTGGTAACTGTCTGGGATGGAGGCACTTGGTTCATGGGGTCATAACACTCAGCAATGAGCATGACAACTTGTGATGATGATTTCACATTAGATTTAAAAAAGGCTCTCTACAGAACATGACACTTTTTAAATTCACAAAATGGTACAGTATTGTCAGCTAGCATCTTCTATGACTTGTCAAAGTCTTTTGTACATGCTATTTACAGTTTTCTCCTAGAAAAACTCAAGCATTATGGTATCAAAGATTTGCAGATAACTTCTTTCATCCTTTGTAACTAAAAGGATGATGAATGTTCCAGTGTACACAATGAAACATCATCTTCAGAATGGGGAATAATAAATACAGGTGTGCCACAGGGACTTGTTCTTCCATCGTATATTTAAGAAACAGAAATATTTCCTAACTGCTGGTGAATCTTCCAGGTAATGTGGTCGTGGTTGAAGAACCTTTATCCATTCATAGATAGGATTATTTAGGAATAGAGAGATGACACACACGCGCACGCACACGCAATTGGATGGGGCCTGGGCCAACCGCAAGTTACCTTAAGTTTACACCAGGGAGGTTACAGGAGCAAAGGATGTGCTGTAAGGGTTGCTCCCACCTGTGCAGCTCAGAAAAACTGGTGGTGTTGGGGAGGATCCAGATGGTATGGGTTGTGAAGCAGCATTAAAATCTCACATGTGCTCTGCTCTGCTGCATGTTGTGCCTGTGGGTTGTCCACCTTGTTTTTGGCAACAGTTTGATGGTGACCATTCATTCTGGTTGACATCTGGTTGGTTGTCATACCAATGTAAAACACTGTGCATTGGTTGCAGCAGAGCTGGTATATAACATGGTTGCTTTCACAGGTGGCCTGGCCTTTGATAAGGTAGGATAAGCCTGTGACAGGACTGGAGTAGGTGATGCTGGGTGGGTAGACAGGGCAAGTCTGGCATCTGGGTCTTCCACAAGGGATTTGATCCCTGTGGCAGAGGACTGGGTGTGAGAGTGGCACACAGATGGACTAGGATGTTGTGGAGGATGGGTGGGCAGCAGAAGATCACTTTGGGAGGGCATGGAAGTATCTTGGATAGGGTGTACCTCATTTCAGGGCATGATCATAGATAATCAAAGCACTGACAAAGAACATTGTTCAGTCATACCAATTCTGCATGGTATTAGGTGCCAAAGGGCATTTCTGTATGGTTGGTTCTTGGGATGGATGTGACGATCAAGTGAATGTGGGGATACGGCACTGCAGATCTGTTTGTGTATTATTTGGCCTGGGGGACAGGGGTTATTGCCTGTCTGAGAAGGCCTTTGTGAGGCCTTCAGCATACTGGGCAAAGGAGTTGTCACTGCAGATGCATCTGCCATGGGTAGCCAGGCTGTATGGGAGGGATTTTTTGATGTGCAAGGGGTGGCAGCTGTCAATATGCAGGTACTGTTGGTGATTGGTGGTTTGTGGTTTTGATGTGGACTGAGGTGGGGTTGGAGCCATCTGGGAGGAGGAGATCGACATCTCGGAAGATGGCACAATGGGTGAAGGAGGAACAGGTGATGTGGTTGGGAGAGTAGGTGTGGAAATTGTGGAGGAATGAGGACAAGGTGTCCTGGTCTTGGGTCCATATTATAAAGATGTCATCAATAAACCTGAGCCAGACATAGGGTTTTGGAGAGCTAGGAATGTTTGCTCTAGTTGGCCCATGAAGATGTTCACATAGGAGGGTGCCATGCAGGTAGTTATCGGTTAGGATGTAGTTGGTTAAGTGTACAAGGAATGAAGTGGTGGATTTGGAATTTGCAAATCATTGCGAGAGGTAGTGTTCAATTGTGGCCAGGCCAAGGGCATGAGAGATGTTGGTGTATAAAGAGGTTGCCTCTACAATGACTAGCAGGGACCCGGGAGATAAGGGTGTGGCGATGATGGACAGCTAGTGCAGGAAGTGGTTGGTACCTTTAACTTGGGAGGCTGGATTTTGGACCATTGGTTGCAGATGTTTGTCAACAAGGACCAACATTCTTTCAGTGGGGGCATTGCAACCAGCCACAATGGGATGCCCAGGATTGTTACCTTTGAAGGAATGATACACAAAAAAATTTTTAGCACAGTAATGGACACCCGAATGGTACCCTCCTATGCCAACCTCCTCATGGGCCACCTAGAGGAAACGTTCCTAGCTTCCCAAAAACCCAAACTCACAGTCTTGTTCAGGTTTACTGATGACATCTTTGTAATCTGGACCCAAGGCCAGGACACCTTATCCTCATTCCTCCACAATCTCAGCACCTTCTCTCCCATCCACTTCGGATGCTCCTCCCTCACCCATTGTGCCACCTTCCTAGATGTCAATCTCCTCCTCTCAGATGGCTCCAACCCCACCTCAGTCCACATCGAACCCACCAATCACCACCAGTACCTACACTTTGATAGCTGCCACCCCTTCCCTCCCAGATAGCCTGGCCACCCATGGCAGATGCATCTTCAGTGATGAGAACTCCCTTGCCCAGTATGCTGAAGGCCTCACAAAGGCCTTCTCAGACAGGCGAAAGAGAGAGAGAGAGAGAGAGAGAGAGAGAGAGAGAGAGAGAGAGAGAGAGAGAGAGAGAGACTGAGCGTAGTTAAAAGTTAAGTATAAATAACTGTAGGCAGGTAAAAAAAATGTGAATAAATGATGTACATGATCAGCGTATTGTCATACTTTCCACTGAGAAAGTGTGCTGTAGTTGAAAAAATGACTTTTACCCCATTATAGCTAGAAGTCACAATTATGATGTACAGAAAAGGCAAGTAACTAACTCACATCTGTTTCTCATAAGCTGCTGATTGGGGTGTTATTTTTACAGGAAAATGTTCAAAAAGAAATGCTCTATTCATAGCCTTTCTATCACTACAAAGTCTTTATTTTTAGCTGTTACTCATACATGCATAACTGTGTTCTGTTTGCACAAATGAGGACCTAGGTGTATAATTATCTTACTTCATTTACTAGGAAGTGACACACAGTTCACAAGAATAAAGCTCAACAGTCTAATGTCAGACAACTTTCACTCAAGTTTCAGAGGAGGCAGGAAAATATTGGTGAAGATAAGATAAATGTACAGTTATTGTAAAATGCTGTTTCAAGAAAAATGCAACATCAGTGCCAAATAAATCTTCCTTTCCTGTGGCATTTATTTTTCTTCTCCTTGGCCCAGAAAAGGAGATTGATTGTGTGAGTAATTGATGGATAGATAGATAGATAGATAGATAGATAGATAGATAGATATTAGGTACCTATTTTTACAATTTAATTTTTAAATAACTCTTTTTTATTACATATTCAGAAATTATTGTACAGAGTAGAAAAGCCTTAGTTTAATTTTAAATATTGGATATACAGAACTTTTTATTTCTTCTAGTATTTTGTTATCTGGTATTACAGCAATGTTAATTGTGCTCCTCTGGTAGGCTAATGTTCTGTATATTTTTGATGTATATTTGATTTCCCTCTGGTACAGTAATTGTGTGCACTTTTGTTCTGTAGTAATATGCATGTTTTCAAGAGGTAATCTCTAGTGAACAGGATAGTTTCATAACTGAATAAACTTGGAGCATTCAGAACACCAAGCTCAGTAAAATGAGATTTTCTAAGACCACAAATTATTCTTATAGTTCATTTGTGCATTCTAAAAACTTTTATGTTCTGAGCTGAGTGTTCCCAGAAAATCATCCCCTATTGAAGCAGTGAGTGGAACTGTGCATAATATGGCTGCAGTACAATTGTATTGCTTGTTATTGATTTAACTACTCTTAGACCATAGCACATGGATGATAGTTTCCTAGACAAGTTATTAAAATGTGTGTACCACTTTAAATCTTGCTGAACCCACAGACTCAAAAATTTTGTGTCATTTTCTAGGGGATTATTTTTTATTGTGCTTGAATAGTCATTTGATTAGATGGAGGAAATAAATAAAAGTTGACACACAGTTTTTTCAGTATTTACAGTGGGTTTGCTTTTGGTGAACGACTCAAAGTGTTTTCGAAGAACTTTCTGTTGTTGACTCCAAGGTTTCTGGAATGGGTCCAGTAAGAAATATGCTGGTGTCATTGGCAAATGGGATAGTTTTTTGTGGACTCATATATTCCACGAGGTTGTCCACATAAACCAGGAAGAATAGTGGACTTAAGACTGAAAGACTGAGCCCTGTGGTATGTCATTTTATTGGTAGTTAACTATAACCGAAGGAGTTTTTTTCTTGTTTTATGTTCAGTGTTGGATTCATACTAAAGTAATAGCTTCTTCATGTAGGTTTTAAAAATGAACACAGCCAGCTATTTGTTACACTTCTTACTCCTTGTCTTCCTAATTTTCCAAGCGGAATGTAATGGTCCAGGATGTTGAAGGCTCTTGACAGGTCTAGAAAAATATCTGCAGCTAATTTATGTTGATGAAGGGGCTTTAGAGCACAGCCCAAGAATTCAAAAATACTGTTTGCATGGATTTAGATGTTCTAAAACCATTGTTGTACAGTAAGAGGAGATTATTTATTTATGAAACTTAAAAGCCTGTTATAAGTGAGTTTCCCTAGAATTTTTGAGAGGGAACTTAACTGTGACACAGGTCAGTAGTTTGATATTTTATCAGAAGAACCTTTTTCAGCAGTGGTGAAACTTTTGCTATTTTGAGAATATCTGGAAAGATGTCTAGAGAGGGGTTGAAAATTTTTTCCAATGATTACTTCACCATGGTGGCTTACACTGCAGTGGCTTACAGTGCAGTTTACTGTGATTCATCTGATCTAGCCATTACTATTCAAAGTAGGTGCTTTGTTATGATATAGGAGACACTGGTGTCCTTTGAATGAATTACAAGATATAAGTGAAAGCCAATCACACCATATGCCCTGATTTATGGCACTTCCAGTTATTAGTGGAAATATCAGTTTGTGCTTACCAGGCCAGAAGCATTTCACACTGAGTGGTAGCACTAGCTGCATCGTTTAGCATGAAACCTCTCCAGATGATCATCATCACTATGCTACATTATCAGTCCCAGTGACTGTTCTGGAAATTTGTCTGCTGCACACTCATTAGCAGTGTCAACATTCAATGTTGTATCTTATACTGAGCTCACTGCTAGCTCTTTTTCAACAGTGGTGATTTTTGGAATCTAGGAATTCTGGCAATATCTCTGATTTAAAACAGCTCATTTTCAATTTACTTTTGGAGCAATGTTGTTCTAAAATATGTAGTCAGGAATCAGCCTGAATTCAGGTTGTCACAGAAACATTAACAGCAACAACCTATTAAGCACCATTACATACACAAGTACTATTTTCTACCTTTTCATCTTTTTCCCCTCCAGTCTTTGTTCTATTCTTAGCCTTTGAGTTTCTTCAGTCCTTGTGCCATTGAGGACTGAACCTCAGTCCTGTAGATCTGTAGCCTATCATTTAGTCCCCGAGTCAATACACACTTATCTTATAAACAGAAATTACTTGTGATATTTTCCCATTATGAAAAACTATCCTCTTTGTGAGGAAGTTTCAATAAAAGAAAGGGGATAATTTTCTGTAGCATTCAACATAAAATCTTACAGTAATTTTGTCAGGGTATGGTTTCTTGTTTGTTTTGTGCAGTCTTAATTGATTTTCAGTATCACCTATTTTTAAGTTTGTGCTGCAGTCAAACATCATCCGCAAAAAGCCTTATTTTACTATTAATATTGTCTGAAAGGTCATTAATATACAACATGAATAGCAAGGGTCCCAACACACTTCCCTGATACACACCCAAATTTACATCTACATCTGATGATGACTCTCCATCCAAGATAACATGCTGTGTTCTCCCTACCAAAAATTCCTCAGTCACAAATTTCACTTGATACCCCATATGATTGTCTTTTGACAACAAGCATAGGTGTGGTACTGGGTTAGGTGCTTTTTGGAAATCAGGAAGCACTGTATCTACCTGGTTGCTTTGGTCCAAAGTTTTCAGTATGTCATGCGAGAAAAGTACAAGTTGAGTTTCACATAATCAATGTTTTTGAAATTGGTTGGCAATTTAGAAGGTAATTCTCTTCAAGATACATCATCATGTTTCAGCTCAGAACATATTCTAATATTCTGAAATGATCAGTGTCAAGGATATTGGGCAATAGTTTTGCAGATCACTTGTATTACCCTTCTTGCATTTGGGTGTCACGTATGCTTTTCCAAGAACTGGGCATGGTTTTCTGTTCAAGCGATCTGCACTAGATTATAGTTAGAAGAGGTGCTAACTCAGCTGAAAATTCAGTACAGAACATGAAATGGATTTCATCTGGCCCTGGAGTTTTGTGCAGTTTAAATGATTTCAGCTGCCAACACCACTGACAATAATACATATTTCATTCGTCTTTTCATTGGTAAGAGGATTAAATTGTATAGAACATGATCAGGTGAAATATAAATCTATTAATATACATAGATTTTAGTTTGTATTTGGATGTTTTTATGTTGGCATACAGTCTACAACCCATTTTTTATGCAGATCAACTACTAACAACTTAACTGAACTATATAGTGCTCTCATTGAGCCATCATCACTTTAGGAATGCTAGGGTTTTACTGGATGATTTATGATACTAAAGAGAATTACTGATGGGGCTCCATCTTAATATTGATCCTCTGCAGTTGTACTCAATCAAGCTAGAGGGATACCAAGTTACTTCCTTCAATACAGCCGTGGCAAATTCCACTCTATTTCTGAAGACTCATTGTTGGAAGGTAATTAACCTACATTCTTCTTCTCATCCCAACCTAAAAAAGGGTTGTGTTTCCAGATAGGACAAACAAATAAACAATGGACATTCTGTGAATTAGAGCAGCACCTACAGTACAGAAACTAACTTCTCATGGAAAAAACTATGTGACAGATTTGTGCATATCATAAATAATATATTACAGACAATATCTAAATGTGTTTTCCCTGTGCCCCTCTTCACCTTTTACATGATAAGATTGATCAGGTAATTATGTAAATAGCAAGAGAAAGGCATACCTTTTCACATGCTGCCCATTTTACTAGTTAAGCACATTCAGTAGTGCCACATGGATATATTACGATTTTACAAGAGTGAGCCAAATGAAAAGTTTCAGGGAAAATAATGGTTAGAATTTTGTGAGTTACAAGGTCACACAAAAGTATCTGATATGTACACATAACTTGTATAATGTAGAAGTTGGCCACCTTCATAAATTTTAGATTAGTTTTTTATGTAATTTATATATCGGAAAATCAGAAAAAGAAATGCATACCTGAGAATAAGAGAATTCCAAGCCTGTTATGGAGAACATCACTTCGCCCATTGTTATTACAACGTACTGTGGTATCAACCACAGCATATGTACACTGTTTGGTTCAGTTATTGTGTGAATGCTTGTCAGCTGCAAAACAACACGAAATATAAATTTTAGGCCTTTTCATTTTAATGACACCTAAAATGAATAATAGGATGAGAAAGGAACATTAATAACACAAAATATTGCCAGAAATCCTGTGTGAGGCCAGGTAAATTCCTGAAACTTTATCACCTTTGTTTCTGGAAGGATTCTGAAGGAGAGGGTGATGTGGGAAGCAGGAATAAAATACATTGCATAATCACAAATAGCAGTTAAAACAATAACAACACTAAAAAGTTCAAAGTTATTGATCCCAAATTCCTGGTTTTAACACCATTTATGGTAGGTTGTACCATTGATTTCATAACTATTTTACATGTTATTACTTTTAAGCCAAAAGTTGCTATATCTTAGGATGAAAAGAGCAGTAACTTCAGCCAAATTTGAATAAAAATTTTGATTTAGAAAACACTGTCACAGTCGCTTGCAGTTTTTGGGATACAGCTGCATCAAAACATATGAGCAGTCATCTTTCCAGAAACTTCACATAGATAGTGACTTCCCATATATTTCATAGACACACATCCCAATAATTATCTGTGGGCTACTGAAAATGACTTACCAATTTACATGAGAGCACCCATTTACAACTGTATGTAGGAATTTGTCTACAATAAGCTTCATTTGTGAAAGAAAAGTGCTCACAGTTGTTCTGTACTAGCAACATTGTTAATGCGATAAAAAAGGAAGTGATTTTTAAAAAAAGGCTCTTGTCAAGAATGAAGTAACTAATCGGCAGGAAATATTTCCATTAATGTCAATATTATTTAAATCTAAGAGTATCACGCCTGTAAACATTTTCCTATGTCTATCTGGGAAAAACATGTCACATATGAATGTAAATATTATGAATGAACAATAAAAACTCCATAATGGACTAACAACAGTAAGGAGAGCATAAATTTATGTTAACCACATTGTGTTGAGTCACAGACATAGTGAAACAGATTGCTGAAGTAACTAAGATTTTGTAAAAAATCATCCTTCTGAAATAGGAAACACAAATACACCCATTGAAGCACAACTTTCACAGATGTTGCCACTGCGTCCGGGCACTGGGGCCTGACAGCAACTTTATATGAGGTGAGCAGCAGTCAGCTGGTGTGGGCGGTAGGGGTAAGGAAGAGACATGGGGTGGGGAGAGGGAGGAATGACAGGATATCAGTGGGGAAGATGGTGTGCTACCTGTGGGCCTGTACAGGGACATGGTGGGGACAGGACAGGGCAGCTAGGTGCTGGTGCCTGGAGGCTGTGCATGCTGTGAGGAGCTGGAGGAGAGGGAAGGGGAGAGAAAGAGAAAATGCTAGTAGGTGTTTTGGTGGGACAGACGGTGTGTACAGTGCTGGAGCAGGAATATGGAAGGGGATAGGGTGGTAGAGGTCACCTACTACCTAAAGTTGAGATCAGGTGGTTTACGGGACTGAGGGACATGTTGTGGGGAGAGTGCCCACCTGTGCAATTCAAAAAGCTGAAGAATGTAGTTGACACATGTTGTGGAGCAGTCATTAAAGTAAAGCACATTGCACTGGGTGGCATTTCCTGCTGTCTCTTGGCCACAGTGTGGCTGTGGCTCTTAATGCGGACAGATAGCTTGTTAGTTATCACGTACATGTCAAAACATTAGCATGCACTGAAATGAGGAATATCCTCCCCACCCTTGACACAGTGGTATTTCACCACCCATGGAACCTATACAATATCTTGTCCATCCGTACTTCACCCTTTCTCCCAACCTCTTGCCCTGCAACTCATATACCTGTAGTAGACCTAGATGCAAGACCTGTCAATACATCCTTCCACTATCACCTACTTCAATCTTATCACAGTCCCATCAAAGGCAGGTTTGCCTGTGAAAGCAGTCATGTGATCAACCAACTATGCTGCAACTACTGTGTCATTCTCTACATAGGCATGACAACTAACAAACTGTCTTTCCACATGAATGGCCACTCCAGACTGTGACCAAGAGACAGCTGGACTACCCAGTTGCTGAACATGCTGCACAACAAAATGTGATTTACTTTAATGACTGTATTATGTAAAGAAACTTTTCTTTTGCTTTCTTTTCTTTTTAACGAAAAATCTCCTAGCTACGTAGTAACACCCAGTTTCCAAAGCCTCAACAGATTACTTGCTAAGGTGAGGACTTTCGCTAGTCAAGCCCTGAAATGATTCTCTCTCCCTGATGTACATCCCACAACACCTACAGTCATCTCCCATCACCCTTCTGTCCTCTGTAACATCACTGACAAACCATGTGACATTCCCAGACCACTGTACTACTGATGTGAGCCTGACCCATGCACCCATCAATGCCTGATCGTATGACATGCCTGATCCTTCAATATGAAATGCAGAATAATAAGTGAACCACACACATTTATCAGTTGATGTGTGTTCACAGCACTGATTTTTATATCAGAAATCCACCACTAAACTGGAGGAGTCCATGTATACACCCAAAAGAACTGCCTTCCTTGGGGATACCCAGTAACCAGTGGTTGAACATGCTCTGCACCATGACTCGAGGGACTGAGTGCTTCCTCCACCCCACAGGCCATTAGGTTCCCCTCCCACAGCAATGGCTTCACTCCCTGAAGTCCATTCCCCCCCCCCCCCCCCCCTTAATTCTTAATTGTACTATTTATTCCAGTTTTCATGTCTCTTCTTCTCAATCCATCTTTATATGGCACTCTGTCCTTTTATCAGCTGTGAATGAAAGGAGGCACAATGCCTGCAATGAACTTTGGCATCATAACATCTCTCTCTCTCTCTCTCTCTCTCTCTCTCTATCTATCTATCTATCTATCTATCTCTCCCCTACTTCATCACATCAGGTGGATCCATCACTTTCTCTATGACAAAAGAATTAAACAATATTGAAACTTGAAACTTAGCAATTGTTTTCACATTTGTTATGTTTATTGGTAGTATTGGAATTTCATGTCCTGAAGGTCAGTACTGGCAATCCAGACTGCACAGTTGTAATTTTAATGTTTTTCCTAGTACATTCTGCTTTTGAAAAAAGAAATACAGTCAAAGGTAGTTGGTTGGTTGACAGATTAGTTAACTGGTTGACTGATTAGTAAGTTCAAGGTTTAATTTTTATTTTCCATGGATTGTGTTCACACACAAACCCTGGCCACCAGCTGACTGCCACTGAGACTAAGTCTGATTGTCAACTTAAGGTGCCAATAATATTGCCCCCTCCCTTTTCAGAATTCAAAGTCAGGCCATCTGCATGGTCTGGCAACACTGTAGAATATGGAAGCGTCTGAAGCAGATGTTACAGTGCTGCAGACATAATATAACATAAACACAAATTCATGAATTCAAGTCCGCTCCTCCCTTTATTTTTCAAACTACATTTAGACTGTCTGCTAAAGATATCACTCTGATGGGACCTCAAAGATAATTTGCATCACTTTATAAACCACCAGTAATAGCAAAACCTTCCATGAAGTAGCTTTTGTGTGTGTCAAGATCAGAACACTTTGTGCTCGAGTTTTCTTGCCCTAAAGCAGCCACCAGCTGCCAACCACTGTACACATTGACAGCAGCCACCTCATGACCATGTGATCACAATGCAGTGCATTTTCAGGTCATTTATACTCTTGGAACTGTTAACACAAATTTGCTTCTTATTTTTGTTCAGTTATCATCCAAAAATAACTTTGATAAACTGAGTGAACACGGCAGTTACACAAGAGTCAAATTGTTATGAGTTATTTATTAGGCATCATTTTGCTACTTGAAGTTCTAGTTTTGTTATGTATTGGATTTTGCATACCATACTTCACCCTTACGAAAGTTGTTTACACATTATAAAATAGTCGTAAGTAGAAAAATGTCTAACATTTATGACATATTGCTTGCTTTGGGTTTAATGAAGGTGTTCAAGCAGTGGAACTATATCAAAACATTTATGTTGTATGAAGAGTGAGTGCTGTATTACAAATCATGTCAGAAAAGGAATTCTCTTGTTTCAAGAAAGATGGTTCTGGTATGAATGATTTCCCACATTCAGAAGTCTCGATAACTGACATACGTTATGAACTGTGACATTTACATTCAAAAGGCTACATACAGAGGTTGGGTTTAGGACTGTTTGTTGTTTGTTGAAGGATGAGAGGAAGAGACTTCCTGGGAGTTATCTTTGTGGACAAGATAGGTGCAGTAGTTGCAATAGAGGAAATGCTGGGGGTAGTTATTGACGAAGATGTTGAGGAATTCATGTTAGAGCACACATGTTTTACACAGATAATTATGCTGTAGACAGGAGAGCATTTAATGTGGCATTGGTGGAAGCTGTCAAAATGGAGGTACTGTTGATTGTTGATGGTTTCATGTGAACTGAGCTTCCATGAGATGGTGGCTGCTCTGGATTTGGAAAAAGACCAGTTGTTTTGAAGTTAAGTTGTTGCAAAAAGTGGAACAATCTTTCTTCACCATGAGTACTGACCACTAAGATGTCATCAATAAATTAGTACTAAGTAGGGGGGGAGGGGCAGTTTTTAGCTTTCTCCATGTGGTTCATGTATAAGTTGACACAGGACAGTGTCATCCTTGTTCCTAATTTCTTAGTAGGATGGCCCTCAAATGTGTAGTAATTACGGGTAAGGATGATGAAGTTGACTAGGGTGACAAACTAGGTTCTAGGGAGACTTCAAGTGGGTGTTTGGAAAAGGAGTATTTTAGAGCTGCAAGGCCATGCATTGTGGGGCGACGGTACAGTGAGGCGACATTAATAATGACAACGAGGCTTCCAGATGGCAGGCATGAGGGTGGGGGGGGGGGGGGCAGTTATATTTGAGAGGTTTTACTTTTTTTCCTCTTTTATATTCAAGTCTCTCTCTCTCTCTCTCTCTCTCTCTCTCTCTCTCTCTATCTCTATCTCTATCCCTATCCCTATCTCTCCCATTTTATCACATGGCCCCCCCCCCCCCCCCCCCCCACACACACACACAAAAAAGAGCACCTTTTTGCTTTCCACTTAATTCTTAATTGCCCTGTTCATTCCAGATTTCATTTATCTCCTTGTCAGCTCATCTTTACTTGACACGCTGTCCTTTTATCATCTCTGAACCAAACCTGGCCCACTGCATACTCATGTATTATCGTTGATGTCCTGCACTCTCTCTGATACCTCTCCTTTCATTTTTGTCACTCCTCCTCCCATCATATATGACCTCCATATCCTGGTGTCTCAGTAACCTGCCATTTCTTACCAGCCTTATGAAACTAATCCCAGTTTCCTCATAGAAAAAGGAACTAACAGTTCTGAAATCTAGCAACAGATTTTTTAAAGAGGTCCTTTATTGTATTTATTAGTATTACTGGAATTTGGTTTCCTGAAGGTATATACTGGCTAGCATGTCTGTCTCTTTGTTATTTGACTATTTTATTTAACTCACAACACTGGTAACCACAAACTAGGTAGTAAATATTCTTTGACATAAAGCATAGTACAAATAGGACATTTTCTCTGTCAAGAATGTAATGAACAGCACAGTGGCAGAAGAATAATAATAAAACAACACCACATAACATACCGGACATCATACTCACCAGTAAAAAGAAGAAATTAACACAACTAATCGAAATATCCATACCCAATACAACAAATATACAGAAGAAAACAGGAGAAAAAATTGAAAAATACATCCAACTGGCTGAGGAAATCAAGGACATGTGGCATCAGGATAAAGTTGACATTACACCAATTATACTATCAACTACAGGAGTCATACCACACAATATCCACCAGTACATCAATGCAATACAGCTACATCCAAACATATATATACAACTACAGAAATCTGTAATTATTGATACATGTTCAATTACCCAAAAGTTCCTAAATGCAATGTAACATATACCGTACAGTTAAAAAAGGAAGTCACACTTGATCAAGGTCCGCGTCTCTTTCTATTTTTGACCAGATATAACGTCTGAGAAAAGAAACAATAATAATAATAATAATGTAAAATACAATTCTCTTATACAACTTATAATGTTTCACACAGACACCTGGAGCATAATGCATATTGTAACCTGTGAACACTGTATTTCATCAGTTTCACCAAATGAGGAATGATTACACATTAAATGTGTCACTAACAAAGATAAGGAGAAATAAATGATAGGGAAAAATTTTCAATTGATTATATATGTAGCTATCCTTACATAGCCACCATCTGTTGCCAAGTCACTCTCCACCAGGACAAGTGTATATACACCACCCAACTGCAGGGTAACTGATGTTAACTTCGTGTTATTTTGTGTGAATACATCAAATCTGAAAAATGTATGAAAAACAGGAACATTTAAATGACATTAGTTGCTTAACTTTTGTAAGTTTATGTGTGAAAGGAAAAGGATGAAGAGAGAAATGTTTCAGTTCATAAATACGTACGTGCCATCTTCAATTGGTAAAGGGTCTGTTGCTGAACTGCCAGTTTGTATAGGGATTCGCAATGCAATTTCATCTGTTCCTTCTTTTTTAAAGTATATTTCAGATGGTAAAGTCTCTCCAAAGTCATATATCAGCCTGGAAAGAAAAAAGCCTTAGGTAATGAGATTATGGGTGTTCACTTGCTGTTCCCATAGTATCACAATGACATTGCTAGAAATAAGAACTATAAATTTAAGAGAGACTTGCAGAACATTTTTCATGTGGTTAAAGCCAGTCAAGAGTTCAAGAAGACTTTACTGAACTCATTAACAACTTTTATCTCTGCTGTTCTCCTTCATGATGGTACCCCTGGAATATGATGACCGAATACATAAGATTATGAATTATGCATAAAACTACAGAAGAACATTTATGTCGTACAATAAAACAAGAAACAAATCACACTGTGTCACAAATTATTGTCAATTCCAAAATTTTGAAAATGAGACAGATAACAGAATGCATTTATTGGGCACTAAATTTAATGAATAATCACCATGGCAGCTGTATAAATCACAGTGATAAAGTAACCAACCAAATATTATTGCTCAAGATTAGCTTAGGCAAACGCTGCATGTCCCAATGCTTTTGTTAGTTTCAAAGATACAATTAGCAAAGTTATTATGCTAGCAAATCACTGAAAATGATACTTATTCTGCTTATGAGGGTATGTGCATTGAAATACTATGCTGACGTGGCAAGACCCAAGTTGGGCTAATTTGCCAGTCTATAAATGAAACAATATTTTGTGAATGAATGATACATACTTTTATAAAAGTGAAGATTAGTGAGTAGCCTCTATAGACCCAGTTTCCTCTTTCCATTTTTATTAATAAATGATCTTAGATAAAGTACAGTCCCACTTTTCTGGTCTCAGTTCAGTTTCTATGGAGTGTTCTCTACAGAAAAAGCTACATTAAACTGTTACATGAAGTTTTAATAAAAATGAATAAAGTTTTTTCCTTTTCCTGTGCATTAACAATGTTCATTATAAACAACTACTTGTGGATATTATGCCATGTATGTCGTCACATGACCGGGAACAACTGTATTTATCACAGGATAACACTAAATTCAGACTTGGAGAAAACCAAATACAGAGAGAGCTTTCTGGGGGTTTGCTACTTTGTGTGTTCTTGTTTTAAACATACAAGGTGCAATAAAACACTATTCAAAATTTGTAAGATTCAGTGATGATACAAATATACTAATAAAATTTCAGAGCTTAAGCATACCAGAAGCAGAAAAGACAGAAGTTGACTGTTCTTACAACTTGACATCACAAAAAGCTGAAGCTATCTCATGTAGCTCGAAAGTAATTAGGAAATTGTCGAAACAGAAGCAGCCAAATTTATGCATAATGAATAACCTTGCAAAAATGTAGGTAATTCTTTTGTCTGTCATCTGATGCACGATATGAGGCATGATAACCGTGCTATACACATCTCAGAATTAGATGTAACTTACTAAATAAAAATTAATGACATATTTCTTGAAGTTCAGATGGACATAATAGCACACTGAGAAACTGATAAAGCCTTATTTCAGCTTGCTTTTCACTTTAAAATCCCTGTGCATGACCAGAGAAAGGGCTGAAAGATGTTCTATACCTCAACTACTTTGTAACAATCAGGATAGTTTCCTGTGGAAATGCCACAAAATCAATGAAATGCACGAAGCATTTCTTTTAATTGATGAGGCAAAGAACATGGGGGAGCAAAGACTGAAACATTATATTTGTTATGACTGCTGCAGCCTCATCATGAATGTCATTTTTGGAGGAAGTTTAAACAGACAGACTTTTATTTTGTGACTATTTCATTCACACAATAAAAATAGAAGCACTAGGTGTCAATGAATACTACTTATTCTGCTTTTCACTAAAGCACGAATGCTGACACCACTTTATGGGCACTGCTAATTTGAACATAAGATTTTTAGTTGAAGTCAATGATTAGGCCTGCATATCTCTGTGAGTAACTTTTCCCACAGTGAAAAGTAAGTAACCCACAGAAACTCTCTGACAGACTGTCAGAGAGCTTTTGTGGGTTTCATTCTCTTCACTGTGAAAAAAGTTACTCACACAAACATGCAGGTCCAAACAATGACATAATCCTAGCTGCAGACTTGTGAAGTTGTGGAAATTTACATTGAAGAAAATTTGTAATCGAGTCTACAAGACTTATTTTATTATGAAACTTATGCAACAGCCTGTCACAGTGCAGCTCTTTAAGATCTAACTGTAGCTATCAATCATGCACTAACATGCTAGAAATCACATCTGACCAATGCTTTGAAGTTCCTGACCCAACCATATTGCTGCTGTTCCTCAATTTTAAAAGAGCTGCTCTCTATGTTAAGCACTGCACCTGCAGGTGGATAGATTTATGTTTAAGATTATGGTAAATTTATAACATGGCCATTCCTCTGAAGACAGCACACAGTTTGCACTTCCCCTGCCCTATGTGATGACTGACAACCCCATCTTACCATAGGTGTTCACTACCCAAGTGCTGAGCAAACCCTGATTACTTGTGCTCACCTGGCCGTCTGCTGAACAGGCCTGCTTTAGTAAATACTGTTCAGTGTAAACAAGCCTTTATTTATGTAGTGTATAAAGACTATTAAACCTCCAACAGCAATCAATATAGACACATACTGTAATGAAGTATATAGTAATTACACTGTGGTGACAAGTCATGAGATACATCCTAATATGCTATTATGTGAGAGGTCTTTTCACCTGGCATAGTGCAGCAGCTCAATGTGGCAAGGACTCAACAAGTTGTTGGAAGTCCCCTGCAGAAAGATTGAGTCATGCTGCCTCTATAGCTATCCATAATTGTGAAAGTGTTATATTAAAGGATTTTGTGCACAAACTGACCTCTTGATTATGTCCCACAAATATTCAATAGGATTCATGTTGGGACATCTGGGTGGGTAAATCATTCACTTTAATTGCCCAGCATTTTCTCCAAACCAGTCTCTAATAGTTGTGGCCTGGTGATATGGCACATTGTCATTTATAATTGAAGTCCTTGAATGGCTGTAAGTTGTCTCCAAGTAGCCAAACATAACTATTTCCAGCCAATTATCAGTTCACTTAGACCCGAGGACCCAATCTATCCTATATAAACACAGCCCACACGATTATGGAACCACCGTCAGCTCACACAGTTTCTTGTTGACAAGTTGTGTCTATGGCATCATCATCATGGGGTCTGCACCACACACTAATCCTACCATCTGCCCTTACCACCTAAAATTATTTCTGTGGTTATTTCAAGCACTGTTGCTTGTCTTTTAGAACTGACAACTCTACGCAAATGCTGCTACTCTCAGTTGTTACGTGAAGGCCATCTGTGGTGGAGTGGTAATGCCTGAAATTTGATATTCTCAGCACACTCTTGACACTGTGGATCTAGGAATGCTGAATTCCTTAATGGTTTCCAAAATGGAATGGCCCATGTCTCTAGCTCCAACTACCAGTCCACATTCAGTGTCTGTTAATTCCTGTCATGCACCCATAATCACTTCAGAAACCTTCTCACATGACTCACCTGAGTACAAATGACAGCTATGCCACTGCAGTGCATTTTATACATTGTGTATGCAATACTATTGCCATATGTATATATGCTTATGGCTATCCCATGACTTTTGTCACCTCAGAGTAATCGACATTAGCTAATCAACATAAAAAAAGCTAGTAGCTTTTCTTCTACTTGAGTAAAATGAAAATTTCTGACATTTCATGTGTAAAATGGATTATATCATATGCAATTTTCAGTTAAACAGTTATTCACAATATTAAAGGTCAATTTCTCCAAATAAAACATATTCCGACATTTGTCTTTGGGGAGATCCAATTAAATAGTTGCCTTAACAAAAATATTTTTCATTTTGTTTTTAAATTCAATTAATTATGTACTTTATTCTACAAAATGTAAAAAAAATTACAGATAAGCAGTGTAAATGTATAACTTTACTGGATTTTCTTTCATGTTTCTTATGCCACCAGATGTACTGTTTAGCCCTTGGCTAAAGTTCAAACAGTGTTCCAATTGATTGCTAAACATAGGCAAGAAGACTTACCTAATATATGGATAGCCATTCTCTGACTTATCAATTCTGTCGTTCCTAATAGCAGCACTGATTTTCAGATCATTTTGAATTAGGTATGAGGTTGCCTGCAACAATTTTTTTTATAGTAAGCTTTTAAGATGTTCATAAAATACTCAACTTTATTAAATACATCTGAATGCAAATTAATGATACAAGAACATTGTCTGCTGCAAACTATGATAATGACATGTGACTGTCAGGAAACATCTTTTGCGTACTTTCTTAGGCCTCATTATGTAATATTTAATTACCTCTCACAGTTAAAAACTGAAATGTACAAAAGTTTGTAAGATGATTCAGGGTTAATGTCCTGTTCACTTGCTGCCCTGTGCCTAAGGAATCCAGCACGCAATAGCTGTTGATAGGCGTAGTGTAAGGGCTGAGCCAGTAGTGGAAACAACCATCCACAGTTTAAATGCACCAAAATAAATAAACAAAAACAGAAAGGGTTTCTGTGGTGCTAACAGCAATGTTAGTATTTGGGTAACTAGTTAAGGGTTTTATTATAGTTTTACACTAGCAGAAGTTGTTTTAGTAATATTAGTTTTATTAAGTACCGGAAATAAATATTTAACACATACATTTACTATTATCCAAAAAATGTGATTTTTATGGCTACTTTAGCTTCTCCGATAACAGGCTGTAGTTGTGAAATGATAAATAAGTAAATAAGCCCCAGGTGCTTGTGTCAGAGGTGAACACCTGTGTGAGCATGCAGGGACATGGTGGGGGTAGGATAGTGGACTGTTAGATGTAGTATTGGGAGGCTGTGCTGCAGAGGAGGGGGGTGGGTGGCCAAAGTGGAAAGGGGGGGGGGTGTAGAGAAAGGTGTGCTATTGGGTTAGTAGGTGTGTAGTGCTGGAGTGGCAGCAGAGGAGGGGATAGGTAGATGGAGGACAAGGAGTAGTGTTGTTGAAGCCAGGATGGTTACAGGAATGAAGGATATATTGCAGGTGAAATTCTTCCTACCAGTGACATTCAGAAAACCTAGTGCTGTTGGGAATAATTCAGATGCCACAGGCTGTGAAGCAGTCATTTAAGTTGAGCAAATCATGTTGTCAGCATGCTTAGTAGCTGTATAGTCCAACCGTCTTTTGCCCACAGTTTGATGGTGGCTGTTCGTGCAGACAGCTGGTTAGTGATCATGCCCACATAAAGTGTGGCATGGTAGTTTTAGTTAAGTTGGCTGCTTTCATAGGTGGCCCTGCCTTTTGCAGGGTAGGAGATGCCTGTGAAAGTACTGGAGTAGGTGGTGGTGGTGGGAGCATGTACAGGACAGATCTTGCATTTTGGCTTAGCAGTCAAAAACCTGCTGTAAATGTGATTCAGCTGATCCAGTCCTGGGTGATACAGAGTCAGGAGGAGTGCTCCTTTGTGGCCAGATGGTGGATATGAGGGGAATTGTAGGTGACTACCGTATTTACTCGAATCTAAGACGCACTCAAATCTAAGCCGCACCTGAAAAATGAGACTCGACATCAAGGAAAACTATTTTTCCCGAATCTAAGCCACACCTGAAATTTGAGACTCGAAATTCAAGGGGAGAGAAAAGTTTTAGGCTGCACCTCCAAATCGAAACAAAGTTGGTCCATTGTAATATGAGACACAATTTAGATCGAATGATTGACGATACAACTATAGTAGTTTGGTTCGAGTCGTGAGTTTAGCAGTTAAGCTTTACCAGGTAGCCATTGCTATGCGTCAGGTGCTCCGTCCGTATTTATACGGGTACCCTTCCTTTTTCATGTGCTTTGTCTGGTTTGAATTGACTGCTTTTTTTTCTTTGATTTGATAAGTACCGTTCTCTTTGTTATAGGTGTTTACATCACTCTAAGCTGAAAATACATTATTGCAATGTGTCATGCATTGTTTGTCACATTCTGATAATGAGCGTTTACGACCTGTCGCCGCTCCTGGCATGGCTTGCTTTTGTGCGCGCTACCGCGCTTACAATTTAAAAAAAAAAAAAAAAAAAAAAAGAGAACCAAATAATAGACTGCGTATGATAGAGGATGTTCTGAATGAGAGTTTGGCGAAAAATTTTCTCCATTTGAAAATCTTTGCAGATGCCTCTTTAGTACATTACATTCTGCACAGAAATTAGAGTCATCTTAGATTTAAAAATCTAGTCAATTGCCGTGCTTCATTTCTGACTATATCACTATTAGGCATAAGAATAATATGAATATAAATGTGACATGATATGTATATTGTTCCGCATTTGCTGTTGTCTCACTCTAGTTTCGTAGTTTATTAGGCAGACAGGATTTAAATGAGATAGCAGCAAACACGAAAGAATACATGGTAAAATGTTTATATTCGTATTATCCTTATGGTGAAGAGAATACTGCATGTGATTCACAATTCATAAAAGTTCCTATTAACAACTGTGTCTCCTCACAGGTAGTTGGCCATATTGACAAACATCCCAAAGAGTCTTGCCAGTCGGATTTTCATAGTACATTGAAATGCTGCTACATTCGAAGATGAACAATACGGAATTTGTATTTACTTCATTGGATAATGTATGAAAATGCAATGGTTGAAACTTGGGACGGAGAAAAAAGCTCATCTTCCACCTTTTTTTAAAATTTATTTACTGACGCAGAGGTTTTGGCGCCAGTATTTATCTCTGTGCCTGCAAAGCATGCCTGTGTAGCGCTACATATATTCGATGGCAGAAGTTAGTTGTGGCGGCACCTACCAACATTTTTCAGAACTTCCGCTTACTTTGCACTCTATTCTAAGCCGCAGGCGGTTTTTTGGATAGCAAAAACTGGAAAAAAAGTGCAGCTTAGATTCGAGTAAATACAGTAGAGACTAGGGAGAGGAGAGCTGTTTCTGGACAAAGTCAGGAGGGTAATTTCAGTCTGTGAAGACCTCAGTAGGACCATTGGCATATTTGGAGAAGTACTACTTGTCACAACAAATGTGATGACCATGAATGGCTGGACTATGTGGGAGGAACTTCTTCATATGGAATGGGTGATGAAAGTATTGCTGGAGATTGCATGGTTTGATGTGGGCAAAGGTACTCATACGAACAATCTTGAGGTGGAGGTCACTATCATGGAAGGTGGTTTGTTAAGCTGTGGAGGACCACTTCAGCTGGAGTGAGAAGTATTTGAGATTCTTGAGGAATGTGGATAGTGTGCCCTCAACATTGGTCCAATTCACAAAGAATCAGAACCAGGTGAGGCATTTGGGTTCTGGATGGTTATGAGGGATTCCTCTACATGAACCACAATAGGTTGGCACAGGATGGCACAATGTGGGTACCCATTGCTATACCATGAATTTATTTCTAGGTGATACCTTCAAAGGCTAAGTAATTTTGGGCAAGGATACAGGTGGGCATGGCGACCAGGAATGATGTTCTGGGTTTGTAGGTTTGGAGTGAGTATATTTCTCCATCTATCCATGATACACTCTTATTGTCCCCAAATCATTCCATGTTAACTTTCAAGAAGTTCCTAACCTCAAACCATGCCTACCATATTTCCCCACATCCCTCAGCACAGAAACCAACCTCATCTGCCTAAAGAACTACACTCTACTGATCTTGACCTAATAATCCTACATGGTGACAAGGGCTCAGTCACTGTGGCTGTGAACTGCCAGGATTACCTAGCAGAGGGACTCTGTCAGCTAGCAGATACATCCACCAACAAGCCCTGCCATAGTGAAAATGTTTGGGACATCTAGTAGAATCTCCGTTCCCTCCTTATATCCCTAGTTCCAACCCATAAATGCTCCTTCCTCGTCCCTACCACTCCCTGCACTCCTATCTCCTACCTGCTCCATAAAGTACATGGATCCAACCACACAGAACACCACATTATGTCTGATTACTGTGCCCTCATGAAGAGCATTTCTGCCTTTTTGGATCAGTACCTTCAGCCTATTACCCATAACCTACCCTCCTATATAAAAGACACCCGTATTTCCTCCACCAATTATCCACAGATTCTGTTCCTTTACCACCCAGTGCCCTGCTCGTCACTGGCAGTACTACCTCCTCCTACACTAACACCCCCAATGCCCATGGCTTCACTGTTATTGAAGACTACCTTCCTAAAGTCCAATAGAACTTTATTCTCACGCACAATTACCTCTCTTTTGAAGGCACCACCAACAAAGAAATCAGTGGTACATCAATGTGTGCCCACATGGCACCATACTGTGCCAACCTGTTCATGGGCAACCTAGAGGAATATTTTCTAACCACTCATAATTCCAAACTCTTCACCTGGTAGAGAATCATTGATGATATTTTCATGATCTGGATGGACGATGAGGGCACCCTATCCACATTCCTTCCAAATCCAAACAACTTCTCTCCCACTCATTTCTACTGCTCCTCCTCAGCCCAGCAAGCCACCTTTCTTGATGATGACCTACACCTCAAGGATGCCTACATCAGTATATCTGTCCTCGTCAAGCCATTCAAGCACCACCAACAATACCCTTACTTTGAGGCTGCCTCCTCCCCCCCCTCTCCCTTTCTATCCCCCTAATTCCACACTGAGATGTCCCTTCCACATAACCTAGTCACTTGTAGTCATCACATCTGTAGTGACTAGCAGTTTCTCTCCAAATATGCCAAAATTATCACTGAGGCCTTCGAAGACTGACACCACCCACCCCACCTTGTCCAGCAACAGACCTCCTGTAGCTTGTCTTCTCAGTCACCTACTACTTCCCTTATACCTGCTGTCTGGCCACAAATGAGCACCTCCCTCATGACTCAGTACCACCCAAGACAGGAGCAACTGAATCATGTTCTCTGCCAGTGTTCTGACTGCCTCTCATCTTGCCCTGAAATGAGAAGTAATCACCCCACTATCCTCCCCATCCCTCTCACAATGGTATTCTGTTAACTGCCCCATTTACAAACCCTTGCCCACTGGTTCATATGCCTGCAATAGACATAGGTGCATGAACTATCCCATTCATTTTCCCACTACCACCTACTCCACTCCTGTCACAGGCATCTCCTATCCCATCAAGGCAGGGTCACTTGTGAAAACAGCGTTGTGCTCTACCAATTTAGCTGCAACCATGGTGCCACTTTATATGGGGGCATTATCTCTAACTAGCTGTCTGTCTGCACAAATGGTTACCACCAATCTGTGGCCAAGAGAGAGTTGGACCATCCACATGCTGAGCATGCTGACCAACATGATTTGCTTAACTTTAATGACTGCTTCACTTGCTGTGCCCTCTGAATTATTCCCACTGACACTATCTTTTCTGAACTGTTCAAGTGAAACTCTTCATACAACATATCCCTCCGTGATGAATAAATCTGCTCCTACTGTCCCTGGCAAATCCTTTATTTGAATAAAATCGTACAACTGTATTTCAGGGAAAAAATTTTAGCAGCAGTTCTGGATGTCCTGCAAAGAATATAACATATCCTTTGTTCCCGTTATCACACCTGACTAGCCCTTTCCTCTTCTCTACCTCTCTTGATCCCCTTTGCCTTAATCCCACTCTTCCAATCCCCCCCCCCCCCCCCAAACCTGCAGCACAGCTTCCAATGCTACATCTAGCAGCCCACTATCATGTTCAGTAGGCAGCATTAGCATCTACCCCTTTTTTTCACCTAATGAAATTCTTAGTTCCACACCTAATAATATATAGAGGTTTTTTTTCAATGTCCCTGTCTGCCACTCGGCACCATGTGACAAGTAGTAATCTATCCTTTTCATATTACTGTTCCAGATTTTCCATTTTTATATTTTGATGTGTCACTATGTACAATGCACTAAACATATTTATACTGTATTGTAACAAATTGTGAAGCCTCATTTTAGATATTATTAATATGACATACATACTGGGTGTCCCAGGAGGAATGGTTGGTATTCAGGGTATGACAGAACTGACCTTGTGAAGCAAAAAAACTTGATATGGACATATGTCCTATTCCAAATGGTTTCCAAGAAAGAACACATTAAATGTTTATGAGGGTGTTACAGCTCCACCTCTTGGTGCCTGAGGTTTTCTAGTGAACCAGAACATATATTGGTGAACCACTGTAACAATATGTCAGTAAGCACCTGAAAATGATGAGCAGCTGTCTTGCTGAAATATTATGCAGCTTTCACAACATTATCCAACATGACACCTGTGAACCAATGAAACAGTTATTACATCATGAAAGTCTCAGACAGCACATCTAGTACCTCTACAAGGAGGAGATGGTCAACAGAATACATGACTTTGATAAACTCCATGATAAGATAAACAGACTGTTGTGCTCTCTTGCATTTTGATTGAGATGTCAGAACTAGCAAAATATACTGAAGTTTTCCAAGCTTACTCACTGTATAGACCCTGTGGCTGCTGAGAGGATCAAACAACAAGTCAGTATGGCATTGGTGAGAGAAAGAACCAATTATATGAGATGTAGACAGTCTCCAAGGGCTTGCTTTCATCACATCTGAATGTCTTTTGTGTCAGCAAATTCCTGCGAGTGGGTGGAATATGCTATGTGGTTGCACTCAGACTGTATGTGGCAGTAGGCCATGCGACATCAAACTTCCAAGTTCCATCACCTCATATGCCAATCATCACAAGAACATAAACTATGCAGATGCACTGTGTTTAATTTCATAGATGAACAACTGAATGATGTTGTGATAATGGTATTGAGAAATTGATTAAATTTTTTACCCATTCCAACAAACTGGCCCATCAAGGATTTTCTTGGTGCTGTTGAGCAAGGTGTCTTTAAACTTGCCAGTGAGACTGCTGAAGAAATGAGGTGAGGGACTTCCAGAGCCATAACTAGGATGCCTGCACCCAAGCAGAACATCAAGACTGAAGAAAGAAAAGTGCTCTGTTACTTAATAGAGGACACAGAAATAGTTATTTTACTTGCTGGAAAAGTAAACACTACTATTCTTTTGCCTGCAGCATTATGCTTTGGCAAGATGATGGATTTACTGCAGGACTCAGCCCATCATCATCTCCAGAAGGATCCAACTGAAGCAGTGCAATGGAAAACATCCACCCCCTCAGATCCAGCCAGTTTCCTCAACACCTTAAAAAGACCTTACAAGCACCAGTTCAGTTCCTCAAAAACTTTGTGTGTTCCTTATTATACACAAGGAAGGGGTTCCACTTTACCCCATGGTGAAAAATATGGGAACCCCAACATATTATCTTGCAAAACACCTGGCATCTCTTTTGAGCCCTTTGGTAGGAAAATGTGAACATCACATTCAAAACTCAGAAGATTTCATAGAATGACTGAAGACTGAGTCTCAAACCAGCTGATGTATTAGTGAGTTTTTATGCGCCCTCTTTGTTCACATGGGTACCTCTCGAGGATTTACTACAACTTATAGGAGCTAAGTTGGAGTAGGACATCTTACATCTGTTCTAACATGTGCTTCTGCTGACTTATATTTTGTTTACTGAACAATATTTTGAGCAAACTGATGGTGATGCTATGGGTAACCCTATGTCTCCTATAGTAGACAACCTTTTTATGGAAGACTTCGATGAAGAAACACTCCAGTCAGCAGTGTTGAAACCTAAATATTTCTGGAGATATGTGGATGACACCTTTGTAGTATGGCCCCATGACCCAGCAATGCTTCCTGCATTTCTGAAACACCTTAACTCATCTGAGCATTTGCTTTACCATGGAAGTGGTGAAAAATGGAGACCTCCTGTTCTTAGATGTCTTGGTCTGTAGTTCTTAAATATCTTGGGTCACAGCATTTTCTGTAAACCAACTTAACACTGATCTATATTTACAAGCTACGAGCTGCCATCACCAACCTCAATATAGTGGCGTATTACAGACTCTCATTCATAGGGCTACAGTTATCTCTGATGCAGGGAGTTATCAGCAGAGCTTAGTCATCTATGCTCTGTGTTTGTGCAGAATAAGTACTCTGATAAACAATTTCCAAATGCATTTCAACCTGCATGTGCTAAACCTCAAGAACAGCCAGACGCAACTGAGAACTCCATGGGATGGCTTTTCTGCTCTTTGTTGGTGGCATGTCCTTTAAGGTCAGCAAGCTGTTCAAGAAATGTCAAATAAAATGTGTCTTCCATCCTCCAGCATGAGTGCAAATGATGCTGGGTTCTGTTAATTACAACGTAGGTGCGAGGAGACCAGGGATATACAAAATACTGTACCAAGATGGGAAATCATACATTTGTCAGACACATTGCACTATTAAAGATAGATACGCCAAACATACACATCACAGCAGACTGAGTCAGCCAGAAAAGTTTTCTGCTGCTGAATGCAGTTTTGACACAGGACATAGTATGAACTATGGAGAGACAAAGATCTTTTTATCCATTGTACTGGGACTCCATCACTAAAGCAGCAGCTGAAATACATATAAGTAAGGACCTAGAAAGAAATTTTCACTCTACAGCAGAGTGTGCACTGATATGAAACTTCCTGGCAGATTAAAACTGTGTGCCGGACCGAGACTCGAACTCTGGACCTTTGCCTTTCGCGGGCAAAGGTAGGAGACGAGGTACTGGCAGAAGTAAAGCTGTGAGGACAGGGCATGAGTCGTGCTTGGGTAGCTCAGTCAGTAGAGCACTTGCCCGCGGAAGGCAAAGGTCTTGAGTTCGAGTCTCGGTCCGGCACACAGTTTTAATCTGCCAGGAAGTTTCAAGTAAGGACCTGATTAATAGAGACACAGGATTTCAACTTGACAAGGCAAAGGAAACAGCATTGGTGACACTAAGGCATTGTTAGCCACAGATGAATGAATCTGTGTCAACAGATGGGGAAACGAAGTCCAAATTCTTCAAATGAGTGTCAACACACTGCCCACACATGTTGGGCCGTGACTTGTGGCTGTGCTTTTCCTTGTGTCGCATGTGCGAAGACCATGGCCCTTTTCTCCAGCAGGGGGCATTGAATGTTGCCATGTTGTGTGTTTCATCTACAATGATGTTACAGCCCACCCCCTAG
The DNA here is from genome assembly GCF_023898315.1 of Schistocerca nitens. Lineage (NCBI taxonomy): Eukaryota > Metazoa > Arthropoda > Insecta > Orthoptera > Acrididae > Schistocerca > Schistocerca nitens. Next base: position 449,350,537 of record NC_064618.1, on the reverse strand, counting down.
TGCCTATGATTTTCTAGCGAGCCTGTGCATATATTGGTGAGCCACTGTAATAGCAAGTCAATAAGCACACGAAGATAATGAGCATCTGTCTCATTGAAATAACATGCAGCTTTCATAACATTATTTGACCCAATTCCTGTGAACCAACAAAGCAGTTATTATGTTGGAAAAGTCTCAAACAGCACACATTTAATGCAGATTGTTATTTATTTTCTGTATTATTCAGTACATTGTCATTGTTTACAATTTAGAGGAAGTCAACACAAACAATTTGGAATAGGACACTTGCCATCTACGAAGCCAGGAAACTACCTTAGAGTGGCCTACAACAACCACCTAAGCTACAGTGCACGCACATCACATGAGATTTTCAATATTATCTGACAGTCTTCACAGTCCTACGGAAAACATGAATAGGACCTTTTTTGTAGGAAATTTAATGTAGTTTAATTTTCTACTGCAATACATTTTCACTAGAGGATGCAGTTTTTGAGTTATACAAGAGAAACATACAGAAGTGGCATTTAATGTATTCTATTACAGAAACCATTCAGAATTGGGCATAAGGCCACTTGAAGATCTTTGCTTCAAATGAGCATTTCTGTCTTATCCCTGAATATTTATCATTCCTCTTGGCACATGCTGTGTAAGTGGTCTGTGGAATATTTAAATCAACAAACAATGTAACCAAATACATAAAAAGTGCTAAGAATAAAAGAAATAATTTAAAACCCCTCCAAGGAAATGGTGACTTAACTCCATTAGTCTAAGGAGATTTAAGCATCATCATCCAATCAGATTCACAGATGGACCAAGACTTATGACCACTGCTCACACCAAGACTATTATTTATTCAACTTGGAAACAGATACAATACATTGCTGTTACTGATAAAAGCAAATGAAAAAAGAGTAACTGAGTTACACACTACTGTTGACCAAAATCTTGCAACTTCAATTATGCTTGGAGCCGCAAGTTGCAGAAGTCAACCTGCTCAAGATGCAGGGTACAATTGGCACTCCAGTAGGTGCTCCATGGTCATCTGTTGTCTGCAGGCACAGTTGGTGATATTCACAGGGAAGTGCCATTTATGGAGGTTACTCCTGGATTTTCCAACTCCAGAATGAAGACAACTGACTGATGCCACAATCCAGTTCAATTCATGATCAGATGGAAGGGTTTCCAGAGAGAGGGACCAGGTAGAATTATTCTCAAGTTGTGAAATTCACAATTGATTCTTGCTGCAGTTGCTGCTGTTCACTGTCCATGTACAATGTCTGGCCAGGAAATGACTGGAACTTAATTTTTTTTTAATTTATTATTAATTTTACAGATTATTGGTCATTGTCCATATACTTTCCACAACGATGTTTTCAGCTTTAGAAGCACTCCTGGATAGCTTAATTTGAGATGGTCTTTAAAGTCTGTGATGAATCTGCTTTTTTGTCACCAATATCCAAAAATGGAACACTTTGAGCACTGATTTTAATTTTAGAAATAAAAATTAAAAAAAAAAAAAAAAAAACAAAAAAAAAAAAAAAACAAAAACAAAAAAAAAAAAAAAAAAAAAAAACTGCAAGGAGCATGGTCTGGTGGGTACGGAGACTGCAGGAGGAGAGTCATCTGATTTTCGGGCATTCAAACTGCATAATTCCATTAAAGTTGAAAAAAGACTGAGCATCACTTCGACACTGGATTGAGTCTGATGTGTGAGCAATGTGCAGCTCGCGATCATGCTGTTTATTGCTCGTCATCTTGTTTTTATGGTTCTGTTGCCTCTTTAATATTCAATTTTTTGGCATCACTAAGTTGCTGGTTTGCTTGCCCATGAGTGGCAGCAGTAGTGCTTATCGATAAGTACACTGTCGTACTATCTCTGGAGCAAACATAAGTATTTCCGGGTCATCGTCTGTCGGGAGTTCAATCAGGGATGGAGCGCCAGTGAGGCGAAGACAGCCAGTACTTGCTGACCGCTGGCCACACACATGAACTGTCCAACAGAACGACCGCTGGTTGATCGTTTGATTAGTAGTCTCATTGGGCGACATGCATTTGATCTTTTGACCGTTTCTGGGCCTTGTCAGTTGGTCATCTTGCCGGACGTGGGTCGGTTCCTTTCTCATGCAGAGATGTCATCACCAATGGACAAGAGTTACCTCTGCATGGGTGGGACTGAGCCAGTGTGCGCAGGTCGCCATGTCTCTGAGTTGTGAACAGACATCGAGTTGGACTGGGTTGGAGCTGCAGTGAGCTCCAGACAGCCAAGACTCGCCCAACCGTTGCCGACACTCATAACTTGAGTGGGGATGACCTTGGGTGGTCATCTCATTGGACAACTTGCAGTTGGGTGCTGACCACTTATGGAAACTCTCTGTGTGATTGCGTGACTTGTCATTTCTCCTTGTTATTCGATGATGATTGGTTTTTGGATTGTCAGAGTTTTGGTGCAAGTGTTTATGTGGAACTGTGTGTAGCTCCTGTGATTTCCAATGAGCAGATGAATGCTGACTGTGTACTGGAGCAGCCAGTCAGTCGGTTGCAACAGATCAGCGAGGAAGTCTCCGTGGCATGAGGTCAGGCCAGGGCCGCTGGCAGCGTACATGCGCGGTCGGAGTTGTGAGGCACTAGCTGCGAGAGCAGGAAAAAGTGTGTGGCCCACCAAACCTGGATACTGGAGTTGAGTAATCAGTTAACCTGTTATGAAACCTCAACTGCCATGACATCTCTTTGTTCATTGCTGGTTGTTGCTTCCTGGGCCGTTCCCGCAAGCAGGAATGTATAGTGTGCTGGAGTTGGCAAATTTTTCAGCTGTCTTTCTGTATGGCGTTTAACTATTGAAATGATTGTAACTTATTAGTGAAGGGCACCAGGAGTATCTTCTGCCTTGTGGCCGTTAATGTTCCGGTTATCTGCCCTGGTCGTAATTATAGTTTTCCGGCAGTGTGTTTTCCTTGCCATGTTGATGCTGTCTGGCATGGTGTGTAGTTCAACAGCTTTGGTGTTTTTCATTTTTTGTCTTTGAGTGGTTATTGTGCCTTGACAGTGTGTAGATGCCAATTGTTGAGACGTAGTGCTGCTGGGATTTTTATCCTCACTGATATTTTCGGTTGTCGTACCGTTGTTTGGGGGGAAGGAAATTGATTAGGTTGTTGGTTGGTTCGGCAGCTGTCCCTAGGTCATGCTGCCACCCAATTATTTAGTGTTACGCTTGGCTGCCTGTCCCACCTAAACTGTTGTTAGAGTTTTCTCCCCAGGCCAACCCTTGGAACACTTCTGAGCACCATCGTTCTATTGTTTGGGATTGTAATTTTCTTTAGTCTCAAGTACTGCAAGAGGCCTTCAGCCATGTATTAATTTAGTTTGTTTTAGTGTTCAATATATGGCTTTCAGCCAAACCTTATGTGAAATATTTTAAGATACAGCCTTCAGCTGTCTGAAGTAAAAAAAAAGTCATTTGAAGATTTGAAAATTTTTATTACCCAGGCCTTAAGCCTTGAGTTGTTCCATGTTCAGTATAAGGCCTTCAGCCAAATTTATGTGAAATATTTTAAGATAAGGCCTTTACCCTACTTAAATTAAAATTTGAAAGGTCTTTGTCTAAAACCTTTTAAAATTTTCTTACTCGAGTTCTTGTTATTCAGGCCTTAAGCCCTCAGTTCTTCTATCTTGTAACTGAGGCCTTCAGCTGTGTGTATTCCTTAATGCAATTTTAATAACTTGTGTTGTGGCCTACAGCCATATTGTTTCTGAATTCTTTTTAGGGCATGTATGATGAAGTGTTTTAGCAAATATTGTTTGTATGTTTGTGCAACTAGCAGCAACTGATTTGAGTGCCTTTCCACAAACTGAGCTGCTCTCTCTCTCTCTCTTTTTTTTTTTTTTTTTTTTTTTTTGGGCGCAAAACTTCTATGGTCATTAGCGCCCAGCCCGTGACTTAGGAAACAGTAAAAAACCGAAATTGAAAACCAGCAGCAATGGGAACAAAGTCATAAAATTGGAGAAACTAAAAGCAGAAGGAATGCTTAAAAATCCACTACAGAAAGGGGTTGGTTGTCCCCAAAAAAAGCTTCAAATGACTGACGTCATTTCACTGTCACTAATAAACTGGAGAACGAGGTCGGCTGAGCGCGTGTCATCTGCTAAAATCGACGAGAGATCAGGCGATAGCTGTAGATGGGAGCGTAACGGATTAAAATAGGGGCATTCAATTAAAAGGTGTCTTACCGTCCACAGCTGAGAGCAGTGGGGACAGAGTGGGGGAGGATCGCCGCTTAAAAGATGTCGATGGCTAAAAAGACAGTGCCCTGTCCGGAGTCTAGCTAAAATCACCTCCTGACGACGCGTTCGGGAGGAAGAGGTCCAAGCGCAAGGAAGGGCTTTCACTTCCCGCAATTTATTATGGGGAAGTGTTGACCAATGCGCATGCCATAAATGAGCAACTTTGCGACATAAACCGCTCCGTAGATCGGTGAAGGGAAGCGACTGAATAGCTGGCCGAGGAAGAGAGATTGCAGCCTTGGCCGCTATATCGGCCGCCTCATTCCCACAGATACCAGCGTGTCCCGGGAGCCAGAGGAACGCCACCGAGACGCCCCCCAGGTGGAGCAAGTGCAGACAGTCCTGAATCCGGTGGACCAGAGGGTGCACAGGGTAAAGAGCTTGGAGACTGAGGAGAGAGCTGAGAGAATCCGAGCAGATAATGTACTGTATCTGCCGATGGCGGCGGATGTAGTGGACAGCCTGGAGAACAGCGTAAAGCTCCGCAGTATACACCGAACACTGGTCGGGAAGCCGAAATTGATTTGGGGTGTCGCCAACAATATAGGCACTCCCTACACCTAACGATGTTTTCGAGCCGTTGGTGTAAATAAATGTGGCGTCCGTCATTTGTGCACATAGAGCAGCAAATGCCCGACAATAAACAAGTCTAGGGGTACCATCCTTGGGAAATCGACAAAGGTCACGGAGCAGGCAGATCCGGGGATGGAGCCAAGGCGGTGCTGTACCCCAAGTTGTCAAGAAGGTTTTAGGAAAGCGGAAGGAAAGAGAATGGAGCAGTCGACGGAAGCGGACTCCCGGGGGTAGTAGGGAGGAGGAGCGGCCTGCATACCCTACATCAAAGGAGGCGTCGAAAAAAAGGTCATGGGCTGGATTAGCAGGCATGGAAGACAGATGGCTAGTGTAACGACTTAGAAGGACTGCTCGCCGATTGAACAGCGGAGGTTCAGCAGTCTCAGCATAAAGGCTTTCCACAGGGCTAGTGTAAAAAGCTCCAGACACTAAACGTAATCCACGGTGGTGGATAGAGTCGAGACGCCGAAGAATAGACGGCTGAGCAGAGGAGTGGACTATGCTTCCATAATCCAATTTCGAGCACACTAAGGCGCGATAGAGGCGGAGAAGGACCACTCGGTCCGCTCCCCAAGAGGTACCATTCAGGACACGGAGGGTGTTAAGGGATCGCAGACAGTGAGCCGAAAGATAGGAAACGTGGGAGGACCAGCACAGTTTTCTGTCAAACATAAGACCCAAGAATTTAGCGACGTCTGAAAATGGAAGGTTGACAGGTCCGAGATGTAAGGAGGGCGGAAGAAACTCCTTACGTCGCCAAAAATTAACACAAACGGTCTTACTGGGAGAGAAACGGAAGCCTGTTTCGATGCTCCAAGAGTGGAGGCGATCGAGACATCCTTGAAGACGTCGTTCAAGAAGGCTGGTCCGTTGAGAGCTGTAGTAGATCGCAAAATCATCCACAAAGAGGGAGCCCGAGACATCAGGAAGGAGACAATCCATAATTGGATTTATAGCGATGGCAAACAGTACAACACTCAGCACGGAGCCCTGGGGTACCCCGTTTTCTTGGGAGATGGTGCGGGAGAGAGTAGTGTTCACCCGCACCCTAAATGTGCGCTCTGCCATAAATTCGCGAAGAAAAAGGGGCAGCCGGCCTCGAAAGCCCCAAGAGAACAGTGTGCGGAGGATGCCTGTCCTCCAACAGGTATCGTATGCTCTCTCCAGATCAAAAAATATTGCTACCGTTTGGCGTTTCCAGAGAAAATTGTTCATGATATAAGTGGAGAGAGCAACAAGATGGGCAACTGCAGAACGATGCTTTCGGAATCCGCATTGGGCAGGTGTTAAAAGACTGTGGGACTCCAGCCACCAAGCTAAACGGTAATTCACCATACGCTCCAAAACCTTACAGACACTACTCGTGAGAGAAATGGGGCGATAGCTAGAGGGGAGATGTTTGTCCTTTCCAGGTTTCGGAACAGGAACGACGATAGCTTCCCGCCATCGTCTGGGAAAAGTACTGTCGGTCCAAATTCGATTATAAAGGCGAAGGATGTAACGCAGCCTATGGGTTGATAAATGCAGCAACATTAGGACGTGGATACCATCCGGTCCTGGGGTGGAGGAGCGAGAAGAAGAGAGTGCATGTTGGAGTTCCCGCAAGGAGAAAACAGTATTGTAGCTTTCGCGATTTTGAGAGGAGAAAGCAAGATGTCGCACTTCCGCTGCACGTTTCTTCGGGAGAAACGCTGGCGGGTAATTTGAAGAGCTCGAAATCTCGGCAAAGTGCTGACCCAACGAGTTAGAAATTGCGATGGGGTCCACTAATGTGGCATGCACGACAGTGAGCCCAGAGACCGGGGAGAAACTAGGCGCGCCTGAGAACCGTCGAAGCCGACTCCAAACTTCCGAGGAGGGAGTGAAGGTGTTAAATGAGCTAATAAAGAATTTCCAGCTTGCCTTCTTGCTATTGCGGATGACACAACGGCATCGCACTCGGAGCTGCTTATAGCGGATACAGTTGGCCAAAGTAGGATGGTGGCAGAAAACGTGGAGAGCACGTCGCCGCTCACGTAGTGCATCACGGGATGCCTCGTTCCACCAAGGAACTGGGGGGCGCCGGGGCAATTCAGAGGTGCGTGGTATTGAATGTTCCGCAGCTGTAAGAATAACGTCGGTAATATGTGTGACCTCATCGTCGACGCTGGGAAAGTGACGGTCATCGAATGTCGCTAGAGACGAAAAAAGTGGCCAATCGGCTTGGGCAAACTTCCAGCGTCGCGGGCGCATATATGGCTGTTGAGGCTGCAGTCTAAGGACACATGGAAAGTGGTCACTCGAGTGTGTATCATCAAGGGCGAACCATTCGAAGCGCCGAGCTAGCGGAACAGTACCGACCGCAAGGTCCAAATGAGATAGATTTGTCGTGGAGGCAGACAAAAACGTAGGGACCCCAGTGTTGAGGCAAACTAGATCCGCTTGGTGGAAGACGTCTAGCAATAGTGAGCCACGTGGACAAGGATGTGGAGATCTCCAAAGTGGGTGGTGGGCATTGAAGTCCCCATCCAGCAAATATGGGGGTGGAAGCTGACCAAGAAGATGAAGGAGATCAGCTCGTGCCATTGGTGTGGACGATGGAATGTATACAGTACAAAGAGAGAACGTGTATCCGGAAAGGGAAAGACGGGCGGCGACAGCTTGGAAGGAAGTGTTTAAATGGATTGGGTGATAATGGAGAGTATCATGGAGAAGAATCATGAGTCCTCCATGTGCTGGAGTGCCTTCAACAGAGGGGAGATCATATCGGACGGACTGAAAATGAGGGAGAACAAAGCGGTCATGGGGACGCAGCTTTGTTTCCTGAAGACAGAAGATGACCGGCGAGTAGGATTGTAAGAGGATCGACAATTCATCCCGATTGGCTCGAATACCACGGATATTCCAGTGGATAATGGACATAGGGTGAACAGAAAATGGAGGAATGTGACCAAGGTCGCTGTCAACTCAACGACTGCTCTGAGCTTGCGACCGACAGCATGGAATGGCATTCAACCGAAGGCAGAAGATCCTGATCCATAGGTTGGTCAGGAGCAGCTCCTGCCACCAGCGATCGGCCGGTTGATCGGCCACCAGCAGTGCGCCTCGGCGACATAGAAGACGGCCGAGGGCGACTTCCGCCAGGTGATGCTGTAGATGGGACACGCCTTGGCGGAGAAGGAGAGGAACTGGGTTTCTTTGTAGCCTTCTTGGAAGTATGATGTTTAGATGGAGGAGGAACCGATGGTTGGGAAGTTGCCGTACGTAAAAACTCTTCACGAGTATGCTCTTTTTTCGAAGTCTTGGTGTCTGACTTTTGGGCTCGAGATTTAGCAGAACTCGACAAAGGGCGAGCCAGAGAGTGGGCAAGCGAAAGTGGTGAGGTTGAACGGGCGATCTTTGCGCTGGCCGATCTGACAACCGTGGCACTAAAGGTGAGGTCGCAAGTCTGCGTGGCCGCCTCCTTTGTTGGCCAAGGAGAAGCAAGGACAGTGCTGTATTTTGATGTGTTGGTGAATGTGCCAACACCTTGTAGATAGAGGAGGCCGAAAATGCACGCTATCTAACGCAGACGGGCGTAAATTCTGGAACAGGATAAGTAGTGAATTCTAATAAGAAAAGTATGCAGCTCCTCTAATACTTAACTTTTAATCCTTCCTTTGTATACATCTGGAGATTGTGGCGATACAAGTGAGACTCTTTTGATACAAGCTATCTAAGGCTAATGGCGCCTTGCTAGGTCGTAGACTTGAACTTAGCTGAAGGCTATTCTACTGTCTCTCGGCAAATGAGAGCAAAGGATTCGTACGTATAGTCGCTAGCAACGTCGTTGTACAACTCGGGCGAGTTCTCGTACGTCTCTCGAGACCTGCCGTGTGGTGGCGCTCGGTCTGCGATCACACAGTGGCGACACGCGGGTCCGACATGTACTAATGGACCGCGGCCGATTTAAGCTACCACCTAGCAAGTGTGGTGTCTGGCAGTGACACCACATATTTTCCTTTCTGAGGCATGGTGGGCTGTCGACTGGTGAATAATTTTCGAGCAGCAAAGGTCGACACCTTTTCCTTTACTCTAATTTCCTGGATGAGCTTTTCGTCCTTAAAAACGGGACAATCTCGAGAGGAAGCGGCGTGGTGACCCATACAGTTGATGCAGCGAGGGGATGGAGGTGGACAAGCACCCTCATGGGCATCCCTGCCACACGTAACACATTTGGCCGGATTGGAACAGGACTGGCTGGTGTGATTGAACCGCTGGCACCGATAGCAACGCGTAGGGTTTGGGACGTAAGGGCGAACGGAAATTATCTCATAGCCGGCTTTGATTTTCGATGGGAGTTGAACTTTGTCAAATGTCAAGAAGACAGTGCGGGTTCGAATGATGTTCATGTCAACCCTTTTCGTAACCCTATGAACAGCTGTTACGCCCTGGTCAGACAGGTAGTGCTGAATTTCTTCGTCAGACAGTCCATCGAGGGAGCGTGTATAAACGACTCCACGCGAGGAATTTAAGGTACGGTGCGGTTCCACCCGGACAGGGAAGGTGTGTAGTAGTGAGGTACGCAGCAATTTTTGTGCCTGGAGGGCACTGACTGTTTCTAACAACAGGGTGCCATTCCGTAATCTGGAACAAGACTTTACAGGACCTGCAATTGCGTCGACACCTTTCTGAATAATGAAAGGGTTGACCGTGGAGAAGTCATGACCTTTGTCAGACCGAGAAACAACAAGGAATTGTGGCAACGATGGAAGAACTGACTGTGGTTGAGACTCAGTGAACTTACGTTTGTGAGCAGACATAGTGGAAGGTGAGGAAACCATTGCGGAAGAATCCCCCATGATTACCGGCGTCTCCGATGGCGTGCTCCTCCCTTGTGGGGGCCCTCTCTGAGGGCACTCCCGCCTTAGGTGATTGTTCACACCTCAGGTCACACCTCCCAACAAACGGACGGAGGGACCAATCGGCACTTTCGGAAGGTATCAGCTCGGGTAATCACCCCTCCCTGGGCCTGGCCGTTACCAGGGGGTACGTACATGTCCTACCTGTCTACCCGGGGCGGGGAATTACGCGTTAACCCGTCACCGGCTACGCATGGAGGTGCGTGGGTCGGCCTTCAGACACGCACAGGGAGGAAGAAAGAGAAGGGGAAAGGAAAGAAGAGGTCTCAAACGCCGCAGCGGAGAAAAGGGTAGAGAGAAGAGGTAAGGAAAAGAGAAGGACAAAGGAAGGATGAAGACTTACAAGCAAGGAAGGCGAAGAATGTGGTACATTTACAAGTGTCCATCTCCGGACGTAGGCACAAACCATACCCCCAGAGGGGGAGAAAGGGAAGGAAAGAGCCAGAGGTGAGGGGAGGGGGGGGGGGGGCGAAGATGGGGGATGGGGAAGGATGCGGAAAGGGAAGGTATGCAGCCCGGAAAGGAAGGAAGGCCACATCAGCTCGGGGTCCCGTGCTCGCTACGCACGTATCCACAAATGAGTTGTGGATCCCCTGGGGGGACTGAGCTGCTCTGTCATGTGAAATCAGATTTCAATGTGCTTTCTTGGAGCACAGGGATCCTCTGCCAAGCCACTGTGATGATTTACCGTTTTTTTCTCAATGTTGTAGCCATAAAACCAGCTATCATCTCCTGTAATGATCAATTGCATGGATGTTTCACTGTCACTGGCTTTTTGAAGGAGTTTGTGACTAATGTTCAATTGATTTTCTTTTTGTTTTTGTGTCATAAAATGAGGAATATGTTTCTCTGGAACTCAACACATGTTCAATATTTCTGTCCCATGTGAGATGTCAAGCTCTTCTGCAATTTCTCTGACAGCCAATCAGCGATTTGCAAACATTGATTTTCTGAGTGTACCATCAACTTCAATTGACTGAAAATCACCTTTGTTGTTGTTGTTGTTGTTGTAGTAGTAGTAGTCAGTCCAAAGACTGGTGTGAAGCAGCTGTCAATGCTACTCTATCCTATGCAAGCCTCATCATCTCTGAATAACTACTGCAACCTTCATCTTTCTAAATACAGTTGCTGTATTCATCCCTTGGTCTCCCTCTAAGATTTTTACACCCCATACTTCCTTCAAATACTAATTTGGTGATCTACTGATTTCTGAAAATGTGTCCTATCAACTGAGCTCTTCTTTTGGTCAAGTTGTGCTACAAATCTCTTGTCTCCCCAATTCTGTTCAGTTCAGTACTTCCTCATTAGTTAAAGGACTGACCCATCTAATCTTCAGCCTCCTTCTGTAGCACCACATTTTGAAAGCTTCTATTCTCTTTTTATCTAAACTGTTTATTGTCCATGTTTAACTTCCATACATGGCTACACTCCAGACAAATACATTCAGAAAAGACTTCCTAACACTTAGATCTACATTCAATGTTAATAAATTTCTCTTCTTCAGAAATGCTTCTCTTGCCATTGACAGTCTACATTTTAAATTCTCTCTATTTCAGCCATTGTCAGTTATTTTGCTTCCCAAATAGCAAAACTCACCTTCTACTTTAATCATCTCATTTTCTAATCTGATTTCCTTGTCATCACCTGATTTAATCTGACTTCATTCCATTATTCTTGTTTTGCTTTTGTTAATGTTCATCTTATATCCTCTTTTCAAAACACTGCCCATACTGTTCAACTGCTCTCTGAAGTCCTTTGCTGTCTCTGACAGACTTACCATGTCATTGGCAAACCTCAATGTTTTTATTTCTCTTCCCTGAACTTTAATTCCTACTCCATATTTTTCTTTAGGTTCCTCTACTGTTTGTACAATGCACATATTAAATAACATTGGGGACAGGCTGCAACAACGTCTCACTCTGTTTTCAACCACTGCTTCCCTTTCGTGCCCCTTCACTCTTATAACTGCTGTCTGGTTTCTGTACAAGTTGTAAATAGTTTTTCCACTACCTGTGTTTTACCCCTGATGCCTTCAGAATTTTGAAGAGAGTACTCCAGTCAACATTGTCAAAAGCTTCCCTTCAGTCTACAAATGCTGTAAATGTAGGTTTGCCTTTCCTTAATCCATCTTCTAAGCCAAGACGTAGGGTCAGCAATGCCTCGCATGTTCCTGCATTTCTCCAGAGTCCAAAGTGATCTTCCTGAGGTCTGCTTCTACCAGTTTTCCATTCTTCTGTAACAAATTTGGGTCAGGATCTTGCACCCATCACTTATTAAACTGATAATTCAGTAATTTCACATCTGTCAGCAACTGCTTCCTTTGGAATTGGAATTATCACATTTTTCTTGAAGTCTAGGGCATTTCACCTGTCTGATACTTCTTGCATACCATATGAAATTCAGTGATAACAGACAAACCCTGGATGATAGCTAACCAAGCCCATAACTAGTTCACAGCAAACGTTTTAAATCTAATTATAATTAAGATTCATGTTTCAAAAACTGCCACTATCACTTAAACACATTGCACTCACATAAAAATGACACAAAAACTGAACAATATATCAACACTCCAGAAAAACATTGATACAAAGGAAGTGATGCACAAGGTAGTACTACCAACTGTGAATCATTAAATATCTCCATAGGTGTGTAATTAAAGACGTTCATTTGTTTCCTGAAAAGATCTCACATAGGATGAGTTTCCTGATGAGCCTGATTTGTTCCCTCTGTGTTGGCAGCTACTTCATGATAATTATGTCGTGGAGGTACGCTTGTGAGATGGATGGGTTTTTACAATTGGCAAAGATTTCAAACAACTTGTAATATACTATACATTTAGTTTAGTGCCTTATGAACTATGTTTGCATGGGTAAATTTGTACCATACTTGGCATGTGTTCCCTACAGCACTGTAACATGTTGCTAATGCCATTGATCTAATGGTTTGTGGACTATAGCTCCAAATGCTACTGATGATCTATTGAAGGATATTATTTCTGCCTTCTCATTCTTACAATGTTGTTTGTACTTTAGGCTACAATCCAGAGTGACTTCCACATATTTTGGATGGTGCATATTTAATGATTGTATCCCTTGCCATGTGATGTTAAGTATGTGATCTTAAGTATGTGATCTTAAGTGTGTGATCTTAAGTGTGTGATCTTAAGTGTGTGATGTTAAGTGTGTGATGTTAAGTGTGTGATGTTAAGTGTGTGATGTTAAGTGTGTGATGTTAAGTGTGTGATGTTAAGTGTGTGATGTTAAGTGTGTGATGTTAAGTGTGTGATGTTAAGTGTGTGATGTTAAGTGTGTGATGTTAAGTGTGTGATGTTAAGTGTGTGATGTTAAGTGTGTGATGTTAAGTGTGTGATGTTAAGTGTGTGATGTTAAGTGTGTGATGTTAAGTGTGTGATGTTAAGTGTGTGATGTTAAGTGTGTGATGTTAAGTGTGTGATGTTAAGTGTGTGATGTTAAGTGTGTGATGTTAAGTGTGTGATGTTAAGTGTGTGATGTTAAGTGTGTGATGTTAAGTGTGTGATGTTAAGTGTGTGATGTTAAGTGTGTGATGTTAAGTGTGTGATGTTAAGTGTGTGATGTTAAGTGTGTGATGTTAAGTGTGTGATGTTAAGTGTGTGATGTTAAGTGTGTGATGTTAAGTGTGTGATGTTAAGTGTGTGATGTTAAGTGTGTGATGTTAAGTGTGTGATGTTAAGTGTGTGATGTTAAGAGTGTGATGTTAAGAGTGTGATGTTAAGAGTGTGATGTTAAGAGTGTGATGTTAAGAGTGTGATGTTAAGAGTGTGATGTTAAGAGTGTGATGTTAAGAGTGTGATGTTAAGAGTGTGATGTTAAGAGTGTGATGTTAAGTGTGTGATGTTAAGTGTGTGATGTTAAGTGTGTGATGTTAAGTGTGTGATGTTAAGTGTGTGATGTTAAGTGTGTGATGTTAAGTGTGTGATGTTAAGTGTGTGATGTTAAGTGTGTGATGTTAAGTGTGTGATGTTAAGTGTGTGATGTTAAGTATGTGATGTTAAGTATGTGATGTTAAGTATGTGATGTTAAGTATGTGATGTTAAGTATGTGATGTTAAGTATGTGATGTTAAGTATGTGATGTTAAGTATGTGATGTTAAGTATGTGATGTTAAGTATGTGATGTTAAGTATGTGATGTTAAGTATGTGATGTTAAGTATGTGATGTTAAGTATGTGATGTGCCTGACTGTGCTTAGGATGAAACACAACTGTTGGGTTTTAGCTGGGTTTGAATGAATTTGATTCTTTGAATAATAGACATGCAACTCTCTCAGTGCATCTATCAAGTGGGCTTCACCATTTTCAAAGATTTCCCTCTACTTACTAATGCCACATCACTGGCACAAAGGCAACTGTGAGGGTTGCCCAGAAAGTAATGTGCATTTTTTTTCTCAACCGTAAACAATGCTATGAATGCAAAACATTATGTACGTATTATTTGAAGTATCCCGAGTGAGTGTGCCAAGTTTCTGTCACTTCTAACAGATAGTATAGCTACAAGACAGTTGCAAAAATGTCACCTGTAGGTGATGTATGTAACAAGCAATGTGACACATTGAATTCCTCACTGCAAAGAAAGAAACTGTGAGGAATATTCACAAATGCTTGTGCAAAGTCCATGGAGCACCTGTTGTTGACAGAAGTACAGTTAGTCACTGTGCATAGTGGGTGAGGTCATCAGGAGGAGGTTCAGTGGAGCTCCACGATTTGCAGTGGTTGGGGAGACCATCCATGGCTGTCACACCAGACATACCTGAAATAGCCCCCTTGGACTTCCACTTGTTTGGGTCATTAAAGGATGCCATTCATGGAAGACATTTTGAGGACAATGTGATGGTGATTCACAGAGTGAAGCACTGGCTCTGTCACCAGGACAGGGATTGGTAACAACAGGGCATACATGCCCTTGTTTCGCACTGGAGGAAGGCCATAGAATGGGATGGAGATTACATGGAACAATAGGGTGTATAGATAAAACACCAGCCTTGTGTCTGTGTGTAATTCTCATTATGTTCAGTAAAGAATTGTCGAAGAAAAAAAATGTGATGCATTACTTTCTGGGCAACCATCGTACTTGTATTTGCTGGAAGTGGAAGGTCATTGGTGTAAATGTTAATTAACACTGAAGAAAGGACACTTCCTTACAGCAAGTCATTTCTTTGATACCTCCATCAACTATGCTGACCCAGAATTCAGCATAAAATCTGTTTTGGAGGAAACTAAGTAAGTTTTGGTGAAACCATAATCTTTCATTATCCCATATACCTTCCATGACAATGGATGGTGACTGACAGTCTCTTGAGTATCCACCATGTTTATAAAAACTACTCCTGTAATTTTCTGGGTTTCAAAGTTGAGAGACTGAATGTCACCTGATGGTGTTGCAGGCACATGTCATGGCAAGAAAATTATATAAGTAGAGCAGATACAAATGGGGACTCATTCTACTGTCAACAGAGGCTCCAACAACTGTCATAAGCGATTCTGACCAATGGCAGTTTGTTATGGCCAATCACCTAAAAATGAGCATCTCAGATCCAGCAAAGCTGGTCAACTGTTTTGTATGTTACTATCATAAGCATCTGTGGAAAGTGGTTAAAAGATGATGATACCATGAGTAGGTGACAAGATGTCGTATGTTCGTCACTCAACTCTGAACATGGAGGCTTTCCCACTCAGTATAGATGAATATTTGGTGATCTGATGCCAAGAGTTCAGTGCTCATGCAGACATAAGTGTTTTAGAGCACTCCATTTTGCTGAAAATTGGGTTCCACAGCAGAAGAACCCTAAAGGTTTTCATACTGATCTAATGACATTATTAGTTACGATTGCCTTTGATCATAGAGATTATCATGGATCAATGAAAATGTGTCATCTGGTCAGATGAATCACAATTCTCGTTGCACCAAGTCAGTGTTTCTGATCAGATATGCCATCATTCATCTGCTCAAATCCTGCACCAAGCCACAGATGCAGACTGTTGGTGGCAGTATTATAGTATGGAAGACATCCACCTTGGCTCACATGGGACTAGAAATAGTAATCAAAGACACCATGATAGCTGTGCATTACATGAAAATTATTGCATATCACATGCATTCCTTTTAAGCTTGATGTCTTCTCTGATTCCATGACATCTTCCAGCAGGATAATTGTCCTTGTCTCAAGGCCAGCATAGTGCTACAGTGATGTGAGGTACACAATAGTGAACTTGGGTTGCTATCTTGGGCCTCAAATTTGCTTGATCTCAACCCAGTGGAGCAAATCTGTGACAGTATCGGGCACAAGCTCTGTACCCACACACTACAGGCCTGTTGTTTATGGGAATTGGATGATCTGTGCATAGACATCAGTTGTTGTATACCTCTGGAATGTAGTAAGGACTAATAAAATCTATGCTTCACAGAATAATTGTACTGAATTCCCTAGGTGGATCAACACACTGTTAAATTAGGTGGTCATTATGTTTTGGTTTGTTATTACATGTTTAAAATATATTAAGTCTTTATGAGACCAGGAAATAACCCGTTTGCTATCATTCAACTATAATTAGGTAACTGTCTGGTGTTGCCGAGTTGGGCTACTGATTACTAAATTGTTTGTGAATAGTCTTTCTTACTAAAGGATCCAAACACATCCATACCAGAAGCAACCAGGAGTAGGCTATACTAGGACAAGCGTACAACTTGTTCATGTCAACCAGCTTAACTCTTAATCTTGCAAAAACTGATATTCTGCAGTTCCAGTCAAACAAATATTACTTAGAGATGCCATAAAGAGAGATCAAAAGGCACACAGTAGTTGAAATTATGTTGGTGAAATTCCCAGGCATCTTTGCTTTCAAATAGCTGATTTTTTTTTTTTTTTTTTTTTTTTTTGTAAAACTTATAATCTCTGAATAGCTTAACTTTTAATGATTTTTTTCATTATTTTCTTTGTGAGATTAACAGAAGCTTCATCTTCATATGCCTGATTCCCAAAAAGCTGTACATACCTTATTTGTTCTGTGAGACTTTTATTCATCCATACAAATCATATACCAAAATCAAGCTCACTAATGTTTTACAAAATAACTATTCTCTCTTGTTATTTGTCTTAAAATCTAAACATTAATCACTAAAAGCACAGATTTCAAGCAGTCACAGTACCTGAAGTTCATAGGCAATTACGGTGTCATTTTCGCTAACACTTCCATTTGTTGTGGTAATTGTATATTGCTGATTGCCAGAAACAGGTAAATTCTTTAGCTCCCACACACCAAGTGCTTCTATGACGTTATTTAGGTTATTATCTAATGACACATTAAGCTGAGTGTCCAGACCATTGAATATCCTCAGCTGTGCTTCACCCGATTTTGGCAAGACAGCATAAGTTGGCTGAAAAGAATAAATTTTTGAAGTGAGATTAATGCTAAATATTGATAACTTATCACAGATTCTTCTGACATTTGGAGCTAACTTGTGGAATTTAGTTAAAAGGTAACATAACATTAATAAAAAAAAAGTTTATGTTACTAATAACACGTATGAAGCATGTATGTCAGTGCTGTAAGCCAGTGATAAATAACTCACTCACTCACTCACTCACTCACTCACTCATTCATTCATTCATTCATTCATTCATTGTGCCCAGTAGACATCATCAATATGGTTGTGATGTTATGTGTACTTAAGGTATAGCTAGTGGAAGTGTTGGGACATGTTGATCTCTCGATTAGTCAATGACTGAATTATCAGTGGTACGAGCAGTGCAGATGTGCTAGTATCCAATGGACAGCCATTGTGAGGAAGTAAGAGTATCATACAGGTATACCACTTGTGAAACCAAGATAACAGGAATAGTGGCACTGAGAATGAATGACATGGTTCACCTGCCAAATGTGACAAAACATTGCCACTAAATATGCCAAGTGAAAGGAAATGCATAGAACCAATAGGGATATAAAAAATACAGATACATCACTGACTGGGAAAGTTAATACTGAAACTATGGACAATAAGACTCCTTGATACATTTATTATTATATAAATTATGAAAGGATGAAGATGAATAAATGTGGTAAATCTATTACAACTAATAACAGCCACATGAAAATAGCAACTAAACTCTGTTGGGTGTTGTTGGATGGCATATAATTAGAGCTACCAGAATATATCATTATCTGTACCAAACAAATAATTATTTATCTGTCACTATGTAATTGATAATGAATGTAATGATGTCAGTAACCATATGAAAAAACATGAGAAAAAACAGATACCAAGCAATATAGTAAAATAAAGATAGTTAAGTAATAGCTTTGACTACTGACATTTCAATATATAACACTTCATTAATAAACTTTTTAAATAAGCAATCTAACCAGCATAGCAGGTAAACAATGTATGATAGCATAGTTTTGGGCACACCAGATACAAGAGGATAAAAATTTTATTCGAGCGATATTCCTTAAAGAACACGGAGTATGATAGTGGAGTGTTCCTTGATCTAGAAAAAGCTTTTGATTGTGTCAACATCATTGTATTAGTTGATTAGTTGTGGAACCTGGTTATTGGAGGGAGTGTCTATGTGTTAATAAAATTGTGTATGAGCAACATAATAAAATTTGTATTGTTTAAAATGAACAGTGGGTGTTTCAAATAGGGACCCCTTCTTTTCTTGAATTATGTTAATTATATATAGTACTTTTCTCCTAACTCTAAAAAAATATTGAATGCAGACAATACATCAATTGTGTGCAAACACAAAGCCTATAATAGTCTGGGGGTGCTGTGCAACAGTGTAACAAATGGAAGTTTTTCAGTGAAAACCATCCAAAAGTGCTTCAAAGACTGCAATAATGGAATTTAACATTGGCAAACAAACAGAATTTGGTATGAAGTTATCCTTTGGAAATGACTGTGTAAAAAACAAAAAAAAGGACAAAATTCTTAGGAATCACACAATCCAGGACAATGTCAGATGTGACCTGCACAAAGATCTCTTAGCCTGTAAGCTGTCAAAAACATTTGCTATAAACATGATTAGCAAATATTTTATGGATGTATGTGCATTATTAACACAAAAATAAATAAATAAAAAAATCAATAAAAAATGAAAAAAATAAATAAATAAAAAAGCTATCAAAATTACTTGTAGTGTCAAACCTAGAGAATCATGTTGGAATTTGTTTCCAAAATTGGGTATGCTTATCATCATAGGTGTACAGATATTGAAAGTAATATTGTTTATGAAAACAATAAATCCAAACTATAACTGTGATGTTCACAAGCATGATACAAGACAATAATTCAGATATGATGTGAATAGCCACAGAACAGCTTTATATGATAAAAAAAATGAACTTCATGCTGGGCTGCAGCTAGCCAATGCCCTACCAAAAGTCTCACAGCCCTTCCTACCAGCTAAAAAGAATTTTAATAGAATTCCATTATGTTCTGTAGATGAGTACTTTATCTATGTGAAAAGCAGCCTTGCAAGTATTTCAAGCTCATAGTTTTAAGTAATTCACATTCGATCCAGTATTAAAAATATTTTTAATACTGTTGTTTGCATACAAAAATGTAAAATTTATTATTTCACATAAATCTTTAGTTTTATATTTGTAAACTGATGTATTCAAAAGAATAATCTGCATGATGTCCTGAAACTGTAATATTTCTAGGGACTGTATTTAATTACTCAATGCTGAATAACTGTAATAATAATAATAATAATAATAATAATAATAATAATAATAATAATAATAATTACACAGAAATTAATGACATACAACACAGAACAAAATTATAAATGAAGAACAAAAAGGCTGTTGCAAAGGAGCACGAGGATGTAAAGAGCAACTGATAATAGATGCAGAGGTGACATATCAAGCTAAAACTAAACAAAGCTCGCTACACTATGCATACATTGATTACCAAAAAGCTTTTGATAGTGTACCCCACTCATGGTTACTACAAATATTGGAAATATACAAAGTAGATCCTAAACTGATACAGTTCCTAAACATAGTAATGAAAAATTGGAAAACCACACTTAATATCCAAACAAATTCAAATAATATCACATCACAGCCAATACAGATTAAGCGTGGAATATACCAAGGAGACTCATTAAGTCCTTTCTGGTTCTGCCTTGCTCTGAACCCACTATCCAACATGCTAAATAATACAAATTATGGATACAATATTACTGGAACATACCCACACAAAATCACACATCTGCTATACATGGATGATCTAAAACTACTGGCAGCAACAAATCAACAACTCAACCAATTACTAAAGATAACAGAAGTATTCAGCAATGATATAAATATGGCTTTTGGAACTGACAAATGTAAGAAAAATAGCATAGTCAAGGGAAAACACACTAAACAAGAAGATTACATATTGGATAACCACAGGGACTGCATAGAAGCAATGGAAAAAACAGATGCCTATAAATATCTAGGATACAGACAAAAAATAGGAATAGATAATACAAATATTAAAGAAGAACTAAAAGAAAAATATAGACAAAGACTAACAAAAATACTGAAAACAGAATTGACAGCAAGAAACAAGACAAAAGCTATAAATACTTATGCTATACCAATATTGACCTACTCATTTGGAGTAGTGAAATGGAGTAACACAGACCTAGAAGCACTCAATACACTTACACGATCACAATGCCACAAATATAGAATACATCACATACATTCAGCAACTGAAAGATTCACATTAAGCAGAAAGGAAGGAGGAAGGGGATTTATCGACATAAAAAAC
Source organism: Schistocerca nitens (assembly GCF_023898315.1). Classification (NCBI taxonomy): domain Eukaryota; kingdom Metazoa; phylum Arthropoda; class Insecta; order Orthoptera; family Acrididae; genus Schistocerca; species Schistocerca nitens. The sequence continues at coordinate 449,330,000 of NC_064618.1, read as the reverse complement.
CTACATTACGAACAGGTAGACAATTTACGAAAATTCTTTATAGAACGAGCAGAAACTAGCAAAATACACAAAGCAATCACTCATATAAATACATCGGCTACACCACTGCAATTTCATAACCACTTCTACAACCCTTTACATCACATAACATCAACAGATATGAAGAAAGTAAACTGGAAAAAGAAAACACTACATGGCAAGCACCCGTATCATCTAACACAGCCACACATCGATCAAGACGCATCCAACACATGGCTAAGAAAAGGCAATATATACAGTGAGACAGAAGGATTCATGATTGCAATACAGGATCAAACAATAAACACCAGATATTACAGCAAACATATTATTAAAGATCCCAATACCACAACAGATAAATGCAGACTTTGCAAACAACAAATAGAAACAGTAGATCACATCACAAGTGGATGTACAATACTAGCAAATACAGAATACCCCAGAAGACACGACAATGTAGCAAAAATAATACATCAACAGCTTGCCTTACAACATAAACTTATAAAACAACATGTTCCCACATACAAGTATGCACCACAAAATGTACTGGAGAACGATGAATACAAATTATACTGGAACAGAACCATTACAACAGATAAAACAACACCACATAACAAACCTGACATCATACTCACCAATAAAAAGAAGAAATTAACACAACTGATCGAAATATCCATACCCAATACAACAAATATACAGAAGAAAACAGGAGAAAAAATTGAAAAATACATCCAACTGGCTGAGGAAGTCAAGGACATGTGGCATCAGGATAAAGTTGACATTATACCAATTATACTATCAACTACAGGAGTCATACCACACAATATCCACCAGTACATCAATGCAATACAGCTACATCCAAACTTATATATACAACCACAGAAATCTGTAATTATTGATACATGTTCAATTACCCGAAAGTTCCTAAATGCAATGTAACATATACCGTACAGTTAAAAGGAAGTCACGCTTGATCAAGGTCCGCGTCACCTTCCATTTTTAACCAGACATAACGTCTGAGACAAGAAAGAAATAATAATAATAATAATAATATCTGTAGAAGAATTGCTACTTTTGTAATCTGTAAAAGGTGGCGGGTAAGAATTACTAACTCAATTGTATTTGAAAAAAATAAAACATTAGAAATAAAAGAAAATCTCTTTGTAAATGGTCAGTGCGTTGCCATATTTACACATGAACGTGTACTGTGAAAGTAAAATGATTAATTCCACAACTTTGCAATTAATTATACTAATGATCTATGGAAAATGAAACTAATTAGTTAACTATTAGGAAATTTTCATTATAGGATGTGTTTATAACGGAAAATGTCATTCATTCAATAAATTATATGTCTGTTGTTATCATTAGGAGAAACAAAGTTCAAGCTTGGATGTAAAGGTTGCAGAGAGTTGCACATTTTGAAGTTTAGATGAGCACTGTAGTTAAAAAAAACTATAGCTTTTATGCATTTTAGATTACATTTTGGTTATTTATATGCTGTGTTCCATGCGATTAAAATGAGCAGGTTTTTTGCTGAAAATAAATTCTATAGGATATCATTTTATGGTAATATTTTCAGCAGAATCAGCAAATATTTGTTTGTGAAGGATATAACTATGGCTTTTTACACCACCAAAGAATAATGGCCAAAAATTCAGGCATAGGGAGACTGTGACACAGGATAAATTTAAGTCATCACAGATATATTTTATCACTTGTGATGACTGTACTGCTACATATATAGGTCAAAAGGGAAGAAACTTCAGAACCCACTTAGAGAACATGGTAATGGTTCCAGTTCAAAGTTTGCACCAAGTGTGCATTTGCATAAAACTGGTCAGCTTATAACCAACATCCAAAAGAATATGCAGATGCTACATTTGGAAAGCAAATGTTTAATATTCTAGAAGAAACAGAGGTTTACCATGCTCTCATAAGATTCCCTGATTCTGTCTTGAATTTGCAGACAGATGTGTAACACGTGTCTCTTGGCAAATTTTGATAGTCTAAACAGAGAGGCATTACTTCTATAGCCCACTATTTTATTGTCACAAATCTTTAGTTTCACAGGGTAGCCCTTTAAATTTGTCCATTAATTTGGTATTGTAGTTGTCAAAGAGGAAATTTGTAATAACAGTCAGGTTTTATTAATATTTTACATTTTAATTATCCACTTTCAGAGTTTTATAGATTTTGTTTGTGAAAGAGGGAATTTATGTCATCAATGACATTGCATTTCAATTGTTCACTTTCAGTATTTTTTTCTAAATGGGACTCAAACTTTTTACACAATTTTTAAGTAGTTTAGCACATGTACAGGTCCCCCTCCCCCCCCCCCCCCTCCCCCCATCATTCACACCCTCTATAGCATTTGTTTTGTTGCAACCTGTAAACATCTTTCCTGTTGCATAGCAGTTAGTACAGCCTTGCCTGCTGCAGGTAAACCATGTTCCTGCTGTTCTCATTTACTGGGTTCATACATTGAAATTGTCTCAGTGAATTACTAGTCTACAGCTTTGTTTGGTCCATTTAGTTTTTGTCTGGATTTTACTTTTATGGGTTCTGCTATTCCCTTCAGTTTAAATAAAGACTGCTGCTTACAGAACGCTATTTGTTTGCAATAACACTATTTTTCATTATCCGTTTGTTCTTTACACCACTGTTAAGGATTCTCTGTAAAATCATTTTTGCTAACAAGCAAAGCACAAATAATTTGTGCAGGCCATCTTAGGGTGTATCTTTTAGTGGTACAAAACCCACCATGACTTAACAAAGGGTATTCTATAGCCAGTGTGGATAATTTCTTTCAAAAAGAGTGAAATGAGTTAGTCCTACAACAACAGTGGAACACAAGCAGGTTGAGGATATGATTTTGTATGCTGTACCTCAGACAGTTTGATGAGTATCAAAGTGAACATTTTTTGAAATTACAATGAAATCAATAGCCCTAGCTGCACACAGGTAATGACTTATATCAACGGGGACAGTTGAAAAAGTGTGCCCCGACCGGGACTCAAACCCAGGATCTCTTGCTTACATGGCAGATGCTCTATATCTGAGCCACCAAGGACACAGTGGATAGTGCAACTGCAGGGACTTACCTCTGGCATGCCTCCCGTGAGACCCACATTTGCAACTTTTGAGACCCACAGTCGCAACTTTATTGTCCCGCACTATATTCATAGTGCCCCTGCCCATTATACTCATTACTCGCAACTTTACTGCTGATTCCCATAAGAGTTCAGGCACTATTTGTGCATCTGCATCTGCAAGAGTGCGACCTTCCTTGCAGGTGAGGCTGCCCCAGAGAGAAATCCTCCGCCATCGATCACTACAAAAATTACAGGAAACTATGTCGATATCCTCATGGTTGGCCGACCAGCCCAAGCTCTTGTGGACTCTGGAGCATCATATTCAGTCATTTCGGAGAAGTACTGTTGCCAGTTGCAGAAAACCATATTTGTCGACAACAAAACATCTCTGCTGAAGGGGGCTAATGGGAAATATGTAAAACCTACAGGAAGATGTGTCATTCATGTGGGTGTAAGTGGCCATACACAGCCCTTAGAATTCATCGTCTGACAAGAGTATAGTCTTTATGTCACTCTCGGATGGGACTTTTTGAAAGCTTCTCAGGCAATTATAGATTATGTTTGCTCAAAGATTATGCTAAATGAGATGAGATACTGTGGACAGGAAGACGCACATCCAAGTGTGTGGAGACTGTGTGCTGGATGAAGTGATCATTCCTGCAGTCGGCACTAGAAACTGTTATGTGTCATGCCATGCATCAACCCATGGATCTTGTAGTGGAATGTAAGAGAAGCATACACCAAAGAATAACTTGGTCATCCCAGCCTCTGTCGTCTCGTTTAAGAACAGATTTGGTGAAGAGCGTAGCGTTCCAAAGGATTGGAAAAGGGAACAGGTCATCCCCGTTTTCAAGAAGGGACGTCGAACAGATGTGCAGAACTATAGGCCTATACCTCTAACGTCGATCAGTTTTAGAATTTTGGAACACATATTATGTTCGAGTATAATGATGTTTCTGGAGACTAGAAATCTACTCTGTAGGAATCAGCATGGGTTTCGAAAAGGACAGTCATGTGAAACCCAGCTCGCGCTATTCGTCCACGAGACTCAGAGAGTCACAGTCACGGGTTCACACGTAGATGCCGTGTTTCTTGACTTCCGCAAGGCGTTTGATACAGTTCCCCACAGTAGTTTAATGAACAAAGTAAGAGCATATGGACTATCAGACCAATTGTGTGATTGGATTGAAGAGTTCCTAGATAACAGAACGCAGCATGTCATTCTCAATGGAGAGAAGTCTTCCGAAATAAGAGTGATTTCAGGTGTGCCGCAGGGGAATGTCATAGGACCGTTGCTATTCACAATATACATAAATGACCTTGTGGATGACATCGGAAGTTCACTGAGGCTTTTTGCGGATGATGCTGTGGTGTATCGAGAGGTTGTAACAATGGAAAATTGTACTGAAATGCAGGAGGATCTGCAGCGAATTGACGCATGGTGCAGGGAATGGCAATTGAATCTTAATGTAGACAAGTGTAATGTGCTGCAAATACATAGAAAGATAGTTCCCGTATCATTTAGCTACAAAATAGCAGGTCAGCAACTGGAAGCAGTTAATTCCATAAATTATCTGGGAGTACGCATTAGGAGTGATTTAAAATGGAATGATCATATAAAGTTGATCGTCGGTAAAGCAGATGCCAGACTGAGATTCACTGGAAGAATCCTAAGGAAATGCAATCCGAAAACAAAGGAAGTAGGTTACAGTACGCTTGTTCGCCCACTGCTTGAATACTGCTCAGCAGTGTGGGATCCATACCAGATAGGGTTGATAGAAGAGAGAGAGAAGATCCAACGGAGAGCAGTGCGCTTTGTTACAGGCTCATTTAGTAATCACAAAAGCGTTACGGAGATGATAGATAAACTGCAGTGGAAGACTCTGCAGGAGAGATGCTCAGTAGCTCGGTATGGGCTTTTGTTAATGTTTCGAGAACATACCTTCACCGAAGAGTCAAGTAGTATATTGCTCCCTCCCACGTATATCTTGCGAAGAGACCATGAGGATAAAATCAGAGAGATTAGAGCCCACACAGAAGCATACCGACAATCCTTCTTTCCACGAACAATACAAGACTGGAATAGAAGGGAGAACCGACAGAGGTACTCAGGGTACCCTCCGCCACACACCGTCAGGTGGCTTGCGGAGTATGGATGTAGATGTAGATGTAGATGTAGAATTGTGGATAGTTAACTGTCGCTGAGAACCGCAGATCCTTCTATGATGCATGTGCATAACAAACACTGAGCCGTTAATTGCTGAACAGCTGAGTGTCATAGAAACCTTCCATGCCGAGTCTATGGGTGAAATTGGCGCTACCACTATGAGACAAATCTTCTAGCTCGACTATCACCAGATCTCACTAAGGAACAACAGAAGAAGCTACTTGCCATTCTTCAAGAGTTCTCTGAATGCTTCAATCCACAGGTGAAGAGCAAACTAGACAAATAAATGGTGAGGCACCGGATTAGCACTGGAGACCATCAACCAATAAGCCAGAGAGCATACTGTGTGTCAGCAATGGAACGTCGAATAATTCACGACAAGGTAGAGAAAATTATAAAGAATGACATCATTCAGCCTTCGCAGAGCCCATGGTTGTCATCAGTGGTTCTCATCAGGAAGAAGGAAGGCAGTTGGCACTTTTTTGTTGATTACAGGAAGCTTAATAAGATAACTAAAAAGGATGTTTACCCTCTTCCATGAACTGATGATACACTAGATTGTCTGAAGGGGGCTAAGTTTTTCTCAACCATTGACATGTACTCAGGATCCTGTCAAATTGAAGCAGATGAGGCTGATCATGAGAAAACTGCATTCATCACCCCTGAGGGCCTGTTTGAGTTTAAGGTTTGTGTATGCACCAGCAACTTTTGAACGGATGGTGGATAATCTTCTAAGGCACCTGAAGTGGACAATGTGTCTTTGTTATTTAGATGACATTATAGTGTTCTCTGAGACATCTCATGAACATATAAAAAGACTGAGGGCCGTTTTTAAGTGTCTCCAACAAGACGGACTGAAACTTAATCCAAGAAAGTGTCTCCTTGGAGCAAAAGAAATCAGAATACTTGGACACCGTGTGTCAAACAAAGATGTGTGGCCAGACCCAGAAAAGGTGAGATCTATAACAGAATTTCCTATTCCTAAAAGTATTAGAGATGTTAGAAGCTCTTCCTCGGATTATGTTCTTATTAACGTCATTTTATCAAAGACTTTTGTATTAAAGCCAGGCCATTCCAAGAATTGTTAAAAGCCAATGCTAAATTTATCTGGGGTGGTGCTGAACAAGATTCCTTCAATATGCTTTGAAAAGCTCTTGACGACTGGCCCTGTACTCGGTCTGTATGATGAGACAGCACCTACAGAACTACAAACAGATGCCAGTAGGTATGGCATTGGTGCTGCTCTGCTGCAAATTTCAGATGGAAAAGAGAAGGTTGTAGCTTACGCTTCTAGGACAGAGGGACACTACTCAACTACAGAAAGAGAATGTCTTGCTGTGATCTGGGCCATGTATGACATTAACATAGTGTACAAAAGTGGAAGAAAACACCAAGATGCTAACTGTCTCTCAAGAAACCCTGTGCAAGATCATCATGAGTTTGATGAAGATAGTGACTGTCTCACTGCACTCCAGGTTCTCTCTGCCGAGCAGAAGGAGGACACCAATATTTCTCAAATTATGCTTGCCTTAAATTGGTCAGAGGATGTGAAAGGACAATTTAAGGTAGTTAATGGATGACTTTGCAAGAAAAACTTTGATCCATTTGGAAAGAGGTGGCTGCCAGTGATTCCTCAACAAATGCGCTTAGATGTTCTAAAGGAATTCCATGACACACCTGAGGCTGGACATTTATGATTTATTAAGACATATGATAGGATCCACAAGAGATTTTTCTGGCCGGGTTTATTTAGGAGTGTCCGTCACAATGTGTCACACTGTTGAGAGTGCCAGAGGAGAAAGGCAGTTCCTCAGAAACCACCTGACCCATATTAGCGGCAAACTCATACCAATTCCACCAGCTGAAACACCTTTACAGCATGTTGGGGTTGACCTCCTTGGACGATTTCCAACATCTGCTAGAGGCAGTAGATAGATTATTGTTTGTACTGATTATCTGACACACGATGCTATTACAAATGCCAGGAAAACACCAGAAGCATTCAGGGTAACCAAATTCATCGTGGAAGACAATGTATTAAAACATGGTGCTCCAAGGCTGTTAATTATGGCTCGAGGGAGAGTTTTTCAATCAAATCTTGTGACAGAGATAAACCGTCGGTGCAACATTACCCATCACATGATGACTGCCTACCATCCACAAACTAACGGGCTCACTGAACGTCTTAATAAGACCTTGGCCGACATGCTATCAATGTTTGTCAATGTTTAGCACAGCAACTGGAATGAGGTGCTACCTTTTGTGACGTTTGCCTACAACACCGCCAAACAAGACACCACAAGATTTAGCCATTTTCCCTGGTGCATGGGCATGAGGTGACTACGACAATGGACTCTGTAGTTCCGCTACATCCTAATGACGTGGACGACAACTACATCAGCCAGGTGTTAACCAGAGCTGAGGAAGCTCGGCAGTTAGCTTGACTCCGCAAGCTGCATACTCAAGAAAACGATCGCCAAAGGTATGATGCCAAACACTGCCCTGTTTTCTACCAGCCTGGTGACCTCATCTGGATCTTCACTCCTGTTCAGAAGGTTGGTCTCTCTGAGAAGCTCTCAGGCGCTACTTTGGACCTTATAGGGTTGTAAAACAGTTGTCTGATGTTACTTATGAAGTTGAAGATTTGGACCCCGACACAAGACAACGAAAGATCAGAGATTCAGTCCACATCCTTCGAATGAAGCCCTATACGGATCCTGCAACCCAGGGTAAATTTGAAGCTCCAGTGACAGGCAACAAGTGGAAAAGTGATGAAGATATTAGTGGCAAACAAAATTCTAAGAAGATCACTGCCAGGGCGAACATCAGGCACCGGGAGTCGGAGTATGCAGGACCGATGACTCCTTCCCGGTCTAGGAGGACATAACACTGAGACGCTGTTCTCTTAGGGAGGGAGCAATGTTGCAGAAGAAGCTGAGCAGCACCATCACTGTGGTGTAGTGGTTATAATACTAGACTGTTGCATGGAGAGTCATGAGTTCAAAACTCACCTGAATTGTAAAATTTTAATGTCTGTATTTGGTTCTAATACATTCTGGAAGTATCCACAAATGTCAAGAATCATTGTACTGGAATGCTATGTAACTGTATATATACACTGTGTGTTATGGCCAGAGGCAGTTTGCTCTGCACTCTTGTATGTGGAAGTGCTGAATAAACCCTCGTTATGTGAAGTTGATGTTCGTCATTCATCTAATTACAACTTATTCTACATGACAATCTGAAAACTGTGATATTTTGCTTTACAAACTGTATCGGAGGTAATTTCATGATCTGTGAAGTTAAATTCCATAACTAGTTTTGTGAAAGGATACAAGTTTCTATTGTAAATTCAATTATGTTTTATTTCAAGTGATCATGTTATTGCAGTATCTTATATAAGCACCCACAGCAGTAGTAGCATTGCATCAGTTTTTAGATACTAAACTCGTGTCAGTTTTACATGTGTTGTGATACAATAAACATTTTAGAAGTATTTTGTGGCTTTCAGCTACATTATCTTCTGGTGAACTTAATGCAAATTGCCTGACTACATAAAATTGTACCCAGGTGGCATTTTAGGTGGAAGAACTATATAAAATCTGAGTTATACACCTCAATCATCTCTCTGACAATTAATAAGTTTAGTAGCTGAAATATAGCCCCAAAAGTTGGTTTTGTTTTGACTAGGAACATCACATATTATAGGGCCACATCATTTTAGTGTCTTGTTGGAGATATCATCCACCTCATATTAATTTATACTTTTTAGAGTCTTGATGATCTTCCTTATTTTATGTGGTTATGAGAGATCAATTTTTAATTCACTATCTGCCTTTGTATTGCTTCTTTAGTGTACTACCTTGCTCCCTCTTCTGGACTATTGGTGCCAATTTTCCCATATATTTTCAAAAGGTAATTATTGAAAATAACATGAACCATATTTTACAACACACCCACTCACTTTAACAGAAACAATGCCATCCTCTATGACTTCCTTTCCTGTCTCTCTTTCAACAGTATTTCATACTGTTTTTATTTTGTTATTTGATCCATCAATTTCAAACAAGATATGCATATTTCTGAATTTTTTTTTACAACCATTCTTGATATGTTACAGTGCTGTAAACAGTAGGAAAGTATTGCTGTGTCATTACTTGTTGTGGGAATATCATACAAGTCCTTTTTTGTTGTTGTGATGTGACAAATGGTTTCTTTAATAACTTGCCATAATTACATTTAATTATCTTCTTAGGACAACTACTTTCAAATATGGATACAAACTCGATATAAATATATTTAATTTTGAGTTAGCATTAGGCTCATTTTAAACTTTATTTCAATAAACAATTTTTAATATTTCTGTAAAATATTCAGCAGTTTTTTCCATTAATCAGCCTCACTGTTCCTGAGCTGTACATGGAATAATTAAGGTATATAATGGGACAACTGTTCCAATAATCCATTTACCACCAGTCTCTCTCTGGCTACCCTGAGTAACTAAAGCAGGGAAATTTATGATTAACACCAAATTATATGTGGCTAACAGCACCTCTAGATCTAGTTTTCTTATGAGAAAGTCACATTAAAATCACCACAAATTAATAATCTCTTTCCTTTGTCTGGCAGAGAGCACAGTAATTCATGGACATTTCCCAGTCAATCAACGGAAACCTGGATACTGTAACAATCACAAATATTACATTTTACAACAGTATCTCAGAAGCATATGCTTCTATATCCTGACCCATACAGAATTTACTTATTTTCACATTTTGATATTTATCTCTCTTTTCTGAATGTGATAACTTCTCCTTTATCCATATGGGATTTACATGAATATGCAGCTATCTTATAACCGTCTGCTTTAAAAGTATGTGATGCTCATCATGGGATATGAACTAGTGACAAAAATCAAAATATAGAAAATTTGCAACAATAAATGGATGAAGCATGCTGACAACAATGATTTGTCACATGAAGTGCACTGGAGATAAAAAATTGATTGGAAGTGTTATGAAAACCTAAGTTTGTATGGCTGACCCATTTACAGCATATTAGATTAGTATTTGTTCCATAGATCATGTGTACGACACTTCATAATGATGTGGAACGTGTCAGGTTAATAAAAGATGTCTACACAAGATATTACATAACACAAAATGTTACATGACACTCAATTTTTTTTTATTTTTTTGGTGGGAGTTGGGGAAATTACCCACTTACTATATCCAAAAATTCATCTAATGAGTACAAGGAGTTGCCATTAAGAAATTCTGTTAATTTCCATTTAAATGCTATATGGCTATCTGTCAGACTTTTGATGCTATTAGGTAAGTGACCAAAGACTTTTGTGGCAGCATAATTTACCCCCTTATGAGCCAAAGTTAGATTTAACCTTAAGTAGTGAAGATCATCCTTTCTCCTAGTGTTGTAGCCATGTACACTGCTATTACTTTTGAATTCATTCGGATTGTTACTAACAAATTTCATAAGTGAATATATATATTGTGAGTCTACAGTGAAGATCTCTAGCTCTTTAAATAAGTGTCTGCAGGATGATCTTGGATGAGCTCCAGCAATTATTCTGATTATTTGCTTTTGTGCAATGTATTGTATTGTATATTTATTGGTCCTGTGAATCATACACTGTACAGGAGTGCATAATGATACAGGACACTCTTTTACTCAATGATGAGTTATCCCAGAATATGATGCCATACGAGAGTAGAGAATGAAAATAGGCCTGGTAAGCTAATTTACTGAGATGTATACTGCCAAAATTTGCAATGACCCTAATAGCATAAGTAGCTGAACTCAAAAGTTTCAACAGATCTTCAGTGTGTTTTTTCCAGTTCAACCCCTCCTCAATGCATACATCTAGAAATTTTGAATATTCTACCTTAGCTACCGATTTCGGATCGAAGTCTATATTTATTAATGGTGTCATTCCATTTACTGTGTGGAACTGTATATACTGTGTTTTGTCAAAGTTTAATGAGAGCCCATTTGCAGAGGACCACTTAATGATTTTCTGAAAAACATCATTTACAATTTCACTAGTTAACCCTTGTCTGTTGGGTGTGATAGCTATACTTGTATCATCGGCAAAAAGTACCAACTTTGCATCTTCGTAAATATAGAGTAGCAAGTCATTAATGTATCTTAAGAACAGCAGAGGTCCCAAAACCGAACCTTGCAGCACCCCATTCTTGATTGTTCCCCAGTTTGAGAAATCATCAGTTTTTTTTGCATATTATGTGAGCTGCTTATTTTAACTTTCTGCACTCTTCCAGTTATGGATAATTTAAACCATTTGAGCACTGTCCCATTCATACCACAGTACCTGAGCTTATCTAGAAGTATTCCATGATTTCCACAATCAAAAGCCTTTGAGAGATCACAAAAAATCCCAACAGGTGACTTCCAGTTACTCAGAGCATTTAACATTTCATTAGTGAAAGTATATATAGCATTTTCCATTGAAAGAATTTTCTGGAAACCAAACTGACATTTCGTTTAAACTTTATTTTTACAAAGGTGTGAAGCTACTCTACAATACATTATTTTTTCAAGAATTTTGGATAAGGCAGCCAGAAGAGAGATTCGGCAGTAGTTGTTGACATCAGATGTATCCCCTTTTTTATGCAGTGGTTTAACAATGGCATACTTCAGTCTATCTGGGAAAATACCCTGCTTCAGAGAGCTATTACATATGTGGCTAAGAATCCCACTTAGGCTATCTCTTGGGAGCAAGCTTTTATTATCCTGCTGAAAATGCCATCAATTCCATGTGAGCTTTTATTCTTGAGAGAGTTTATTATTTTCTTAATTTCAGAAGGAGAGGTGGGTGGAATTTCAATTGTATCAAATTGTGTGGGTAATGCCTCTTCCATTTACTGCCTTGCTTCTTATAATGAACATTTAGATCCTATTTTCTCTACAACATTTAAAAAATGATTATTCAAAATGTTTTCGACTTCTGGCTTGTTGTTTGTCAAGTTTGCATATAAGTAGCAGTCATCTGTTCTGAATTATAAAAGGCAGGATACTTCTAAGACAGATACGTCAGCACTTCTGTTCATGGGATTTTAATGTCTCTTTTAAATAATAGCTCACAACTGTCTCTCTGTTAAGTTGATCACTGTTGCTACTGAGTTCTTCGTTTCCCCTAACACAAGTTGGGTGACATCGTTGACTTGAACAACAAATTTGTAATAGTACCAACATATGGTTTCTTCTGGATGCAACATCTACTTTCTCTCATGAAATTCTGCTGCTGTAATGGAAGTAGGATGTTTTACATTGTAGGGGCCCTGATGGCTTTTTGGTGTTTCTGTGGAAGCCTAGAAGTAAAGTGTATCAGAAGCCAGAGGCAGCTAGTGGACACAGTATGTTGGCATGCTACTGGCATCAATAAGGCTAGCAACACATTCCTGGCTACACACCAGAAAGTAGTTTCCTCAGCAGGCCAAGCCAGGCAATTACTACACCTTCAGGCCATGAAATTGTTGTCCTGTATAAAGCTCAAAGTGGTAAAACATCATAGCAGCTGAGTTACTGATTTGTCTATAAGCTTGCCAATTTCAATTAAGTGATGAGCGATCTATCAGAGCCTATTGGAATGAAAGGGATACAATGGGTGACGAGGGGATATGAACCTACCAGCAATCATGATAAGTTTGAGCCTTCGCCATTGTGGAGACATCTCCTTGTACTGATCCCTCTCCTGGGACTTAGTACCATATCTGGGCCACTGCAACAGCAGATGCCTGCCCAGGTGGGCAGCAGCAGCAGCAGCAGCAGCAGCAGACTCCTGCCCAGGTGTGAAGCAGTTTGACTCTGGGGTTGCGTCACCTATCTTCTCGGGTGCGTGGCACCATGGTGCCTTGTGCCACTATTTTTTGGAGCAGAACTTCTCAACAAGAGGCTGGTTTCCCCTGCCAGCACCCCAGCCACCCACAGCACTGGTGATGCCAGCTTGCCATGTGGCTTGCCATACTGAGTAAGGTATTGCTATGGTGGGCATGTGTGTCAGTAAACCTGGGTGCACATCACAGCCACAGACCAGGCAGCAGCTGTCAACACATGTAACAACTGAACACTCGCTGAGAGGGGGCGTGGCCACTGCACTGTGGTGTCCATTTGTAACTACACAAGTTATGATAAAGAACTTGTCACATTTGCACACTTTCAATGAAGCCTCCACTGTGCAGCATCCTCACCTCAACCCCTGCCACTGACCATCCTGGCATAAGTAGCAGCCTGATGCCCCTGATTTACTTCAGTCAACATCAGAACTGCTAGCATCATCTACAGTGGATGTCAGATGATTCCGATGGGAGGAAGACTGACTTTAACATCCTGTCACCATCAAGGTTGTTAGAGGTATAGCACAAGCTCAGATTGTGTCAAGTGTCAAGGATGAAGAAGGAAATTGTCCATGCCTTTTCAAAGGAACCATCCTGAGACTTGCCTGGAGCAATTTAGGAAAATCTTGGAAACCTAAATCTGGATGACTGGACAAGGGCTTGAACTATCAAATGATTCTGTTAGCATGTAGATGACATCACAGCAGCAGCCAGCAGCACCAGCACAGTAGGGTGAGTAAGAAAACTGTTGTCCTGCTAGTGGATGTGGGAGAGATTGGCTCTACATGAGAAATACATCATAATTTGAGAGTTACTTTGTTCAGGCTACTAGCATCAGCTGATTTATCACAGTTCCTCATGAGTTGTAAAGAAGATTTTTTTACAGCCTGTTAGAGGTACACGGTGTAACATGCTGGGGCACAGTGCACCATGTGCAAAATCTGTATCAGTAGTATGTCAGACGTGCCACCATTATGGGCTTGCAGCTAGGCAGTTTATGGGACTGAGTTGGTTGATGATAAGGCATAAATTATAAGTAGGTTATAATTCTTAGTGTGTGAATAGTTGTGGATGTGGATAGTATACATTTTGTTGTGAATAATAGTTATAGACTTCGCAATGGCAGAGTCACAGACACAGGGCACGTCTGCTTCAGTAGCAGTATGGGTTTTACTAGATAGAGCAGCACAGTTGACGGCAGTTAAGTCCAAGTTAGAGGAACAAACTGTAGCTAGGGATGAACAGTTAACATCTGTCTGGCCATCTGTACCTTAAGTGGACCAGTCTCCACACTGCTAACCACTCAGTTTTCTGTTAGGGCAACTGATGACGTGTTGTCATTTTTGAATGACCTGAAGACATTAGCAGAAATGGGTAGTTTGTTGGATAGTCAGTTATTACAGGTCACAAAAGTTTGAGGCAAAGATGTATGTTAGATGTACATAGGTATTAAGAAACACAAAAAGCATTTGAGCAATTGGGTAGGGCCACTTACAACAGTACAGGAAGCTAAACAGTGCAATGTTCTTATGTGAGAAATTGAGAATGTTTACAAAGAATCAGAGAGAAATGATAGAAGAGTTTGTGGAAGAATATGTAAAGGTAATGTACAGACATATGAGCTGGAGGAAAATGATGAAATGAGTAAGGTAGTACTGTAGTACTGTAGGAAGCTGATCAAACGACACTTAATGGTGGTTTCCTGAGGGGCCTGCCAACCAACATGTTGAGGAGAGTGCAAATAGCTACCCCAGAAGAACTGTATTCTGCTGTCAAAGTAGCTGTGGCAACTGATGTATTTAATAAACACAGGGTATTTGCCAATAATGTGAAATTCTACATGTGTGGTCAAATGGGATACATTCAGGGGCAGCATCAGGAGCCTCAGTGGGGCAGGAAGGATGGCTATCAGCAGTGAAATAAAGGAAATGGCAATAGGGGTAAACAAGAAGGTAATAGGCAAGTGATAAACACCAAAGGGAACCCCCAGTGGTATATAATGTTGATGCAGTGAACATGTATGAAAAGACAGTGTGAAGGGCACAAAACATAGGGTTTTACTGGACACATTGGGGCCCATGTCACTAGCGAGCAGAAGCCTTTTGGGTAGTAAACAATTGAAGCTATAGGTTGCATTGGGTAGGAGATAGTGATGTGAGATCAACTGCATTGGTTGAAATAAATTTTAAAGTTAAGGCAGTTCAGTTTGTACAGTGCATATAAGTGATGATTATTGTATGATCCTAGGGTTGGACTTTTCGAATGAGCATCTTCTCAAAATATATCTTTGATGATCCATAGTAGTACTTAGTGGGACAACATTCCACACAGGGAAACTGTTAGCTATGCATTGCGGTGGCAAGGGGTGTCTAAAGGAAGGTGCCATCTAAACTGCAAACAAGAACACTAATGTCGGATTTGCACAATATTATACTTGAGGGGTGAGTGTGGAGCCGGATGTACCTGTTAGTGTACTGTGAAGGAAGCGAGGTGTTGGATACTTCACATTGCTTTGTTAGAAGGGGCACTGTACACAGCAAGTGGGAATTGGTGGAGAACGGTATCCACGAATCTCGATAATTTTAGCAGGAAAGATAAAATGATAAGAAAGGAAATTATTATGCGAATTTGGACATCCTGAAGGATGATGTGGATCCTTGGAATGTAACCTTGATCAGCTGTGTGCTACTGTTAGAATTGCATTGTGTAAAAGAACAGAGCAGCTACTGAGGACAAAAAAGAGCTAAAATGAAAAAATTGTTACTAGGGTTTGAGGACTTTTTCCTTCAAGAAACTTTGACAGCAACACCCATGATGCAAAATCAGGTACCACTTAGAAATGAAGCACTAGAGAACCATAAACTATATCAGTTACTTCATTATTTGTGACCATTATGGAAGAATTTATTGAACATAAGTTATTCAGTGGGATAATAAACGGAATGGTAGTCCATGCGATGCTACTATTGGGGTTGTGGTGAAGAAATTGTCAGATGGTCCCAATAAATATTGGTTTCTTGTGACTATAGACATCTTAACAGTAAACAAAAATGACAGTGATTGCTGCAAAGCACATTCCTAATATCATAGGGACGACTGACAACTTAGGACAGTGCTGATATTTTTCCACTATGAGTTTGAGAAGGAGATACCACCAGACAGAGGAAGCTCCAGAGGACCAACTAAGGACAGCATTTTCAGTCTCCTGGGGTCATCATCAGTACAGAAGGTTACTGTTTATACTGAAGAATGCTCCAGCAAAATTTCAGCTTTTATCAGATGGGATTCTGAGGAGATTAAAGCCTGGGCATTGTTTGGTATATTTGGAGGATATAACTGTGTTCTCGAAAGAGATGGATGAACACAGGCAGCAGCTGAGAGACTTTTTAAAAGATTGTAATAGCATGTTTCATATTGAGCCCAGAGAAGTGTCATTTCATCAAGCAGGAAGTCAGTTTCTTACATTGTATAATCAGTGGGGAAGGAGTCAAGATGGACCTGAGACTGATATCAGTGCTACAATACTTTTTGATTCCTAAGTCAGGTGAGGAGTTACTGTTGTTTCTAGGACTCTCAATTTATTATTCTCAGGATATCAGAAAGAACCTGTGTTACCATGCAACACATCCAATAAGGTGCTGGGGTATGTAGAGCAAAGAGGTCAGTGGCAATGAGTGTCCAATAGTTTCTGATTCACATCAGATCATCACAAATAAAAAGGACTTTTCCACACTGGAGAAAGAGATGCTTAATCTGAAACATGACATTACATATATTTGGTGTTACTTATAAAGGGAAAAGTTTAAAGTAGTTGCAGATCATGCAGTTATAAAATGGATTTTAGGCTTGAAGAACCTGTCCAGTAGGTTAACAAGGTGGGCATTGCATGTGAGTGAATTTAATTATGAAGTAGTATTTACACAAGGGAAGAGACCTGGAAAAGCAGATGGATTGAAAAGGAAAGTGAGCATAATACAAACACGGGGACTTAGCCTTGCTGAATGGCAAGCAGTGCAAAATGTTGACAGTGACTACAAGATATAAAGGACACAGCTGCCATTCAGCAAGTGTGATGGTCTGTTGTGTAAGGTTATGAGGTTGTGGCCACATGTATTGGTGGCAGCATAAAACAGAGAGGAAGCACTTGAAGGAAGGTCACAGCCACAGGCTGTCCAGACATGTAGATTGTAGGGGAAGTAATTGGACAGTAGCAGAGAGGGTGCCAGAGACCACAATCATGGACCACAGGACAAATTTCATGCCTGGCTTAATGAAACAGTTATGTATGTTTCTACAGATTCAGATAGTAAGAACTACTCTGCCACAGCCACAGCCAAAACATAGAACAGAGAGGGTACGTCATGCTGTTAGGAAGATCCTAAGTCACTATGTGAACTCTGACCATAATGACTAGGAATATGTCTTTCCTTTGTAGTGGCAGCTTACTATTCGAATGTTCAAACCAGTAGAGAGCTTTCCCCATACAAGGTGACATATAGGACAAAAATGAGTGCGAGAGAGGAAACAGTGGTAGTGGGACATATTGTATATCAATGGGAGAAAAAGGAGACATGGGAGAAAGAAATATATAGTGGCAGTAAGGGTATGATGCTGAGTATGAAAGCTTAACTATAAAGAGAGACTGGGTAAAAGGATTTAAAACGTTCTGTGTTAAAAGAGCACAACTATTTTCACATGCAAAATTTCTGGTGAGGAAGGCAGAATGGGGATTCAGTCAGCTGGTTCCCCACTTTTCTGTCATTCTTTTAAAAAGGAATATATTCACCTTTATTGCACTCTGACAGCAGTATTTTTGCACTGGTAAGATATTAGTAGATCTGGATCACAGATTGACAAGGATGATTCATCATAGATACTGTAAAATGAGAGGAGTTGTAATATGTGTTTCAAGTTTATAAATGAGAAAGGAGAAATAAGAGATAATTGTGAGTCCACAGGTATTACAGTCTTCTTTTACTACATATATACCCTACAAACCACCGTGAGGTGCGTGGCAGAGGGCATGTCCCATTGTACCACTTATTAGGGTTTCTCCTTGTATCATTCATGTATGGACAGTGGGAAGAATGATTGATGTACTTGATACCCTATATGATTGTACTTTTGACAATAAGTGTAGGTGTAGTACTGAGTCAAATGCTTTTTGGAAATCAAGAAATACTGCATCTAACTGATTGCCTTGATCCAAAGCTTTCCGCAGGCGAGGTGAGAAAATTGCATGTTGAGTTTCACATAATCAACGTTTTTGAAACCCATGATGGATGGAATTTAAGAGGTCACCCTATTGAAGATCCTTCAATATGTTTGATCTCAGAATATGTCCTAAGATTCAACAACAGATTGATGTCAAGGATACTGGATGGTAGTTTCTGGATTACTTCTGCTGCCATTCTTGTCGACTGGGGTGACCTGTGCTTTTTCCCCCCCCCCAAGATCTGGGCATGACCTTTAGTTCAAAGGAACTACACTAGATTATAGTTAGAGGAGGGGATAACTCAGCCACAAATTCAGTATAGAATCTGACCGGGATTCCATTCGGGTCTGAAGCTTTGTTCAGTTTTAATGACTTCAGCTGTTTCTCAAGACCACTGATACTAATACTGATTTCACTCATCTTTAAAGTGGCACGAGGATTAAATTGGCACAATTCTCCTGGATTTTCCATCGTAAAGGAAATTTGGAAACAGAGTTAAGCATTCCAGCTTTTTCTTTGCTACTCTCAATTTCAGCTCCTGTCTCGTCCGTTAGGGACTGGACACTAACTTTGATGCCACTAACAGCCATTACATACAACCAGAATTTCTTTGGGTTCTGTGAAAGATTATTTGACAATATTCTACTGTGGTAGACAAAAGGCATCATGCATTGCTCCCTTGACAGCCAATGCTTTTCATTTAGCATCTCTCTATCTGCAGTACTACGCTTTGTTTTACACCTGTTATGCAGTAACCTCCATTTCTTCACAAGTTTCTTTACAGTGATGACTGTATACCATGGAGGTTCCCTTCTATTATAAACTGTACTACTGGGTACATATCTATCCAGTGCATGGTCAGCTGTTCTTGTAAACTTTTGCCATAGTTCCTCTACATGCTCCTGCCATTTGCCGAAAGTTTCAAGTTCCTCATTGAGGTGTGACACTACTTTTTTTTTTTTTTTTTACTGAACATGTATATCCTTACTGCTTGTTTTAGTTGTTGTTTGTGCTTTGGTACTCATTACTGCCACAACCATGCCATTATCACTGATACCAGTTTTGATGTGGACATCCTCAAAGAGGTCGGGTCTATCTGTTAACATTAGAGCCAATATATTTACATTGTGAGTGGGGTACCAAGCTATGTTTCATAGGATGTCTTATCATGTTTATCACTAGCAAAACTGCAATATTCCCAATTGATTGTTGGATGATTAAATTCTCCACCAATGATTGCAGTATGTTTGAGGACCTTACATGCAAGTTAAATGACATTATCTCTAAAGTTTTTAGATACATTAGGAGATGACTCTGGTGGGTGATAGAAGGATGTAATTACCATTTTATGCCTATCTCTTATTCCGAGTCTTACTCAAACAACGTCACATGCAGCTTCAATTTCTATCTTGGTAGATTTGAGTTTCTTGTCTACTGCAACAAATACACCAGCTTCATTTCCTATTTGCCTGTCTTTTTGATATACATTTAAATTTTCCCCAAAAAACTCACTGCTACCAATTTCAGGTTTTAGCTAGCTTTCTCTACCTACTATTATGTGAGCTTCACTGTCTTTCTTGAGTGCTTCAAACTCTGGCAGTTTGTTGGGAATGCTTTTGCAGTTTACCATTAGGATTTTAACACTCTCACCCATGGGAGGCATTTCTTACAATCTTATACCTTCTGGGTTTTCTAGAGCTATCAGTATCAGGACTGGATGGCGAATCGCCTAATATAAAAAACTCTTATGTGCACCCACACACAGTCAGCTACCTGAGTAGCAGCCTCTGATGAGTAGTGCACTCAGGAGAGCTAATGAGCCACCAAGTAGCTGTAGGTGAGAGACTAGGAGCTAAGTATTGTAAAGAAACTGCAGCCTCTGAGCCTTTGAGTCCATGCCACCAAGCAATATTCTGCAGAAGTTATTTGTAGATATTTAATGTTAACAGCCATTTGTCTTATGTCTGTTACAGACCAATCCTGGGTGGAGACCTGGGAGACAGGTCTTTACAAGGGAGGGGTATACAGTGGCCCAGATGGGTTTTTGGTGATTCTGTGAAAGTTTAGCAGTAAAACATTTCAGACCCAAAGGCAGCCAGTGGGCATGCCACTTGCAGCAATAAGGCAGTTAATTCATACTGAGATGGGCCAGACTTGGAACAACATTCTTGGCCATGCAGTAGGAAGGTGTTGCATCAGCAGGTTGAGCCAGGTTATTACTACAGTATCAGGCTTTGAAATTATTGTCCTGTGTGTGTCCTGAAGTGGTAAAGCATCTTAACAACTAAGCTACTGACTTGTATATTACAAAAGGTCGAGCAGACACACCTCTGCATGAAGTCAGAATAGCTGTTGGGAACACGTGAAGTATCAAGAACACCAGTAAAACATTATTAGAGTTCCGTTATTTATTCACAGAGTTTACAAGTCGCTGTCCTTCTGCAGCAGCTTCACACTGGATTCTGTGTGCCATCCACCAAGTCATCTCAGCATTTGCATGCCCAGATGTTGATGTCAGCAACCCTGTGGTTTGGCAGCTGCTGCTAGTGAAAAGGGAGATGGCTGCCCGGCATGAAATGGTTTCGAGCCATCTCCAGAGTGTATTCAGACACACACTGAATTCTACGATGACCCTCAATGAACCATCCATGATGTGCCTGGCATCGGTAGTCACGTGCTCAGTTGATCTCCTCCCTACCCCTGGTAGGTTTCAGCACCTGAAGGTATCCAAGCGTTGAACAGGAACATGGGTCCAAGAGGCCTTGTTGCTGGCTTCCGTGTTAAAGACCAGTATTGGCAGCACTCTGCAATGTGGTGTTGTCAGATGACATTCAGTTTCTCCATCTGTAGATGGTAGGGAGTGAGCAGCATGAAGTTCATTCAGTGAAGACTATCATCTTGATTACATCATAGATTGTGCTAGAGCATCTAGGACATAGATTCACTTCAGTATCATAATCATGGAATTGAGTGCTATTTCTGTGAGTGCCATCAAATCTAATGATCAACTCATCACAAGAACTGGAGTATTTAAAAGGAGCTAGTGTGAGGCTATGACACAAAGATCAGTTCATAATGATTGAATGAGTTCTCCTCATCTGCTACATTCACTTAACAGGCTGTTAACTCTACGGCAGTCCCTCACTATGTGCTCTTCTCTTATGAGGTAGATACAGTTCCTTGCAGCATTCTTTATAAGCTAATTAATATTCTTGTCTCACTTCCTTTGGTTTTCCATCCTCTTTTCTGCTGAATGCTTATTCCTTACTTGGCCAACAGTGTCACTGATCTGACCAACTTGCAACAGAATGGCCTGCTTCCTGCTTCCAGCTCTGTTTCTGGCACGACTTGGATTTGTCTGGGGAATGCAAATGAGTTTTAATAAAAAAATTCTAATTTATAGCCCTTACTAATCTATGCCATAAAAATATAAACTCGCCAATTTTAATTAAGGGATAGCAGTCTAGCAGCATCTGTTGGGATGGGAGGGCTTCATGGGTGATAAGGGGACATGGACCAGCTATCAGCTGCCATCAGTTTGAGCCTTTGCCATCACAGGATAATCTTCTGGTACCGATCCGTCTTTTTGGTACCACACCACTTGGGGGCATCTTCTAGCCTGCAACAGCCACAGCAGCAGCAGCAGCAGCAGCAGGCCAAGCAGCTGCTGTCAACACACTGTGCACAGCAACTGAACACTTGCCAAAAGGGGCATGGTCACTGCACTGTGACATCCATCTGTAGCTATACGAGTCACAGTAAGGAACTTGTCTTGTTACTACTATTTCACTGAAGCCTCCATCATCCTGGATCCTTGCCTTGACCTCTGGCTGCTGCCCATCCCAGTCTGTTACAACATGAAGGTCTGCCACTTGTTTGGTTAGTTCAGCTACTTGTGTCTGAAGTGCCATATGGAATCTTCTGCTTTAGAAGAGAGATCATTGACATATGTAGAGGTGAAAATATCAGATAAGACATACAAATGACAAGTAATTAAAGTAAAAATGATTCAGTATTTTCATAGTTTTGAAAATATTTTCTTTCCCATGCTGCTTGTTAGCAACATCTGGAAAGTATTGCATAGTGGATTTCCATCATCCCCCCCCCCCCATTTTTTCCATTTGTATTTATTTATTAATCATGAATAGGTTTACTGCCATTACCTTTACTGTTCACAGATTTGAGTGATATACATGTACCCAATTTCAAGGAAGCAGCTCATTGAATATGGCTTATTTCCATAATGTTCAGTATTTTAACATCATTATTGTGATAATTTGATAACTTATCAACAGAATTGGCTTTGAATTGTTTTAAATTTAGGTTCATAAACAATTACCTCAAGTTGAAGTTCCACTATGGCAGATATAATAAAAGATATGGCTGCAAGAACACCACCAACTCCAATCCTCTGAAGAGGTTTTTTCAGAAGATTGCACTTTTCAAAGAGAGGATATATGCCAGCTTCAAAAACAGGAATAAACACTAGAATGAGGACAGGATTGACAACCTGCATCTGATCTGGTTTCAAAGACCACGATCCCAACTCGCCAGTCATTCTTGTGGCTTGAAATGTCCAGCGAGAACCCTGTAAAAGGCAAGTAAAATGAGCAACAAAATTATGGGCATAAATTTCTGTAAGCAATAACACTAATCTACTTAATGCAAAAATGAACCACAGGAACTGATTTACATACAATCTATTTCTTAGATAAAGAGTAAGCATTTACTTCTACTGTATAAAGTGATGGCAATATTAGTATTTCATGTAACACAATGGCAATATTACAGGCAATGAGGAGGTAGGAGGAAGATTATCATGGGATACCTATGAAATTGGTGTTTGTCTTGTAAAATAAAGCATATTATTTTTGGTTTGATAAAATATAGCAAAAAGTTATTTTCATTCTACAGCTAACCTTATGTTATCTCTCTTGGCACACTAAATATCAGCAGAATGGACAAAAATGCAAACTACCCAAGAGTAGATGGGTATGGTCAACAGTGTGAAAACTCTTCGCATCTTTTTCATTTATGGTGTTGTGAAGAAATATGTTTGGCACTCTCCACTCATTACCCAATACCACCTGAAACTAGAACAATTTAGCTGTATCATTCACAAGGACTTTTGTTATCACTCATTGTGCCCTCAAATGAGGAACATTCTTTTCACAATCTTCCAAATGGTATTTCATTGCCCATCCAACCCACAAAATGTCCTGAGTCACCCTTACGCAACACTTACTTCGAGCCCCTTGGTACGTGGGCTGCATCCATGTGGAAGGCTCAGTTGCAAGACCTAACCCAAATCAGTACATCCTGTTCCATTCCTGTCACAGAAATATCTTACCCTGTCAGAAGCAGGACCAGCTTTGAAAAGTACTCATATCATATAACAGTTCTGCTATGGCTTCTGCACAGTCTTTCTTGTGAACACAGCTTCCAACCTGCTGTCCATTTGATTGAATGGCCACTACCAAACAGTGACCAGGAGATAGGTTGACCACACAACTGGCAGGACATTCTGCTGAGCACAACATCCTTAACTGCAATTTCTGTTTTCAAAACCCCTTGCCATCTAGATCATCCCCTTCCCTCTAGTAATACCAGATTACTTAGAATTGCTTGGAAGGGAACTGTTCTTACATCACGTTTTCTGACCCCACATTCTGCCTGGCCTGCCTTTGTCTCTGTCTTATATCCCACCTCCACATCCATTCCCATATATCTTACTTTATTCTATTAACCTACACTGATATTTATCTCCTTGGTCAGTATCCTCCTCTGTTATACTTCCCCAACCCTTCCCAAACAACTCTGACATTTCATTTTCTGCCGTACAACTTTCCCCATGCACCTCCACAGTGGTGCCACATTCCTACCATGTTTCCTTGCTGCCTTCACCTGCCAGCTGTCAGCATCCCATCTCTTCAGCCATCCCTTCCTTCGAGTCCCCACTTCCTTAATCCTCCCATCCACATCACTCAACAAAATCCCTCATCCTAGCTACACTGCAGTGACAGGAACATGCAGTTAGGTGGAACAGTATAACTGTCCATATGTATTAGTTTTTTTGTTAGCTATGAAGAAGGATTTGTCTGAAAGTGTAGCAATGTTTCCAGTCTTGTCTATAGTCCCATCAACTACTCAAGGTCTCAGTTGTACAATGAGTGGCATATAGTTGCATATTAAGAATTTTCATGTCCAAAATCCTACAATGTTATCAGACAGAAAGTGTCATATAATGTTTTTGAAAAACAAAGCACAAATATGCAATATTATTAACTGTGAAATTCACCACAAAGAGGAGGCACAGAGATGCAGATAGGTACAGCGAAGAGACTTCTATACATGTAACCTTTCAGACAAAAAAGTCCTCCTTCAGAAACAGAAAGAACACATTTATTCACACAACCACAATTTTCACTCACATGGCCACTGCCTCCAGCCACTGTGGCCCAACTTCCACCCAGAACTTTCCTCTGTCCAGTATTGTTAAGCTAAGTTATCACACTCCAACAGCACTGTGCATACTCTACAAAGGGTGAAATAATTTTGTTTCAATATTTAGTACAGATAAGTGAACTGCATAGAGCAATTTGCCAGAAAATATATTACATCATGTACCAAAGTGGAACTCTGTTTACAGTAGTATAAGATGGGACACACAAATTTTTATGTAGCAGGCAAAATTGTCATGTACTGTAGTTCAAAGATTCACTTCAAGGTGGAAATGCTTCAATCTGCTAATCAGCACAGTCTTGTGTGTTGGTTCAAGCGGCACAGTTATACTCTCCCTGAGGTGACATATTCAATCTGTGATTTTTAACTGTGGTTGATCCTAAAGAACTGATGGCCTGAGATAAGTTCTGTATTCTGTTACCAAAACCTGCAGCTCAGATCATAGGAGTGCTGAAAGCAACATTTAAATAAGATGCTCTAGGCTAACTGATGGTATGAGTGGCTTTCACATTTCAATTTATGAGACATGTCACTTTAAAACCCTTGACATCACAATGTAATGAATGCATTGAAAGAGATCAAGAAAGATAACTGTTGGATGATTGCCGAGACCATTGTGTCATGTATGAATGTCAGTACATTTTATTGGGGGAAATGAACCCACAACATGTTGTTACATAATTTGTGCTGTAGATGTTCAATATGGGCCAAAGTGTAAATCTGATCACTTCTTTTTGTAACAAGCTGGTGTCACACAGTTTGAGGTGCCATGTCACGGATTGCATGGCCCCTCCCACTGGAGTTTCGAATCTTCCCTCAGGCATGGAGGTGTGTGTTGTTCTTAGCATAAGTTAGTTTAAGTAGTCTGTAAGTATAGGGACCAATGAGCTCAGTGATTTGGTCCTTGGGAATTCACACACATTTGAACAAGCAGGTTAAACAGCAAAATCATATGAATTTTTCTTCTGAAGTTGTTACTGATGACAAAAGATGGTGCTACAATTATGACCCAGTGATTAAACAGCAGCCAAGTCAGTGGAACCACTACCATCACATCAAGTGATATCACACATGATATCAATCCACATTTGTTTACTTGACATGAAGTAGACAGTGAACAAAGAATTTCTTTCATCAGGACCAAATCTTAATCAGGTTTGCGTTGCTATTTTGAAGTATGAAAATTTGCAATGAAAGTGCCTGTAGTTGAGACAGCATAAGAAGACCTGACAGCTCACAGTATGGTGGCAGATTTCAACTGCAAAGTGCCAACAACTGCAGGTGGAAACAGTAACCATCTGCAGAGCTGTGACAACACCGAGATGTTGCCATAGAGACATTTAAAAATCATGTTATGTTATTTGTTGAGGCAGCCCTGTAAAGCTGCGATGCAGAACCCTCTGCAGCTGTCAGGGATCAGCTTATGATGACTTAACTGTAGACAAATCAATCACCATAGTCGAGGAAAAATGTCAATAGTTCAACAGCAGCATCCCACTTAAAAACTTCCTGAAGTGCTTCCAGCAGAGAGAAAATTTAACTGAAAGAAGTGCACTGAATCAAATGAACATTACTTTGGAGGGAACTGAACTTTAATGTGTGGTGTGCACTATCTTTCACTTTTCTTTCTTTGGACTGCTTTCTTCTAGCTGCTTCCTGGCGTGTAACTTGTTCTTCTGCCATGTTTGTTTGTTTTGTCTCAGTGATTAATAAATGCATATTTGATATTTAGTGTGTGTTATTACTGACCTACCATACGTGATAACCGCAGTGGTGACTCCGACACCGTCATTGTCTCATTGTGAGTTATTTTGTGCTTGTTTTCATCATTTGCGAAATTCGCGTGCCAGCCCACATTGTTTCCACCACAATGGCTCTACCAGTGCCTTTCGGTGCAAGTGTCATGTGCCCCATTAACTGTGCTTGTGAGCATGAGTGGTCAAGTGTACCTAATGCAAGTTTGGTTACAGGTGAACAATTATTTATGCCCAGCCACACCAGTGACCACCTAACCTTAACTGGCTCAACATGGCCACCATCTAGTGTGGCAGCAGAACAAAAGCTAAACAACCACAACATGGACAGTGCATGCCACCTAATGACATCATCGGTGATCTTCCAGTTAAAGACATTGTGGTTTATCCTTCATCCACGCCGTTACGTTTGGGATGGTTTGACGTGCCGACAAAGTTCCAGAACAGTGAATTGAACATTTCTACGCAAGGGGTAGCACATTGTTATATGCCTAGTGTGGCAGTATCTCCCCCGCCCCCCCCCCCCCCCCCGCCCCCCATCCTCCCCCACCCTGCACGTTGTCTTGGCAATGCCGGGGTTGCCTCCCAGGTCAGCCCACCCTTGGCTGTGCCTCGACCGCCTTCCGCCCATTGTTGCTGCGGCATGAGCCATTACACCCATGCTGTGTTCATCGGGCCTGCAGTTTGGACACACCATGCTGACTTTTAAGCCCAACACCTCCACAACATGTGCTGCATGTGGCCGCTGCCCCATGCAGAGCTCAGACGATGCACCATTCACCACTACTGCACATCCGGTGTCGGAGACGTCCTGCTCTGCTCGCACAGATCTCCGTCTGCTGGTGCTGCCTCAACATGTGTTACCCGGCAGGTTTCCCAAGCTACCTGCTTTGCAAAAAGATAACCCTTAGACTTCGTTCACCTTAGTGGATCACCTACGTGATATCCACGGCATTTCCGACATTGACGCCCGTTTTGTCTGCCTGGTGTGCCACCTCCACACTCATCCGGACCTTATCAGCGACTTGCTTCTCTCATTGCTCGCCTCGCACAAGTATTCAACATTGAAACCACTGCTCATCAAGCGCCTTTCTTGCCTTCCAGTAGAGGTTATCCACCACATTATTTCATCATGAGCATCTCGACGTCCGCATTCCTTTGCAGCTTTGGCGGCACCTACAGGCATTAATTGACATTTAAGCATTACCTAACACCGGAATTTGGACATTGTGGATGGTCAAAATGCATTCATATCTGCAACTTACCTACTATCCCACGTCACTGACCCACTTGAGGTTCGTTTACGCATGGCAGATCAGGCTTACGCTATCATTCGTCACCGACACCACCTGTCACAGATGACATCTCAATCACGGTCAGTTGGCACGCCTGCATCTTTGGTTAAGCACCCTGCCAGCAGAGGCCAGTGCGCTCGCCTCGGCACCTCACCTACCATGCACCCCGTGCCTACCCAAACAATACTGGTGGCCACATTTAGGCACCACATCCCGCCACATTCCTTCACGGCGCCTACTTGCCAACGCTGCATTACTCGCTTCAGCAATGCGAAGCCCAAATGTCACACACATGTCATTGGGCATTCACTTTTTCGTTGACACTGGCACCAAAGATAGAGTTACTCTGGCCAAGCACACTGGCGACACACTTTCACCTACTACCTTGACCTTTATCGCAGCCAATCACTCTCTCATTGCTGTCCATGGCTCCATCAAGATGTCAATTCGCCTACCACTGGTCCACACCTTCCCTTGGACCTTCCACATTGCTGATGTGGGCGAATCTATGATCAAATTGGATTTCCTACATCATTACGACCTTTCACCAGACCTGTAAGCCACCGTGCTACGCCACGTGTCTGTCTTTACTGTCCCGTGCTCACATGAGTTCAGCATGACTTCACTCTCTGCCTCCTTGGCTATGCTTTTCACATGTGTGTCTCTGCTTGAGCAGATTACTGCATGGCTCTCTGAGCTCACAAATTGACGAACTCCGCACCCAGAACACTGCCTTATGCACCTGCATAGCCTCTACCTCCACTGAGTTGTCACACATGCGGCGTACTATACGTCACTATCTGCAGAACCACAATGAGGTGAGGTGACCCAACACATGCCTCTACTATGTCTTCTCACCAACCACCTCCCATGTTGAGCATTCCACTGCCTGCTGTCATTTTCGCATCTCCGCGGATGAACTTCAAGATGCACCTGCATGTGCCCTTCCCAATTCTTCGCACCGTGTGGCTCCTGCACCACGCCTCCCATTGTCAACTACAGCCAATGCCCTGCCTATGGCACCCCTGTTCATCATGGTTAGTGAACAGACGTTGCCTGCGGATCCCTTCTTGACCCCTCTTGCAGACCCCCTTCACCAGTACCGGCCATCAGTAATGGCACTTGTCATAGGATTTGCACCACCGACAGCCTACCTGCACATTAGAAGGCCAGGTGCCTTAATGCTTCCAAACTTCTGAGCACCAAGAAGATCATTCAGGATCTATTGGCTTCAGGTGTCCTCCGCCCCTCTGATAGCAACTGGTCTTCATCCATTTACATTGTTCCTAAAAATGATGGCACCTTGTGCTTGTGTGGGGACTACGTGTCCCTTAACGCTCACACCATTATCGATATCTACCCCATTCCTCATAAACAAGATTTCACGCAATTACTACACGGTTCTAATTTTTTCTCCACTTTAGATTGTTCCAAGGTATACCATCAGATCCCCATGCATCCACCGGATATTTCTAAGATGGCCATCGTCACACCCTTTGGCCTATCTGAATACTGCTACATGCCTTATGAATTGAAAAATTTTGCACAGGCATGGCAGTGGTTCATTGATTCCATTTTGATCCCTCTGCCATTTGCTTATGCTTACTTAGATGATATACTGATCTTTTCTTCCCCCCACTGGGAAGCATGAAGTTCACCTTGATGTGGTTCATTTGGCCCTCACTGCCAATGGCGTGGTGATCAACCATGATAAATCTCAACTGTGTTCCACATCATTGACCTTCCTAGGCTATATTATCTCCGCCAATGGTCTCTATTCGATGAGTTCTTGTGTCGAAACCATACCCTCTCCCCGAGGATTATGCTCAGCTTCATTGTTTTCTGGGTATCGCTAATTTTTATCACCGCCATATTCCTCAGGCTGCCTCCATCAAAATGGCCCTCACCGACACCCTCTCCAGCAAAAGCACCACTGGGAAACAGAAGTTGGAGTGGACCAAACCCATGCTCAACACTTTTGGTAACTTGGAAGAAAGGTCAGTGTTGGCCATAATATTGATGGTTTATTGACAGCAAAATCGATTTTCAATTGCATAGTGATCATCTTCAGTGGTGTAGTGTACAAATGAAACTCATAGGCACTGGTGTCAAGTTATTATCAGTAACCAAAGCTATGAAATGATCACAATATGAGTTATGTGAGTTATTGTGATCGTTTCATAGCTTTGATTACTGATAATAACTTGACACCAGTGCCCATGAGTTTAATTTGTACACTACAGCACTGAAAATGATCACTATGTGATTTAAAATCGATTTTGCTGTCAATAAACCATCAATATTATGGCCAACGCTGACCTTCCTTCTAATTTCATGTATATGGTCGTTATGCACACAGCACTCTATGGAGTCACCAATCAACACTTTTGGTAACCTTAAAACTGCCCTGATCAAGGCCATCATTCTCACCCACCCTGACCCTGAGGTCAACTGTGGGCACTGTTTTAAACAGCACATTGCGACTACACCCAACTCCTCTGCTTCTTTTCCAAGAAACTGGCCAAGAGCCAGTGTAAATGGTCTGCTTTCAACCATGAGCTCTTCACAGTGTATGAGGCAACTAAACCTTTCCATAGTGACCTCAAGGGGCGACCTTTCACGATCAGTGCAGATCACAAGCCACTCATGGATGATATTTGTGATCCTGCTAAGGATCTTCCACCATATGGACTACATGTGTCAGCACTCTTCGGACACGTGCTGTATACATAGTGCGGAGAACATTGTGGCAGACTACCTTTCCTGCATCTGTGTGCTAACCACACTGCTGAATCTGGAGGAGCTTGCCCTACTTCAGGCTGAATACGATGACATACAGTGAATAATATCAAACAATGAGTCATCGCTCTCTGTCCAGCCCCATATATTACACGGGTCGACGATCCCTCTCCTTTGTGACACTTCTACAGGCACACCCCTCTCCCTGGTCCCTATCGCTCTTTGCCACGGGGCCTTAACTGCCTTGCATGGCTTGGCCCACCCCGGAACAAGAGCCACGATGGAGCTGGTTATGCAGTGCTTTGTCTGTCCCGGCGTGAAACATGACTGCTGCACTCGGACCCACACATGCATCCCGTGCCAGCACAGCAAGTTCATCAGGCACACTCAGCCTCCATTGGGGAAGTTTGACATTCCAAAGGGGAGTCTTTGGCACGTCCATATTGATGTCATTTGTCCCCTCTCCCCTTCCGAGGGTTCAGATACATCTGATTGATTATCAACCATGTGACCCACTGGGTCGAGGCGGTCCATCTTATTAACATTGTGACCGACACCATCGCATGTTCCTTTGTCTCTGTGTGGGTTGCTCATTTCAGTTGTTCCCTGTCTCTCATGACCAACCGTGGAAACCAGTTTGAGTCTGCCCTCTTTGCACTACTCTGCAAACTCTACATCATCGCCAAATTTCACACCATGGTTTAACCCCGACAGGCAAACAGCCTGGTTGAACAGTGGCACCGCACACTCACGGTCGTGTTTATATGCCATGGCAGCCTATGGTCCGAGCCCCTCACGTGAGACCTGCAGGGTATTCGCTCAGCTCATAAAGAAGACTTGAATGCCTTGCCCGCTGAGATTCTATACGGCAAACCCCTCCTCCCTCCCACTGAGTTCGTCGAGGATTCACCGTCAGTTGCTACTGTGGATGTTCCTGCTATGGTTGAATGGTCTTGTATGCACATCGCACAGCTCCCTACCCCATTTCCATGCCCTCACTCCACCCTGCCTGTGTTTGTCCACAAGAACCTTGCTCCGTGCGACTCTGTGATGCTGCGGGGTGCCACTGTGTGAGCAGCCTTGCAGTCGCCTTATTTGGGCCCTCACTGCGTGCTATGTCACAGTAAGAACACAGTGTCATCCACTTACATGGCTGTCCACAGATTGTGTCTGTTAATTGACTAAAACCAACGTGTTCACTCAATGAACCGCTTCCTGATGCTGCTGACCTGCCTCTGGCCAATGTCTCTCCACCTGTGCAGCCGTTGGATCCATGGGACCCTTTGCACCGCCTACTTCTCGTGCCGGCCGCCGCCTACAACCAACATGCAGACACAAAGATTATGAATTCATTTGATGAAGCTTCCCTCTGTTTTTTTCCACACTACTGGTGAGTGGAGGGGTGGGGGGGTGGGGGGTGGGGGGGGGGGGGGGTCGTGAGGAGCATGAGGAACTCTGTGGCATCTCTGGCACAGAGCGTCCTATCTTTGACTCTTATTTCTTTGGACTGCTTTGTTCTAGCTCATTCTCGGCACGTAACTTGTATTTCTGCCATGTTTGTTCATTATGTCTCGGTGATTAATAAATGTGTATTCGATACTTAGTGTGTGTTATTGCTGTCCAACAATACATGATAACCACAAATGTATCACAAGAATGTTATGTAGTGAAATACATTACAACATTGTTTATCTTGACATTGTTAACCAAGTAATGAATTAATGAGTATGAGTAAATGTTTTAATGATTATACACCAAACTTTTTTACCTGTTGATCAAAAAGTGCCCAGAAAATTGGCAATGGGATGTACAAAAACATAACTCTTAGTGTTGCCTTTATATCTTCAATAAGGTTCTTGTCATGTTTATCATCTGCATAGTCCAGCCAGTGGTCACGTTTCTCTCCCTTTGCTTTGATCTTTTGAGAAAGAGCATGCTGGAAGAAAAACACATTAATTGGAAATGTTTTGTTTTTTTTTAAATTTAGATTCAGTTTTGAAACATCTCATATTCACAGCTATTTCATATTTTCCATGCGGAGAGACATGTAACAGGATTATTAATAAATAGGTCATTGCAATGGACATGGAAATGACAGTGAACATTGTCCTCTAAGAATTTTAGTGCACTATCAGAAAAAACATTTAATATTATACTGCCAGTATTAAACAATAAATAATTAATAATTAAACATTGGAAAATAAAAATTTTATCATGTAAGAAAGCATGCTTGAAAACAGTACGTCCCAGACAGGGAGGAAGAACTTATGAAAACAAGACTTCCCAACAGCAAGTTTGCAAAAACAGCTGTCAGAGAAACAAGTTGGTCAGTAACTAACTAAAAAATATGCCATTTGTTTAAGTATTACTTTATACTTTCCGAATATGTAGAATCTGTGATAACAGATCCTTGTTAATACCGCAATAAATGATAAATACATTGAATTATGCCTTTATTCTGACAGTTTATGAATAAATGTCTTCCATCAACTACCTGTATAACTTTGTTGCCCACTTTGTGGCCTATTTCTTCTTTGGTTGAGGTCAGAAGCCTTTTAGTTCAACCACTTTGAGCCTTAGTGACCTAACAATTGTGTGTGATGCTTTTGCAATGGAGCAATTCCTGCCCTATTGAAGACATAGCCTAGGACTCTTCAAAGGTTTCAACACACAGTGAAGATTAGATTAGATTTACTTTCATTCCAATTGATCCGTAGTGAGGAGGTCCTCCAGGATGTAGAACATGTCAGAAAACAACAATACATGACAAATATTTACAACTAAAACAAATAAGCTAATGTGCCATTCCTGAGGTCCCAAGTGGAATGATCATCATTTTTTAATGAACACTATATGAAAGAGTCATTTTACAAATACTAATGCAGTGAATTTAAAATAAAAACGTTTATTTATTTATAAGGTAATAAAATGTGTAATACAACTACTATAATACTTATTTACAATGAACACATTACAGGAGTTGGCCACCAATAAATCCTTTAGGCTTCTCTTAAACTGAATTTCATTGGTTGTTAAGCTTTTTATAGCTGCTGGCAAGTTATTGAAAATATGTGTTCCTGAATAATACACACCTTTTTGTACATGAGTAAGTGACTTTAAATCCTTGTGAAGATTATTCTTATTTCTAATATTGATTCCATGAATTGAGCTGTTGGTTTGAAAAAGTGACATATTTTTAATGACAAATTTCATTAAGGAATAAATATATTGGGAAGCAGTAGTTAGTATCCCTAGCTCCTTAAACAGGCTTCTGCAGGATGTTCTTAAGTTCACACCACATATTACTCTTACTGCACATTTTTGTGCCCGGAAAACTTTAGCTTGGCTTGATGAATTACCCTAAAAAATAATCCCACATGACATTATGGAATGAAAGTAAGCATAGTATGCCAGCTTTTTCATTTTTATATCCCCTATGTCTGACACAATTCGCATTGCAAATAGAGATTTGTTAAGACGCTTCAGCAGTTCTGTGGTGTGCTCCTCCCACTTGACTTTATTATCAAGCTGTAATCCCAAGAATTTAACACTGTCCACTTCTTCTATCTACTTGTCATCGTATGTTAGGCATCTACTCGTGGGACACCCCTTACAAGTTCTGAACTGCACGTAGTGTGTTTTTTCAAAGTTTAGTGACAAAGAATTGGCTAGGAACCAGTGATTAATGTCCACAAATATTTTATTGGCTGATCTTTCTAAGACTACACTTGATTTGCTATTTATTGCAATGTTTGTATCATCAGAAAACAAAGCGAACTTGGCATCTGGTAATGTTACTGATGAAAGGTCATTGATATAAACAAGAAAAAGTAAGGGTCCAAAAATGGAACCTTGTGGGGACCCCACATGTAATTAGTTCCCAGGTGGATCATACCTGATGGCTTGATACATGTCTCTTTCCTAATAACATCCTTTGTTTCCTGCCAGAGATGTAAGATTTGAACCATTTTGCAGCATTTCCTGTTACACTATAATATTCTAATTTAGTTAAAGGATATTGCGATTTACACAGTCAAATGGCTTTGACAGATCACGAAGTATACCAGTTGCCTGCAATTTTTTGTCTAATGCTTTCTGGTTGATTGACTGGGGGGTGGGAGTGGGGAATCAGTAAGGAACCAAACAACAAGGTCATCATTCACTGCCTTGGGTTAATTTTTGAGATACCTGTAGCAGAGTTAGCAAAGGAAGATCCCCAATAGTCGCAATGAGTTTGATATGGCAGCTCCGTGTATCTACCTCAACCAGTGACGTAACATGTTGCAGCTTTACAGATACCTACTGTTTCTGCCTGCAGGTGACAGCTGAAAACGTCCTGCCAGCTGTCGGGAATCTTTTTTTGCCTCAACTATAAAGTGAAACAGACATCTAGTGTTCAGTGTCAGTACTGTGTGAGAAAGCAAGAGCTTTTCTTTCCTCTGTCACTTATTTCCTTCCCCTGCAGCAGCGTTTACTGGGAATGTCTTTATTCCTAAACTTCCTACTCTGATAGCAATCAACAAATATTGAACAAAAAGTACAAGAGTCAGTTCATTAACAGAAAAGCAAGATAGCAATTTTATAAACGACCATCAGCTGAAAATACAACTGGAAAAATAATGAATGTATTTGTAACAGGAGCTTCTTTTGCTAATTAAGATTTTCACGTATAACCTGCTAACCAAACAAACACTGAATTTTTTTTTTTACAGAATTACCATTAATGATGGTTATGAGAATGATCACTCTGGAAGTTTCCATAATGACAGTGTTCTGTGCATTCTATTGATATCTTCCAAGACACAAACTACGGCAGCATATGTTGCATTCTATAGTGACATGTCAGAACATGATGATGCTGTAAGAAATTATGGAAAGGTCCACTGCCATGTTTCATATGGTGTTCAGCTGCTCTCAGAATTGAGATTAAATGGGAGTATTTCTGTCAAATTACAATTTCAAATAATTTGAAAATGGACTTAGGGTGTGTGAACCAGTGTTGAGTGATTAAATTTGGTGTTTGGAGCTGTTATATATCAATGCCCAAGTTTGGTTCAGTGAATTCATACTATTTCTTGAAACTGACATCAGTAGTGTACACACACAAAAATGGGCAATGGGGAGCTGTGCAGTCACAAATGGAAATGAAAGAAGTGATACAACTGCAACAAAGCTGTTCAGGCAGTTCAGCTCATCTAACACTTTGTACTGACAATGAAACATTCATTTAACATGCACAGATATAAGAAACACCAGTAAATTTTCTTTACTGTGTTCTTTAGGCTGAATTTGAGTGGCGATACTTACTGTTATACACAGAATACTATCACTGACAGTCATTTTCACATAATTTTTTCAACACAACACAAACAAAAATGTGGATTCACTTGGAGCAGACTTCTGTGCTGCCTACTGCCAGGAGAGAACAAATGAAGGATGTGATACAGGACTAAGAGAGCAAGATAAACAAAGGGCCAAGTGCT
This sequence comes from Schistocerca nitens, assembly GCF_023898315.1. Taxonomy (NCBI): domain Eukaryota; kingdom Metazoa; phylum Arthropoda; class Insecta; order Orthoptera; family Acrididae; genus Schistocerca; species Schistocerca nitens. The sequence goes on along the minus strand of NC_064618.1, from coordinate 449,293,901 downwards.
CCACTTATTCATTCATTGTGTTATGTGGAACAAGTGAAGCTATATATTAACAGGCAAGAGCAGCCATTGTAGGCTGTTTGTGTGAAGTATAGTGTTAGCAGATTATGGCTAGTGGGAATTCCCTCACACAAAATATTAAAAACATATCTAAAGAACCATAAAAAAAGTTATCTGTGATGCCAAAGAAATGTCCAGTATAGAAGAAGTCCAGGTAGGTGTTCCACAGGGATCTGTACTGGGCGTTTTCTGTTCCTAATAACTACTGATGATTTGCCATCAGCTGTTAAGTCAATTACATTGCTATATGCAGATGATACAATTTTTATTTACAGTAGTAATGATTTCAGTAGTCTTAAAACTACAGTAGTCTTAAAACAAGCAGCCTATTCGTTAAAAGCAAATGGATTCTTGATGAATGAAATCATAATGCAGCAGATGGTTTTTAGCCTTAAGACAAGCTTCTAAAAGATGATCCAAGCTGTTTTTAGTTCTTGGGAGTACCGTCAAATGGGGTGATTTCACACAAGGGCAAATTCAGACAGTATGGCTTATTTGCTCTTTGCCACTGCATAGAAACAAAGAGTTAGCGATTTTAACATCCGTGCATCAGTTATTTTAAGTGCAAGATTGCATTAATTGCTTTCCACAACTTTTATTTTGCATCAATTGTTTCCCTAGCTGAATAATTGACAAACAGTCTCAGTGTTAAAAATCCATGCATTATCGTAAAGTGGAAACTTTCTATTGTTGTGCTGAGCGGGAAGTTATTGTAACTGTAATTGTCGACGCGCTCAGTAGCTAACAGCATTGAGACAATTTCTGTACAAGTTTGATGAGTTTCTCGTGCAAGGTTATGAAAAAAATGACAGTTTTTGTAAAACTGTGTACATTTTATATATGCAAACTAGCTCTGTAGATGATAAAGAAATTGATGAAATGTATGATGACATAAAAGAAATTATTCAGGTAGTGAAGGGAGACAAAATTTTAATAGTCATGGGTGACTGGAATTTGATAGTAGGAAAAGGAAGAGAAGGAAACATAGTAGGTGAATATGGATTGGTGGGAAGAAATGAAAGAGGAAGCCGCCTGGTAGAATTTTGCACAGAGCATAAGTTAATCATAGCTAACACTTGGTTCAAGAGTCATAAAAGAAGGTTGTATACATGGAAGAATCCTGGAGATACTAGAAGGTATCAGATAGATTATATAATGGTAAGACAGAGATTTAGGAACCAGGTTTTAAATTGTAAGACATTTCCAGGGGCAGATGTGGACTCTGACCACAATCTATTGGTTATGAACTGTAGATTAAAACTGAAGAAACTGCAAAAAGGTGGGAATTTAAGGAGATGGGACCTGGATAAACTGACTAAACCAGAGGTTGTACAGAGTTTCAGGGACAGCATAAGGGAACAATTGACAGGAATGGGGGAAAGAAATACAGTAGAAGAAGAATGGGTAGCTCTGAGGGATGAAATAGTGAAGGCAGCAGAGGATCAAGTAGGTAAAAAGACGAGAACTAGTAGAAATCCTTGGGTAACAGAAGAAATATTGAATTTGATGGATTAAAGGAGAAAATATAAAAATGCAGTAAATGAAGCATGCAAAAGAGAATACAAACGTCTCAAAAATGAGATCGACAGGAAGTGCAAAATGGCTAAGCAGGGATGGCTAGAGGAGAAATGTAAGGATGTAGAGGCTTATCTCACTAGGGGTAAGATAGATACTGCCTACAGGAAAATTAAAGAGACCTTTGGAGATAAGAGAACCACTTGTATGAATATCAAGAGCTCAGATGGAAACCCAAAGAAAAAAGGCAAAGCAGAAAGGTGGAAGGAGTATATAGAGGGTCTATACAAGGGCGATGTACTTGAGGACAATATTATGGAAATGAAAGAGGATGTAGATGAAGATGAAATGGGAGATACGATACTGCGTGAAGAGTTTGACAGAGCACTGAAAGACCTGAGTCGAAACAAGGCCCTGGGAGTAGACAACATTCCATTGGAACTACTAACGGCCTTGGGAGAGCCAGTTCTGACAAAACTCTACCATCTGGTGAGCAAGATGTATGAGACAGGTGAAATACCCACAGACTTCAAGAAGAATATAATAATTCCAATCCCAAAGAAAGCAGGTGTTGACAGATGTGAAAATTACTGAACTATCAGTTTAATAAGTCACAGCTGCAAAATACTAATGCGAATTCTTTACAGACGCATGGAAAAACTGGAAGAAGCCGACCTTAGTGAAGATCAGTTTGGATTCCGCAGAAATGTTGGAACACGTGAGGCAATAATGACCCTACGACTTATCTTAGAAAATAGATTAAGGAAAGGCAAACCTACATTTCTAGCATTTGTAGACTTAGAGAAAGCTTTTGACAATGTTGACTGGAATACTCTATTTCAAATTCTAAAGGTGGCTGGGGTAAAATACAGGGAGCGAAAGGCTATTTACAATTTGTACAGAAACCAGATGGCAGTTATAAGAGTCGAGGGGCATGAAAGGGAAGCAGTGGTTGGGAAGGGAGTGAGACAGGGTTGTAGCCTGTCCCCAATGTTATTCAATCTGTATATTGAGCAAGCAGTAAAGGAAACAAAAGAAAAATTCAGAGTAGGTATTAAAGACCATGGAGAAGAAATAAAAACTTTGAGGTTCGCCGATGACATTGTAATTCTGTCAGAGACAGCAAAGGACTTGGAAGAGCAGTTGAACGGAATGAACAGTGTCTTGAAAGGAGGGTGTAAGACGAACATCAACAAACGCAAAACGAGGATAATGGAATGTAGTTGAATTAAGTCGGGTGATGCTGAGGGAATTAGATTAGGAAATGAGACACTTAAAGTAGTAAATGAGTTTTACTATTTGGGGAGCAAAATAACTGATGATGGTCGAAGTAGAGAGGATGTAAAATGTAGACTGGCAATGGCAAGGAAAGCGTTTCTGAAGAAGAGAAATTTGTTAACATCGAGCATAGATTTAAGTGTCAGGAAGTCGTTTCTGAAAGTATTTGTATGGAGTGTAGCCATGTATGGAAGTCAAACATTGATGATAAATAGTTTGGACGAGAAGAGAATAGAAGCTTTCGAAATATGGTGCTACAGAAGAATACTGTAGATGGGTGGATCACATAAGTAATGAGGAGGTATTGAATAGAATTGTGGAGAAGAGGAGTTTATGGCACAACTTGAATCGAAGAAGGGATCGGTTGGTAGGACATGTTTTGAGGCATCAAGGGATCACAAATTTAGTATTGGTGGGCTGCGTGGAGGGTAAAAATCTTAGAGGGAGATCAAGAGATGAATACACTAGGCAGATTCAGAAGGATGTAGGTTGGCGTAGGTACTGGGAGATGAAGCAGCTTGCACAGGATAGAGTCAACAACGGGTACTGTGTGGGGTGATTTCGGACAATGTCAAGAATGTATAAGAGCAGGAGAGGTGCTACAGTACAGTGTAATTATGACCCAGAACTTTTAGATAAAGCTGTTCATGATATTCAGAGTGATAAATTATCGTACAGAAAAGCGTGTGATTTGTATGGTATACCTAAATCAACCCTTCAAAATAAAGTGCAGGAGGCACATCTGAAAAGAATGGGAGGACAGCCAGTGCCAAATAAAGAAGAAAAAATAATGAAGCAAGGTATCTTGGGGGCTGCACATTGGGGATTTCCTTTCATTAAACTGGGTATTAGGTATTTTGTTAAAGGCTACCTTGAAAAATCTGCCTGAAAAGAGAAGAAATTTTGTAATAATTTGCCAGGAGAAGAATGGGTGCATTTATTCCTCAAATGACAGTCAGAAAATCTTTCTGTTTGCTTAAGCGAAAATATTAAATGAGCTCGTGCAGAAGTGAACAAAGAGACTGTTAACATGTTTTTTTCCAATATCAAGCCAAATCTGGAAAATCTTCCACCTAGCAACATGATCAACTATGATGAAACCAACATTTCAGATGATCCAGGGAAGCAGCAGATAATTACGAAACGGGGGAGTAAGCATGCTGAAAAAGTGATGGACTCATCAAAATCTAGTGTCTCAATAATGATGGCAGCTAGTGCTGATGGTAAACTGCTTCCTCCATACGTCCTTTACAAATCAGAGCATTTGTGGGACACGTGGCAAGAAGGTGGACCACAAGGAACCTGCTTCAATAGGAACAAAAGTGGATGGTTTGCCCTTCTAGTATTTGAAGACTGGCTCTTGACAATCACTTTGCCCTATTTGAAGAGGCAGTCATGATTGGAGACAACTTACCCAGTCTGGTGTCTTTACGTGTTATTGAAGACTGTGAGCGGAACAATATTTCATTCATTCTCCTTCCCCCCAATAGCACGCACCTCACCCAACCCCTTGATGTAAGCTTCTTCAGGCCAATGAAAGCAGCGTGGCGAGCTGTATTATTTGATTGGAATGATTGGAAAAAACACACTCGTGGGTCTATTTCCAAGGATGCCTTCCCATCTCTTCTGAAGCAGACAATGACTAAGATTTCAGCAAACTCCAAGGAAAACATGAGGGGTAGTTTTTATGCCACGGGCCTAATCCCTTTTGATCCAGATCATGTCTTACAAACATTGCCTGATAATGAGGAGGGCCAGCAAAGCAACGCAGACGCATGGTCTTCCACTTTTGAAGAGATGCTCAAAGAAATTTGTTATCCTCGAAATAAGCTTGGTAGCTCCCACTGCCACTGCAAACTAGACATTAAACCTGGAAAATCTATCACTGGCCAAGATTTTCAAGGAAACAAAAACAGTGCTGAAACAAGTGACAGTGCTTCTAGCAGTAGTGAAAGTGAAAACAACACACCATCCAATGAAGTTTTAGTGCTGAAAGAAGAGGCTTTTCTTGTTGCAGAGTACAAATATAAATGTGGAAACAAGGAGCAAACAAGGCAGTATGTTGGAGTGGCCACAAATGTTGGTGCTACGGAAGTAAGTGTGAAATTCTTGCACCCACACAAGAACAGTAAAAATATATTTGTGTTTCCTAATGTCCCCGATGAAAAGACAATACAAAAATTGCAAATTTTGAGAATACTTCCCACACCAGTTGAGAAGAGAGGAATGTTCATTTTTAGAGAAGATGAGCTTTAGACTCGAAGACAATCATCTATTTTAAGTGTTTGCAACTTAATTTAGAAAGAGGAGTCAGAAAAATTATTTTGACCTTTTAGTTAGATTACTTTGTTTGTTTCTGTCTGTTTCTTATATTTCAGTTAAGAACTGTAAAAAATTTTTATTTAAATTCTTGCAAAATAAAAACTTATCTGTAATATATAAAATTCATTATATCATTCTGTGGAGTCACCACCAGACACCACACTTGCTAGGTGGTAGCCTTTAAATCGGCCGCGGTCCGTTAGTATACGTCGGACCCGCGTGTCGCCACTGTCAGTGATTGCAGACCGAGCGCCACCACACGGCAGGTCTAGAGAGACTTCCTAGCACTCACCCCAGTTGTACAGCCGACGTTAATAGCAATGGTTCACTGACAAATACGCTCTCATTTGCCGAGACGATAGTTAGCATAGCCTTCAGCTATGTCATTTGCTATGACCTAGCAAGGTGCCATTATCAATAGATATTTAACTTGTGATGCCTGTACCGTCAGACCGATGTACACCACTTATGGATTAAAGTTAAGTATTACATCAACTACGTACTTTGTTTGCTACTAAAAATTCCCTTAACTGTTCCAGACCTCACGCCAGTCTGCGTGAGCTTAACGCGTGCCTTTCGGCTTCCTCTCATAGTGACTTGGCTGTCTTGCCAAGTCACAACACATTCAATATCACTTATTTGTAACAAAGGGCTGCCTTAAAATTTGTAAAATGTTACCAAAATCAAATAAAAAGCATGTAGAATTTTAAAAACAGGCAGTAACTGTCCAAATTAACCCTCTATATACCATAACTTCGGACAGAGATTTAAAAAACACATGTCCGAAATCACCCCAATCCATGGGTTGACTTCGGACACTTTATTTAACTGCGTCAGATAAATATACCTACACATACACTTTCTGGTTTTGGGATATTTTATTTGTTACACATATACCCTACTGCTTCAATAACAATGAATTTAATCTAACAATATATACGAAAGTTACAATCAAAATAACGACAAAATCATCCAAAATCACCCCGTTTGACGGTATGTTTAGATGATAAATTATGTTGGGGTCAACATGTGCAATACATTAGTGGTAAGTTGTCAAGAGCAGTTTATTTGTTAAGACAACTTTGCAGAGAAACTTTACATTATTATGGCAGAAGAAAGAATAGAGGCATTCATACTCCGTACCACAGACTGTCAAAATCACTTAAAGCTGTGAGCTCATGGAACACAAATTATTTAATAAGCTCCCACAATCTGTAAAAGAATTATTAGAATGACTGTTCAAACAAATACTGCAGGACTGGTTAGTTGTCCACCCATTATGTGAAAAAAAAGCAGTTTATCAACAGTAATATAATACTGCAACATTAATAAAAAGACTGTTGTTTCTTTTAAATTATCAGTTTTTTATGTGTGTGATGCTGGTTATGCACATTAGGAGAAAAAGAGCTACTTTGAGGGAAAAACTACTACTATCCTACTATGTGGTTCTTGTTTTCCATCTACTACAGCAAACAAAATATTTATGCAACTTAGTGCAGACCTCAGTCAGTTGTTTATATAGTGGGAAAGTCAAGATCTGTTTAAGATAATTATTAGAGTTACACTATTTAAATTTCCTAGTCCACATATCCTGATAAATTGTGAAAGGAGTTGTTAAAGAGGTATCCTTTTTAGCTTGTTTTTGAGTATCTGGAGATTTTCCATTTTATTTCTAATGTAACACATTATAAATTTTTATACCAGCATATACATACAGTCTTTTATTGTTATAAATTCATAGCCTGTTCTTTTTAAGCCTATGCTCTTGTTCCCCATAAGCAACAAACAATAAGAAAAGTTTCATTAAAAGTTTTACTTCAGACAGCAGCTTTCTGTCAGATATTTAAACTTAACGAAAATATTAAGGGCAAAAGACTCTAGCTTCAGTTTTGGCTTAGTATAAACATACCAGTAAAATGTTGTTGCCAAGTATACATTGTTTAAGTATGATATTTTCAAATTCTGCTTTAAATTTATTTTTGTCTTTTAACTTTCTGATGTAAATTGGCAGTCTGTCATAAAGTTTAAAACTGATATGAGTCACATGCTTTTGTGTGTTGGTTTGTTTCATTCACTGTGTGTGGAATGCTGTCCTGTTTTGGGTACTGCGGAAATGAAAGTCAGCATTTGTCTAAAAATCTTCAACCTTGGCCCTAATAGATAAAATACATTTTACGAAATGTATAGTGAGGGTTCTATTAATATTTTAAGCACTCTGAATACAGTTTTGTGCTGTGTCTGGAGGACTGTGTTTTTCTATTCAGATAACCCTCTTCAGTAATAAGTTTTATTTTATTGTTATTTTGTTATCATATTTATTGATCTCTTTTGCACTAGACAATACAAACAAGTTAGTAGTGTCAAAAAATAGTGGAGTGTATCATATGCTGCAATAATTCCAGACTCTTGCTAAAAGGGTAAGACCCGCTAATAGAGAGCCATATTTCACAATAGTAATGGGCACAGTATGGCTAGGATATTCTACAGTAGTAAAGATATAGCCTACTTAATCGTGTGATCACTTCAAAGTGCAGAGTGTTATGAATATCCCTAACCTATATATGTATATGCCTTCTCAAATTTAAAAAAAAAGGAGAGAGAGAGAGAGAATTTAAATTATTTCAACTTTAAGATGTCTGTACATGAACACATAATGTAGACCAGATAAGGTTAAAAAATGCCACAAATTCTAGACCTTAGATTTTTCAATCAACTTACAAAAGTTGGCCCTTTTGTTCACTACAGTACATTTAAAATTGTTTTAGCAGAGTGGCTTAAGAAAAAAAAGCATACTATTCCATAAAAAGATTATGAGGAATAAGATTTAAGTGACAAAGTTCTGACTAATTACTGTCATACTAATTTGTAACAAATTGTCAGTTTAAGGATTCCTACATACATAATTTTCACATTATATGCAACAATCTGTTGCTGAAATGAGTATCATGAAATTTTATGTACCTTATGTCTCTTAGCTTTATATGTAAATATTTACACCAATAATACCTAAGATTCTGTAAGGTGAATGAACTGTATTACAAGAACTTTATTACATAGCAAATATAATATCATCTGTGACCGCTGTGGAAAATTATATGTAGTCTGTTGGGAAGAGCTGTGGTATTCAAGTAGTGTGAACATGAGAGAACCAAGGGACTACAAAATATGTATTTGACCTTTGAGTGCACTATAAAGCTGAAAACAAGTTAGTAATAAATGAAAATTATTGCCAAACTTCAAAAAAGTATACCTTCTCTTCTAAAATTTACTATTTTTCAAAGCACTGATGAATAATGCAATGAACTTTGCTATTCATTTCAGCTGTGAGTGGAATTCTCTATAGTTTACATAGCTACATAGCTATTCATTGTGGCTATTAGTACAAGTCCCTAAACTATGAGATGATGCTTGTAAGCATGACTGAGCTAAGAGCTGAAATCATACTCATGCAATACTGAAGTTTCTGTTTTGTACTTATAGAATACTAACAACAAATCTAATTTCTGTACAGGAGAGAGTGCTAAATAAAAACCCACAAGCATCAGTCACACTGGGATCAAATGATAAACTGTGACATTCACAAGCATAACACAAGACAGGGGAAAAATTTCCACCAAGACTCTGCAACTCTGACAAAAATGCATAGGAGAGTAACTGAGTCAGGAATAGAAGTATATGACAAGCTTCCCATCCATTTTTTTTTAAAAAAATTTGATAACATGCAGATATTCAAAAGGAAACTAAAAACATTCCTCAGACAACAAATTTATTACAAAATGAATGAATTCTTTGAGTAATAAGGCATCCTTTCGAGTAAAAATAGAGGAAAAAAACTTTGCTTACTTCAGGAAGACAAAATTGTGTACTGCTAACATTAATTATGGTGATAAAATGTAAATTTATTTCTATCTTGGGTTAAAATGTGTACTACCATTTATTCTGCATTATTAAGTGTTCATTTAAACTTACTTATGTAATGAAGATAAAAAATCAATGGCAAAATGTAAATTTCATTATCTAATTGTGGCACTGGGATAAAAATGTGACTTCCATTCATTCTAATATTGTGAGCATTCACTCAATAATTTTGTATTATTTCCCTTGACTATATTACCAGTAGACCCTTTGAACAATATGTAATCAACAGGACCAAATAAAAAAAATCAAATCAAATCACAGTGCCCTAGGAGTTTTGAATTGTGATTACTATCCTCTGAATACTTAAACTGACTTGCAATTTGTTACCTGTATGCTTAGAATGGTCATTTCTTAGGACTGACTGAATGATTTAATCTATAATCATCCAAACACTAAAGCCGCAGGCAATATCTAGACTAAAGAGTGTAGAGCTGTAGCATATACTAAACAGTCTGTCTTATTTACCAGATTTGATCATCCATTCATCAAGCCTGTGGGTATGTAGAACCAATGGCTCTAACCTCCCCCCCCCCCCCCCCTCCCCCAATAATATTGCTGCCATACCACAACAAGAACAACTGTATCTTTGCTAAGTGACTTCTCTGTAGTATGCACTCTATGCTACACACACTGTGTATATGCTATGAAAATAAAAGTATTCATAGTATGTGAAGGGAATGGGAATGATTTATCATTGTAATTACCATGTCTCCTCCCCATTATTTACAAGCCTATCAATACCTGTTACAGTAGTACAGAAAATGACCTTTGTGACAAATCGAGATGAACTTAAAAGAGAAATAAAATTACTAAGTTAAAGCAAAAATGAATAAAATGGATATACTTACGGTAATACATTTTGAAACTTTTAAAACCACATTTCCTTCTGGCTTCTTTATGACATAAAGTGATTTTCCAATCAGGAAGACAACTGCAAAACAGTATGACAGTTAAACAACTTATGTAGCAACATTTGCTAAGGCTTTTACAGAATGTGTTAGAAATATATAATGTTTTTATCCCATTGAAAATGCCAGTGTGATTATAACATAAAATAAGGGAAAGGCAGCCACTCACCTAGAATGACCTGATGTGTGGTGCATAGGAACACGCAACAGGAAACTATTTCCACATTACTTTTTGAGCATTTGTGCTTTCTCATGGCAACTGTGGGTTTGCACATTTGGGTGACTGCATGTGAATGTCTGTATTTGTGCTACAGAGAAAAGAGCAGCTCAAAGCTAGTGCGAATATTGTATACTGTTCCATGTTTCTATGCACCACACATCATTCTGCTATAGGCGAGTGGTTGCCTTTCCCTTATTTTATGTGTTGTTCCTTCCAGGAATCTCCATCATTCAGCATGAATATTGTGACTCAGAATGAGATAATGGAAAAAAAAATCCTTTCAAATACTTGTGAACTAAGCATTCTGAAGCTCATTGGCATGGCGACTGTGTCCAAGTGCTTGCTGGTGAGCACTTAAAAAGGGCTAGCTCTCAAACATGATACAAATGAGCATTACAGCATTGCAGCATAATTTTCTTGAACATACTTTCCATAAAGCACACTAACTTGTACAACTGTTGTTAAAAATATTCATCAGAAATGTGCAGAGAACAGTTTCAAATACAAAATTAATTTTGTTGCATAGTAAAAAAAAAAAAAAAAAAAAAAAAAAAAAAAAAAAAAAAAAAAAAAAAAAAAAACCCGCGCGCGCGCACACACACACACACACACACACACACACACACACACACACACACACACACACACACACACACACACACACAACTGCAGTCTAAGGCAACTGTAGGCTACAGGCTATTTGGAACAGCCTTTTCGTTGTGCCTATTGGTGACTCAGGATCTCCATTATATTGTGAGATTCATAAAGTGTAATTTATACATGGTGATGTATGCAGACATTGTAGTGCCTTTCCATGTTGGTTTTAAATGTGCTTGACAGTGACATGTAGCTAAGCACACAACCAAATAAAAATCTCATGACAGCCTGCTATGGACTATGTTTACATTTATTAAACATCTGATGGATGTGGATCCCCACAAATACTAAATTTTAGTGGGAAATGCTGGAGATAACGTAGGGACATGAATTGTTAGTATGTGACAGGACAGAGGAAGAGGAAACCATTGGATGGAGGGTGTGGGGACAGTGGGTTCAAGGAAACGGGGGCCAGAATGGTTATGGGAGTGAAGGATGTCTTTCAAGGATAATTGCCATCTGTGGAGATCAGAAAAGCTGGAAGTGGAGGGAAGGATCCATCCAGATGGCTCAGGTTGTGAATATGCTCAGCTGCACATCACGCTCACCTGCACAGTGCCACAGCACACATTTCCATGCCACAGTCATCTCAGACTCATCTCTGCTCCCCCTACAAGATACTGTTACTGTCTAATCCTGACTATATACTCCATATTTCTGAAATTTACAGCTTTGCCCTACAACATCCAGAAGAGAATTCGAGATAGCACCTCCATGAAGTGTCAAACGTGCTGACATCCTACTCCTGCCTTTGAGCACCACTACACATTACCATCTATCTTACCCGAAGTAAACCCTCATGACAACTCCTCAACACACACAGACCTTGCCTAGTTGACATTTCCATTTTTCCACATCCTCCAGAACTCCCTCCTGACACTCCAAGAAATTCAGAACCCAAACAAACCCCAAACACTATTGTTAACCACTTCTTTGCAACCAATCCCTCCAACCAAAGACAACCTAATACAAACAATGCACCCCACCTCTCCCAGTTCATATCAGCATCCAACTGTGACCCTCCAGCCCTTGTCATCTTCCACCCCTTTCATCCTCCATGAATTCCATGCCTCCAATTTGGCCTTACCACCCTTTCCCAGATCTCTTCCCAAGAACATTAAAGTTTCAGCAGAAGACAAAACAGCCATAAACAACCTGAAAACAGATCCTGACATAATCATCCTCCTTTCAGGCAAAAGCTCCACAATCACCATGATGAATTTCTGTGACTACATGGAAGAATGCTTACATTATCTCCAATCCCTACAGAAATCCTTAAAACCATCCCAGAACCTCTTCCAGTCCATCCCCTCCTCACCCCAATGACACCCCACACACCCATCTTCTATGTGCTCCCATAAATTCATAAATCTAACAAACCTGGATGTCCCATTGTAAGAATTTCCAATCTGGCTGACAAACACCTCCAACCAATTCCCCAAAAACTAGTCTCTCAGATAAGAGATACTAACCACTTCCTTCACCGACTCTCCAGCCCTTTACCTTCTGGATCGCTACTTGTCTTTGTTGATGCCATATCCCTATACCCTGACATTCCTCATGCCAATGGCCTTGCATTATGTACCACCACCTCTCAACATTCTTCTGATGTTCCCACTACCTCATTCCTCATATACCTTACTAACTATATACTGACGTACAATGAATTCTCCTTTGAGGGGAAGGTATATAAATAAATCTGTGGCACAGCCATGAGTACCCACATAAAATAACACAAGACCCTGCTATGCCAAACGTTTTGTCAGTCATCCAGAGGAAACTTTCCTAGTCTCTCAAAATCCCAAACTCCTTGTTACATTCAGGTTCACTGATATGTTAATGAGCTGGACTCAGGGCCAAGAAATCATATCCTCATTCCTTCAAGCCATCAACACCTTCTTTACCATCTGCTTCATCGAATCCTCCTCAACCCAATGTGCCACCTTCCTGGATGTTTACCTCCACTTCTGATGGCTCCACCCACACCTCTGCCCATATTAAACATGCTAATCACCAACAGTACCTGCATTTCAACAACTATCATTCCCTTCCATACCAAGAAATCCCTCCCATACAGTTTGGTCACCTGTAGATGGCGTATCTGCAGTGATGAGAACTCGTACGTCCAGGATGCTGAAGGGCCTTCACATAAAGGCACTAACCCTCAAACCTAGTCTGTAAACAGATTTCCCTCTCCTTATCCTCATGCACCTGTTGTCCTCTCACCCCCCCCCCCCCCCAAGAATCAGCCACAAAGGAGGGCCCTCTTTGTCACCCAGTGTTACCCTGGACTAGAACAACCAAACCACATCCTTTGCCAAGGCTTTGATTATCTCTCATCCATGCCCTGAAATGAGGGGCATCCTAACCAGGATCCTTTCCACTCATCCTAAAGTGGTGTTCAGTCACCCACCAAACCTATACAACATCCCAGTTTAACCCTATGCCACTTCCTGTGGGAGACCCAGGTGCAAGACACGCACAATCCACACTTCCAACACTTTCTACTGCAGCCCTACCACTGGTTTATCATACTGCATCAGAGAAAAGACCATGTGTGAAAACAGCACTGTCGTATACTAATGCTGCTGCAATCACTGACAGCTTTTTATGTCAGTATGTCAATCAACCAGCTTGCTAGCTGTCCATCAGTGTGAATAGCCACCATTCGACTGTGGCCAAGAATGTTGACCATCCAGTGCCACAACATTCTCTATTTCAGTGACCACTTCACAAGGTGGATCATTCCCTCCAGCACCAGCTTTTCTGAACTACACTGAAGGAAGTTATCCTTGAAACACATCTTTCACTCCTGTAACCCTCCTGGACTCCATCTCTATTGATTCACTGTGCCCACTGTAGTGCCTTGAGAATTTTGACACAAATTCTAGAGAACCTCAGCTTTCCATCATCTCAAACACCCAATATTTTACATACAAGAGTGAGAGATGGGAATGTGTCTGCTGCACCACAGTTTATGTGTGTGCAGGACAGGCATGTGTAATGAGAAGACTAAAGTTGTGGCGGTCTTTTGACACTGCCAAGTGGTGGCCGTGCATACCTTGGAAGCCGTGTGTCCAGTACAAGGAGTAATCAAGGGCTACTCTTTGGTATTGAAACAGTAGTGACTGTTGGGAACAAATGAAATATGTTTTGTCTAGAGACTCATATACTCTGTTGTTTGACTTGCTACGAGCAAGAACAGTTTTGGCAAGGATTATTAAAACCAAAAGAGACTGTAATGTTATATGTTAAGTACTGAGGTTTTCCAGACAGGGTTGATTTACGAGTGTTGAAAGAGCATGTCAAACTTGTGTAATTGTTTTATTGTGGAGAAGAAAATATGGCAGAGTTGATATGAAAGTATTCTGAGAGTAATGAATCATTTCAAGGGTAGAGAAGTAGTTCAGTAATATTTCCCTAACCAGCACATAATCTTCGGAGAAGAAGCATTGTGAAGATCGACACAGCCGTGTCCTCAGAAGAAGATTGGCTGCATACATAAATCACCCATGAGAGATGTGCGAGTCTTGCACCCCAATACCACACAGTCTCTGGTCATTGGGAAAACATTAGAACGAGGTGACCCAAGTGACAAGACCCAAACAAAAACCTTAATTACTCCTTGTACTGGACATATGGCTTCCAAAGCGTGTGGGGCCACCACTTGTCAGTGCCAACAGACTGCCACAACTTTAGTTTTCTCATAACACACACCAATCCTGCCCACACATAAACTGTTGTGCAGTAGACACATCCCATCTCACTCTCATACGTAAAATATCAGGTGTTCGAGATGGTGGAAAGCTAAGGGTCTCTAGAATTTGCATCGAAATTACCGAGCCATTACACCACACCCTCCATCCATCTATTGCCCCTTCCCCTGTCCTATCACGCCCTTCCAACTCACATCTTCAATTCATCTTCATTGTGCACCATTGGTTCCAACATGTGACTAGATCGTGCATCTGTCCTGCGCCCCCTCTCTACCTCCCTCTCACATTCTTATCCAGCCAAGTGGAGCCTTTATCTAAGCAACTAGTCACCCACTCCCAACCCTGTTTACACCTCCCATCTCTATCTCCTCCTAACCCCCATCCCATCACAAATCTGCCAATCAGTCCCAGCCCCCCTGCTGAGCTGCTGCCAATGACTCTTATGCTTCATATGTTTATTTATTAGCCATTCAGCATGTTTACCATGCAATTGGCTTTGTCAAAATACATTTTACATATTTTGTATAAGTATAGTTGTTAGTAAATTTTACATTACGCATACATGTACATCCATCTTTTTAGTAGTTAGTAATTTGTACATTTTACTCACATCATTTTACATATACACGAATACATATAAATACATAAACTTATTACTAATCAGAAAATTTCAGCAATAACCATTATACAGTTAACATTCAAGAATTAATCATATAGTTTTACACATTTAGTTAATGATAGTTACATTATTTCATTGTTTATACATTCATTTCATATTACCTCCTTAAATTTAAAGTGAGTGAGGGTTTTGACAGATTGTGGCAGTTTACTATATAACTTTAGACTTAGGTGTTTGTGACTGTTGTGTGGCAGTGACAACCTAGAATACAGTATATCAAGCATGCAGTTGTTTCGACAGCTGTGCAAATGTAAATTCTTGTATATTTTCTTTTATGTATATGCTGCTTATTTTCAGTAAGTTGTCTCCTTTACTCCTAAAGTACTTACATTATTACCTGACTTATTCCACATCCATAAAGGCAGATGGGACCTATGGAACTGTAGTAGAATGAATGAATGAGTGAATGAATGTCTAGTGATTAATTTTGAAAACCCGTCCTTTCCTTCGCCACCTGTGTATTCCATGTTCTTTCTTACTCTTTCTTATATTTATCTTCTCCTAATTAGATAATTTTTGAACTCTTACAACTGTAGATTGAATCTCTTTTGTTAAGGTGTGCCAAATTAGGATTCCTTCAGCAGTTACTGTTCTGGTGACTTTTAAGTAGCAACTGCTCTCCAGTTTCTAAGGCTCTATTTTTCACATTAATTATGAGTAACAGTTGCTCTTTTCAAATATCCTGTTATATAAATTTTCACTGAGGAGTGTGTTTTAGTATTATTTTGTTTTCTTGATTTATGTCATATACTAAGTTTCTCTTACTTGATGAGAGAAGTTTTGGAATTTGGTGTGTCTAAACGCACATGTTTAATACACTTCAGGATGATCACTTTTCTGCAGCTCTATTATGTTTAATGAGTGATAATTTTAACCTACATTTCCTGCTGTCTGTATGTAACTGTTTTACGGTTGAATATTTTTCACTATTGAAGATTACTCAATTTCATTACCAATGGAGCTAATGGCATAAAATGATACCAGTTTTAAGATGTCTCACAGGCCTAAGCAATGACTGAATAACACCTAGTAAACTAACTTACTTGGATAGCTAGAAGTAAATTTTTCCTTACTATAACCGGATCAGATATTCTGGCGTACCAGCCTAATCACTTAATTTCTGCTTCCAGTGCAGACTCTTTGCTTACAAACATCCTGCAATGACTATAAGTTATTTATATAACAACCATAAACCAAAATACGGATAGCCAGATGCAGATTTGACCTCTGCTCTTGCTGAATGTGAGTTTATTGTCTCAACCATCTCACTCAGTACAAGCTTTGTGAAACATAATCTAAAGAGAAGTGAATGCCTGTTACATCATCAATTATAAATTCAGATAAGATCAGTTATAAAGCTTTAAGTAAATAGTGTTTGAAATTAATTTCACAGTATTTACTGGGACTTGTAAAATAATAAATTGTACTTACTTATTGACACTATCATCAAAGCTGCTGGCACACCAAAAGCGAGAGGATAACATGATGTTTGGCCAAGACAGGTAACATCTTCTCTTAAAATGGGTGTAATAAATGTTGAAACTAAGCTTCCCGAGTTGATTGCAAAGTAGAACAATGAGAAAAACTGAGCTAATTGTTTTTCCTGTTGTGGTAACACAAACTGATCACCACCAAAAGATGATACACAGGGCTTAATGCCTCCTGTTCCAATTGCAATAAGAACAAGGCCTAGAATGCTTATTTCCCTGAAAAAAATATAATTGCAAGGGTATGAAAAAATTGTTAGACCATTAAAGAATAGCAACAAAAGAGAAGCTTTACAACAGTTATAGTTACATGTTGCCCAATTTTTCCAATACAATAAAAATAAATAAATAAAATGAAACCCACTAATAGCAACACAAATTTAATACATTTAGATGAAGATAATCCAGTGGGTTGGCAACTAAAAAACCGTCATTTATTCTTAATTTTATATGAAATGGAGAACCCTTCTGCAGGTAAGTACTGAACTGACAATTTTAGAAACATTGTATTGGTGTTTTTTTTTTTTTTTTTTTTTTTTTTTTTTTTTTTTTTTTGTCCCATAAATTACGTTTTGTACAGGTATGTAGTTGTAATATAGGACACATCATTTTGCTCCCATATAGACAATATACATATAATAGACCACACAGTAATAACATACTATAGCTTGCACATTATGTACATACTGGTAACTGATTTACACCAGAGTTAAAATTACATTTTTGTGAATCTCATATTGTACATGAGTAGTTTTAATACTAGTTTAGTTTCCTACACTAATTTGTAACTCTAGTTTCTTTTAATATTGTGCACCACATTTATTCTTCTTCTCTTACCAACTTTTTTTTTTAGGGATGCAGGGTATATCATATCAGTTTGAGATTTTGTAACTTTCTTGGCAATACTTGTATTAATTTCCTACCCCCATATGTAGATCCTTTTTCAAAAATTTGAAGTCTGTGTGAAATGCTCAGCAATTTTTTTCAGTTTCTTGTGTATATAAATACATTGGTATCCAGTTTTGTGGGATCTCTTAATGCAGCCACAATGGTCAAGAATATATAATGGAAATATCAAAATAAAAGTTTTTTGAAACTGTTTCGACAAGATTCATTTTACTTCTTTTTCAATGTGATTGAAATGGCTTTCTTCTGTAGTGTGAATGTTTTCATTCTTGTGATGGTTGAGTTTTCTCATACTGTGATTCCACTTTGCATCTATGGTTCAAAAAGTGCACAAGAGATTCTTATGTACATAATGAGCCAGTTGTTTCACTACAAATATCACAGAGTTTAGTTTATCTAAAAAGAAAGATGATGAGACTTACCAAACAAAAGTGCTGGCAGGTCGATAGACACACAAACAAACACAAACATACACACAAAATTCAAGCTTTCGCAACAAACTGTTGCCTCACCAGGAAAGAGGGAAGGAGAGGGAAAGACGAAAGGATGTGGGTTTTAAGGGAGAGGGTAAGGAGTCATTCCAATCCCGGGAGCGGAAAGACTTACCTTAGGGGGAAAAAAGGACAGGTATACACTCGCACACACACACATATCCATCCACACATACAGACATACAGTTTGTTGGATATGCTATTCATCTGCTGCTTCCAACTTAGCTCACTGTCTATTGTTACACCTAACAACTGAAATGAAGCTTCTTCTTCCAGTTATTTTTCACCTAGACAAACATCTGACTGTTCTTCCTTTTGTTTAATGTGGAAAACCTTATACATAGTTTTTTTTTCAGATTAATAATTAACTCATTATCCATGAGCCGTTGTGCAGTATTATTGACTGTGAAAGTGTTTGAATCACTAGAGAAAAAGTTGTTGGCAAGATTTAGCACAGACCTATCACCTGCATATAGTGTCTTATCTTCATTATCACATGTTTGTACATTATTTACAAATAAACTGAAGACAATAGGTCCAATAACAGACCCTGAGGTACACCATACTTGATGCTTCTAACTTCTGGTTTGTTTAAGTTGTTAATGGTTACATATTGGCTCCTGTTACTCAGATACGATTTTATCGAGTCTGCTGATTGTATCTAGTTTCTTTACTGGGACTGCACAATTGTTGTGTTAAACACTTTGGATGAGTGAAGAAAAACTCCAGACATTAACATCTGGTTGTCTAAGAACTACACAATAAATTCTGTTGATGATTCAATTGCTGTTTCCATTTATTTCCCTGTCTGGTATCCATGCTGTGCTGAAGTTAGTGTATTATGATTTTCCAGGTAAGCAGTTAGTCTGTTGAGCATGAGCATTTCTAATATTTTGGAGAAGCCTGATACTAAGGATCCTGGTCTGTAATTCTTAGGATTGTCATCTTTTCCCTTTTTATATACAGGTACTACCTTAAGTAATTTTTCAAGAAATATTCCTTCTTGGAATGAACAGTTGACTATATACAACTGTGGTGTAATTATTTCTGCTGCCACCTGCTTGATTAGGTCGTTTGACTCTTCATCATGTCCAGCAGACTTTTTTCCCCAATAATGTTTCTTATAACCTTTGTCACTTTCTCTTTAGATGCCAATTTCAGGGGAACCGAGTGGCTTGAGTTATTTTTTACTATGGTGAGATGAGTTCCTCGGTTATTAAAATGCATGCCTTAGGTTTTTTACTGTATCTATGTAGTTATTATTCAGGATGTTGACGATTTCTGTTTTGTCTGTAATGATTTTGTTACTCACTTTCTATTTAATTTGTTTTCTGCATATATTTTTTGTTGCCCCTGTCAGAGTTAATTATATCCCAGGCTATTTTCATCCAGTTAGATGATTTTTAAATAATCTCATTAACTGATCTGCCTTTTTCTTATCTTATCAACTGTCTGCACTTCTTGTGGTGCTGTCTGTACATTTCAAAATTTTCCCTCTGTTCCATCACTCCGAATGTAGCCTCCTGTTTTATTATTACCTTTGTGACACCCTGCTTGCTTTGAAGGCTTTTTCCTTGTCCTCTTGGTTTTTGGAAATGCTGTACTGAAGTAATATGTTAGGGTTTCTTTAAAAGCACTGCATTTTTCATCTGTTCCCCGAGCTTTAAGAACATCTGCCCAGTGTTCTATTCTCACCATTACATTAAATATGTTGATGTTTTGTTGGTTTAAGAGCCGAATATCTCTTTCTACATTTTTCTCTTCTGTTTATGAGAAGAAAAGTTGCTGCTCACCATATAGCGGAGGTGCTGAGTCGCAGATAGGAAAAAAATACACTCGCAATTATAGCTTGTGGCCATTAAGGCCTTCGTCAACAATAGACACATATATGCACACGTGCACACACTCACGCAAATGCAACTCATGCAAATGCAACTCACACAAATGACTGCAGTCTCAGGCAACTGAAATCACACTGAGCAGCAGCATCAGTGCATAATCGGAGTGGCGACTGAGTGGGAGTAAGGAGGAGGCTGGGATGGAGAGGAAGGCACCTTCCTAGATGTTGACCTCCACCTCAAAGATGGCTACACTAGCACCTCCACATTAGTACCTCCATCCATATCAAATCTAGTAACCACCAGCAGTACTTCTACTTCGACAGTTGCCACCTGTTCCATACCAAGAAGTCCCTCCGTACAGCCTAGCCACTCGTGCTCATCACATCTGCAGTGATGAGCAGTCCATCTCAAAATATACTGCGGGTCTCACTGAAGCCTTCACAGATCGTAATTGTACAAAAACCGTCTCCCATGCCTTATCTTTCCAGTTTCCCACCATCTCCTGAAGTCCCACAGTCCAGCCACAGAGAAGAATTCCCATCAAAGGCAGGGCTGCCTGTGAAACCAGTCATGTGTTCTACAGGCTAAGCTGCAACCACTGCGCTGTATTCTATCTAGACATGACATCGAATAAGCTGTCTGACCACATGAATGGCAACCGACAAACTTTCGCCAAGAAACAAGTGGACCACCCTGTTGCTGAATATGCTGCCAAATATGATATCCTTCATTTCAATGATTGCTTCACAACTTGTGCCATATGGATCCTTCCCACTAACACCAGCTTTCCTGAACTGCGTAGGTAGGAACTTTCCCTGCAATATATCTTACATTACTGTAACCCTCCTGGCCTCAACCTTTGATAGTCACTGTCCTCGCCCATCCAGCCCTTCCCCTGTTCTCATTTCAACACTATACAGCTTGTCATTCCATCACCACACCCAGTCTTTTTATATATTTATTTATTTCTCTCCTTTTCCTCTTCTCCCCCCCCCCCCTCTCTCCCCTAACCCTCCATCTAACCTGCAGCATTTCATTGTGCGTCATCGCCACCATACCATCCCTCCCCCTACCCGCCCCAGTCTCCTCCTTACCCCCACCCAGTTGCCACTCCCATCATGCATTGGTGCTGCTACTCGAAGTGTGGTTTCAGTTGCCTGAGACTGCAGTCATGTGTGTGAGTTGCGCTTGCATGAGTGTGTGCGCATGCGCGTATGCATGTCTATTGTTGATGAAGGCCTTAACGGCCAAAAGCTATACTTATTATTATTTTTGTGCCTACCTGCGACCTAGCATCTCCACTACATGGTCAGTAGCAACTTTCCTTCTCGTAATATTGTTACATTCCATCCTGTATTTTCCATTGTTTGATTTCTCTTCTGTTTGTAGGTTTAGATTTCCATATACTTCACATAGCTGTCCAAAACGATCAGAAGGTCCTGTTTGTAGTACCTTTGTTGTATATATGCTATTGATAATATTGTTAATAACTGACTCAGTTTCCAAAGTTACTCTTGTAGATTCCATTACAGTTGCCCTCATGTTGTTCTGTATTAGCATCTCCTCAAATTTTTGCTTTCTTTGTGTCTCTTTTCGCATATCAATTTTAATATCACCACAAATTACACAAACTTTCATTTTTCCCCTGGTAGATTTGACTTTAAGGAATGTATTTATTTTGTCACCTGGTGACACAGAATACCTTTAATTCATTGTGCACTATACTCGTAATTTCAAAATCTTTTTCGTTACTTCTGGGTAAATTTTTTGTATCTACAATCATACTGATATCATAATTCTTGTCTGTTTCAACAAATATTGCAACTCCTCCACCCTTATATTCTGATCTGCAGAAATAGTTTTCAAGAACATGCTGTAATCTTTTATAATAAAACTGCATATTTAATTTTCTTTTAATTCATGTTCATTTACACACATTAATCTGGTTACGTGTCATTTGTAAGTACTTCTACTTATCATTTTTAGAGCTCTGTATTGTATTTTTGATGCTGAATTCTAAGCTTTATTTCTTTTTAATGATTAAGTTATCAGTCTCTGTTTCATTATCATGTTCATATTTCTTGCCACAAGCATTTAACTTGCCACTGCACTTATTCAGCATGTCCAGTCAGTTACAACAACTGATTTCTCTCCAGTGAGAATACAGATAAGTTAAAAGCTATTGTAACACATATTTTCAGTTAATGTGTAGGTAAGTGCATGAACATTCATTTTATTTTGATAAAATGAACAAAGGAATTATATTTTATTGTTAGGCAAGAGTAGGAATGTAACAAGTGGCTAAACTAGTTTCAATTTGTCAGTCATTTTCAGTAATCCATTACTGAATCTTTGCTTAAGACTGAGCTGGAAAATGTTTAGGGCCATCATTAGTGTGAGGCCCCTGGCAGCCTAGACTCTACCGTTACCCTCACCATAACCATGAAGAAGATCACATTAGTCCTCTGATAGGAACATCATGCAAATTACATATACTCTTTGTTCCACAGGACTGTAGAGAGGAAATAAGTCATAGTCAATATTCACTTCTGGCACTTCACGAGGAAGAGATTATTCCTAACTTTCATGTCTAATAAAGCATCCAATTTCTTCATTTCCTTCCCTGCATAAAGTGTTTTTGTAGGCCAGGAAGTCTTGATATTTTGGTCTATTGAATGAGCAATACTTTAGGAAATTTTAGTAGGGCAAGGATTTATTTTGTGGCATTATGCTTTCAACTAACAACCAGCATATGCAAAAAAGATATTTCTGTGTAACACCATGCAGATTTAGAAAGGCACTTTTACAAACTAATGTGTTTTCCATTAGAAATCATAAGGGCTGAGAAAGTTAGGGAACCATAGTCCCTTAAATTTGAGAGTGTGTTTTTCTTGGACATCTGCATTTTGCATTTTCTAAAACCAAAAAAAGCGTTAATACTTTTTGACAACTGAATATGATTATAATTTTACAGTCAGCATCTGACACTGAACCTGATAAGAATATATAGCATATTCTCACAATTTTGAGCCAAAGGAATTTCTGGTTATATAGACTAAAACTAGGAATATAATTGGCCTGTGTCAAATAACACAGTGCCCTGCAACCCCATGCAAAAGACGTTCTTAGCAAGGTTTTTAGCTAGTTTCCCTGGGGCCCCCATGAATGTAGTTATGTAACTACCTGGAACATTGGTTACTTATTTACAGTTCACACCAACAGTTTTTTTCTGGAATAACATTTTCTCTTCAGTAATTGTCAGAAAGATCACGAGTTCTTGCTTACTCAGTCTTTTTCCTGTTATGTTCACAATTATTTTGTGTTCTTTTGGCAGCATCTCAAACCATTTACAAATACCACACAAAATTCAGACAGTAATTAAATGCTAGTTTTTTTGTGATACACAAAATTAACAAACTACCCTTGTACCAAGCATGGGGAATGGAGGTGATGGTACAGAAGAGAACAGAACTACGTTGCTGAAATAATTCGCTTCCCCTAATGACATGAAAAAGGATGGATATATTTGCACTCCTGTCACATTCCAAACACTATTTCTTATTGCAACAGATGATTTTACATCTAATTCATACACCCAAGAAAATCTGAAAAAATATAAATTCCCATCTCCAATGACAAGTTCAGTTTCCAGGTGTTTATTAACTCAGCCAAAAAGTAAAATACAGTAAGTCTGTGCTTGCGGTCATCATTCAAAATGTCACAGAGAGGTATCTCACTTTAATACCGGTCTCAAACAATTAGACTGCAAACCAGTATTATGGAAAGTAATTTCCTCATTATATTTAAGAGCATTAAAATGCAAAATCATTGCAAATACATGTTACAAGTCATCAAAACAACCATCAATAACTTATATACAGTACATGATTAGTGTAAATAATGTTAATCCATTTTTAAATAGAAATTATGTTTGAAGTATATGAGAATTACGATAAATGAGGAAAACTGAGTACTATATAAATAAATTAAGCTGTTACACACTAGTAAAGAAGTAGATGATTAGATTTAGCCATACAACCAAGGCTCAAATAAAAGACCAAATAAGAAAACAATAAGAAGAAATAGAATGACTTCCAGAAATTAGAAGACAGGTGAATGGCACCAAAAATCATGTTGCCATATGCCTAAATTTCTTTTTTTTTACCTGCAGAGATACATCTAAAAATACAGTCATTTAAATGAAACAATGGAAACTCCAGATTGGAATATCAACAATGTAGGAAAAGGTAGCTACTTGCTGTAAAGTTGCAGATAGACACAATTAAAAAGAGACTTACATATGAGCTTTTGGCCACAGCTTTCATCTGAAAAAGAAAGAGAAAGACACACCGTTAATTCATACAAGTGAGCATACCTCACACAAACATATGCGCCAACTCTGGCAACTCGGACCAGTCCTAGATGGTACAAGCTGCTGGATTTGGCATTCATGAGTGTGTGAGGTGTGCTTTCTTGTGTGAATGAATAGTGTGTGTTTCTATTTCTTTTTCTGACAAATGCTGTGTCAGAAAGCTTATATGTAAATGTGTTTTAATTGTGCCTGACTACAACTTATCATGTCATCTTTATGGTAAGTAGAAACCCATAATTTCCAATCATTTAATAAGTTTATGTCAACTATAATGAATATATTCTAATTGGACCAGTACAAATTATGAAGCCCACCACTCTAGAAACAAAAAAAAAAAAAAAAAAAAAATCCTTTGACAAAGGGAGTTTTGCATTAGTCACAAAACATGCATTCTTTCTTTCACTAAAATCATGTGTCCTTCCTGCAATGGCTTCTCTTAACCACCTCAACCATCTCCACAGCACATACTTGCATATCTCATAATGCCCTCCTAGTGATTATTTTCCCATCAAAAACATAATTTCTCCCAAAATTGCTCACCTTCTCACAGACATTCCACCACCACAACAAATTCTACCTTATTTTAGTAAAAAGAAGTATTTCCCAAATAAAGATATTGTTTCTCCTTGCATCTTTTATCCTTGCTGCCCCCCCTCCCCCCAGTTCTGAACAGAAGCTCTTAACCCACTCTTTTTTCCTTAGGTCCTCAAATATACTACCACAAGTCATGATGGCACATGTACGAGGTGCATTCAAGTTCTAAGGCCTCCGATTTTTTTCTAATTAACTACTTACCCAAAATCGATGAAACTGGCATTACTTCTTGACGTAATCGCCCTGCAGACGTACACATTTTTCACAATGCTGACACCATGATTCCATGGCAGCAGCGAAGGCTTCTTTAGGAGCCTGTTTTGACCACTGGAAAATCGCTGAGGCAATAGCAGCACGGCTGGTGAATGTGCGGCCACGGAGAGTGTCTTTCATTGTTGGAAGAAGCCAAAAGTCACTAGGAGCCAGGTCAGGTGAGTAGGGAGCATGAGGAATCACTTCAAAGTTGTTATCACAAAGAAACTGTTGCGTAACGTTAGCTCAATGTGCGGGTGCGTTGTCTTGGTGAAACAGCACACACGCAGCCCTTCCCGGATGTTTTTGTTGCAGTGCAGGAAGGAATTTGTTCTTCAAAACATTTTCGTAGGATTCACCTGTTACTGTAGTGCCCTTTGGAGAGCAATGGGTAAGGATTACGCCCTCGCTGTCCCAGAACATGGACATCATCATTTTTTCAGCACTGGCGGTTACCCGAAATTTTTTTGGTGGCAGTGAATCTGTGTGCTTCCATTGAGCAGACTGGCACTTTGTTTCTGGATTGAAAAATGGCATCCACGTCTCATCCATTGTCACAACCGACGGAAAGAAAGTCCCATTCATGCCGTCGTTGCGCGTCAACATTGCTTGGCAACATGCCACACGTGCAGCCATGTGGTCGTCCGTCAGCATTCGTGGCACCCACCTGGATGACACTTTTCGCATTTTCAGGTCGTCATGCAGGATTGTGTGCACAGAACCCACAGAAATGCCAACTCTGGAGGCGATCTGTTCAACAGTCATTCGGCGATCCCCCAAAACAATTCTCTCTACTTTCTCGATCATGTCGTCAGACCGGCTTGTGCGAGCCCAAGGTTGTTTCGGTTTGTTGGCACACGATGTTCTGCCTTCATTAAACTGTCGCACCCACGAACACACTTTTGACACATCCATAACTCCATCACCACATGTC
Source organism: Schistocerca nitens (assembly GCF_023898315.1). Classification (NCBI taxonomy): domain Eukaryota; kingdom Metazoa; phylum Arthropoda; class Insecta; order Orthoptera; family Acrididae; genus Schistocerca; species Schistocerca nitens. The sequence goes on along the minus strand of NC_064618.1, from coordinate 449,267,754 downwards.
TCCTTCAACTGTCGATGAATTTCAATTGGTTTCACACCACGCAAATTCAGAAAACGAATGATTGCACGCTGTTCAAGTAAGGAAAATGTCACCATTTTAAGTATTTAAAACAGTTCTCATTCTCGCCGCTGGCGGTAAAATTACATCTGCCGTATGGTGCTGCCATCTCTGGGACATATTGACAATGAACGCGGCCTCATTTTAAAACAATGCGCATGTTTCTATCTCTTTCCAGTCCGGAGAAAAAAAAATCGGAGGCCTTAGAACTTGAATGCACCTCGTAGTGTGGCACAGTCTTTAGCATTGGGTTGGTGAACTGCACATCATTGGTTCAAACCTGACCACCACCAATTATTTGCTATTTTGTATTTCTTGTTTCTGGTATCTTCTTAAAATACCTTGTGTTTGCAATGTTTGTATATTCCAGAATATTCTATGTTTGTATCAATACCAGCATTTTGAAATATTCAATGATGTACAAATAGCTGCACTCTACATGTGGGAGCCAACTTCAGTTCCAGCAGTACATGGGTACCAGTAAGAGATTCTTTCAGCTCTAAGTGCTATTGTTCACTGACAATCCTGCCTTCAGATTTTGACATCAATGTGGTTTCAGTGTGACAGTACTAAGCAATATTGATTTCCAATAGATACTTAAGTGCATGAAAAAAGAAAACACCCACACTATTACTTCAGTACTACAGAAAATTATGAGAGACAAGAAACTTACCTGGCTGGCATTCCTGGTATTGAATCATTTGCTGATGCTAAGGATATAACAATATTCCCAGCAGCATATACAAATGATAAATAGAGAATGGTCCTGAAAATTACAAGAGCATTTGTAAAATTGAAGTAACTTGCATGCAAAGACAACTTTGATAATTTTCACTATTTGTTATTATTTTTATTTGTATTTTATAGCTTTCATTGGACAACTCTAGTCAATTATACACAGGTTACAAGATGTTATCATTTAATAATACAATGGTTACAAGAAGGCTTATTGTAATTCATTATTAAAAAGGGCTTTCTGCTCTCCAATCTGCCCAATGTTTGTTTATTCTTTCAGATTTTTTTTTCTTTCTTTTCCGAGATTACCATTACTGTAGTCTTTTTATTGATCTTCATTTTTAGTCTGGATTGTAAGTCTTGCAGTATTTTGGTTTTGTCTTATTCTGTTAATTTAGGTCATGTACTGCAGTTTGGGGTTCCATAATTTCTGTATTCCATTTAATATTACTATTACCATTCCACGTTTGTTCTATTATCCTCATGCTAATTTTGTTTTCGATGTTCTGATCGCATGTCCAAAGAATTACATGCATTTCCTCCAGATTATGCTCATTACTGGTTCTATATTCTTGTGTATAATTTCATTTTAAGCTATTTTGAAATGCCCCTTCACCTGATATTGCTTGTTTGTAAGATGATTTCAGCTGGCTTTATAGTTTTTTATAATGTTTTAATTTTGCAGCTATTGACAAGCTGTTTTTTTTATTGTATGTATTTTTCACAATATTTATTTGCTTTGTACAGCTTTTGCTCTATTTTGCTATATCAGTTTCTCATTTAGGTTGCATGTTATGATTTCAGCTAAATATTTACATTTATCAACAAAATTTGATATCCTGTTTTTCTACTGAAAATTTGTTTGCAAGTAGTGGATAAGTTAACATAATGTGTCTTCAGCATTCTTTCTAGGATTATTCAGTTATATTTGAATTTTCTAAGTTCTCTGTCCATGACAAAGCTATCTTTCCAATTCATACACTTTCAAGAGCAGTGAATTTTGTATGAGATACAATGTATTGTTTATTTGCAGTGATGCAGTTTGTGGCACAACTGTTGAAGTACCAATTGTTGATTTCAACACTGTCATCAATTGAGACACCAAAAAACACGACAAAAATGCAACAGTCTTTTCAGACTCCATGATCCAAATGCTATTATCTGTCATTTTCATCAGACACACTGCTGCCCAATGGTCTCCCTGCCCACATTTATGACAAGAAAATTTTCATTTTGAATATTCAAGATTTTTTTTTTTTTTATATTTCACTACCATCACTTTTTTTTCACTTGCATGCAACAAACATAGTTTATTCGACCATATTTTTATCATGCAATTCACTGGTGTAGAGTTTTTCAGTCAAAAGGTTCACATTGTTTTTAAGGCAGAATCATGTCCCACAGGTCTTTAAAATTGCCATTTTCTTTGCCTAATATGGATAAAGTTTGACAATTTAAAATTCTTCAGACAAGACAGTTATCTCATGCATCTGCAATTCATCATTCAAATCCATGAAGAGATTCTGCAACTTCACAATATATATGTTGATGTTCTCTTTGTCAGCACAACGGACATGAAGAAATGGTTCAATCAACACCTTTAGTCATTGCATACCGGTACATTCAAATCACTTGTGTAACTCGCACCATATTTAATTTGTGGGTGCATATCAGTACAAGTTTGGCTACATATTTTCCTAATGCACTTACTAATAAACTTCCTGCTTTAGCATGGTCTCCCAATAAACACTGATGTGGTGCTATTTTTTCTGTGGTCACATCTTCCACCAAGTCAGAACACTTGCATCCTATTAGCTGTCTTTTTCATCAGACACTCTGCTGCCCAGTGGTCTCCCTGCCCACATATATGACACAGAAATTTCTTCAAGTGCACATACTCACAACAGCATTGACACATGCATTTCCATCTTGCATAGTTTTCTGGTGCTTTGCGTTTATCCTTTTGTATTTTGTAGCAACCCACACTGGCTGCTATTTCTAACAAACACAAAAATCAATGGAGTTAAATCATGTTGTTTTATGAAAATTTATTCACAAGTGAAAACAAATATGGCACTTTGCAGTTGTTCATGCACATCCTGTGTCCATAACCCATCAAGATTACAAAAGATTTACAAAAGCTTGGTTCCAGAGAGACTAACACACAAGATAGTACCAAACAAACTTTCAGCACACTTTCAGTTTTATCAGTCTAAAGATTCCATTCCACTTGCATGATAAAGAAGTCATATTATACAAATATAACAACACACTACTACTTTTTTTTTTCAGTGTTAACAAGACTGACACTTACACTAATACCAGGGGGATGAAACTTATAGACTTTCTATAACACAACCCTGCTTCACTGAGAGGCCTCTCAACACTTTCAAGTTTATATCAATCCATCATTTCAGTTTCTTACTGGGTACTCCCCTGAATGTTTCTGTTTTGAAGTTTAATGCTTGTGTTCCATCAACAGCTAAAAGGTACCTTCTAAAACTAAAATATTAATTATAAATATTTCCAGAGTGGGAAATATTTAACATAAAAATTTCTTAGTTGAAGAAAAGAATTTGTCAGTCCATAATAAATATCCAATAATCTCACCTGAATTTTCCTAAAAGACTGTCAGCCAACATAGCCCCAAAAAGAGGAAAGAAGTAGCACAACATTGTGAATGTATGGTAAATTGTTGTGGCTGTGTCATCATCATATCGGAGAATGTTTTTGAGGTACAGAGATAAAATTGCTGGAAGTAAAAAGGAAAATGGTCTAAAATTAGCAGAATTAAAAACTTGCATTAAATAATATTCACAGTACAAATATAAGGAAAATCAACCAAAATAAAATTAACACACACAATTTATGGTTCTGCATTTGAAATTTAAATGTGGTAGTATTCCATACTTACTGCGCATTCCATAGTAGGAGAATCTTTCACAGAATTCATTGGTCACAATAAAGAAAACTGATCGTGGGTACTTGGGTTTCTGAAACAAAAGAATAGTTTGAAATTAATTGAAATTCATCAATAAATGAAAACAAAAAATTCTCTCTAAGGTCTCCTTCTGCCTCCCTCTCCTCTCTTCCTATCTGTCACCTCCTGTCTCTGTTCAACACTGCATACCGTGAAGTCTTACCTGCAATAACATCAGAACATTTCCCCACAGACTGAATGATGCTCCACATGAAATGATAAGGTCCCATATAACAGCTAAAAGTACCTACTCATTTCACCAATAAATAACAAGTCATGTTGATTTACAGCATTTATTAGTTTTTGAATTGTCCCATTTGACTTCATTATGTACAGATAGTTTACTTTTTTTTAACTGCACAGGTCAAGTCAGCTTAACCTAAAGTCTTAAAATATGTTAGTTTGTTGATGAATGACTAAATAGTTTTGAGATTTTGTGACAAATGGCTTTGAGTATACTTGATACAAGCCATGGCAGTTTATGCATGTTGCACTTGCTGTAGGTTCCACAATCATACTGCTTATTTCCTCTGGAGAAAATTGACTGTCAACAGTTTGAAATCGAAATTAATAACATTGTTACACGTTGTGTGTGCATGATTGTACAGCATTTTAAAAGCATTGGAAATAATTGACCCCCACCTTAAAACTGTATGTTTTCAAATGCTTGAAAATTACATTTGATCTAGGTGTAATTCTATTTTATCAAACAACTGGACCATTACAACTAGACACAAGAGTTTTCCATTATGGTCTGCTGTGCATTGTAAAGAACTTGGGTCATAATATTGATGACAGATTGTACCTCCTTCACCATTGACAACACAAACTACAATATAAATAAAACTCTGACAGCAATACAAGTTTAGCCCTCAGTTTGCTGTGGACAGTTGTTGTTTATGCACACCCTCTTTTTGTAGGGTCAGTTATTAGAAATAAAATTTGTGTTAACTTCACTTAGTGGCTTCCAGTTTCATTCCCCAAGCCAGCTGCACTGGAATTCCTACACACTGTTAACAAAGCCTGCATAAAACCACTAGGAATACACACCTGTAAAACACTGAGCAATGGTTAACAGACTCACATAGTACATGACGTTCCAAAGTTATCTTTACAACATTCATTAAGTGTATTTCAGAAACAGGGATGGATAGGAAGCTGTGATTTGCAGTATGATGCTCGGACACCTGAAGTGCTCCTTTTTAGTTATTGATAAAAATGGCTACCCCCAGCAGATGGCACTGTGTGTGGCATGATTGATAGTGACTAAATCCGACACGCAGGGTCCAGCAAAACTTCTGGATGTGTTACAGAGTTATGGGAGGACACGGCCATTACATCCAACCATCAAACAGTGGTACACAAGGTGCAAGGAATCTGGAAGTATCATGAAGAGCACAAGCTCTGGGTGTCCGAGCATGAGTGACACATATGTGGAATAGGGGCAACAGGCATTTATCTGGAGCCCAACCAAATCATCTGTCAAGTGTTTTGACAGCTGCAGCCACCATCAACTATGGTGCACAGGGCACTACAGAGGAGACTGAAGTTTGATGTTTTCCAGGTGCAGCTGCTTCATGTACTTCAATCTGATAACAGACCAAAACATTTACAACTGAGATTTTCAGCTACTTTGACGATGACTGAGACTATCTGAAAAAGGTGATGTTCATAGATAAAGCTTTCTTTCATGTGTCTGGGAATGTAAATAAACACAATATGAGGATCTGGGGCTCTGAGAATCCTTGCTTCAGCATGGAAATTGTGTGCAACAGCCCAAAAGTAAATGTGTAACATGGTGGTACCATTTTTTCTCCAATGTGATAAATAACATCTACTGTTTATCTGGACACGTTTAAATAGTTTCCATTTCCACAGGTTAAAAACCAGCAATGGGATGTCATTCTGCAGCAGAATGGTTTCCCTTCTCACTGGACATCTATCATTAGGGAAGCTTTGGATGACACATTTCCAGGTTGCTGGATTGGCAGAAGGGAACCCATTTCATAGGCCCCTAGGTCTCCAGACATAACCCCATTAATTTTTTATTTATTTTTTTTTTTGGGGGGGGGGGGGGGGTTTCCATGAAGGATTCTATTTACCAGACCCCGACTTGCCGAGCTCGCATCAGAGCAGCAATTACACTTGTTAATGGGGAAATGCTAGGCTGGACATGGGAGAAACTGGAATTGCTTAGATACACTGTATGTTACAGATGTCTGCAGCAAAATACACTTCACTGCAGGGTATGTGTCAGTCAAGGGCGTCTGCAGAAATTTACCTGGCAAGGGAGGAGGGAGGAGGGTGATATGTGACTAAAATTAGTAAAGTGAGGTTGGATGTCTCTCTGGCCAAAAGAATAAAATTTTATCAAAGACACAGGAAACATTACATTGTAGAAAATGATGGCTCATACAGAGGATCGGGCTGCTCCCAGAGACCACACATCATGCACGTGTATTAGACTAACTCGTAAGTGTGAAAGTTGCAATGTATTGCATGAAGAATATCATCATCTCCATTAGAAAGTGGTGAGAAAGAGGATTGATTATGGAGTGCAGGCTTTGTTCTTTTGTGAGGCATTCTCTGTTCCATGTTCCTGAACTCACTGCTGTACGTAGCAACTGAAGACAGTAAAAAAGGCTCCATTTTTTTTACACTGTCAACTTACATTATTGCCTTCCATGATGTACTGTTGTGCTATACAAATTCCCATAATGTCCATCACTAAATTTACTTTGGAATATAGTAGTGGCCTATAATACAAATGGCTACATGTGTAAAGTATAAAAGAATGATTATGCACATGTGACAACCGAAATAACATGAGTTATTGAGCCATTGCTAAAGCCATAGTATTTTTCATTATGGTTGTGTATGTTATGCCAGAACAGAATGAAGTACAAAAAATTTTCCGAAACAGAAAACATTGGCTACCTCAAACAGTACTGTCAGCTATGTAAAGTTGGCTGAATGAAAAGCAATTGACTGCTAGCACAAGCCTACCAATTTATACTAACACCTACAGATTCTGGCTTAGGGGACCAATCAGCCAACTTACAGTTAACATAGTGCATCTATAAAAGAGAAGCACGTAAGATGTACGTACTCCACTATATTCCAATGTATGATTTAGATATGTACAGTATGTGAATTGGCTTAGCACAACAGTATGTCGTAAAAAGTAATAATAATTGAAGTTGGCCTGGCAGTAAAGGATGCCTTTTATCCATCTTCTTTTACCATGAGGTACAGCAGTGAGTTGAACAAGAAATCAAAAGCAGAAATGCTCAACTACATTTCCAAATGTTAATTTACAAAGGAGAGCTGAGAATTATTTCTCAACCTAATTCTAGTGCCACTGAAAAGATAAGTCGTCGTCGTCGTCGTCGTCGTCGTCGTGTATGGGATAACAGATGAAATATTTGGCTGGACTGAGGATTTCTCAATAGGGAGGACAGCATGTTATGTTGGATGGAGAGCCTTGACAGATGTAGAAGTAACTTCATGTGTATTCCATGGAATACACATGGAATGTGTATTCCCTTGCTGTTCACATTTTATGTTAATGATAACTCCAGAGTTTTCACAGATTATGTAGTTATCTACAATGAATTATAGCCTGAAGAAAGCTGTACAAATAGTCAGTCAGACCTTGATAAGATTTCAAAGTGGTTCCCATAAGATTTCAAAGTGGTTCCATGATTGGCAGCTTGCTTTAAATGTTCAAAAATGTAAAGTTTGAAGTTGCGTGCTTTACAAAATGAAAAAAAAAAAAATTAAAAAAAAAAAGACATGGTATCCTCTGACTATAATATTAGTGAGTGACATTTGGGATCTGTAAACTCTTACAAATACCTGAGTGTCACATTTAGTAGGGACATGAAATGTAACAATTGCATAGGCTCAGTCTTTGATAAAATCAGGTAGCTGACTTTGGTTTATTGCAGAATCCTAGGAAAATGCAACCAGTCTACAACAGGGATTGTTTACAAATTACTCATGCAACCCACCCTAGAATGTTGCTCAGGTGTGTGGAACCCATACTTAATGGGACTAGATAGGATATTTAATGTATGCAAAGAAGGGCAGCACGAATGGTCATAGATTATTTTGCTCCAAGTAAGAACATCACTAAGATGCTGAAAGAACTGAGGTAACAAGCTCTTGAAAATGGATGGAAACTATCCCGAGAAAATTTACTGACCAAGCTTCAAGAACTAGCACTAAATGATGCCCCTAGGGATATACTACAATCCTCTACACATTGTTCCCCTAGGAATTGTGACAGTAAGATTAGATCAATTACAGCACATACAGAGGCACTTAAACAATCATTTTCCCCACTCTATGTACATGAATGGAATATAATAACTGGTACAGTGGGACATACCCTCTGCCATACACTTCAAAGTGGTTCACAGAGTATAGATGGAGATTGAACAGAATGACTCAAAGGAAAGAAGTACTTGCCACTTCCCCCCGAATCTGAAGTTGAGGGCACCCACACTTGGGGGGCAAATGAGGGGGAGGGGGATAGGTTTCCTCCTTGCCCTCCTAGCTCTCAGGGAAGGGAAAGAATATTGTTGTGTTGTAAGGTGTATCAGGAATGTCTTGTTTCATCCTTTCTCACTGCCTTCTAATAGAGATGATGGTTTTCTTCCTGCAGTACATTGAGACTTCCATTAATTAAACACACCTCTCTTTCTGATTCTTCTGTCTCTCTCCACAGGTGTACTGCCAGTTCACAGTGTACAATGGGCACAATATTTTTGGTGATGAGACATGTCGCCCCCATCAGATGCACTGACGAACTGAGCTCTTGGGCCTCTGCAGCATCTTCAGGGAGGCATCTTGGTCACATTGGAGTTTAGGAAGTATTTGTATTTCTGCATCACCTATCACAGGATTCTTGGGTATATTTTGATCTGATGGATTATAATTTTTAGTTTTCTGCTTATTGGTTCCTAAGGCTTACCACGAGGTGCCGTGGGTTGTGTTCCATGTTATGTTTAGGACCACACTGCTTATGATTATGCACGTGATTGTGAGCCATGATGATGATGACGACAAGTGTCCTTCCAACAATGCCATTCAATGGGAGGCTTGTAGACATTTCACCAGCCTGGTATTGATAGGCAGGTCTGATCCTATTTCTAGATTTTTGTTTGTACATGTTTTGCTTACATACTAAGATAGGGAGGGTGTGATTAGGCAGCCAGATGCAGCTATGCGTCTACCACAGACACTGATGTAATTACCTCTGTGACTGTTGATGTGCACCCTCGGAAGCGGACCACTGAGGGAACGGCTTCCAGACGATGGGGATATGTCAGTCATGCATCCCCAAGATGCTCTGTGTCCCCCTCCCATTCCCCACACAACCATTAGGTCTGATGATGATGATGTGGACAATTTTGCTCTGTGCTGGACATGCAGACAGGTTGATGATCTGCTGTGATGGATATGATAGTTCTTACTGCTAAGATTGATTTTGGCAGTTGTCTAACTGCTAAGACTGATGGGTGACTGTTGATGACATTTCACCAGCCTGGTATTGATAGGCAGGTCTGATCCTATTTCTAGATTTTTGTTTGTACATGTTTTGCTTACATACTAAGATAGGGAGGGTGTGATTAGGCAGCCAGATGCAGCTATGCGTCTACCACAGACACTGATAATAAGATAGGGAGGGTGTGATTAGGCAGCCAGATGCAGCTATGCGTCTACCACAGACACTGATGTAATTACCTCTGTGACTGTTGATGTGCACCCTCGGAAGACTGACGTGTCCGAGGGTGCACATCAGCGGTCGTGGAGGCAATTATATCAGTGTCTGTGGTAGAGTCATCATAGCTGCATCTGGCCGCCAGCTCACTGAGTTTGCTGAGTGTCTATTTAATTAGACAAAGTGCTAGTTGCCCAACCTTGCTGAGATTATAGCCACAGTCCTAATGTACAAGATGTCATTGGTGCAAATTTCGATGGTTTCTTAGATGTTACTGTCCCCATTTTTCAAAGTTGGTATTAAAATCCTGGTGCACTGGTATTCCATCACATGGTTCTTTGACAGACAGTGCTCTGCTATAGCCGACTTGTTGGGATACGATAGTCAAGTGTGCCACTAGTGTTATCATTGAGCCTTAAATGGTGTGCATTGTTTGTCCAATATACGTCCTGCCACATGCCATGGAATCTGACATACTCAGTCTTCTGCATGTCGAGGTCATCTTCAATGCTCTCCAGTAATTACCATGTTTTATTGGGCAAACAGGATATTTCTTACTTAGCGTGTTTTCAGTATGGGCCCAGCTTTTGCCAATAGCATGCCAGCTATGGTATATAGGCTGTGGCTGCCTCGTCTTTCATGACTTATGCTGTCTGAACAGATTGTACTGTAGTGATGGGACAGACAATGTGCTTAATCTGCCATTCTAGGTAACCAGTTTTACAGAGCACAGTTCTGAGATGTTCCAGTTCCTTGGGTTGACCCACGCTGAGAAGGTGGCATCCTGTGTTCTTGTGTTTTTAGTTCCCTATTCCTCTGGACAGGATGGTAGCAGCTGTCTGCTTGAAAACACATGTGACTGTGCATTTTGTTCCGATACACACTGTGGCCCAGAGTGCCATCAACTCCTCTTCTCTTGGTCATGACGTCCAGGAATTGCTGTCTTGCTTTTTCTTCAATATGTATGGTGAATTTGATGTTGGGATGTATAGAGTTCTGATGTGCAATGGAGTCAAGGAGTTTCTCCCTTCTATGTGGCCAGATGACAAACGTGGCATCCACATAGTGGAAAAAGCACATGAGCTTCCATTTGAATGACGTCAGAGTTTCTTCCTCGAAGTGCTCTATATACAAATTCACAATCACTGACGAGAGTGGACTGCACGAATCTGTACATGGAACACTTCGAGGAAGAAGCCTTGACGCCATCCAAATGGAAACCCACTTGGTTTTTCAGTTACAATCATGACACGATCGTCATCTGGCCCCATGGAAGGGAGTGTCCTTAACTTCCTTTCACATCTGAACTCCATGCATTCCAACATAACATGTACTGTTGACACCAAAGAAGGGAGACTACCAGTCCTGGAGGTCGTGGTTAAGAGGAGAGCTGACAGCACGCTGGCCCACTTTGTGTCATGACTAAAATTGGCAACTTAGGTGAGATTTTTTAATTCTTTACACAGAGTTCTCATATCCTTCTAGATATGATTGGCTATGCTCTGTTAAAAGGGGAGAAATCAGAGAAAATTATAATAAACAATATACTTATCTGAAAACTCAGAAGAATTAAAGCTTTTGTACACAATCGACAATGTCTTTCACAAAACGTGTCTTACCTTACAGACGACTGTCGCTTTTGCACAAAGACCTAACTGCGACTGAAACAAGCGCCGCTAATGTATGCACGACCACGTTCTTCTGGGGCCAGCGATCTGCCTCGTGTAACTGAACACCATCCACGCTCTATTCAACAACAGTGCGCATGGGGAAACAACAGAAGAGAATGGGATCCCTGTTTCAGCGCTATTCTACGAAGGTTCGCGTCTGTATCGGGTTTAGGTAAGCTTAAAAATGCAGCAGCGTCGAAGAAAAACGCGTAATTTCATGTGACAACCAGATAAACACGAGTTACACAGCCATTGCTATAGCCATAGTATTTTTCACTGTGGTGGTCCACCTTATGAATTGCCATACCTAATCATACAACCATATCAAGAAGTGTATGAGAATTCTTTATAATGAGTAACAAATCTAGACTCCAGTTTCCAAAGAGGCGGGGGAGCAGCAAATGCTCCTCCTCCCCCTTCCCCACGCCCTCCACCGATACTGTGGGATACCCCAGTGTACCGCGTGTAAAAAAACGTGGTTATTAGAGACGGAGAGCAATCTCTGATTAGGAAAGGAAGGGGAAGGGGATCGGTCGTGCCCTTTTCAAAGGACTCGTCCCGGCATTTGCCTGGAGATTTAAAGAAATCACGGGAAACCAGCCGGGCGGGGATTTGAACTGTCGTCATCCCGAATGCTAGTCCAGTGTACTGACCACTGCGCCACCTCACTCGATGTACCACGTGAAATCAGTCGCAAGATAAAGTCTGGACCTGGCAAACTTGCTTTCTCCTCACTCATTCGGCTGTGAAGTACGCCTCGAGCCGCTCGACTGGGGAAATCAGGTTGCATCGCAGCTACCGTTACCTCTCCCAGAAGCGGCGGCGCGGACGCAACCTGGGACATGCCACATTCCGCCACAGGACCCCGGAGCAAATAACAAATTCGAGGAGGGCGTGACGACATAGGCCCCCGCCAAGAGTGCAGGTACAGAGGAAGCGCAAAAACTGACTGGAAGAAGCAGAAAGATGGTTTAAGAATGAACTGAAAGATGTACGTGGATTCTCCTACCTGTCTTCTGCCTACGAAAAGAAACCTTTCCCTCAGCCCACGATTGCAAACACGCTATAGTCAAGTGTCGTTTCTACAGTGTTTAGTTCGTCCAAGTAGCATCAAAAAGAAACGACTGCATACGAACAGACGTTTACGTGACAATGTGCTTGGTTCACACATCTGGTGCCGACACATCGCTCGTGTTCAAAAACTTAGTTCTAGCTCCTACTTCACTATCGTATTGTAGGGTCTCAAATGTTGGCGAATGGGTGATGAAACGAATATACACTACTGGCCATTAAAATTGCTGCACCAAGAAGAAATGCAGATGATAAATGGGTATTCATTGGACAAATATATTATACTAGAACTGACATGTGATTACATTGTCACGCAATTTGGGTGCATAGATCCTGAGAAATCAGTACCCAGAACAATCACTTCTGGCCGTAATAACGGCCTTGATACGCCTGGGCACTAAGTCAAACAGAGCTTGGATGGCGTGTACAGGTACAGCTGCCCATGCAGCTTCAACACGATACCACAGTCCATCAAGAGTAGTGACTGGCGTATTGTGGCGAGCCAGTTGCTCGGCCACCATTGACCAGACGTTTTCAGTTGGTTCAAATGGTTCTGAGCACTATGGGACTCAACTGCTGTGGTCATCAATCCCCTAGAACTTAGAACTACTTAAACCTAACTAACCTAAGGACATCACACACATCCATGCCCGAGGCAGGATTCGAACCTGCGACCGTAGCAGTCGCACGGTTCCGGACTGCGCGCCTAGAACCGCGAGACCACCGCGGCCGGCTTTCAGTTGGTAAGACATCTGGAGAATGTGCTGGCCAGGGCAGCAGTCTAACATTTTCTGTACCCAAAAAGGCCCGTACAGGACCTGCAACATGCGGTCTTGCATTATCCAACTAAAATGTAGGGTTTCGCAGGGATCGAATCAAGGGTAGAGCCACGGGTCGTAACACATCTGAAATGTAACGTCCACTGTTCAAAGAGCCGTCAATACGAACAAGAGGTGACCGAGACGTGTAACCAACGGCATCCCATACCATCACGCCGGGTGATACGCCAGTATGGCGACGGCGAATACACGCTTCCAATGCGCGTTCACCTTGATGTCGCCAAACACGGATGCGACCATCATGATGCTGTAAACAGAACCTGGTTTCATCCGAAAAAATGACGTTTTGCCATTCGTGCACCCAGGTTCGTCGTTGAGTACACCATCGCAGGCGCTCCTATCTGTGATGCAGCGTCAAGGGTAACCGCAGCCATGGTCTCCGAGCTGGTAGTCCATGCTGCTGCAAATGTCGTCGAACTGTTCGTGCAGATGGTTCTTGTCTTGCAAACGTCCCCATCTGTTGACTCATGGATCGAGACGTGGCTGCACGATCCGTTACAGCCATGCGGATAAGATGCCTGTCATCTCGACCGCTAGTTATACGAGGCCGTTTGGATCCAGCATGGCATTCCGTATTACCCTCCTGAACCCACCAATTCCATACTCTGCTAACAGTCATTGAATCTCGACCAATGCGAACAGCAATGTCGCGATACGATAAACTGCAATCGCGATAGGCTACAATCCGACCTTTACCAAAGTCGGAAACGTGATGATACGCATTTCTCCTTCTTACACGAGACATCAGCACAACGATTCACCAGGCAACGCCGGTCAACTGCTGTTTGTGTATGAGAAATTGGTTGGAAACTTTTCTTATGTCAGCACGTTGTTGGTGTCGTCACCGGCGCCAACCTTGTCTGAATGCTCTGAAAATCTAATCATTTGCATATCACAGCATTTTATTCCTGTCTGTTAAATTTCACGTCTGTAGCACGCCATCTTCATGGTGTAGCAATGTTAATGGCCAGTAGTGTACTTGACCGAAGGCCTCCGATTTCTGCCTACGGGGAAACGGAGACAGACGCGATGATGGAGGAGACAAGTAATTTGGTCCTCCAGTCAGTACTCCCAAGTTATGTTTAGTACGATTTGTTGTGTAAATAAACAGGTAATCGAGAGGAAGCCTTCTGTGACTAACATCACAGGAGCTGTTTCTCGTCGTACCTATAAAAAGCTGTTCTCTCTTCAACTAAGTTCAGCTCTCGTGTAAACTGACGTACGCCCTTACATTGGTCATCGGCTGCAGTGCTCAAGCTTGTGGTGTGTTAAGACCACTATAGAGGTAGGCCGGTTCCCGTCAGATCACCGAAGTTAAGCGTTGTCGGGCTGGGCTAGCTCTTGGATGGGTGATCATCTGGTCTGCCGAGCGTTGTTGGCAAATGGGGTGCACTCAGGCCTTGTGAGGCAAACTGAGAGGATACTTGATTGAGAAGTAGCGGCTCCGGTCACGGAAATTGACATACGGACGGGAGAGCGGTGTGGTGACCACATGCCCCCCATATCCGCACCCAGTGACGCCTATGGGCAGAGGATGGCAAGGCGGCCGGTCAGTACCGTTGGGCATTCACGGCCTGTTGAGGAGGAGTTAAGTAGGCCTTACTTATGTATTAGGTACTCTGTTGCAACTTAAACGAGAACGAAATCATGCATGCAGTATTAGCAAAATACAGATTATAAAAGAAACGATTTACGATCGAGAATGGCTGAGACTGACTGTCAAACTCAGCTGTTTTTTTCAACAGAGGATAATATAGCAGTTGAACTTTTATCAATTACATAAGCAATGAGTTTGCTTCGCTCAAAGCAAGATACTGGAAAGGTTTCTCAGTCTTTAGTAAGAGCCCTTTTTCTTTTATTTCTAATTTATAGTGAGCAAATAAAATCTGTGCGTTCTTTATTATACACCGTACTAAAACCAATGCACAGTAGTTGTCATAAACAATGGGAAATAGATTGTTTTACTTTATACTATTTATGCAATTGGTAATTTAGTGTTTATACTGCAATGGTACATTCTTGTCGTGGACAATATGCTTCGTCAGTTTACTTCACTTAAGTAATACTTTTCGATAATCTTTCATTTTCATTAGATAGTTGTACTGGGAAGGAGGGGGAGGGGGAATTGCAGAAAGGCACTTCTACGGGGTCGGGGGACAGGGGGGGTGGAGGGGTCACAGCTTTCGTATCTCTTGTATGAATGCGGGGTTCTGTTTTTTAGCCGTTGAATCTGCACCAAGTCTCGATGTAGCTGACATCACTAGTCCCTTTCCTTTTCCTTTCCTTTCCTCCCCCCCTTAACCCACAATTTACACATTTCTGCCAGGAGCGCACCATCAGCTCAATACGGCTCTGCTGACGAACGCATCCGAACACAGTTTAGTATCCCGTCGTGTTCCGAGGTAATTAAAGACTGAGTCATAGCTCATTTTGGCAATGAAAAAACAGGAAATCTGATATTAATTCACTGAAAAGGAACCAAAGGTGCGTGACCCACATAGCACGCGCTGTAGGCTTCGCGCTTTTTGGGGGACACCAGCCTCAACGTGCCGTTTTTAGGAGGAGAAATAACCGGTAGCACTTTTTGAATTGACATTAGTAATACTGTACTATTTAGGACTGTGGGGAAAGTCTGACACAAAACTGAATGTATTTCTTAAAGTTTGAAGAACATATTTTTTTAAATAAAACCCCAGTTTCCGTATAAACAACTGGCCCAATAGTTTTGTTTGCATATTACAAATTTATTGTACTGTCGATAGAGATTGTTTGCTCATTAACAAAGCTCGCCTAGTAATCATTTGTTGTTATAACCTGAAGTGGGCTGCTTAAGCGCATTGAGACTTCACATGGATTAAAAGTAGCGATCGAACAGAGTTATTCAGCTGCCCCTGCCGATGTTTTGTGCAACCCACATTGTTTTCGTATTCTCTCACTCGCTACGCGTAAGCTACTACTCCTACATGAAAGAACATGCCCTTTTTGTAGGAAATTTAATGTATTTAATTTTGTGCTGGGATTCATTTTCGCTGGAAGCTACGGTTTTCAAGAAAAACGTAACAGCCTTCAAACGAAGCTCCACCCCCTCACTCATCCTTCAACAGTAAGGATTTCTAGTATGTTGTTAGTGGCACTCCTTCCTGCTACTGTACAAAAATGTCCGACTACACGAACTATTCCCGATATTCGACCTTTTTTGGTCTCTATTAATTGGCCTATTACGCCACCAGCGTAATCAACTATTTTCGTTTTGACCGTTTGTATTGAATAACTCAAACTACCGACTCTGGCGAGAACGTGTCACAGTACAAAATTTGGCCACATGAAATTTCCTGCAAAACGGTCCTATTGTTTTTTGCAGGACCAGCAGTTTGCACGCAGCAAGCGAGAGGATATTAAAATCTCACGCGAAGTTTTTGAAGGCCAGATATACACTGACGGAAAAAATCGCAGCACCAAAAAATAATAACAGTAACGAAATTTAGGTAATACATTTGTCTAGGTAACAAAGAAGCCCTACCAGGAAAATGGAAAACATCTCTGATCTGTCCAATACATAAGAAGGGCGACAAACTGAAATACGACAAATATCGAGGAATCGCCCTGCTTAACGTCTGCTATAAGATCCTGTCCAATTGCCCCATACATAGAATTCAGCCAGTGGCAGAATCGGTTGATTGGGGAGTACCAGGGAGGTTTCCGTCCAGGACGGTCAACAGTAGATCACATCTTCAGTCTCCGGCAGCTCACTGAGAAACTGGGTGAATATGGTAAAGATTTGAGTATTTTATTCGTTGATTTTAAGAAGGCCTATCATTGCATACAACTGTTTAAGGGAGTTTGGAATAGCAGAGAAACTCATCAATCTGATAAAGATCTGTCTGAACGAAACACGTGCAAAGGTATACATGGGAAACCGCGTAACTGAGGAGTTTGAAATTGTGACAGGACTCAGGCAAGGAGATGGGCTGTCCCCTATCCTGTTCAACATTGCCCTCGAGAAGATCGTACGCGAGACCTTCCAAGAGAACGAAGGGATTGAAAGAGAAGAAAAAAGACTGGCATACTTAGCCTATGCAGATGACATCTGTTTACTCTCTAGGTCGGAAGAGGAGCTGGAGCAAATGACCAAAGCACTAAAGGAGGCTGCCAGCAAATTTGGGCTAAACATAAACGAAGCCAAGATAGAGTACCTCGTTATGACGCGTGGTCATTGTCAGACTGCTGATCATCTACAATCACTGCAGCTTGGGTACCAGTCCTACAAGAGAGTGCAAGAATTCAAATACCTAGGGGGCACTTTTCACTGAGAACTCGTCATGTGAAGCAGAGAGCAATGCCAGAATACAAGCAGGAAACCGATCTTACCACAGCCTATCACAACTGCTTCGGTCCAGATATCTCTCCAGACAGTTCAAGATTCGACTGTACAAAACCCTGAACCAGCCTGTTGTTCTATATGGCTGTGAAACATGGAGTATCCGGAAACAGGACTTCCATAAGCTCCTTGTTTTTGAGAGAAAAGTGCTTCCGAAGATCTTCGGTCCAGTTCTGGAGTTCTGGATGCAGATACAGGGGAATGGAGGATCAGATACAACCAAGAGCTTGAGGAACTATACCAGCAGCCCAACATAAGAGGAATTGTCAAAGCCAAACGAATGCAGTGGGTCGGCCATGTGGCCCGGATGTAGGATCACAGATGGCCTCGGAAGCTCCTGGATTTCACACCTACAGGAAAGAGACCGCCAGGGAGGCCCAAGAAGCGCTGGAGGGATGGACTCTATGAAGATTTAAACCAAGTGTCAATAGATGTGAACGGATGGCGGATAGCAGCAATGGACAGAATACAGTGGAGGAGGAAACTTGTAGATGTGTGCCGTCCACTGGGCCTGATCACGTAGTAGTAGTAGTAGTGGTAGTAGTAGTAGTAGTAGTAGTAGGTAACATAGTGATTAACATGGCAAGGTTACAGGTTAACATAAGTGCGAGATAAACAGCGAATGTGAAACTCTGCTACATTAGTAACCGGTGTAACTGCCAGAACGTTAAATGCAAGCATGCAAATGTCCATACATTGTGTTGTGCAGGTGCCGGATGTCAGCTTGTGGACTGGAATTCCATACCTGCTCACTTGGTCAACACGGGGATGGTTAATGTTTGTTGTGGTTGACGTTGGATTTTTCGTCCGATGATGTCCCATATCTGCTCCATTGGAGACAGATCCGGTGATCTAACAGGGCGAGGCAACATGTCGACACACTGTAGAAATTGTTGGGTTACCACAGCGGTATGTGGGCGAGCGTAATCTTGTTGGAAAGCACCCATTGGAATGCTGTTCATGAAAGGCAGCACAACATGTCGGATCACCAGGTTGACGTACCAATTGTAAATCAGGGTGCGTGTGATAACCACGAGAGTGCCCCTGCTTTCATACGAAATCGCACTCCAAACCGTAACTTCAGACGTAGGTCCAGTGTGACTAGCAAGCAGACAGATTGGCAGCAGGCGTTCACAACTGGCATCCATCTAACCAGCACACGGTCATTACTAGCGTCGAGGCAGAACCAGCTTTCATCAGAAATATCTCCACCCTACCCCCCAATGAGCTCTCGCTTGACACCACTGAAGTCACAAAATACGGTGGTCTAGGGCCAATGGCTAAGTGGTTCAAATGGCTCTGAGCACTATCGGACTTAACATCTGTGATCATCATCAGTCCCCTAGAGCTTAGAACTATTTAAACATAACTAACCTAAGGACATCACACACATCCATGCCCGAGTCAGGATTCGAACCTGCGACCGTAGCGGTCGCGCGTTTCCAGACTGAAGCGCCGAGAACCACTCGGCCACTGCGGCCGGCAGGGCCAGTGGAATGCACACTTTAGGGCGTCTGGCTCAGTGCTGTCCCTGAAGTAACCGACTTGTCACAGTACGTTGTGTCACCGTGATGCCAACTGCTGCTTTAACTGTGCTGCAGACGCCGCGCAATGCGTCATTGTCACACGCCGAACACGACGGTCTTCGCTCTCAGTAGTGACATATGGCCGTCCAGAGCCCGGTCTTCTTGCGACCATATATCTTCCCGTGACCACCACTGCCAGCAATCATACACAGTGGCTACATTCCTCCCAAATCTTACTGCAATATCGCGGAAAGAACATCCCGGTTCTAGTAACCCTGATACTCTACCTCTTTCAAATTCAGTGAGGTGTTTATAATGGGTCTTTTTCGACTTAAAGGCATTCTTGACTAACATCAACTCACGACTTCCAATCTCGTAACTAATGCTCACGACCATTCGGTGACAATTTAAAGAAAACCTGATTTGCAACCTCACAGTGCACAATTCTTAATGCGACTGGCGCGAAACCTGACTGCACATCATATTCCAAATGTAAAAAGATATCTACCATCTTTCGTTTATGTCGCAAAACTCGTCCTTGGAGTTGCAATTTTTTTCCGGTAGTGTAATATTGCGGGCTACATAAAACGACATCGTCAGGGGCAGCTAAAACACCCCGTATGGCTATCTTATATGTTTAACGCAGTTCCTTAAACAGTCAAACCTGTTTGCCAGATACGCCATTACCTATCCATAAGTTGGTCAAACAAGCGCGCAGACGTACCATTAAAGTTTGTAAAATTTGACTTTACTTTTGAAGCAGAAGTCGCGAAGTATTCCTTGGTTTGACGTATATTCATGCACCTTACTGCATAGTAAGTGTATGGCATTTACAGATCATTGAATGACTTCAGTTGGAACTTATGAAGATAACTACCTCGATGTGTCGAGGAAGTATCTTAAGGACAGAAGCGGTGTCATACAATATCAATGGAACGTCTTCTGGAAGTGACTTTTTATCAAGTGTAGTTATTTCAGCGCAACAAGTGAGTGCGAAAGCAATATATTCAAAATCAACAACGGAAACGTCGCTATGAGCTGAACGCAGAAAGTGAATATGAGAAATTCGTATTAACTCACAGATATACCTGTTAAAAGAGGTGGGCAGTATGTCTGCAGTTGATATTTTACGGCAGTGGTCGTCAAAATTTTGAGGAAAATGACACTGTGGGGCGGAACCTCGCGCAGCATATGTACCGATCTCATTGTTGATGAGGAGTGACATAGTTATGGTGACGGCGATCCAATGTTATCAAATTTTTTGTAAATACCACAACAATCACTAATCGAAAATATTTTTCGTTTTTAAACTCAATTACAGGTTTCGATCGTTTTTACCATCCTCAGATTCATCTGCATTCATAAAGTTAATAGAGAAAGCAATTAGAATATGTAGCGATAAGTTGCATTGTCGCATGGATTACAATCATAATAAACTAGTAATCACGCATGTCCCTTAATGACGGGTCATCACAAGCGACCCCCGAGTTGTGACACTGTAACTGCCTGACAAAGTATTGTTGTATTGTCTGTGTGAACGGATGATCGATTTATTAATTGTTCTAATATTTAAATGAATTATGCAGTATGAGGCACGGTAAAAATATTTACTAAATTTTTCTTCTACTCAT
Organism: Schistocerca nitens; assembly: GCF_023898315.1. NCBI lineage: Eukaryota > Metazoa > Arthropoda > Insecta > Orthoptera > Acrididae > Schistocerca > Schistocerca nitens. Next base: position 449,247,139 of record NC_064618.1, on the reverse strand, counting down.
CGTCATTACAACAGCCTCTATTCCTTGCTACAAATATGAACTGCTCTTGAAGATGGCTGTCTCTATAATGCACATTCGCGAATCGTTACGTCCATCTGAAACTTGAACCATAGCAGCTCGTCGGTACGAGGCATACATGCGCATGAATTGTCAGCACTGGAATACAAAGAGTAAAATTCGCCACCTGAATTTCATCCGTAGTGGCCGCGCTACTAACACCTCTTCCTCTGAGATAATCAAACTTCACTTAGCTCAAGGAAAGGACGCGCATACGCTAGGGAAAGGGGAATGGGAGCTGTGCCTCAACTGCCCCCCCCCCCCCCCCCCTGTCCACCTCTGAATGAAAGGAAAAAACTGTGGTGTACTGAAGTATTTTTCTTTCAAGAAAATGAGTCGGTATTACGTAGGCTTTTAACAACGTCGGAACTGTAACTTCCTTACGCCTACGTACAAGTCGCCACGCCATGATCTTGCAAAATATCAAGAATACTGCACGCCTTCAGGCCTAGCCCACAAATTCTGTCCAATCGGCAATTTAGATCTCAAAATCCGAGCCGGTTCGAGGGCCCTGCCCTTAATGCTGAAAATGTCCTCGTTGGAGAGAGATCCAGGGACGTTGCTGGCTGAGGAATGGTTTGTCACTACGAAGGCGAGCAGCAGAAACTCTTATCGTGAGCGAGCGGGCATTATTTTGCTGAAATGTAAGCCTAGGATGGCTCGCCATGCAGGGCAACAAAACGGGGCGTGGAATATTGTCGATGTAGGCTGTGCTGTAAAGATGCCATGGATGACAACCAAAGACGTCCTGCTATGAAATGAAATGGCACCCCAGACCATCCATCACTCCTGGTTGACAGACCGTATGGTGGCCGACAGTCAGGGTGGTATCCGACCGCTGTCTGGGGCGCCTCCAGACACGTCGTCTTCACTGGTCATCGGGGCTCATTTGGAAGTGGGACTTATCACTGAAGACAATTCCACTCCAGCCAATGAGGTTCCAGACCGAATGTACCTGACACTACTGCAAAACAGCGCAAAGATGTCATTGGTAGTCGGCAAAAGGAGCGCTGTGAGCTCAGTCCCCCTGTCTGTGAGCGACCTATTAATACGGCCTCTTTGTTCTTGTGGTCACTTAAGCGCCAGTTGCTCGTAGGATTGATGATGATGATGATGAATCCGGGGCTCAGAGTGCCCAACTGTCGATTGTTTGGTCCTCAATCTATGTAGTCTATGACGAACGCTTCCTTATTGACACTGTGACCGACCATGGTTCACCAATTCCTGCGAACACCGTCGAATATTGGCATCGCTCCTATGCAAATGTAGAGAGATTCACCGATTACTGCAATTCTTTGGACCCAACTATACGCTCTTTCCCAAATGCTGACATCTTTGTTTATCGTTTGCGCGCCTGTCTACGAGGCATAGTTAGTGTCCAACCGAGTAAAGACTAAAGACTTTATGACCTGGTGTCGACATGTACCTTGTTTAGTATCATTGTCAGCTGTGCGGTGAAATTGTGCTGTACACGTTCATCCATTTTGCATTTGCCGTCGACACCTGTATGAATATAAATGTAACCAATTTGCAAAACTCCTTCATAGTGCATCTTTCTTTTGTTCTTAGTGTGTATATCTCGAACTATGGTTTGTGACAGAGTGAAACACGTGGAATTGCACAGATTAAAATCTGTTCCGTCTGAAAGTTGGCGGGACTTCGTCGATTTTACAACAGAAAAAAAAAGTTCGCACACATGTTGAACCACACATTGAAATAACTTTAGCGGCTTCTCTCTGCAGCTGAGCATACTGCTCCTGAGGTAACACTTTATAAAAGTGTTGGAAATTCTTGGACTGGAAAAACAGGTCGTTGAACTGGGTACTACACCGTACATCTGTCAGCTCAAGTTGGAAAGTAATGAGCTACATTAGCAGCCAAAGGCGAGAACTGTCTGACGAACAATTCGAAATCCATCTTGAGCCGTGCAGTGTCTAGGAATCCCTTTGAGAAATGATGAAATATTTCAATTACTAAAGAGAAATCAGTCATGTATGGTCCAAAAGTGACTGCTTTCGGTAAGGAATGTTTCATGTCATGAAGTAAGCTGATTTTTCCATGGGATTACTTTTTGTTTGATAGGATCAATCTTGTCCGCCACATCTGTTACCAAATGATTCTCCCCTTGCATTGAGACACTTAAATTTAAAAAATGGTGATGTTGACCACAAAATATTCTGTCACCATCCTATTTATCCTGAACTCATTTTTCCCCTAATGGCCGTCTTCAGCAGCATCCAGTGTCGTTCATCAGAGAAACAAATGCACCGTATCATTTTCATGGCAGGTGCTATGACACAGCAGTATGTTCTTTTTTTCAGTTCATAATAGTGCGAAACTTAAGCACTTTGAATAGCCTTTAAACGATACGAAAAATAAGACAATTTCCATTCACCATTGAACAATGTGGCATTCCTACGGTTTTTGGTTTGCTCTAGCAGATTGCGATTACAGTCTTCATGTTACTCTCCCCCTTCACTCCTCAGCCCATCAGCGCTAGACGAATCACAAGCGCGAGTTGTCACTCTGGTCTATATGAGTAGTTGTTAAGTGCCAAACCTTCGATTCCTTTAGCAAGTCTTGAGCTTTTACCTTCGCACCGCGACATCTAACCACTTCTTACCCAGGATGACGAAGCATTTCTCTTCCGCAGCACTTCCTGTGCCACATGGCATATTCGGCTGGAATTCCTCTTCAGGAATTGGGTCCTGTGAATTACAGACTGATCCGAGAGCGGCGGCATCTAATACCTGACACAGCAATACACGTCTCGTTGATCTGCTACCGAGCGAGATAACGCAGCGATAAGATTTTTATTCGGGAGGGTGGAGGTGCAAATTCCCGTCCAGACATTCAGATTTAGATTTTCCACGTTTTGCTTAAGCCGAATGCCAGGACGATTCCTTTGAAAGGGTACGGCCGGTTCCTGACCCAATCTTCCGCACTACGAGCTTGTGTTCGGTCGCTACTGACCTAGTTGTCGATGGAACATTAAATCCTAATTTTTATTCATTTTCGATGCTTAGTACTTCGAGCTGAGAAGGTACCACGCAGCTCTGTGTTCGTTTACGAAGTATCTTGATTTGAGCAATATCGATGTGTTAGTCTTAATCGCTTATATAATTTTATGTGACTGTGATACGTGACGACAATTTTTGTAGCAATAATATTTGGCGTGAACGTCGCTTATTTTAATTTAGAACATGATATGCACAAAGAAATGTGGTTAGGTTAGGGTAGATCGCGTAGGGATTAATATTATTATTTTCACTTTTAGGCCGTTCTGTCATAGCCTCATGTGTCAGTAAACTGAATAACATAATGTAACAGGAAAAGAAATGACAATGGTAACTCCAAGGCAATCTTGAGCTGTACATCTGACATGTAGGCAAATTGAAGGATACTTCAGTAGACCAAAGAAGGAAAAAAGAGAACGAGGAGGTCTCCGTCTACTTTTTTAACCATTGTTTCGTATTGTAGTATTTTGCACTCGGTAACGTACGTAGAAAGGTCAAAGCAAATTGTTCAAAAAATGTGGAGCTTGCAGTTTGCCAAAGAAAATTTCTAAATGTGGCGGAAAATAATGCAGTGTAAAAGTCAACAGAGATGTAACAAGACATTTAGTCGAAATCGGGTTTGAGTGTGGCATATATATATATATGATTTTTTTAATTTCAGCTTTTTACTAGGACCAAATCGAAGAGCAAATCATCATGGTCAAGGAATGGATCAGTAAATGAGATTAACGTCAGAAAATTTAATTATAGGTAAAATAAAATTTACACGAATCCTATGCAGTCGACATGCTCCTGAGTATATTTAAACACAATCATCATTATAAAACACAAGGCAGCTTTTTCCACGAACTCCCCGACAAAATAGGAGGAGTGAGGCATGGGGAAATTCTTCAGTTAGACTTGAAATTGCGAGGGTTACCAGTAAGATTCTTCAATTCTTGTGACAGCTTACTGAAAACGGATGCACGCCTTTCTGCACAAGAGTGAAGGAGGTGCGATCCAAATGCAGATTATTTCCTGCTTAGTGTTAACTGAACGAAAGCTAATAATTCTTGGCAATAGGTTCATATAGTTAACAACAAACGACATTACAGAAAATATATTCAGAGGCCCAATGCCAGAATTCTCAGATTCGTGACAGGGATCGACAAGAAGTTCGCGAACTTCCACCACATATTGCTTGAACTGCCCGTTTCTGAGACAAAAGTTCCCTTTCCTTTGTCAATGGAAGGAGTTAGCCCAGAATAAGCAAATGAAAAAAAGCAAAGTAAATTAATTTTCGTGATATATGACTTGCTGCAAATACTGTTCTAATGGTAAGTATAGCAGCTTTCAGTTTTCGACCAAAATCCTGAATACGAACTTCCCATGACAGCTTACCATCTACTTGAATACCTATGAATTTCATTCGTTTATACTCAATCATACGCCGATGTCAACAGCATTACTCTGAAGTAAACAAAGTAATTTATTTCCGAAAGGCAACGAATAAACAAATTATTCTTGGCACCAACGTCGGGATCTCGCAATCTTGGCTTTACGATTATTTTCTGTAAATCATCCACGTTATCGTGCTGGCACCAACATATGGGTGTTGACGTCTCTTATAACGATAAATTCTCTGCGTTGCGGACAGAATATTGACAGTTGCAATATAGCCAGGAGATAAGCAGCTGCCCTGCTGCAAGTTCCCTACGACATGTCTCCTTTTTACCTTTCCTTAAACAAATGCTGTACTCGGAGGTGAAGATGTATGTTCTTATTTTCTGTATTTGCACTGTAGTGAATTTAATTTTATGCTGAAAGACAGCTACGGGCAAAGAATTGTAACTTATGTTGCAATTACGAATGCTTTTGATAGTAAAGGCATTATTAGCTTAGATTCGGTACCCTGTATTTAGTACTGTATCTTGCTAATAGAACAGAGGAATTTTAGCTTAATTTCGATCAGATGTAAACTGTAGTGACAAAAGTCACGGGATAGCGATGTTGTTTTGTTGTGGTCTTCAGTCCTGAGACTGGTTTGATGCAGCTCTCCATGCTACCCTATCCTGTGCAAGTTCTTCATCTCCCAGTACCTACTGCAACCTACATCCTTCTGAATTTGCTTAGTGTATTCATCTCTTAGTCTCCCTCTACGATTTTTACCCTCCACGCTGCCCTCCAATGCTAAATTTGTGATCCCTTGATGCCTCAGAACAAGTCCTACCAACCTGTCCCTTCTTGCCGTCAAGTTGTGCTACAAACTCCTCTTTTCCCCAATTCTATTCTATACCACCTCATTAGTTATGTGATCTACCCATCTAATCTTCAGCATTCTTCTGTAGCACCACATTTAGAAAGCTTCTATTCTCTTCTTGTCCAAACTATTTATCGTCCATGTTTCACTTCAATAGATGGCTACACTCCATACAAATACTTTCAGAAACGACTTCCTGACAGTTAAATGTAAACTCGATGTTAACAAATTTCTCTTCTTCAGAAACGCTTTCCTTGCCATTACCAATCTACATTTTATGTCTTCTCTACTTCGGCCATCATCAGTTATTTTGCTCCCCAAATAGCAAAACTCCTTTACTACTTTAAGTGCCTCATTTCCTAATCTAATTTCCTCAGCATCACCTGACTTAGTTATGAACATAAAAAAAAATGGCGGTACCATCGTGTACACAAGATGTAACAGGGCAGTGCATAGGCGGAGCTGTCATTTGTACTCAGATGTTTCGTTTGAAAAGGTATCCGGCGCGATTGTGGCCACACGACGTGACTTAACGGACTTTGCACGCGGAATGGTAATTGGAGCCAGACGCATGGCACATTCCATTTCGGAAATCGTTAGGGAAATCAGTATTCAGACATTCATTGTGTCAATGGTGTACCGAAAATACCAGGCGTTACTTCTCACCACAGCCAACATAGTGGTCAACGGCCTTCGCTTGGCGACCGAGAGCAGCGGCGTTTGCGTGTTGTTAGTGCTAACAGACAAGTAATACTGAGAGAAATAACTCCAGAAATTAATGTGGGAAGTACAACGAACGTATCAGTTTCGATAGTGCGACGAAATTGGGCGTTAATGGGCTATGGCAGCATACGGCCGATGCGAATGTCTTTGTCAACAGCACGACATCGCTTGCAGTGTCTCTCCTGGGCTCGTGACCACATCGGTTGGACTCTAGACAACTGGAAAACCGTGGGGTAGTGATACGAGTCCCGATTACAGCTGGTAAGAGCTGATGGTAGGGTTTGAGTTGGACGCAGATCCCAGTAAGCCATGGACGGAAGTTGTCAACAAGGCACAGCCCTAGCTGATGATGGCTCCATAATGGTGTGGGCTATGTTTACATGGAATGTACAGGTTGCTCTGGTCCAACTGAACCTATCACTGACTGGAAATGGCTACGTTCGGCTACTTAGAGACCATCTGCATTCACACACTGCACGTTCCAAAACAACGGTGCCACCAGGCCATAACTGTTTGCGATTGTTTTGACGAACATTCTGGACAGTTCGAGCGAATGATTTGACCACCTTGATCGCTCAAAATTAATCCCATAGAACATTTATGGGACGAAATCGAGGTCAGTTTGTGCACAAAATGCTGCACCTGTAAACTTTTGCTGTTGTGGACTGCTATAGAGACAGCAGGGTAGTTCCAACGACTTATTAAGTCCATGCCACGTCGAGTTGCTGCACTATGCCTGGCAAAATGAGTTCCGACACTGTTTTAGGGGGTATCGCATGACATTTTGTCACCTCAGTGTATATATTATTGTTGCTCAGTGATAAATTTGTAACTCTTAGACTACTAAACAAGTTCGAGGGTTCAATTCCCAGTCATTCGTAGGATTTGCGAGTTAATGCATTCACCCGTACGTCAATTGATAGTTCACATTGAACTGTTTATACTACTAGGGCAATCACTTCTAACATCGGAGGAAGGCAACAGCGTATCACCACTAACAGGATCATGTCTAATAAGGTACTCTGATGTTGAAGCCAACCTTCGGATTGAAAGCAGCATTACTTTTATATAACAAAAGTTGTGGATACGTCGACCTCAACCTCAACAGGAACCTCTCTGAAGAGGCAGACATAAGGTCTTTGACAAACAGTGAAAGTGAAGAGTCAGTCCATAGTAGAGGGGTTGTTTTTGGGGAAGGAGACCAGACAGCGAGGTCATCGGTCTCGGTCCATAGTAGACAATGCATTTGTACGTATGTGTTAAGAGGTAGCCGACGCTAATAAAGTGTTGTACCACATGAACTACTGCGTATTACTGGTGGTATCCCACCGACCCATCGTTTGACACTTCCTACAAAGTTAACACTGGAAAAATTGAGGGAACAGCTGTATCGGTAAAATAAATGTGAATAATGTATCACTGGGACATCATATGGGAGCTAGGTCTTACGAATCGTAAACGCTTTCCTTAACGCACCCATTGGCAAGCTTTCATTTGTGAATCGTGAGCGCTGTCTTAGTATGACTATGTGCCTACCGTTTGTAGTATTGTGCGGAGTTTATGTTGACAACGATGACAGAAAGGACAGGAAGGACGATTAAGAAGGAATCCGGTGCTGGCACAGAGGTTACTCCTCTCTACGAGAACGAAGCGGATCCAGCCGACGGCCCGCATCTCGTGGTCGTGCGGTAGCGTTCTCGCTTCCCACGCCCGGGTTCCCGGGTTCGATTCCCGGCGGGGTCAGGGATTTTCTCTGCCTCGTGATGGCTGGGTGTTGTGTGCTGTCCTTAGGTTAGTTAGGTTTAAGTAGTTCTAAGTTCTAGGGGACTGATGACCATAGATGTTAAGTCCCATAGTGCTCAGAGCCATTTGAATCCAGCCGACGAACGGATCATTGTCAGCTGTGTTTGGAATTTAATCCAGGACACAAAAACAACGTTTGGTATCAAGAAGAATATGCCACTACATTTCCTGCCCTTCCAAGCGAAATAGTATTACAGAATTCGAATCTGCTACTTACGAGTTAAGCACCACTCATAAGCGATAAGCGACGGTAGTTGTCTCTCCTGAGGAGAGAAGAGTTTGGGTCTTCGGCTTCCAAAAAATTTCGATCGCAACGTTTTGTGTTACGAGAAGGGAGTGATCGTATATGTGAAATGTACGACACCACTCTTGTCTAACCTTGTCCACCTTTTATAAATTTTTCTCGTATGCTTTTTCATTTCGAATGATAAGTATTGTTAGTTACAGTTTGCCGTTTTGTATTATTAAAAGTGCTACGAAATTTTCTGTTTAATATCAAACAATTCCCCGAATTCTCTCTTTCTCACATGCCCAAAATCGAAGTTCTATATTCCCACGGAAGTGCCGATAATTACATTATGCCAACACACACACACACACACACACACACACACACACACACACACACACACACACACACACACACACACACACACGCGCGCGCGCGCGCGCGCGCGCGCGCGGCTAAATTCGCGCCCTCTGACGCCACAACGGGGTTCTTTGAATCTTAACACTACAAAAACATTTGCACAGTGGCCAGTAAACTGGGCTCGTATTCGGGAGGACTACGATTCAATCCCGCGTCCGGCCATTCTGATTCAGGTTTTCCGTGATTTCCCTAAATCACTCCAGGCAAATGCTGGGATGGTTCCTTCGAAAGGGCTCGATCGACTCCCTTTGCCGTCCTTCCCTAATCCGATGAGACCGATGACCTCGCTGTCTGGTCTCCTCCCCCAAACAACCCCATCCCCAAAAACGTCTAACACTATGTCACTGTCCTACAGGAAAGTCAAGTACATTCCACCGAAGATGCTTTTGAGTAGAAAACGATACGTATATTTTCCGTTTACTCAGAGCATGTACAAGAACTGGTCAACTTGTAAGAAGCAGCGGGAGCATATTACGAACCATGATGCATGAAAACCCCTAGCGGTACGTTCTCTTCGCGCAGAGATCTAACTTTCTGTAACAAGAAAAGCGCCTTAGTTTCATTTACGCATAAATGAAAACAGACGTATGACACTACTAACTAATTATCGCTGAAATTAATGGACATGAATTCGGAAAGGATGTTCTGTGATCAAGTCTCATAGACCATCTGCTGCCGATCGATCATAATGTTAACAACACAGTACAATACAGTTTTTGCCTGTAATTTTGCGACTATCATTCAGAAATTTCAGTTTTAACTCCGTATTGAGCGGGTGTGCTGTAGTGCTGTCATGTACTGGCGAATGCAACAACTTTCTTACAATTACATATAAAATTAAATAATCTCTTAATAAGTATTCCCTCTGAACAAATTATCTAAATACTTCAGAATTCATTCTGTAATGAAAAACTGGCATTTACCAGCATTCGCAGGGGCCAGAATGAAACTCGTCCGAAAAGTGTTTTCGGCTTTTCGTGACAATGTAATCTGGACAGTAAAGAGATTACGAAGAAAATTGTCCGAAACTAGTTTAAACACCGGGAAAAAAAACTGCTGAATTGAAGCGTAGTTTACTAAAAGGTCCGACAAACCGGCAATGCCGGTCATATCTGCGATAGTAAATGAGAAAAATTAAAAATCCTCGTGTCAAAGCATTATTAAAAAGGGATTTGCTGCTTCATCTTTCAAATTTCCTGTTCTGCATGAGCCAATGCACTTCTCCGGTTCTGTCGGTGGTTTCTGAATGGAGTGGTTCAGAACATTTGGTTCCTCAGTCTCTTTTGTTCAGATGAACCTCCTCGGGCACTGTGATCACGCATCAATGATACTCATCGGTATGTTGTAAAGCCGTTGCATAAGGTTACGATCTGTGGGTATTTCCTGGAGCAGTTTTTTTACTATCTTGTACAAACGTTATACGTACGTATGTATAGTTAGTTTAACGAGAAAGTGTACGCCATAATGTTAACTGTAATGTCGGCAGCAGCGACATCTCTGGTAGTGGTCTCAAATCCGTGCTCAGTGCGCATTTGCACAGTATATAGATAAACAGTGTGAGAGTTGAATTATGTTTTGTGGGTCGCAGTTTTGGCTATTTGTACTTATTTACAGCCAATTTAAACGCTGAAGAAAATGTGCAACATTTATCAAAAATGCCTTCTGCGGTCCATTAAGAAGGTATTTGGTTCGAAAGAGGCAAACTGGGTGCTTCAAGAGGATATTGATCCGGAGCATCGCAGCCGTCTCTGTACAGCGTGCAAACAAGACAATGGGGTGTCCACGATGGCTTGGGCCTGTAATGTCTACGGATGGAAATCCGATCGAAAATGTTTGGTCGTATATTTAGGTGAAGCTTAAAGCAAAGCCAATATATACTTTGAAGCATCTTTCATATAAAATCAGGACGATATGGAGATCGTTACCGAGAAAACATGCAGAAAATCTCGTGAAAAGCATGCCAAAAAGATGCCAAGCTATAATCGATAATGGCGGCGATTGGATTAACGATTAGGTAATTGTGCAATTAGTAATAACATGTTTTCACGTAAACATATGTTTATAATAGTGTTTTAAAGGCACATTTGCACGCTGAGCGGTAATTTAGGAGAAGGTCGTAGTTATAAGTTGAAAAATAAAGATATATTAAAGAAAACACAGATGAAATCCACGGCTGTGCAAGCATTGCCTGCAGCCGCTGGAAAATAGAGGAAGAGTTACGATCGTTAGATGACGAAAGTATAGGTTACTTTTTGTTGGATAGGTTCTATACAGATCGAACGTGTGTGGCACACTGCCATTAACATTATATTATTTCAATATTTTATTCACGAGTTGCAATCACCGGCACTCGTTATCACATGATGTAAGTGTATTTTTAAACTATGTTTCTATCACAGAATATAATTATTACTAATCCATGTATGTTTTATTTTGTGTCACTAGTTATTTGTAAGATTGTTGAGTGTCTTGGCAAAGAAAGGATCCGTAAATTGAAAAGATAGTAGTCGTCCAGCACGAACCATCGACGTCTTCGGGTGCTGATCACAAGTACGAAGTCCGATATATAAAAGATAAAAGGTGAATCTGCAAGAGCGCGGTCATAATTAACATAACGGACAAAAATGCGTTGCCCAAGCACATAAAAAAGCAACGTTTGTGAAATATCAAACATAATTAATTTGCGTACTGTTATCTCTCTTCTGTGTGTGTAAAGTTCAGATACGTAAAAGACCAAAAAAATATTAAAGATATATTTATAGTATCTTATTTCATACTGATATGTGTTTGTACTTTTATATATTTTTTATTTATTTTTGTAAAATTTTCAACAAAAAAGAAATCTAATAATAAAACTGAATTTGTATGACAGAACATGTAAAATCACACAATGTACGACCTGCTATATAACGACAGGCAGCAGATTTTACTTACGGAATAAATAAATAAATAAAATTCAGTTAACTGCGTATACTTTCTTGTGAAACTGACTGTATGTATGTTTACTTCATATAGTTTAAGTAGTTAGTAAAAGCGTGAGATTGTAAAAGCAATGGTTTTGTTTATTATTTTATAACATTCGCTGCTACCATTCATGGTTTAAAGGAAATTGTGACATGCAGCAGCAAATGTTATAATATAACAAACAAAACCATTTGCAACTATCTACCTAGCTATCTATCTTAGATGTGAGCGATTAGTCAATGACATGCGAAAAACATGCCATTGTTAAAACGCGTCCACACTAGATGTGCGACAACAGCCAGACGCAGTTAAGTCTTCTATTAACAATCATCGTTTACCTGTGCTTCTTACATATGAGGTGCTGGGCTGGAAGAAATTAGCTGCGGTGGGTGCAAGCTCTGTTCTTATTCTGCAGAAACATAAGTCGCCAATCCAAATTACGTCTGTTCCTACCGAATGTACATATGGCAGTGGTTCCCAACAGGGTCCGCGAGCTATGCCAGAGGGGTCCGCAAGATGCTATGAGAATAAATATATTAAATATATTTCGTATGATAACAGATTTTTTTGTTTTGGCCGCTTCCTGCATGAGCAGAGCTTTAGCGAACGTTAACTTCTGTGTCCAGCGTCTTCCTAGAGCCAACTGACACATAGAAAACGTATAAAAAGACTCTTAATTTGACTTTTTAGGTACTTGATACTGTGATATGACAAGGTACCAATCATGCTCGATGAGGGGGGGGGGGTGTCCTCGAAAAAATTTTGTTGGGAACCCCCTGGCATATGGTGCTGATTCCGTGAGGAACAGATGGCAGCTACGGACGTCTACGCAACAGCCGAGATGATATCGCAACAACGTCGCTATCGCTATCGGCTTGATTCACTGTGTAACGTAAGCAACAGCGTAGAATCACACCATCTGTATATAGAATTTCGTGAACTGTCATTACTTATGTTCACTGTTTGGTAGTTCCCAGTGATTATCCCGTTTCTTCTGTTGCTGGATCATTTAAAAGCAATAGTTGTTTATCGAAAACAAGTAGATAATTCTTGAAGTAATTGTACGTCTAGCCGAAACCAATAATTCACATGATGATTCTTTCCATAACATAGTAACATAGGGGATTTTTAGATAGTACTTCCTGAGATTCAGTGTAATACAGAGTTTTACAATCATCTGCACTGCGTGATAATGCACAAATGTGGACGCTGATACAAGCGAAAGAATGAATGTGTTATTCTTCGTTCCTACTGGTTTTATTGCTGTTTTGCCCGAACTGGGGCTGAGAAGTGGTGTGCCGGTAAGTGACATGCTTGATTTACTTTTTATGCATGATGCATAAATCACATAATGCTAAATTATGGTTAGTTAAATTCAGATGACCACGTCTTAAAAAGCTCCAAGTAGATCGCACTCATCTGGCAAGTACGAATTTGGCTAGTTGTTAGGGATTAACAATCTTTTATCCAAAGTAATATTCATTGTGCACTCACATTACGTTTACATGCGACCCATCTTGCGAAAGACGAAAACCGAATTTTGGAAACCGTTTTCTTGTTGTCGTGTTTACATGTTGAAGTCTGTAGCGGATTTGCTAGCCCATTTAAATATGGTGTCGGGAAAACCGCTGTTCCCGTTTCTGATTTAGTCCGGACAATCTCTATTTCTCTTCACTGAAATATTAGTGGTAGACAGTTTCATGCTCCAATATTTCTGCTTCGCCTCCACGTCCATATTAGTCGAATATTTTGAAAACAAGGCGTAACCTGACAATTGAAGCTCGTTTACATGAGAACGAAAATGGAAAACCGGGAGTTAGAAACGGATTTCCAGAATAGATTTTGGAGTGTTTACATGACCAACTGGAAACGGTATTGTGAAGTATGTTCATGAAATCCGGTTTTGGGAGCCCCATGTAAACACAGTGATAGATCACATGTAGGTACAAAGATCAATTAACGACCAGAGCGCCGAGAGGGCTGTGTCAGAGATTATACTGCACATATAGCGGCAGTAGTAGTAGTACTAGTAGTAGTAGTAGTAAAAATTGCATAATGGAAGGAGTGTGGGTGGACGAAGTAGCAGTTGAGTCTGACGTTCTCGCTGCGACCTCAGTTCAAATGGCTCAAATGGCTCTGAGCACTATGGGACTTAACATCTGAGGTCATCAGTCCCCTAGAACTTAGAACTACTTAAACCTAACTAATCTAAGGACATCACACACATCCATGCCCGAGGCAGGATTCGAACCTGCGACCGTAGTGGTCGCGCGGTTCCAGACTGAAGCGCCTAGAACCGCTCGGCCACTCCGGCCGGCCGCGACCTCTGTGATCAGAGTGTTATAGTGAGTAGCGAGAAAATGTGTTTTAATTTTAAGTGAATATGAGAATATAGGGCGGAAATTACCCGCGTTCGCGTCAACCGTACTGGCCACTGAATTACAGTGTTGAACAAGTAGGTGGATCGTCATAATAGTGTGTGTGACAGTACTTTAATTTACTTGGCCTGTGCTGAGAGTAGACGTGGACGCTCCCAATAGACGAGTTTACTGCCGGTTGATAACATTTTTAAGACCAAATGCGCTGTACTCACCGTTCTCGGAAGACCGTGGGGTTTGGACTCTCAAACGTCCGGTGTCCCGCGGCGACCTTATATCTGGTCACCATGATTTAACAATGGTTAGGTACAGGGAATTCAGTGACGGGGCGGCTCTGACATTAACACGCCTGCTTCCATCTTCCCGCCGGTGTCGGTATGACACATTGCACCTCCAATCGTTCATCTGTCTGTCTTCTTCGTGGATCTTGGCTACGTACGCACCAGCTTCCCATGCACGCGGCGCCCCGCTCCCGAAGGATTTCCGCCTTCAATTACTGCGCGGCGTACCTCGTAACAACGTTGATATCAAGTATCCATTAACGAGCTGGACTGCGATGTGGCGCAACCTTCACCAGCCTTACCTCCTGACATCAGTCCGAGCGACACGGTATCACGCCGCCTGTGGAAAATTCGCCACCAACCTGCGTTTATATGCTACTGGTTTGATGGACACACTTTTATGCCCTTCTCGTCACTCTATGGACGATGGCACCCATCGCCTGACCTAAGTCGGTGTTCGTGACACTGAGACGGCACGTGGTCAATTGTTTCCTTCACGCCCCTCCATCGTGCTCGAATCTTCTGCTTTCATTCGCCCGGAGGACGTGTGTTTCCCTGCAGCAAAGACTCGTGCTTTAATCTGGGTCAAAGGATGGATGATTGCCTACTTTAATGGACAGTGTCAAATCGCGGTTCAACCTTTGGACCCTCCTACAGAATGAACATGCGGTGGTCGAGTTACTTCCGCGCTACGGCGCCTGTTTCGCCACTTACCTCTGTGGGGCTTTGCGCGAGCCCCCATTCAGCTCTAATGTGCTTGGCGCGGTTGGGTCGATTGCTGTCGAGGTGCACTGCTAACGCTCCTCACGTTACTTCGAGTCCCCGCCAGGTGCAGCGTCTGGTACCGCACAGTCCTTATTTTCTGTTATGCCTCTCCCCTACCTACTACTGCTTCTGGTCGACTTCCTTTTGGTTGGTTGGTTGTTTGGTGGTGGTGGTGGTGGTGGTGGTGGTGGTGGTGGTGGTGGTGGTGGTGGTGTGGCCAGGCCTCGTGTGGTCAACCCCTGCCCACTCCTTCCCGGCCCTACCATCGAGCCGGAGACAGGCCACACTTGCTCGTCTCCCATCGTCCGAACCTTTCTTCCGCTTACAAGACACCCGTAGGCAACTTTATTATTTTAAAATTTTTTGCAGTCAGTTACTAGGGAGTCATACAACGTTTAATGTGCAACATAACTTTCATTTATCTCGCAAACCACCTTACGATTTGCAGCGAAGAGTACATCTGGTACCGCCTTTCCCATGTTCATTTGCAAATAGTAGATGGGTATAATGATTGTCGGTAAACCTTCCTACGGCCTCTAAAATCGTCGTGATCATTTTGCGAGAGATTTGTGAGGATGTACTATGTTGCCTGACTCTTCCTGGAATGCCAACAGTAAACCTCCCAAATATTACTCGCAATTGCGAATAATTTTGACATCAGCTGCATTAGGTATTGAAAGAACAGCTGTTGGTGACCACGAAAATTTGTGCTGGGCCGGGACTCGAACCTGGACTTCCCCTTCGTCGCGAGCACTCGCCTTAACCATCTGAGATATCCGAACAGGCTTCCAGCACCTACTCAAACCTCCATATGCCACACTGTCTACGCCCCCTATCGCTCGCAGCTTTACCTGGATTCCTGCAACAGCGTTAATGAGATGTGTGTGTTCAGCTTTTGTAGTATCGTCATTTTTTCGCGTCTTGCCTGTCATATCTATTCTTACAATGTCTGTTTTTTCAGATATGCACGAAGTAATGGCCGCTATCGACAGGGGATCTCAATTTGATTCCGTATTTCTAGATTTCCGGAAAGCTTTTGACACCGTTCCTCACAAGCGACTTCTACTCAAGATGCGGGCCTATGGGGTATCGTCTCAGTTGTGTGACTGGATTCGTGATTTCCCGTGAGGAAGGTCGCAGTTCGTAGTAATAGACGGCAAATCATCGAGTAAAACTGAAGTGATATCAGGTGTTCCCCAGGGACCTCTGCTGTTCCTGATCTATATAAATGACCTGGGTGACAATCTGAGCAGTTCTCTTAGGTTGTTCGCAGATGATGCTGTTACCGTCTAGTAAGGTCATCCGAAGACCAGTAACAGTTTGCAAAGCGATTTAGAAAAAATTGCTGTATGGTGTGGCGGGTGGCAGTTGACCTAAATAACGAAAAGTGTGAGGTGATCCACACGAGTTCCAAAAGAAATCCGTTGGAATTCGATTACTCGATAAATAGTACAATTCTCAAGGCTGTTAATTCAACCAAGTACCTAGGTGTTAAAATTACCAACAACTTCAGTTGGAAAGACCACATAGATAATATTGGGGGGAAGGCGAGCCAAAGGTTGCGTTTCATTGGCAGGGCACTTAGAAGATGCAACAAGTCCACTAAAGGGACAGCTTACACTACACTCGTTCGTCCTCTGTTAGAATATTGCTGCGCGGTGTGGGATCCTTACCAGGTGGGATTGACGGAGGACATCGAAAGGGTGCAAAAAAGGGCAGCTCGTTTTGTATTATCACGTAATAGGGGAGAGAGTGTGGCAGATATGATTCGCGAATTGGGATGGAAGTCATTAAAGCAAAGACGTTTTTCGTCGCGGCGAGATCTATTTACGAAATTTCAGTCACCAACTTTCTCTTCCGAATGCGAAAATATTTTGTTGAGCCCAACCTACATAGGTAGGAATGATCATCAAAATAAAATAAGAGAAATCAGAGCTCGAACAGAAAGGTTTAGGTGTTCGTTTTTCCCGCGCGCTGTTCGGGAGTGGAATGGTAGGGAGATAGTATGATTGTGGTTCGATGAACCCTCCGCCAAGCACTTAAATGTGAATTGCAGAGTAATGATGTAGATGTAGATATCTGAAGGAAGAGTGATTGTTGACGATCCCTAGGCACGGTTTAATATTCCGAAACGAGAATAATTTGCTTCAGGTATTGAAAGAATATCTATTGTTCACAGGTGGAAAATTTGTGTTGGACCAGTACGATACTACTAACGCTGAACACATTTGTCTCATTAACCATGTTGCGTGAATCCAGGTAAAGCTGAGAGGACTAGGGGCGTAGACATTGTGGCATTTGGAGGTTTGGATCCGTCCTGGAAGCGTACGTGGATATCTGAGAGGGTTAAGGCGGGTGCTCGTGGTAAGTGGCAAATCTGGTTTCGAGTTCCAGTCTGGCACAAAATTTCATGGTCACTAATTGGCGCCGAGCGAGGTGGCGCAGTGGTTAGCACACTGGACTCGCATTCGGGAGGACGACGGTTCAATCCCGTCTCCAGCCATCCTGATTTAGGTTTTCCGTGATTTCCCTAAATCGTTTCAGGCTAATGTCGGGATGGTTCCTTTGAAAGGGCACGGCCGATTTCCTTCCCAACTCTTCCCTAACCCGAGCTTGCGCTCCGTCTCTAATGACCTCGTTGTCGACGGGACGTTAAGCACTAACCACCACCACTAATTGGCATTCCTTCAACACCTAATTCAGCGGATGTCAAAATAATTCGCTTTTACGACTAATATTTCGGAATTTAATTGCAGCTGCAGTTCGTCAACGAGATCTGTTCCTTCAGACACACATACATGTCGGAAGAAACAGAATTTATAAAAATAAATAGTATATCTGTCACTGGTGAACATTGCCTCCTGTAGCGTCTGCCACTGGAGTTTAAGCATTTCTGTAACATTCTCGCGCCTACTACACGACACCGTGATGAGAAGTTCCATTCTTCGTTAGATCTATTAATCGAACCTGTTAAGGGCCCATACTGATAACGAATACTCAGGAATAGATCTAACAAGTATTTTTTAAGACATTTGCTTCGTGGATGAATTTCATTTCCTTAAGATTCCTATGAATCTCGGCCTGACATTGCCTCTGCAAGTTTGTGTCATTTGGTCGTTCCATTTTAGTCCGCTCCAAATGGTGACTTTCTAGTTATTTGCCACCAATAGTGGTACCGAACGGCAGTGGATCTCTTAGCTTATTTATGCGCAATATGTTACAGTTATTTGCGCTGACATTCAACTCTAAGACACTGCGCTAAATGCAGATCCTCTTTAAAACTCCATGAATTTCGTTACTCTTATGGCAGTGCAATGGTAAGACAGAGATTTAGGAACCAGGTTTTAAATTTTAAGACATTTACAGGGGCAGATGTGGACTCTGACCACAATCAAGTGGTTATGAACTGTAGATTAAAACTGACGAAATTGCAAAAAGGTGGGAATTTAAGGAGATGGGATCTGGATCATCTGACAGAACCAGAGGTTGTAGAATGTTTCAGGGAAAACATTAGGGAATGATTGACAGGAATGGGGGAAAGGAATACAGCAGAAGAAGAATGGGTAGCTTTGAGGGATGAAATAGTGAAGGCAGCAGAGGATCAACTAAGTAAAAAGACGAGGGCTAGTAAAAATCCTTGGGTAACAGAAGATATATTGAATTTAATTGATGAACGGAGAAAATATAAAAATGCAGTAAATGAAGCAGGCAAAAAGGAATACAAACGTCTCAAAAATGAGATCGACAGGAAGTGCAAAATGGCTAAGCAGGCATGGCTAGAGGAGAAATGTAAGGATGTAGAGGCATATCTCACTAGGAGTAAGATAGATACTGCCTACATGAAAATTAAAGAAACCTTTGGAGAAAAGAGAACCACTTGCATGAATATCAAGAGCTCAGATGGAAACCCAGTTCTAAGCAAAGAAGGCAAAGCAGAAAGGTGGAAGGAGTATATAGAGGGTCTGTACAAGGGTGATGTACTTGAGGACAATATTATGGAAATGGAAGAGGATGTAGATGAAGATGAAATGGGAGATATGATACTGCGTGAAGAGTTTGACAGAGCACTGAAAGACCTGAGTCGAAACAAGGCCCTGGGAGTAGACAACATTCCATTGGAACTACTGACGGCCTTGGGAGAGCCAGTCATGACAAAACTCTACCATCTGGTGAGCAAGATGTATGAGACAGGCGAAATACCCTCAAGACTTCAAGAAGAATATAATAATTCCAATCCCAAAGAAAGCAGGTGTTGATAGATGTGAAAATTACCGAACTATCAGTTTAATAAGTCACAGCTGCAAAATACTAACGCGAATTCTTTACAGACGAATGGAAAAACTGGTAGAAGCCGACGTCGGGGAAGATCAGTTTGGATTCCGTAGAAATATTGGAACACGTGAGGCAATACTGACCCTACGACTTATCTTAGAAGTTAGATTAAGAAAAGGCAAACCTACGTTTCTAGCATTTGTAAACTTAGAGAAAGCTTTTAACAATGTTGACCGGAATACTCTCTTTCAAATTCTAAAGGTGGCAGGGGTAAAATACAGGGAGCGAAAGGCTATTTACAATTTGTACAGAAACCTGATGGCAGTTATAAGAGTCGAGGGACATGAAAGGGAAGCAGTGATTGGGAAGGGAGTGATACAGGGTTGTAGCCTCTCCCCGATGTTATTCAATCTATATATTGAGCAAGCAATAAAGGAAACAAAAGAAGAATTCGGAGTAGGCATTAAAATCCATGGACAAGAAATAAAAACTTTGAGGTTTGCCGATGACATTGTAATTCTGTCAGAAACAGCAATGGACTTGGAAGAGCAGTTGAACGGAATGGACAGTGTCATGAAAAGAGGGTATAAGATGAACATCAACAAAAGCAAAACGAGGATAATGGAATGTAGTCGAATTAAGTCGGGTGATGCTGAGGGAATTAGCTTAGGAAATGAGACACTTAAAGTAGTAAAGGAGTTTTGCTATTTGGAGAGCAAAATAACTCATGATGGTCGAAGTAGAGGGGATATAAAATGTAGACTGGCAATGGCAAGGAAAGAGTTTCTGAAGAAGAGAAATTTGTTAACATCGAGTATAGATTTAAGTGTCAGGAAGTCGTTTCTGGAAGTATTGGTTTAGAGTGTGGCCATGTATGGAAGTGAAATGTAGACGGTAAATACTTTGGACAAGAAGAGAATAGAAGCTTTCGAAATGTTGTGCTACAGAAGAATGCTGAAGATTAGATGGGTAGATCACATAACTAATGAGGAGGTATTGAATAGAATTAGGGAGAAGAGAAATTTGTGGCACACCTTGACTAAAAGAAGGGATCGGTTGGTAGGACATGTTCTGAGACATCGAGGGATCACCAAATCGTAGAGGGAGAATACACAAAGCAGATTTAGAAGAATGTAGGTTGCAGAAGGCACTGGGAGATGAAGAAGCTTGCACAGGATAGAGTAGCATGGAGAGCTGCATCAAACCAGTCTCTGGACTGAAGACCACAACAATGGCGGCGCAACCGTCCTCTAACAGCATCGTCTATCAATAGCCTCACGAAGTCTGCAACGTTATCCACCAGATCATATTTCATACAGAGTAACAGGTATAAATGCAGATATTTTTATACGTGGTACCTTAATATGTGCGCAGTTCAGTGTGTTGACCTTTTTTCGTTACATGTAACAGTCTTCCCGTAAACATGCCACATAATTTACTACCTGATGTTTCCTGCATAGTCGTAACTGTACACTAAGTGGAATTCACCTGCCATATATGCTAACCGTTTACCATCCACGCTTTCATGCTAAGCATTAATGGGTACCGCTTGCCAAATGTACTTGGAGGTACTGACCAACCTGAAAACATATTACTCCCAATAGCTATAATTATTAGTCTGAAAGTGAAGTAAATACTGATGTAGTGTTATTCAGTACATTGTCTGCAGTCACCAATAGAAATATTTGCACTTATAACCGTTTCACCCTGTGTATATTGTAAATGGTGATTAACTTATTCCATTCCCTTAGGCGTATTCTTAAAATTACTATTAAGAAAGACGTGTCCCGAATTCACTCGCTAATCTGATCTAATAGTCGATGAACAGTTTTTTTGTTCACTAGACAACGCGGAACTGTATCGAAAGTCTTCCAGAAGTGCCATTATTGTCATTACGTACTGGTCGAAGTTTTCGACCCACTGGCTGATCAAAATTCCTTAAATTTTTAATCACATCTGTTGGCATAGTTTTGGTTTCAATTCCTATAGACCTTACTTTAAAGATTAGTGTGTGCCTGTACAGTGATACGAGGGTGTTTTAATAAATAAATAGCATATCCTAAATACCGCATACAGTTCTAAATTTCGCGCCCATGCGTTTCTAAAAGGTGGCTGGTTGGCTCTGAGCACTATGGGACTTAACTTTTGAGGTCATCAGTCCCCTAGAACTTAGAACTACTTAAACCTAACTAACCTACGGACATCACACACATCCATGCCCGAGGCAGGATTCGAACATGCGACCGTAGCGGTCGCGCGGTTCCAGACTGTAGCGCCTAGAACCGCTCGGCCACCCTGCCGGCTTTTTAGAAGGTGGCACCACATGTCCAGTGAAAGACAGTATTCCGCAGTACGAAAAGCCATTTGTTGGAATTTTATGCCCTCAGAAGGGTTTGACAGAATGCGGCACTAACAGCCTCACCCTGAGACAGGAATATCACTCATATGAACCCGGGACGTCTCAAAAACAGTAGCTGGAACTTCGCGTGTGTGCGCCGCTATCTGGAATACTGACAAAGGATATGGTTCTGCTGGACGACAGTGTCTGTCCTTATATAGAAATAATCCACCGGTAGCGTCTGGAATATTCACTGTTTAGCCCCGGCTGGCCCAAGTGAGTTATTTCTTGGAGTCCTTTGAAAACAGCTTCGATGATGAGACCATAGCTCGAGAATCAACTTGTTGGATGCGATAACTGCCACAAGAATTCTTGCCTTGTATCCTGTGCACTCGATTTTGCTTGTTGGATGAGTGAATATCCAGATCCTTGTCATTTACGGCGATTACCACATTACCTCGCTCGGCAGTGTGTCTTTTCCAAGTTTCTCATCGCACTATGTTTGCTATGTACAGAGGGCAAGGTAGTACAAATCACTCACAGCTTTATGTATTTGTGGATAACTCCATTTTAGGCACAGTTTCACCTGTTATCTTAAAAGTGTTATCCTGGAAAGGAAGGGAAGGGAAGGGAATTCAAGCGCGACCTTATTGCAGGTAACAGAGGAAATACTAAGATTAGTCGCGTGTTTTGTCGCCGTTACGTTTGTATTCGTGAACCACACCGCTTTGAAGAAAAATGAATGTGGTCTGAAATGCGAGTCCGATACATTGTCTCCGATTCTTCGTTATTCATAGAAAGCAAATACAAAACTACTAATTACTTTCCAAATCGACATCATAAATTTTCCGCATGCGATACCCCCAACAGGTCTTTTCGAGCAAGATGCAGAAAACGCTGTACCTTAACTCTCACACATGCTCCAGAAGAACTTCGAAGTGATTAGCGTCTGACCTGAAAATTAACAGGCACAAACTGTCCGTACCCGTTAATGACGCAAAGTAACTAATGGCTTAGTTCCTACTAAACAGCAGCTCTTTCTGCTTGTGATACTTCTACGATGGAGCACTGAATTTTAAAGCGTCGTTTGTTGGTATATCACCTGGCCATGGTTTGTCTTGGGGAGCCGAGAGTGAAGGTTACGTGAAATAAGACAGTGAAGTTGGTGGAAAAGTCGCGAATGTTTTTCGTATCGCTACTACAACGAAAATACTTGTTTGCTTCAAAGACGACAAATAATTATGTTTATATCTTGCAGGTGCGTTTTGCGTAATATCTTGCTCGTTTGGCAAGCGAGGTCACCTTCCGCATTAGCTGTCGCCTGCCCCTCTCCTCTGCTGAACGCACACACACAACCTAAATTAGCACTGTGAAGCTATCATCCTCAGGCGGTTGGATCATCGCTGGCGAAAGGTATGTTTCCGGGTGTCATAAGTCATCATGGTGAATTTTGAAATTTAACACAGATACCTTCACTCAGTCTTGATTAAAGCGGATTTCACGCACATCAAAACAGTGTTCGGCCTGGTACTGTAGACATATTTATTATTGAGTCTTAGCGATTTCCTACACCCGAAGTTCATTCCCATTAATCAAGCTTACGGTGTAAAGGACGTCAGGCAAAACAAATAAGAGCTAGATCTAGAATGGATGAGCCTTGCGTAAATGGATAACGTCAGAGTGCGATACAGTCAGCATAAATTATATAAACAGGAATAACACACAAGCCTTGCATTACGTTCGGAGAACTACATCACGTACGATTGGCGGTATTGCACTAGAATCTACGAGTAACATAAGAAGAAGTGTTTTGAAGTGGATTGTAGCAACTACAAACAGAAGTTGACACGCTAAAATTTTAGGAAATGTTAGTTTTATTCGGCACGAGTAATTTGATTCTGTCAAGTCTGGAATTTCGTGATGTTAGTAAACTTTCTCAGCCTTAAGATATTTTTAATTACTTGCTACTCCAGCACCACTTACACGAATAGATAAATCGTTAATGCGATAGAATGCTGCTATACGTGTATGCACGAAATGCGGAATGCGTCGCCAAGTACAGAGGCCATCACAACCTTGAAAGTTAACTCTTGGATGTGGTGTTTAAAAGAAAACAACGAAAATAACTACACAGAAGAGAATCTTGGATTTAAGTATTATTCTTCTACACTTACATTATATGTAATAGTTCACTATCGTATTCAAGTTTCGTTTGCAATGCATGAATCCTAGATTTTTGATAACTAACATACGTACTGAGGACAAACATAGAAATCTCCAAAGCATTAAGAATTTATGATTATGAGCAACGGAAGTTTGGAGTGCAACCTTGCATTCGTGTCTAGCCATCTGGGTCGGTTTCTCCGTAGGGGTGAATCTAAGAGTTTAACTAGATGATTGATTAGAGATAGAAAGGAAGATTACGGTATAACGTTACACCAACATGATTTTTATAGACTGAACATAATCTTAGGTTGGAGAAAGACAAAGGAATTCGGCGGTGTGATATCAGGTTTTCTCAGCGCTGTTGATCGATAGTGTGCTTCATAGTGTTCTGCCGAGTTGTCTTTTCCATTTTATGAAGAATATTTTGACGACCGGCTCACTAGCTTCTTAACGTGCTGCAATTTTTACAGGTGTGTGTACTCGTTGCTTGTTTGGAGCCCTTGAAGCGAGTACACGTAACATCAGAACTCAGCACGTAAAGCCACGGCTGAGTCGGCCTTCGAAACAGTGTGCATGAAATAGAAACAACAACTCGGTAGAACAGCTGAAAGCATACTACCACTGAATTCGGCCACGCCATTTTCAAAGAAATCATCCTGCTCTTTGCCTTAAGTGATTTAGGAGAACCGGGATCTGAACCGCCGTCCTCGTAAATCCAAGTACAACGTAATAACGCAGTGTCACGTCACTGTCACTAGACACAGACGATTTTAGGATTGGAGAGGAAATTTGCTGTGGATACGTTGAAAGAAATGCCACGAAATTCGACAGACATAATTTTGAGGTACATCGCAAAACCTAAATCAATATGGCAGTAAAGGATATGAACAATACTACTGTAAATTACGAGTCCATTGTCTTCACTTCACTTCACTCCATCCATCCATCCATCCATCCATCCATCCATCCATCAAGTGCCTTCAGGTTGTCCATCACATGTAACCAACAGAAAAATCTAGTCAGATGATTCACGACAACCTTTTCATCTTATAGAGACAGGGCAAGGGTGTCATTTTACTGGGTACCTGGGCAGGCGAGAAATCAACGTAATGAGGCAGCAGATGAAGCAACGTAGGATGCTTGCTTGTAAAAGAAAATTTCCCAACGTTCTGCCCCTGTACATGCAGTCACCTCGTTGTTTAGGTACAGGATCATGCGTCTGTGGGAGGAATGGTTAGGACTGAGAACCAACAAGCTGCAATCGGTGAAACAAATGACACGGCCGTGTCCTTCCGCCTGAAACGCGCCTCCGGATAGGGCACTGTTCTCCGACGCAAGGAGGATCCACAAGTTTGCAGTACTTGTGGACGAGTATCTGTGCACCACATTCTAACAGAACACGTTTTACGTAAAAATATACTGATCAGTCAGAACATTATGACCACTGACCTACTACCGATATAAACCTGTCCAGGTGGCAGGGAATGACCGCTTGTCAGACACAGGCACGGTGCATGTAGTACCAGTGAGAATGCTGCCCGTGTGTAGAATGGGGAAGGTGCGCGATCTATCAGGGTTTGGCCGAGGGCAGATTGTGATGGTGCGGAGGCTTAGCACGAGCATTTAGAAACTGCGCGACTTGTCAGGTGTTCGAGGAGTGCTGTGGTGTCTTCAAAGCGTGACGAAACCAAGATGAAACCACGGCCAGATGTCGTGGAGTAGGAAGGCCACCGCTCGTTACAAATGCCGGACGTCTCAGGCTGGGCAGCGTGGTAAAACAGGACAGTCAGTAAACTGTGGCAGGGCTAACATCAGACTTTAACGCTGGGCAGCGTACAAGTATATCTAAACATACAGTGCACCGAACACTCCTAATGATGGGCCTCCGCAGCCAATGACGCATGAATGTGCCAATGTTAACGCTTCGACATCCGCAACTACGACTACAACCGGCACGTGACCATCGGCACTGGATGTTGGGGCAGTGGTAGAGCGTTGCATGGTCTGATGGATCCCGATACCTCATGCCGATGGGACGGTGCGAATCCGTCGTCTTCAAGGGGAACAGCTCCTTGACACCTGTGCTACAGGACGGAAACGAGCTGGCCGCGGCTGCAGCGGGGATCGTGCAAGGCACCATGACGGCCAAGGAGTATCGTACACTGGTTGCAGACCACGTACACCCCTTTATGCGCCATGTCATAAGACCAGAAGTGTGATTTAGTGGTTCGAGGAACACAGGGGCGAGTTCGAATTTATGTGCTGGCCCCTCAGCTCACCAGATCTGAACTTTATAGAACACATCTGGGATGTGATTGAACGTGGCGTCAGAGCTCATCGCCCCCTCCGCGTAATTCAAGGGAATTGGGTGATTTGTGTGTGTAGGTGTGGTGCCAGCTCCCTCCACCGACTTACCATGGCCTCACTGCTTCCATGCCACGTCACGTCGCCCCTATTATCCGTGCCAAAGGTGGACATACTGGCGATTAGGTAGGTGGTCATAATGTTCTGGCTGATCAGTGTATAAGGGCTGCAACCAATTCACAATGTGAACTGCCCTCTATTTTGGGACACAATGAATGTAATGTGGTTCGTGTTTTAAGATTCTGTGTGAAATCTGACCTACATAGTTTCTTAAATACAAAAATTTATTGTGTTTACAGAGCGACTAGTTCATCTATTATTTTCCAGTTGATCGACCAGGCACGGTTCTTTGTTGCATTAGTTTAACTGTCGCGTAGTTTTATTTTGTCAACCCAATGACAAACATTTTGGGTCTCCGTGTGAAAGTGCAAGTACGTCTGTGGTGGTGGTGGGGGGGGGGGGGGGGGAGGGGGGGTATGATAGCAGGGTTCCTGATTCCTGAGAATTTAGTTTTATATTTTACCTTTTGGAACATATTTCAAAAAATGACTACATTCATCTTCAATTAATTTAGTAAGGGCGCTGATGACCTCTCTGTTGAGCCACCTATACATAATATCAATATCACCACCACCACCGATTCATTTATTCATTTTCCAATTAGGGGGCTGCTTCGAACAAATGAAATGTGTTCTAAGGATTATAGTGGTACTGGAATGTCAAGGAGAGCCATAACACTCTTAGTGAGAATAATAACTTCAGCACGCCATTTGCAGCAGTATGACAGGTTTATTGCGAGGCTTTGACGGTTATGTTTGACACCGACTGGCCGTGCGCAACGCGATGTGGCAATCAAAGAATTCACTCTCTTTGTTTACTGGTGCAGCCCAGAGCTAGACGAAGTTTCTTCACAAGTACAACAATACACTTAAAAAGCTTGTAGTGTGTTTCATTTTCGTAGGGTAACTTCTGGGCTTGACTCTGAAGTTAGCATTAAAGGCGTCGTAAGTATAAAGCGTTGTCACTCTAAAGCGGACATCTAATGCAGACAAACAGTATGCTAAGCACATCGGACAAAAATTTGGTCAACCACAGGAGACAGTTCGCTAATACCGCGTAACACCGCCTCTGGCCTTGACAAATTCTTCGAGGAAAATTATCCACAGCGTCCTTCCGATATGCCCCATCCAGGTGAAGCCACTCGACGATTAGATCCCTTCGAACTACCAAATTGTGGGAATATTGATTGCTATGATGCACTGATTGTTTCAGATGGTCCCAGGCATTTCCTATAAGTATGTTGGTCGACTGATTGGGGGTTAAGGGACTATACAGCAAGTTCATTATTCTCTCAATGAAGGGGTAGTTCATCCGTAATTTGTGACGTCCTCCAAGAAAGTGTTCTGATGATGGAAGTTTGTATGAGCGGCACCCTCCGCATACTACGAGTTAAAAGCCCCAGGTTCGTAGAAGAGCTTCATGAAGTTTGGAAGGTAGGAAACGAGGTACTGGCAGAATTGAAGCTGTGAGGACGGGTCGTGAGTAGTGCTTGGGTATCTCAGTTGGTAGAGCACTTGCCCACGAAAGACAAAGGTCCCGAGTTCGAGTCTCGGTCCGGCAAACAGGTTTAATCTGCCAGGAAGTTTCATATCAGTGCACACTCCGCTGCAGAGTGAAAATCTCATTCTAGCCTCATTGTAGGTGCGCTAGACACCTGTATTATCTCAAAATTAGCAAAATCGCGCCCCATCAGACCACATTATGCGTCTCCAGTCAGCTGCTATCCTGTTCCGGTGTTGTTTCAGTGACTGAAGGCGAGCAGCTGTATATGCCACTGTGGGCAGTGGACTTACGGGTGACGGCCCGTCTCCAAATGTCCGTTGCATACATGTCGTTTCGCAATGTTCACTTAGAAACCAATTGAGTTGGAACTGCATTCTCTGGCTGCAGCATTTCTTGTCGGTCTTGAAATCGACTGTCACTGACGAGGTGCAGCACTCGTCTCTGGTGCCTGTCTATTAGATATTTTTACGATCAGTGTTCTTACCCCGTGTTACATGCCTGTGGGCGGTACATTATTGCTCGTAGATACGTTGGACAGTCCGAATTGATACACCGAGAAATCTGGCGACGTCATTCACGGCGTGGTCACGGGCACGTCCAAACACGATAACTCTTCTATTATTCTGTAACGTCTCCTCGCTGAGCTATTCAACTGTGCTGTTCTGTACATCCGCCTAGCGCAACACCCTACTTTACTGGCTTGACTGACGTGACCGCTGGAGAGTCACATCACCACCTGGCGCCAGTTCTAAACCGTCTTCAGTGCTCCAAACGACTGGCGTACTCTTTTATGGTCATGTCTGACTAGTTAGAACGTCTTATGTTGGCTGTGGAATGTTCAGAAGGACTGGCTTTACTGTCCGTACTCATTAGCTAGCAGCACGCGTACATCACAACTACCAGTAGTAAACCTATCAGAAGGAGTGTTATGGATCAATGGAGGTAATTCTATAGCAACACTCATGCTCCGCAAGCAACTGTTCGGTGAGAGGCGGAGTGTACCCTTAGTACTATTAGTCACTTCCTTCCCTCTTTCTATTCGCAAATAGAGCGAGGGAGAAATTAGTCTATATGCCTCTGTACGAGCCCTAATTTTACGCGAAATTTTATGTTGGCGTCAGTAGAATCGTTCTGTAACCAGCGTTAATTGCCGGTTCTCCAGTGATTCCTGTTTGAGTTCCCGAAGCACCTCCGTAATACTTGTGTGTTGTTCGAACCTACCAGTAACAAATCTAGCAGGCCGCTTGTGAACTATTTCGATGTCTTCCTTCAATACGACCTCATGTGGATCCGAAACACTCGAGCAGTACTCAATAATAGGTGGTACTAGTGACCTACAAGCGATCTCCTTCACAGGTGAATCACAATTTCCCAAATTCTCGCAATGAAACGAAATCGCCCCTTCGCCTTCCCTATCGTAATGCTAGTTCGATTTCACATCTACATCTACACTCCGCACGCCACCCACAGGTGTGTGGCGGAGGGCACTTTACGTGCCACTGTCATTACCTCCCTTTCCTGTTCCAGTCGCGTATGGTCGCGGGAAGAACGACTGCCGGAAAGCCTCCGTGCGCGCTCGAATCTCTCAAATTTTACATTCGTGATCTCCTCGGGAGGTATAAGTAGGGGGAAGCAATATATTCGATACCTCATCCAGAAACGCACCCTCTCGAAACCTGGCGAGCAAGCTACACCACGATGCAGAGCGCCTCTCTTGCAGAGTCTGCCACTTGAGTTTATTAAACATCTCCGTAACGCTATCACGGTTACCAAATAACCCTGTGACGAAACGCGCCGCTCTTCTTTGGATCTTCTCTACCTCCTCCGTCAGCCCGATCTGGTACGGATCCCACACTAATGAGCAATACTCAAGTATAGGTCGAACGAGTGTCCTGTAAGCCACCTCCTTTGTTGATGGACTACAGTTTCAAAGGACTCTCCCAATAAATCTCAACCTGGCACCCGCCTTACCAACAATTAATTTTATATGATCATTCCACTTCAAATCGTTCCGCACGCATACTCCCAGATATTTTACAGAAGTAACTGCTTCCAGTGTGTGTTCCGCTATCATATAATCATACAATAAAGGATCCTTTTTCCTATGTATTCGCAATACATATCACTTTGCAACTTTACGCCCATACATTTAAACGACGTGATTGTGCCAGGCAGGACACTACTAATGTTGTATCAGAACATTTGGGGTTTGTTTCTCCTAATCATCCGGATTAACTTACATTTTTCTACATTTAGAGCTAGCTGTCATTCATCACACCAATTAGAAATTTTGTCTGAATCATCCTGTATCCTCCTACAGTCGGTCAACTTCGACACCTTACTGTACACCACAGCATCATCAGTAAACAACCGTAGATTGTCGCCCACCCTGTCCGCTAGATCATTTGTGTATATAAAAAATAATAGCGGTCAGGTCACAGCTCCCTGGGCGCTCCTGACGATACCCTTGCCTCTTATGGACAGTCACCGTCGAGGACAACATACCGGCTTCTGTTACTTAAGAAGTCTTCAAGCACTCACATATCTGGGAATCTATTTCATATGCTCGTACCTTCGTTAACAGTCCGCCATGGGTCACAGTTTCAAATGCTTTCCTGAAATATAGAAATATGGACTCTACTTGTTGCTCTTCATCCATAGTTCGTAGTACATTATGTGATAAAAGGGCAAGCCTAGTTTCATACGAGCGATTCTTTCCAAAACCATGTTGATTCGTGGGTGTAAGCTTTTCGGTCCGTAGGAAATTAATTATATTCGAGCTGAGATTATGTTAAAGAATTCCGCAGCAAACCGATGTTAGGGATGTTGTGTGTAACTCTGCAGGTCCGTTCTGTTATCCTTCTTGTATTAAGTAGTCACCTGCGCTTGTTTCCAGTCACTTGGGACTTCTCACTGAGCAAGAGGTACCCGATAAATGCAATCTAAGTGTGGGGTAATGCCGTAGCGCACTCTCTGTGAAACCGGATTGGGATGCCATCCGGACCTGGCAGCCAATAAGAATCTACATTGGAGAGAGAATTAGCTATAAAGCTGCTAACAGTAGATAAAGTTAACTGTCGCTTATATTCCATAACAGTCAGACTCTTGTTCCATTCAATGACAAAATAAAATCAGCGACAGTGTGACCGCAGAGATCCGTATATTGCTAATACGGTGAATCACTGCTGCGTCACGTTCCAGAGCATCAAGAGTGACATGGCTGGCGAAACCAGAACACGTGTGTCGTGCCTCGCCACGGAACACCAAATGACAGTGTAATACTTCGTTTCAAAACTAGTCAAGTGAAATGTTTGTCAGAAATTGCAACATATGAGTGATATTGCCGCCACCGCGTGACATTTTCTTGCCGGTCTGACTTTTCCAAATGCACCGTAAAATAGCTTCTGTTGATCAGATAGAACACTGTTACGAAACGGCTGCTGTGGTAGTGTCTCGACAAATTACTGAGATTTGTCAGGGATGAATGGCACCAGGTATCGACACTCAAGCCCCACCTATCCTTTAGGTGTTCGCCTGTGAACTATTTGCTTGCTATCGACATTCCTGGAGTGCTCGATATGTGGCCAGGGAATCACTTAGATTTCACCACGATGCTCCTCATGCACTATTCTGGCCTTGTGACAAGTGCAATTATCCTCCTCCTCAGGTGCGGGAGATATCAGCCATGAACAGGCTTAACCGAGCGAGGTGGCGCAGTGGTTAGCACACTGGACTCGCATTCGGGAGGACGACGGTTCAATCCCGTCTCCGGCCATCCTGATTTAGGTTTTCCGTGATTTCCCTAAATCGTTTCAGGCAAATGCCGGGATGGTTCCCTTGAAAGGGCACGGCCGATTTCCTTCCCAATCCTTCCCTAACCCGAGCTTGCGCTCCGTCTCTAATGACCTCGTTGTCGACGGGACGTTAAGCACTAACCACCACCACCACCACCACCACCACCACCACCACCACCACCACCACCACCACCACCACCATGAACAGGCTAAAATATCTGAACAGTCTACCGATTTCTCATGGTTTCCTTTACAACCACAGATCACCCACAGCGTAGTACTGTCATCAGTCGACTGTGAAAATTTCGCGAGTCATGTCTCAAACCGGCGTTTTCTGGCAAGACTGCACATCCTGGCGTGACGTTTCTGAATGGGTTACGAGTTTCCTGTCTTTGTACAGAAACACACTATTGGATTCTCATTTGCAACAACATCGACTGAATGGCGCTCTCTGAAGCATATTTGTCTCACACAGGTGTTCTTCACTGTTAGCCTGTCCTTTGCGAAGTGAAATGTCCCTGTATGACGAATCAGTTTCTTGGAGTCTTTATTCTGCCTCATTCGAACTCTCACAATGGCACTGCGCAACGAGGCATAACAGTTACTTTCACGTTTCCCATTCGTCTGACTCCTTTCCACAGGCTGAGCATGATGAACGCTGACCTTTCGGGTCTCATAAAAAAACATAGCTGCAGGCTCTACTAGTTTCGCCAATAATAAATTTTCACCTAAATAGTACTCCAAAGCCACGGTAAGGTGTATCGCGGAGGGTACTTCGTATCTGTATTACCGTTTTTATGTCCTGTTCCATTCGCTTACTGAGCTAGGAAAAAAAAATTGTCTTCGTACGTACCCTAATCTCTCTTCTTATTCTCGTGGTCCTTATGCGAGAGACCCGATGGTCGTAGCAGATTGCCTCCACAGTCGTCCTTGGAAACAAGTTCTCTAAATTTACCAAACACGGTTTCCTGAGAACGACATCGTTTTTTTTTTGTGTCATAGAAGTTCCACGAGCATTTCTGCTGCACTTCCGTATGATCTCGGGAAGCCGGTACCGTAGCTCTGGGTGTTCGATAAGAAGACTGGCCAGAAAAAAGAAGTTCTCATGGGTGGAATCTGAAAGATGTGATGCGACATCCACACAGAACCACTGACGAAAAACGGAGAATAAACAGAAAGTAGACAAGAAAAGTAGCGTCTTTGACTAGCAATCAAAAGCGTCCTTAGTCCCGAGTTCGATCCCATCTGTCACATTCTTACCAACGGCCTTGTCAGAAAGGACGTGAGCGGACAGTTTTATGGTTCTCTTTCCAACGGGGTGGGAACTGCACCTAAGGGTGGAAGAATCAGCAATGATCAACGGCGTGAGGATGCAGAAAGCGCTGAAAAAAAAACAGCATTAGACACACATAATGAGCACGCATGGGATATCTGGCCTAGAACTGAGAAAGTGTCATGATAATCTGTCCATCGGCAAAACATTCCGTATTAGCCCTCCTCCCTTCCATTCAGATTTGTGGGAGGGAACTGCCAAGCGGCAGGTAAAAATGTAGTAGAAAATGTTACAACTGGAGTAGAATTTGTTATGAATAGGAATGTAGGGCAGACAGTGAGTTACTGTAAACAGTTTAATCACAGAGTTTTTTTTTTTTTTTTTTCATCAGAATCGACAGCAAATCAACGCCAGCAACAGAGAATGTATGCTGATATTGAATCGGAAGTTCATTATATAAAGAAAGATTATAATTTAACAATCATGGGGGATTGGAACGTGGTTGTAGGTGAGGAAATTGAAGAATTACAGGTGAATAATGGCTTGGTAGTAGGAGAGGAACAGGAAAGAGACCGGTTTCTGCAATAAATTTCAGCTGTCAGTAGCCAACATATTGTTGAAAAAATAATGGATTGTAGAGCTACTCAGGAACAGACACAGATTCTGGTCACAACTTATTAATGATGGGCAATAGGCGGAAGTTTAAGAGAATCATCCGGAACAATCACTGTGGAAAGAAATGGGATACTGAAGTACTGAGAATTGATGAAAGTGTTTGAAGGTATCTAAGGATGTAAATACTGTGGTAATGAATTCCCCAGTAGACAGTTCAGCTAAAGAAAATGGACGTTTCTGAAAACGGCGATAACAGAAGATGAGCAGACGAACTTAAGTACAAGGAAGGTAATTGCGAAGAAACATTGGTTACAGGAAAAATACTTCAGCTAGCCGACAAAAGAAGGAAATACAAAAATATTGAATTAAATTCAGGAATACAGAGATATAAGTCAGTTAGGAACGAAATAAACAGGAGGTATAGGGATACAGGTTGCAGGAAAATATGTAGAAATCTAAAAAGGAATGTTCTTTGGAAAAATTGATTCAGTATGTAAGAAAGTTAAAACTACTTTTTCTGAAATTAAAAGCAAGTGCGTCTAAGTTAAATGTGCAATGGGAATTCCATTGTCAAGCACAGGGGTGACAGAAGATTGATGGAAAGAGTACACTGAAGGCCTCTACGAGACGGAGGGCTTGTCTGATGACGTGTTGGAAGAAGAAATGGGAATTGGTATAGAAGACAGAGGATCTAGTATCAGAGTCAGAATTTAACCAACTTTTGGATGACTTGCAATCAAATAAGTTATAAGAGGATAACAACACCCCTTCGGAATTTTTAATTGGACTAAATGACAACCAAACGATTATTCAAGTTGGTTTGTAAAACCTATGACTACTGAGATATAGCATCAGACTTTCGGAAAAATATCATCGACACAATCGCGAAGACAGCAAGCGCCGATAAGTACGAGAACAATCGCAGAATCAGGCTTAACAGCTCATGCATCCAAGCTGATGGCAAGAATAAGATACAGAAGATTGGAAAAGAAACCTAAGGGTGCGTTAAATGACTATCAGTTTGGCTTTAGGAAAGGTAAAGTTGCCAGAGGTGCAGTTCTGAAGTTGCGCTTTATAATAGAAGCAAGACTGAAGACAAATCAAGACAAGCTCATAGAATTTGTCGACTCAGGAAAAGCGTTCGGCAACGTAAAATGGTGCAAGATGTTCGAAATATGAGTAAATTATAGAGAAAGACGGCTGATATGCAGTATGTACAAGAATCAAGAGGGAACAGTTAGAATAGAAGATCAAGAACGAAGTACTCGGATTAAAAAAGGTGAAAGATAGGGATGTAGTCTTTCACCCTTGTCTTCAATCTACGCACCGAAGAAGTGACGAAAATAAAGAAACTGTTCAAGAGCGGTATTAAACTTTAAGGTGAAAGGATTCAGTGACAAGATTTGCTGAAAACATTGCCGTCCTCAGTGAAAGTGAAGAATTGCAGGATGTGTTGAATGGAATGAACAGTCTAGCGAGTACAGAATATCGACTGAGAGTAAAACGAAGGATGATGAAAATAATGTGGTGTAGCAGAAATGAAATTAGCAAAAAACTTCTCAAAACTGGTGACCAAGAAAAAAGTTAAGTGAAGGAACTCGTTGTCTTGGAAGCAAATAACGTATGACGGTCGAAGCAAGGAGAACATAAAAAGCTGAGTAACACAGATCGAGATGTCATATCAGGCCACAGAAGCATACTTCTTAATCTGAGGAATAAATTTCTGAGAATGTACGCCTGGAGTACAGCATTGTATGGAAGTGAATTGTGGACTGTGGAAAAACTGCAAAATGAAATAATCTGTTCGTACTGCGGCGCTACATCTGAACTTCGAGAATTAGATGGCCTAATAAAATGAAGAATGAAGAGGACCTCCATAGAATCAGCAAGGAAAATATTTTATGAAATGCTTTGCCTACTGTCTACAAGTAAGAAAGTGAAATAATTAGCGCAACATTTGACTCGGCTTCGAATGATGCTCGAAATCATGTACATCAGCTGAGATTCTCGTACGTTCTCGAGGTAAGGAGATCAGTAAGAAATTCATCAGACAAATATCCTCTAGTACTTGTGAAAATTCTAAATTAATCAATGAACTTTAAATCAGCAAACACCACCTCGCTTACTTCGCGTGATTTCGAGCTTCATTCAAAAGAACTTCAAATGCGTATTTTCTTCCTTACTTTTATTTCACAAATCATTTAACTGCCTTTTTTCAATTATGTTTTATATTCAATTTTTGTTCATAAAGCAGGAGATATATTTAAATATTCGATAGGTATTCTATTACTATTAAGAGTATGTATATAGAGTAAGCAGTGAAATTTATATTATGTAAGTTGCAGGTGGAAGGGGGGGGGGGGGGAGGAAAGGGAAGGCACTAACGACATCAGCTGCACCAGGACTGAATCAGCGACGGCGAGTGAAAATGTATGCCGGACCGAGACTCGAACCCGGGATCACCTGCTTACTAGGCAGCTGCGTTAACCACTGCGCCATCCAGAAACAGTGTGTGTGGCAAATGTGAGGACTATCTAGGTATTCCTCCTGGCAGACTCAAATTCCCACCTAGGGCCACCTATCCAGAGTCCCTGTAAATGTCTTCCACGCTCACTAATTTTAGATTCGCGTGGTGTCTGTTCTTTCGGACGTGTCCCTGATTACTTAAAAAAGCAAATATTTTTCTGCAAAACTAGACTTCAAGCTGGTCAATTTGATATTCCATTTGTTCTTTTTCCACTCTTCATTTGGCTACAAAAATTCGGGGAAAAATACATTGCATAGTTTCTAGGAACCCTTGTTTTGGCTGCGATCAAACATTCGACCAAAAACACTAACAAGAAGAAAGTATGGGGTAGCAGAACATGTGTTGAGGAATAAGGGAATAACCTTCATGGTATTGGAGGGAGCTGTAAAGGGTGAAAACTGTAGGGGAACACAGAGATTGGAATACTTCCAAAAAATGATTATGGGTGAAGGATGCAAGTGCTACACCTAGACTAAGTATAAAAGAGTCATTCGTGGTGGGCCGCATCAAACTAGTCAGAAGACCGATGGAGAGAGAGGAAAAAAAAAGGAAAAAGAACGCTGTCTGTTGTCACGCCTATTACAAAGGCTGGTACAGTTCTCTAGAATTGTAGCACTAGCGTTTTGTTTGAGATTTCCCTTAGAAATTTATGACTTCCATTCGCATTCCAAAAACTGATTTTATGTGGTCGTCCAATTTCACATCGTATCTTGCTATTATCCCCAAATACTTATACGATATTAAGTGCTCAAGATGTTCACGCTTACTCGTAATCAGTTTCTCTTTGTTACAGTTATTGTCTTGCATTTATTCACATTTACAAAGAGCTGGCATTCACTATACCCCACAGAAATTTTGTCTAAATCTTTCTGTATCTCTGAACGATCGTCCTACGACGATGTTTGCCTGGAGACAACAGCGTCATTAGTGGACAGTCTGATGGTTCCGCGATTCTCTCTGAAATCTTAGCGCCCTTCATCTTTTTGTACCATTATATTCTGCAATATTATTGAATTATATAATTGGAAAATTACTGGTTTGGTTGTCCACCTCGTTCAGAGATGGGAAAAACTGGATCTGAGATGATTATTTACACCTCCTTCCTGTACTTCATTCTCAAAGAATTTAACTTTTGCTATTATATATTCCTTAGTAACTGTCGGATTTATATAGAACACAATAACTCACATGCGTTGACAGAGGACTGTGCTATGTCCACCGACCGTCGTGCCATCCTGTGCCACATGGCGTCATTCGGACACTGTACAGAGGGGCATGCACTTCGCACACCCCTCTACCAGTCGTCAGGTTTCCACACCTTTGGAGCCGCCACTTCTCGTTCAAGTAACTTCAGTAGGCAACACAGAGTTGAGTGAATCCAGTTCCAGTCCTCACACCATGAGAAGTCCACGGCAGTATCGGAAACTGAGCTCGGATCCTCCGCGAGGCAGGCAGACGCGCTGACAACTTAGCTGCGAATGGGGACTGTATGACCTAGCACTTACTAGCAAAGAAAGCATTAGTTTCAGAAAATTTTTGAACACTTCGACGAGCGTTTTACGTCTTCATATGGTATTTTTTTTCACTGGGTTTGAGTTTACGGGTTGAGACATTTAAAATTACAAATGAGTGAACTTTTATTTCAATTTGTTTATTTATTACACTCCTACGATCATAATCAGTCAACTCTGCAACTCGTACAAATTCCTGTGAGCCACAATTTATATGGATATCAGATGGAATGATCACCTAGGCTCAGTCATAGAGAAAGCAAGTGAGAGTCTACAAAGGAAACACTTTACAGAACACTAGTCCATCCCTTTTTAGAATACTGATAAAAATGCTAGCCCACAGAAAACTAAAAGAGCGATATTTGACAATTGCACTATTTGACAAAAAAGTATTTGGACAGCTTTTAGTGGACATTAACATCGAGTGTGTCCATTGTTCGCCTTTACGACGCCTTGAGCTCTGCTGGGTATACTTTGAGTAGGGTGTTGGGATTTGTGGAGGAATGACAACCCATATTTTCTGAAGAGTCGAAATCAGCCGTTGGTGTAAGAGACTTGGGTCTGGAACGAAGTTCAGCTTCTAACTCATCCCAGAGGTGTTCCACTGGGTTCAGGTTGTGACTGCGCACGGCCATCCAATGTTCTTGTCCACAACCCACTGCCTCTCATGCTGCTTTGTGACAGTGCAGTGTTATGCTGACAATCAACCAGTGATTTCTAACTGTTCCTCTACTGTTCACAGTGCAGAAAGCTGTCAAATATGTTCATATTCTTCTGAATTTAACATTTTCTTAAGCGCAATAAGAGACCACCCCTACCCTCGAAAAACAACCCCCTACCTTAACAGTTCCTTCTCTGTACTTCACTGTTGGCACTTCGCACGATGGTAGGTAACGTTCTGCAAGCATTCGTCATATCCAAACCTTTCCATCACATTGCCACAGAGTATAGCATAATTCATCATTCCAAATCACTCGTTTCCAGTCATCCACTGTCCAGTGGCATCCCTTTTTACCACCTCAAGCGTCGCTTAACGCTGACCACAGAAACTGTGGCTTGTGAGCAGCTGCGCGACCATTGTACTCCATTCTTTTTAACTCCTTAAGCGCAGTCATCATTCTATCTGGACTGCTGGTAGCACTTTGGAACTCACGAATGATTCCTTCCGCTGATTCCATGCAGATTTTTTACAACCACCTTCTGCAATGCTCGAGGGTACCTATGCATCAGTAGATGAGGTCTGCCCGGTCTTGGTTTAGCTGAGATACAGGGTGGCGCACGAAATGTGTTACCAATTGTTTCTTTCACAATTTACGACGCACATTAGATACCCCGCTGGGATCTCTACAGCAGTACCAGCAGAGCTTGGAAAAACAAATGAGTTACGAAATGACATGTAATTCACGGTAGTGCCGCTAGGAGACTAGTAGGCAGCAATGGCTGACAATGGAAGACTGACGACACAGCATCGATCGGCAATTGTGTTACTTTTTCATGAAACGAAAAGCCTTGTTGTGACTCAGAGGCGTTTTCGACAACAGTTTTACACACGATGGGTCCCTTGCAAGAAGACTATCCACAGGTTGTACGATAAATCTGTACAACCATACAGGAAGGAACAGTATTGGAAGCGAAGCGACCTCGGCCTAAGCCTGTTTGTTCGCCGGAGAATATTGAAGCGGTACGAGTTGCTGTACAGAGAGGTCCCGGGAAATCGTGTAGAAAGGCAGCAGTGCAACTGGGAATATCCAGACGCTCCGATCAACGCATTCTTAAAAGTGACCTCCATATGTATCCATACAAGATGACCTGTGCACAGAAGCTCACTGAAGAACACAAGCAGCACATACTACGGTTTGCTCAGTGGGCGGAGGATAGGGAAGAAACTCTCAACAATGTTTGGTTTTCAGACGAGGCGCATGTTCATTTAGACGGTGTGGTTAACAAAGTGCTTCATGAACGACAACATTATGCTCCGAGGATTACAGCGTGGGCAGCAATTTCCAGTCACGGACTTACTGGACCCTTTTTCTTTGAAGAAACTGTGAACAGCGAGCGTTATTTGAGCATGCTTCGCAATAGCTTCATTCCACAGCTTCTTGCTACTGCCTTGCCCTTCAACACGCAGTGGTTCATGCAAGATTGAGCAAGGCCACATACTGCAAACACTGTGTTGAAGTTTTTACACGAGCATTTCGACATGCGGATCATTTCACTCAGGTTTCCAGGTCGCTTCAATGACGGACAAAATTGGCCCCCCAATAGTCCAGACCTCAATCCATGTGACTTTTTCTTTGGGGGTACCTAAAGGAAAAATATTTACCGAAACGTCCACGGGATTTAATGGAGCTCAGAAGACTTATTCTTCAAGCTTGCAGTGAAATTACGGAAGACATATGCCGCAGGGTAATCACTAACTTTAGTGTTCATTTGAAGGAAGTTAGGAAACGAAATGGTGGACGTATTGAGCATGTGCTGAGTTAGAACAAATCTCCATGGACGGCTCTTCATTGTAGTATATGTTCCTTTCAGATTGTATTGACAATGAAGTTTATATTAAAAAACAAAATGGTAACATTTCATGCGCCACCCTGTAGTTCCTTCGCGTTTCCACATTATAGTGACATTAACGGTCGACTTTTGCAGCATTAGAAGAGTCGAAATGTCCCTGACGGGTATGTTGCTCAGGTGACATCCAGTACCTACTCCATGTTCCAAGTCGCTGAGCTCTCCTGACTGCCAAATTCTGCTGTTACTGTTTCTCTACTGCCAATACAGTACTCCCTAGCTCCTTTTATACTGGCGGGTCCACCTCTAATCTCTAGTCGTCAATTCCACATTACGAAGGAATATTCGTATACTTTTGATCAGACAGTGCCCCAAGGCGGCAGCACGAATGGTCTCGGGGGAGTTAACTGGCAGTCTGTTGGAGACAGGTGACAACTATCCCGCGGAAGTCCATTTAGTAAGTTTCAAGGACCAATTTGAAGTGAAGCATCTAGAAATATGCTTCATCCTCTTGCGTATCGATCCGCAGAGAGCACGAAGTCAAGATTAAATACTGCGCACACAGAGACATTTAAGAAACCTTTCTTCTAGCGCCCATTACGCGATTAACCGTGGAGAAAGTGTAACGTGTGGTACAATTTTAAGTATCCTGTACCATGCACTTCACAGAGGCTTGTATAGTATATATATAGATGTAGATAATAACAAATGTGATCAAAACATGTCCTTTGCATCTTCACTTAGTTTTAAGATAACAAATATTTTTAAACTTCTTTCCAAAATAAGAATATATCAACATGTGTTATGCTCCAGAAGAAAAGTTCGGGACTTTGAGACGTATACGAGCTCACTTTACCGTAATGTGTTGCTACCGCAAGCAAAACGACTCATTGTCACTCTTGGCCCGTGGCTCCTGTGACAACCCAACAGCGTCAAGGTTCCGTGAAGCCTCAAATACACCTGTATCTTACATTGTGACGCAACGGGACCAAATAGTGCGTCATTCACTACGTGCTCTGGCTACTCTGTATTACTTACGAATTAAACCCCAAATACTACAACGAGGAAACAGTCCCCGTTTTTAGATATTATTCCCAGAGTCGCCATTTTTTCAAAAAAAAAAAAAAAAATGGCTCTGAGCACTATGGGACTCAACTGCTGTGGTCATTAGTCCCCTAGAACTTAGAATTACTTAAACCTAACTAACCTAAGGACATCACACACATCCATGCCCGAGGCAGGATTCGAACCTGCGACCGTAGCAGTCGCACGGTTCCTGACTGCGCGCCTAGAACCGCGAGACCACCGCGGCCGGCCGCCATTTTTTGTGCGCCGAAAGAGGGAACGATCTGCTGTGGCTTCGTAGAACGAGGCATTCCAACACTCACATGAAATAAAAAATCTCAAAAACTAAGAGAGAAGAAAAAGCTGCAAACATTAAAATACCAAATAAATACCATTATCAGAGTATAAAAAGTAATCATATCCAACTTCCATAGTTAATAGGCCACTGAAGTCCAGATACTAGCCAGTAGTGGAATTCTGTTTTAGTATCGTTTGTCTTGGTGTTCGTTACGCTCGATACACACAGCGTTTCAGCTTCTCCTCAGCACTCTGCAACCGTATCTAGTTTTCTAAGATACATCTTGCCCTTTACAGTTGATACTCGTGTATTTTGGGTAGAACAGATACATATCACTTTTCCAGATATGCCTTGCCACAAACAAAAAAAGTCAAATCGGACGCCTGGATGACAGTTTACATAAGAAATTAACACCTGGTGAACTGACTTCCACTTCTATAAAATGTGTGCTATCTGCAAACAAACACACAAGTACGCTGCTTTACTGTTCCAATCAATTCTAATTGTGCTTCATCAGGCCAAATCCTGCTACTTGTGCAGTGTGTTGCAAAAATTATTCACAGTACGTAGCGTTCAATGCGTGTATTGTAACGTCCAACGTTGCCTCCCCTGATTTCAGTACATCAGATCATATTCCAGAGCATAATTTGTGGAAAGAAATACGACGACACAGAAGCGACCGGTGCTATAACCAACAACCTATTCCCCAACTGAAGACCATGGTTTACGGATTTGACATGCGGTAGACAGCAGCTGAGGTCCGTCAAAAGGACACACTTCCATTCCAGCAACTTCCCAGTTACCTCCACAGGATAGGTTTGTTCGACTCAATATCAAAGGAGATTGGATTTACTTTTTCTCCGCGCGTGAGCAGTAATGATTGAAAAGGTATTTTGTGCAACCAGGCAAGATGGAAAACCAATGTTCCGCTATCCTTTCATCAGAAAATACAGTTTACAAGATCATCTTTGACTTTTTGAAATATTGTAGGAATTTCTGTACAGCTATAGTTTACATTAGGCAGTATTGTCATATATACGTATTGACACACTACTGAAGGTGTATTAAAACTAGATAATTATTGAGCTATTTATCCCCAGAACAAACAAGTGTGTGTGTGTGTGTGTGTGTATCATTCTTTATCTCTTCTCTGAACAACGCGAAAGAATAAT
The DNA here is from genome assembly GCF_023898315.1 of Schistocerca nitens. NCBI lineage: Eukaryota > Metazoa > Arthropoda > Insecta > Orthoptera > Acrididae > Schistocerca > Schistocerca nitens. The sequence goes on along the minus strand of NC_064618.1, from coordinate 449,204,797 downwards.
ATTAGTTGCCAGTTACAATGATGTGTTGTCAGTTATGGCCTCTATGTCATTACACATTTTTAATGTAACATGAATCATCTATGAAATAAGCTTCTGGCCATATTAAGCGTATAGTACACGCTAAAGAAATTATAAACTAAAGCCTACTGTTTATAAGAATACAATGTTTTCTGTTCGCTCCGGCTATGAACGCATAATCCCTAAATAAAGCCAAGTTCGTTGAAAGCAGAACACTGAACGAAAGCCAATAACGAGAACAAGGAAGTCTAGGTGCAATGCAGGATCGAAATCCAATAATGAGAACCTCGTAATTAAGCTAATGTAACTGACTAAACTACACTAAAATACCGCTGCCGCCCTGACCCGTTCCTGCGAGTAGCTCGAACCACGGGACATGCTGTGCAGGTCCCTGGCAGCGATCGTCGACTGATATGTGGTGTCTGAGCCACAGTGATATTAAACAGTGTATGTTTATACTGCTATCCCATATCACGTGCGCATTATTTGCTGGACCCTTATGTGGAGAAAGTACACGAGCAGCACGACTTACTGCTGTTTCCCTTTAACATCGCATCACACACTGTACTACGAGTTTCAGTGTTGCCACGAATGTGGTTGAACGTATGAGGTTTTGAACATCTACGTAATTACTCTGCTATTCACAATAAAGTGCCTGACAGAGGGTTCAATGAACCACATTCATGCTGTCTCTCTACCGTTCCACTCTCGAACGGCACACGGAAAAAAGGAGCACTTAAATTTTTCTGTGCGAGCCCTGATTTCTCTCATTTTATCGTGATGATCATTTCTCCCTATGTAGGTGGGTGCCAACAGAATGTTTTCGCAATCTGAGGAGAAAACTGGTGATTGAAATTTCATGAGAATATCCCGTCGCAACGAAAAACGCCTTTGTTTTAATGATTGCCACTCCAATTCACGCATCATGTCTGTGACACTATCTCCCCATTTCGCGATAATACAAAACGAGCTGCCCTTCTTTGTACTTTTTTGACGTCATCCGTCAGTCCCACCTGATGCGGATCCCACACCGCACAGCAATACTCAGAATAGAGCGGACAAACGTGGTGTAAGCAGTCTCTTTAGTAGACCTGTAGCACCTTCTAAGTGTTCTGCCAATGAATCGCCATCTTTGGTTTGCTCTACCCACAATATTATCTGTGTGGTCGTTCCAATTTAGGTTATTTGTAATTGTAGTCCCTAAGTAATTAGCTTTATTTACAGCCTTCAGATTTGTGTGACTTATCGTGTAATCGAAATTTAGCTGATTTCTTTTAGTAATCATGTGAATAACTTCACACTTTTCCTTATACAGGGTCAATTGGCACTTTTCGCACCATACAGATATATTATCTAAATCATTTTGCAAGTCGTTTTGATCATCTGATGACTTTACAAGACGGTAAATGACAGCATCATCTGCAAACAATCTAAGACGGCTACTCAGATTGTCTCCTACGTCGTTAATACAGATCAGGAACAATAGAGGGCCTATGACGGTTCCTTGGAGAACGCCGGATATTGCTTCTGTTTTACTCTTAAGGCGTTATGAAACGGAAACACATTTGGATAATTGAATGGAAGTAAATCTAGATTTACGGAAACGCTCCACAAAACCGGTCGCAGACGCTGCCGGAGAAGCATTGTGCATTACTGTTGCCGCGCCGAACGCCCGAGTTCATAGAAGAGTTTAACAATTTGTTTCTACCTGTGGACATCTCGCGAAAAGGCCATAAAGGCTCATACAGGGGCCTCCTAACAATCTTTCTTCCTGTGCATTTCTCGTGGCTGAAACAGAAAAGGGCGGGGACAGTTATACAAAAACAATTCTGTAACACACTGTAAAGTGGTTTGAAAATCCTGTTACTGAGTGCACTTGTTCATATAAACGTTTACCTCTTAGCCGTAATAATTTTTGCCTCCAAGTGGTAATACGTGCTTGATGTACACGTAATATCGGTGTGAAAGTGGTTCCCGACTCCTACATTCATTAGTGTAAACTGTAACCGGTCTCCGCGTTTCATCGTAACTTTCCTTTTCCAACCACGTTAACAGCCACATCTGCGTAGTAACATACCTAACACGAGTCACTAAGACACTATATCTGATTTCTACTGTACATGAGTAGGTGCCAAAAATTTGCTCTGAATAAACACCATTTGTTTACTCTATTAACTAACTGACAGCCTTTGCGAGCACAGATTTTGTCCTAATTACCAGCTTCAATTGAACCGCAATAAGAGGCACTAAAAATCTATCGCACTTACTACCTTAATAAATTTTCATTTATATCGTAGTCAGGATATTGTGACGTTTCACTTCTGGTAATATATTTATTGAAGATATTGTCAACTAAACATCTTATGATATCTGTTTACATCTACATCCATACTCCGCAAAACACGCATGGCAGCGAGTACTGTCCATTTATCAGTTGTTATGGCTTTTTCATGATCGATTCACGTACGGAGCGACGGAAGAATGATTACTTAAGCGCCTCTGTGCGTCCTATAATCTGATCATGCCTTCGCTATTCCTGCGGGAGCGATATGGAGTGTGTTTTAGCATATTCCTGTATCCACCGCTTAAAGTTAGGTTTTGAAACTTGCTAAGTAGCCTTTCATGTGGTAGTCTGCGTCTATATTCAAGCGCTTGCCAGTCTCTTTTTGCGGCATCTCCATGGAGCTCTCCCATGGGTAAAACTTGTGCTATTCATGCTGGTCTTCTTTGTATAAGTTCAACATCCCCTGTTAGCCCTATTTGGTAATGATCTCACACTTCAACAAGCTCCTAGTATGGGACGCACGAGTGCCTGTAAGCAATCTCCTTCGCATGCTGGTTGCATTTCCCTAGTACTCAGCCACTGAAAGTCTGCCACCCGCTTCACAAACGAATGAAACTATGTGATAGTTCCATTTCAAATCACCAGGAATTTTTACACCCACGTATTTGTATGAGTTGACCAATCCTAACATTGATTCACCCATGTTGTAGTCATAGGATACCATATTTTCTTCTCGTTTTGTGAAGTGCAAATATTTATACTCCTAATTTAAAGAAGGATGACGGTACGTACCATATTTTACGGGGTCTTCCTTATTTAGTTTCACTGTCTTGTAGTCCTGACAAAATACATACAGGGCGTAGCATGTTTTTAAGAAATTTATAGCATGACCAAATGGAGAACAAATCTGGTCATATACAAATGATAAAGAAAATACACTCTTTGACTGAATCAAACTGAACGAAGTACGATTTTTGAATCTCTGATGTCGGTACTATGTAACGCTTTCACATGGAGAGCAGTTTGTCACTATCGCTCTCGTTGTGCATTGCGTATTGCTTCAGGCCACTGTGTTTAGAAGTGTGGTTTTAAAACGTCAGAATCACAAATTACGTTACTTGATGTGATATAACGTAAACTTTTCATAAAAATGCCAAAAATAAACAGTATTTACTGACGAGATTAAAGCTGAATTCACGATACTAAAGCTGAATTTCCATTTCTGAAATTATAACATCAGCGCTACAAATTGTTTTGCAAGCTTTTTGTGTGTGACAAAATATTTACTCGATTAGTAATGCAAGGTATTTTGATGTCTAAAGAAAAATGTCGTACGATGATCTATGTATCTGTAGCGTAAACCAGGTTTTTTTCTTTTAACACAGAACTACTGTACAGATGTGTTAACCAAAGACTCTACAAAATATTGATTAAATTCAACTTACAATTTATTTCCATATTTTGATTTTGGAATTCTGGTCACCCTAATGTAAAGCAAGTTGCCAGTCGTTGGTTGGTTGGTTGATTTGGGGGAGGGGACCAAACAGCGAGGTCATCGGTCCCATCGAATTAGGGAAGGAGGTCGGCCGTACACTTTCAAAGTAACTATCCTGGCATTTGCCTGAAGCGATTTAGGAAAATAACGGTAAACCTAAATCAGGATGGCCGGACGTGAGTTTGAACCGTCTCCTCCCGAATATCAATCTTTGCACTACTTTGAAATCTTATCAAGATTTGACAATATTTATACAGCTTTTATCAGATAATATTTCGTTGTAGATAACTGCATCACCCGCGAAAATCTGAGATTACTATTAACATTGTCTGCAAGGTCATTAACATACGTGAACAGCAATGGTCCCTGCACACTGCCCTGGGGTTCCCGTGAAGTTATTTCTACATCTGTGGCTGCCTCACCATCCAGGATAACACGCTGCGTCCTTCCTAGCAATAAATCCTCAATCCAGTCATAAATTTCGCTTGATACCCCATACGATTTTACTTTCCATAATATGCATAGGTGTGGTACTGAGTCAAGTGGTTTTTTGGAAAATGAATACTTACTTTATCTGACTGCCTTGATGCATGGCTTTCAGGATGCCATGTGATAAAAGAGCGAGCTGGGTTTCACGTGATCGACGTTTTCGGAATCCATGCTGCTTGCCACAGAGGTGGGCATTCTAGGTCGGGATATGTTTTAAGATTCTACAACAAATAGATGTCAAGGATATTGGACGATAGTTTTGTGGATCACTTCTGCTGCCCTTCTTGTATACGGGTGTGATCTACGTTTTTCTCCCATTACTGGGCACCATTTCTTCTTCGTCGCTGTTTCAAGCGATGTCACACATGTGGCAAGACACTGGATCTGCATTATGGAGGAGCGGGAATCAAATGCTGTCTGACCATCCACGTTTACAATATTTGCCGTTTCGCTAATCACTACAGGAAAATTAAAAGAATCATTGTTTTATTAAAGTTAGGGAGAGATTCCGTTGCTGTTATTAAAGAGACTTTAATGACTTCGATGGCGATGGTTTGATTAACTTTCAGCTGGCTTGTTCTTCGGCACAGCAAAGCCTCTACTGTAGACGTGTGTAACACTAAGATGTCGCGCTGGAGGCGACGTAGGCCTTCCGAAGAAACAAAACAGCTCCCCCCCCCCCCCCCCCCCAATCCCGCCTACCAGTCTGTTACTCGTCAAAGCAAATTGCAATTCCCGCTGCTGATCAGAATGGCAGAGCCACTTCTAGTTCAAAGCTAACTGTAATGCTAGTCAGTAGCTCGCATAAAAAGACGGAAGGAATATTGGGTTTAATGATCCATAGACACCTAGATCACTGGAGATTGAGCACAAGTTTGGATAGGGGAAGGATGAGGAAGGAAATTGGTCGCTCCTTTTCAGAAAGAACCAGCACAGCACTCACTCTATTCGATTTTAGAAAATGATGGAAAAACTAAATATGGATGGCCAGTTGGGGATTTGAATTGTCATCCTCCCAAACAAAACTGCAGTGTCTACTCAATGCGTCATCTCGCTCGTTTCGCGTGAAAATTTAGCGTGGAAAAGACAAATGTGACAGCTTACTATTGACAGCACTAGATTTGTATATTTGTGGCAAGTTAAGATTTTGCGCCAGATAGGGACTCTGGATAGGGTACTCGATTGATGCGGCCAGTGTGGACTACTTGAAGAGTCCAAAAAACTTCACGAATTGACTCGACGTTCCATCTTGTTACTGGGTCATCTCCACGGCTTCCAGAATCCACGGAAGACTCATCCATGATTGTACAGGATTGACTCTTCAGCGAGAACGGGTAAAGAAAGAGTCTGATTCAACTCTAGTATATGTGCTGTTAAATCATTGCAGCATGTACTTCGCTGAAGAATCAAAACTATGTCATCTCAGTATTAAATATCGTAACAGTTACGAGGATAACCGAAACAAGCTACGAAAAGTGGTCTCTGACAGGGCGTGCTTCCACAAGGGTGAGTAAATTGCAACAGCAAGGGATGACTTCGAATTTGTACCCCCCCCCCCTCCTCCTCCAGAAAAAACTGCTCACAATAACGACGCCACTCAAGATCTGCATAAATGCTTTAAGGCGATGGTTCCTGCGACAACATAATTACGACAGGTACACTTCAAGACCTGCTCGTGTAGCTTAATATGCAGCACACTGGCTTGCAGGACGGGGACGTGGACCATATCCTGATCGAATACGCGTGGCAGACTAAAGGGTATTGGTCTATATCACCTGTCAGTGGATTTTTGGGCGACTTTCCACGCTTGTTTACGGTAAGTTCTTTCCCAAAAATTACGATACATAAACAGTTGAAGCACGGTAGCACACAGAACGAAATTTAACGGATCGCAGCCAAGTGGCTCACGGGTCTTTCCTTGATTAGGTTAACTGGAAACAGGAAGATCCTCCGGCCACAAAGTTAAAACAAACAGATCTCGAAAACAGCGGATCCCTTACGACAAATGTAGTCCGGTCAATGAAGGAAAACAAAGGGCAAAAATTTGCGTAGTTGCAAATTTATGTACCAAACAGTCCTGACTAGTGTGGTGTGAGCGGGGGAGGCGGAGGTAGTATAAAAGTAGCTTTTTAATGTTTTCCTGACTACCTCGAAAACCGCGGTTCCCGGCAAAAATATTTCTCGCTACAAAATTAAACTTTATTCAATTACTTACAAAAAAGGTCATATACATTTTTCGCTAAGACTGATAATGTCCATGTTGCAGGGCACGGAAAAATCTCAGTTATTAAAAATAGTGTTTTAATGGTGTAACGTTGATGTTTATTGTTAAATGAAGTGAGTTAAGAACAAGTATTAATTTGTGTACCACATCCAAGTGCAGTAGATACGTATTACAAAAGACCATCCTACAGCTTGCCTTGTTAATCCCTGGCGACGCAGTGTTCAGACATGCTCAGGTGCATTTCTTTCCACACAGTAAGTTGACGCTACATGGAATGCAAATATGAATAACTGCCAATACATACTCAAGAAACGCACATAGGCAGAATCTACGCAAATTTCTGCTCACTTCTACAATACTAGAGGGAAATTCATTCTTAGTCGTACTGTATGGCAGCTGTAGTTTTCTTCCGGCAAAGGCAACTTCTTCCATCACAAGTGCCGCTCGGTTTTCAGTTTACAGATAGACTATACCGCCCCAGTATTTCCTGGAATTACTCATGTAAGCAGACAAAATAATCTCCCTGAGCTCGTGTTTATCTAGCGGAGCTATTTTCAGTTATTGGATATTTATTTGCATTTGTTAAATTAGTTATTACGCAGGAAAATCTCAACAACTAGAACTGTCAACTGTGTCACACTGGAGAGGCTGCCCGAAGTGTAACACGCTGTCAGTATTATTCGAAAATTTCGATTTTACTGTCTCCACTATAAATGGCTGGGATACTTTTTGCAGCTTGAGGTTATCAAATGCATCATCCCAGCTTCAGCTATCCCAGCATCGGAAGAGGTCTAGAGGCTTAAACTGGCTCCCATTGTAACAGAAGTAGATCACCTTGGTGTTATGGAACTTCCAGATATTTCAACACAAGTCAAGCAGTACATTACAGCAGATAACTGTTCTAGATTGAAACATGATGATTCGTATGCCATCAGACATATCGACACCCACTTTTCAAGATTACTGTGGATGTATGGCAAGTGGCTCTACTCACTGCAGCCCAATCTGGGCATTTTCTGAATGTAAAAGATTTATGCGGTCTACCAGCTACACAATGGTGCCGTTCAAGATGACTAAGAATATCTCTCTCTCTCTCTCTCTCTCTCTCTCTCTCTCTCTCTCTCTCTCTCTGTGTGTGTGTGTGTGTGTGTGTGTGTGTGTGTGTGTGTGTGTGTGTGTGTGTGTGTGTGTGTGTGTGTGTGTTTTTTTTCTTGCGATAATATTATATGGTGTTAACACACTTCGTGTGGAAAAAATACACTCCCCTTCCCCGGGAGTGTGTGTTGCCAGCTGCGGAAGGATCTATACAACTTTGTGGAATACACTGTAGCTTTTTTTTGTGACAGTGCTACAGGGAGAATGGGGAATTGCCTGCTTGCTCTTCATTTTGCAGACCTGTGAAGGAGGGAAGTGCACGAGCGCAATCCATATACCTACGTTCCCTCACGCTTCTAACATCCACCCCTACCTATCCACCCAGTCGCGTCTTCCAGACCACAATTTATCCATTGATCCGGTTCTATTACACTTAGATTAGGCACACACATTTAATATTTGTTCTTAAGTCACTTCATTTAACAATAAACACCAGTGTTACACCATTAAACACTATACACTATTTTGTATAATTTGCGATTTTTCGATCCCTCGCAACACGGAAACTGTCCCTCAGAAAATATGAGGGTTTTTTTTTTTTTTTTTTTTTTTTTTTTTTTTTTTTTTTTTTTTACAGGAAATTTAACGCAGTTTAATTTTGTACTAGGGAAAAGTTTCATCGAATGCCACTTTTTAGATATTCAACTTCTACACGTGTCTGTAGTTCATGAAATTCCTCTTACCACTGTTCAAAAATTTGCGACTACACGAATTTTTTCCCCCCAGTTCACACTTTTTGGTCTTCGTTGACTGGGCTAATAAGCGCTAGGAACGAAAGGAACTCTGGGTCAGTTTACTGTTTCTGTCGCGCTAAATGATATCAATAGAGGAAGTTTTATATCTACGGGACAGGGCTTCAGCAGGTGTCAAGTTAGACTTGTTACCGTATTTGAAATACAAAACCTGCGAGGAAAGCATACTATATAAGATTATTGTGGGAAAAAATGGAATGTTGGGAACGTTCAGTGATTTGTTTAGACGGGACGTCACCCTACGAATAAATGCAGCCGAAACGGCAGTTGTGCCAGTAGTAGTGTGGAATAACAGTTAAATTCAAAGTCTAACAGTTTTTGGCGCGCGACAGTGCAACATGTTTAAGAATGCCGTAATGTACAATTATCACCTATCTCGGATGTAAACACTATGGCACTAACGATCTAGATGATACACACGACGTGAAAATCGGAGCTAAGTGAAAATGATGAAAATTATCTTTAATACATCCCACACATGTGAAATAATGGGTTAGTTATCGGAGCAAATGAATATTGGTTTCCCACAGTAGCATCTGCGCTGAGAAATATGGTGAAGTTATTAAGACTACGAACTGATCCGGAGGAAGCAAAGTCGAATCCGTCTGACTATTCCCATTTCGTTTTTCTGTTATCTTGGTTCACTTTGGGCAAATGCCGAGTTCTCTCACTAAGGTCATGGCAGGTAACTTGCCCAGCCCCTCAGATGAACTTTGGCTTCGCCGCTACTGAACACTACTTCTAAGACGACCTTCCTCCCAGAAACTTGGAAGCGAGATAAGTAGCATATGAGCAAAACATTCATGAGAAGGAGGCGGCACTATAGGCGTGAATGTAAGCCACTTCACACAAGATGCAGCGTAGTTCTTTGGATTCCGTCATTTAGCAGAGAAGGAAAAAGGCAAGTACCTCAAAGCTATCATTTTCCCCTTCTATGTTAAGTTTATTTTCTTTTCTTGTGTCGCGAGAAATGAAACGCAAATGAGACTGATACCCAGTTCTTCATCCGCTTGAGACGTTAAAATCAAAAGAACAATATAGCAAGCCGTGAACAATCTCTCTCGATCTGGGACTGTCTCAGATCGTGCAGGGACCACGAAAAGCAGCGCTCACGGCTTTCGAGATGTCACCGCACCATTAACAAACAATTTACGAGGTTGACGGTCCAAATCATGTTTGTACTGGAGAGATTAGAACCAAGTCTGTCTAGCTTAACTAAGACGCTGCTTTTCTCTGAACAATTAATTCTTACATTCCTCGGAAGGTACCAACGTGCCGTTGTGTTGGTGCGGAGCGTCAGCGAAGGTGACAATTTATTTCATCTTAGAGGTTAGGGAATCGAATCAAAAATGTTTGGACCAATATGACGTAAACGTTGATTTTAAAGAAAGGAGTCACAAAGCAGCCGTTTGCACAGTGCTCGCGATAACGTTAAAGGCTGCACCAAGGTCGCGAGTCGGTCTGACAGCACACAAGCCAGGCCGAACTCAGCCAAGCGCAACGCTAGCTGTCAACTCGTGGTCTTATCGGAGCAAGTTTTCCATTCGCTTCGTGCTTAACCTCAGAGATAGTCAAATTTCGACGTGAGCGTCAATATAAAGTACTGCGCCTCGAGATTACATGTAATGTTACTTTCCTAGTTTTAACTTCGTAATAGTGAACACAGAAACAATGAAAGAATGCAGTCTGCAGCGTGAAGGCCTATAATCTCTGTATAATTGTGCGAACAGTTTGTAGCAGTGGGCAGAACCCACATCTTGCAGCTACCGAGGGACGTGCAATGTTAAACACTCGCATAGCTGAATTTGTTTATCATAGCATGAGAAACATTTTCTTGATTACTCGGCTAACAGCTGATTTAGACACGACATGAGAACCAGTTATCGAACATAGGAGTTAACGATCAATTTCTTTTTTGTTATGCGATGGTGGCTGGATCATAGAATACTTTATGTACTCTAATGCATAGCAGTAACCATCAACGCGATGCACTCGCGAAGCTGTTCGTTACTAATGATCCAAAGTGGCGTCCCGATATGTGCTGTCACCGCTCAGTTTGGCGTGTTCCGTACTGATTGTCATTTTCTTGGGTGAAACATTTAGATGTTAGTTCTTTTAAATTTCTCCTCTAACAGTGCGGCTTTCCACACTACCTGCAATGCTAACAATGTTTCCAATTTTTCCTTCGTATTCAAATGTCCTGTTGCAAAACTACCTGTGCGTTATTTGCGTAGGTCAGCAGTGAAGGGTGGAAAAGCAAAGTACAATTTTACGTACCGGTACGTAGAGTTATCCAAATTAAGAAATTTTTTCATTCCAAGACATAACGTTAAATTTAAATACTGGACACTTTCGGAGCTTCTAAAATCATTTCAGTGAGAAAGTGAAGCTCGCTGCACTGGCTGATAAGTTCCGCATGCGGCAAGACAATTTTCTGTTAATTATATGTTCCTAGATCGTATGAATGATTTGCTTTGTAGAAATTATGTGTAACACGTCAGCTTATAGGATATGAATATATCAATATTATTGGATATTTTTCAGTCCTTCTCTTGGAACTACACTAAAAATGTAGTTTTTTTTACAGTCTACCAACTTTAGGAAAGTGGTCTATGGAATAGGAGTATGTGTCCAGAAGAAATGGTTAGTTTTAAAAGTTGTTTTGCTACCTGTCACATTTTATGTTATTCGACAAATGATTAAAAAATTTTCTTCCTGTATATTGAACTTTTTGAGCCACTGACAGCTTCAGTAACGGGTAATAAAAATCATTTTTCCCCTCTATTGTTGTACGGACATCACTTTCTCAAATTGTTGTAGATTACTTATGATGAATGTCGTTAGTGATTATGCTTATGAATTGCGTAGGTACAGTCAGAATGCCTAATAGGCAGCTACTAGATGACTGTGAATGAACACGTATTTTTCTTACTGCTGGCTTTTGAGCGTCTACAACTTTCCAAGTGAAGAATAATCCCAAAGCCATTGACACAGAATATATTAGGACGATGATTAGTTTGTTTTTGCGAGGCTATGGTTTATACGAAGAGCTAAAGCAACTAAACTTAAATAAACACGGCAGATTCTAACGACTTCCTAAATAGGTTGAAGAAAACATCGTATTTACTATGAGAAGACAGCCTCAACGTAATCTACGATATTTTATTTATATACATTCCCCACTAATCACACGTGTACTAATCCGCGATTTCCTCGAGGCGAACGGCGAGCCACACTTTCACCCGTCAGCTGACGCCCAACGACTGTCCAAACTGACAGCTGTGCCAATTCACACGCGTTCCGCCACTGGGGTACACACGTAACACACTGCCGAGAAACCGCCTCTCCGTCGCTTCCAGCCGACCTCTGCACTACTCCAATTGGACCCCAATTCGCACTCGTCGATGCAAACAACTTGTCACCATCAGGCCACTCTAGGTTCCGTAATTCGCAGAAGAGACGGGCGCTCGCAGGGCCCGGCGTCGCGTCCTCGCGGCATCAGCGAAAGTAGGACTTGTCAGAGTTGAAGGCTGCAAGCCGCGCGGGAGGTAAACTGTGCGCTCGGCTGTGTGCGTACCTTCTCCTGCTGGAGCTCCAGCTGTGACACGGCCCCCATGGCCGTTGCTGGCAGACTGTCGCGTCGGCCCACGAGGCGGCGCTGCAGCGCGACCAGCTGGCGGTGGGGGCAACTGAACAGCTGCCCGCCGCGTCGCAGTATGCGCGCCCGCCTTTCACCGTTCGCCTTTTCTTGCTTCCGCTAATGCTTCTATGCCGCCTAGAGACCGCTTTAAGGCCCCTACACGTGCACCAATTTACCGGCAGACCGATCGATCAATTTCGCGGCAACCTACACACCTACCAACCAACTGCACTCAGCGATTATAGCGCCGCTCTGTTGTGATTCATATATCATAAGCGCATTGGTTTACATTCTACGAGATTCCGCTTGGTTTTATACAGAAACAAAAACGTGGCTTTGTCTTGGCTGTTTTAAAGGTAACAGGGCTAAGAAGTGGCTAGTGCAAAGAAAGAAGTTCACCCACGTTTTGGTACTTTGCTGCTGGGGTCCGGAGATTTTTCGTAATTATCTGCCGGCCGGAGTGGGCGTGCGGTTCTAGGCGCTACAGTCTGGAGCCGAGCGACCGCTACGGTCGTAGGTTCGAATCCTGCCTCGGGCATGGATGTGTGTGATGTCCTTAGGTTAATTAGTTCTAAGTTCTAGGCGACTGATGACCTCAGAAGTTAAGTCGCATAGTGCTCAGAGCCAACCGTAATTATCTAAGAATGGATGAATCTGCATTTCGGAGCTGCTGAACATCAACAAACCATTCTTTACGAAAAAAGGATATGCTCATGAGAAAGTATGTAAGCTGCGAGAAGATGCTGTTAGCTGCTTGGTAGGCGTTAACTGAATCTCAAATTCAGCGCTGTTGTATCCCCACAATTATTAAGTAAATGATTTCTGAAACCTGTAACGTGATTCCTACTTGGCCGAGGAAATACAATACGGTAAAAAAATAAATAAATAAAATAAAAGACGTTAATGTAAACGTTATCAATATACTTAGGGACGTAGGATAAAAGATGGCTTGTTAGTTTAAGAAACTCATTTCAAATTAGAAAAGAAGGAAGGCTAGATATGGTGGCGGCGTGCACATCATCTAATGAGTACAACAACAGATACATAAGAAATGAATCTATTAAATACAACTACAGATACATAAGAAAACAGACTTTTAGCAACTGTTACAATTGTAAACAAAAATCCCACACTTCGCTCTTCTTAACAGACATCTTGGATGTAGGCTGGAATTTCTTTTAACGCTTAAAACAATGAAACAAATATATTTTATGAATTAATATCCATTGAAACTCGATATTTCGGTTTTTACATTTTATTTATATATATCGAAAGTCACAACAGAAATACAGAAGGTCGACGGACTTTTATTCTCTCTGCGTGGCACACGGGAATCATTACGGATCCGTTTAAAAAAATGAAAAAAGTGCTTCATATAGTGCATCTCTATTGCTATGCTCTTCGCACGACGTGTCCCACAAACATCTGCGTCTTTGAAATTGTCCTGAAACCCTGTCTTCAAACTTCGTCCATCTCGCATCCTATTATGTATATTAGAACAGCGTTCAACTCCGCGCGCAGTGACGACAGACGAACTTTTGTTGGGCTGTTGGCACGACAGCGTCACACACGGCACAATTAGTTGGGTGGAGGGTGGGGGCCGTTGGAAAAAAAGCTCGTCGGTCGGTCGGTCATAGTGCCAACACACTTTCAGTTTGTCGGTCGGACGGGAATTCTCGAGTGTCCACCATCAATTGATTTGTATTTGCGAATAAGCGTTTACACTTGAGCCAAAGAAAGAGAAAATGAGAGCACGAACATCGAGGTATATGCTGTGTATTCTTTTTTTTTTGCCTTTGGCGTTAACGTTGTCACTGTAAAATTGCTAAACTTATATTCCGTACATCTACAGCACTACCCTGCAGTTCACAGTTACGCGCCTGGCAGAGGGTTCATCGTACTGCATTCAAGCTACACTGAAGCGTCAAAGAGAATGGTATAGGCATGTGTATTCAGATACAGAGATATGAGAATACGGCGCTGCGGTTGGGAACGCCTATGTAAGACAACAAGTGCCTGGCGCAGTTATCAGATAGGTTCCTGCTGATACAATGGAAGGTTATCAAGATTTAAGTGAGTTTGAACGTGGTGTTATAGCCGGCACGCGAGCGATTGGAATGGTTCAAATGGCTCTGAGCACTATGGGACTTAACATCTATGGTCATCAGTCCCCTAGAACTTAGAACTACTTAAACCTAACTAACCTAAGGACATCACACAACACCCAGCCATCACGAGGCAGAGAAAATCCCTGATCCCGCCGGGAATCGAACCCGGGAACCCGGGCGTGGGAAGCGAGAACGCTACCGCACGACCACGAGATGCGGGCAAGAGCGATTGGACACAGCGTCTCTGAGGTGGTGATGAAGTGGGGATTTTCCCGTACGAACATTTCACCAGTCTACCACGAATATCAGGAATCCCGTAAAACATCAAATCTCCGACATCGCTGCGGGCGGAAAAAGATCCCGCAAGAACGGGACCAACTACGACTGAAGAGAATCGTTCAAGGTGATGGAAGTACAACTCTTCCGCAAATTGCTGCAGATTTCAATGCTGGCCCATCAACAAGTGTCAGCGTGCGAACCATCCAACGAAGCATCATCAATATGGGCTTTCGGAGCCAAAGACCCACTCGTGTATCCTCAATGACCTCACGACACAAAGCTTTACGCCTCGCCTGGGCCCGTCACTACCGAGATTGGATTGTTGATGATTGGAAATATGTTGCCGGGTGGGACGAGTCTCGTTTCAAATTTTATGGAGCGGATTGATGTGTATGGATGTGTACCACGGACCCTGCTTGTCAGCAGGGGACTGCTCAAGCTGATGGAGGCTCTGTAATGGTGTGGGACGTGTGCAGTTGCAGTGATATGGGAACCCTGATACGTCTAGATACGACTCTGACAGGCGACACGTATTTAAGCATCCTTGTGATCACCTGCATCCATTCATGTCCATTGTGCGTTCCGACGGACTTGGACAATTCCAGCAGGACAATGCGACACCCCACAATTCCAGAATTGCTACAGAGTGGCTCCAGTAACACTTTTCTGAGTTTGAACACTTTTGCTGGCAGCCAAACTCCCCAGACATGAACATTATTGACGATATCTGGGATGCCTTGCAACGTGCTGTTCAGAAGAGGTCTTCACCCCTCGTACTCCTGCGGATTTATGGACAGCCCTGCAGGATTCATGATGTCAGTTACCTCCAGCAGTCCTTCAGAGATTAGTCGAGTTCATGGCACGTCGTGTTACGGCACTTCTACGTGCTCAAGGGGGCCCTATACGATATTAGGCAGGTGTACCAGATTCTTATGCTCTTCAGTGTATTTCTATACCATTTCATTCTCGAACAGCGCACGGTAATAACGAATACTTAAATCTTTCTACTTGAGCTCTGATTTCTATTATTTCATTATGACGTTTATTTCTCCCTATTTAAATGGTCACCAAGAAAATATTTTCGCATTCGGAGGAGAAAGTTGGCGATTGAAAAGATCTCACCGCAACGAAGACGCCTTTGTTTTAATGGCTGCCACCCCAACTCGTGTATCATAACCGACGTTCTCTCCCCTATTTCGCGATATTACAAAATGAGCGCCATTCTTTAATCTTTTCCGTTGTCCTCCGTCAATTCTACCTAATACGCATCCCATACCTCACAGCAACACTGTAGCACAGAGGGACAAGCATGATGTAAGCAGTCTCTTTTGTACACCTGTAGTTCTTCTAAGTGTTCTGCCAATAAATCGCAGTTTTCGGTCCGCTTTCCCCACAATATTATCAATGTGATCGTTCCAATTTAAGTTATTCGTAACTGTAATCTCTAAATATTTAGTTGAATTAACAACCTTCAGATTTCTGTGACTTATCGCGTAACCGAAATTTAACGGTTTCATTTTAGTACTCATGTGGATGACCTAACACTCTTCATTATTTAGATTCAAATGCCACTTATCACACCATACGGATAGCTTGTCTAAATCATTTTTGAAGTGGTTTTGATCTTCTGACGGTAAACAACGGCATCAGCTGCAAACAATCTAAGAGGACTTGTCAGGTTAACTCCTAAATCGTTTATGTACATCAGGAACAACAGAGGGGCTGTAACACTTTCTTTGGAATTCCGGATATCATTTCTGTTTTACCCGATGACCTTTCGTCTGTTTCTACAAAGATAACCTTTGAAACAGAAAATCACGAATCTAGTCGCGCAACTGAGACGATACTTCATGGGCATGTAGTTTAATCCGAAGTCGGTTATAAGGAACGGTGTCAATAAGCCTTCTGGAAATCTACAAATATGGAATTAATTTGGTATCACCTGTCGATAGCGCTCATTACTTCGAGAGAATAAAGAGCTACTTGTGTTTCACAAGAACGATATTTTTTGAATCAGTGCTGACTATATGCCAATAAATCGTTTTCTTCGAGGTAGTTCATAATGGTCGAACACAGCAATGTTCCAAAATCCTACCGCAAATCGAAAGGCTAGGCAGGGTGCATCATGTTCTCGGACTTGTGAGAAGTAGCAAAATTTTGAGGGGTACAGAGACGCAGCTTTCATTGGCAAAAGTGAAAGTGGGACGGATAAGGCTATTGTGAGTGCAGATGACTGTGGAAGGATATGATTCCCATGTACAACCTGTTAATAGTTTCAATAATTTTAGTCTGCTATTGGGCTTTTGTTGGTTGGCTAGTAGATGGAACGCCATGTCTGTTAGCGGTCGAAGGGTAGTCCAAGATATCTTTATGTGTTAATAAGATGGATGGGATAGCTATAGATGGTGAGATGGAAGTCAGGGATACGGAAGTGTCGTGGAGCTACATCCTATGATTCTTGTCTGATGAATAACATTTCCGTAGCAGTGTTTATATTGGGGTATCGCTCTTAGCCACGCTTCAGAAGCGATAAGAGCGTCGATAACCTCTGCTTGAGTTTTCTTCGCTAGTATCGCGTGTGGATTTTATTGCTTGTTTTCTTTCTAAGATAACCCTGAATACCAACTCTGTCAATTATTAACATATACAGGAAGCAAATGCATCTAACAATATCATGGGCCACCGCTACAGAAATTTGCTTTTGTGTCTCTGATACATTATACCGAAGGAACACTCAACAGTTCTGCATGCTAGCAGTACACTACTCTTGAAATTTTCTTTGTCAGCATCTAACTAATGCCTTAAGTTACGCCTTAAAGAACCGCGTCAAAGTGAACGATCTTCATAGTTTAGAGCAACAAAAGGTATAGTTTCATCACAGTCAGGCAAAGTGAGCTTTTTATGAACTGGATAAAAGTGGAAAGTTTTCATAGCCTAAAGTAACAAAATGTATAGTTTTATCACAGTTAGGCAAAGCATTAACATCAAAAAATTTTGGACCTTCCGTCTGACAAATGCAGAAAGACCTACTTGTTCCATCATCGCTTTGTTTTACCCAGTCATCAAAATTAATGTTTGTGAACTCAAAATTGTCATCAGCCAGTCCACGTAATAATACATATCATTTTTAAACATACAGGGTGTTTCAAAAATGACCGGTATATTTGAAACGACAATAAAAACTAAACGAGCAGCGATAGAAATACACCGTTTGTTGCAATATGCTTGGGACAACAGTAAATTTTCAGGCGGACAAACTTTCGAAATTACAGTAGTTACAATTTTCAACAACAGATGGCGCTGCAAGTGATGTGAAAGATATAGAAGACAACGCAGTCTGTGGGTGCGCCATTCTGTACGTCGTCTTTCTGCTGTAAGCGTGTGCTGTTCACAACGTGCACGTGTGCTGTAGACAACATGGTTTATTCCTTAGAACAGAGGATTTTTCTGGTGTTGGAATTCCACCGCCTAGAACACAGTGTTGTTGCAACAAGACGAAGTTTTCAACGGAGGTTTAATGTAACCGAAGGACCGAAAAGCGATACAATAAAGGATCTGTTTGAAAAATTTCAACGGACTGGGAACGTGACGGATGAACGTGCTGGAAAGGTAGGGCGACCGCGTACGGCAACCACAGAGGGCAACGCGCAGCTAGTGCAGCAGGTGATCCAACAGCGGCCTCGGGTTTCCGTTCGCCGTGTTGCAGCTGCGGTCCAAATGACGCCAACGTCCACGTATCGTCTCATGCGCCAGAGTTTACACCTCGATCCATACAAAATTCAAACGCGGCAACCCCTCAGCGCCGCTACCATTGCTGCACGAGAGACATTCGCTAACGATATAGTGCACAGGATTGATGACGGCGATATGCATGTGGGCAGCATTTGGTTTACTGACGAAGCTTATTTTTACCTGGACGGCTTCGTCAATAAACAGAACTGGCGCATATGGGGAACCGAAAAGCCCCATGTTGCAGTCCCATCGTCCCTGCATCCTCAAAAAGTACTGGTCTGGGCCGCCATTTCTTCCAAAGGAATCATTGGCCCATTTTTCAGATCCGAAACGATTACTGCATCACGCTATCTGGACATTCTTCGTGAATTTATGGCGGTACAAACTGCCTTAGACGACACTGCGAACACCTCGTGGTTTATGCAAGATGGTGCCCGGCCACATCGCACGGCCGACGTCTTTAATTTCCTGAATGAATATTTCGATGATCGTGTGATTGCTTTGGGCTATCCGAAACATACAGGAGGCGGCGTGGATTGGCCTCCCTATTCGCCAGACATGAACCCCTGTGACTTCTTTCTGTGGGGACACTTGAAAGACCAGGTGTACCGCCAGAATCCAGAAACAATTGAACGGCTGAAGCAGTTCATCTCATCTGCATGTGAAGCCATTCCGCCAGACACGTTGTCAAAGGTTTCGGGTAATTTCATTCAGAGACTACGCCATATTATTGCTACGCATGGTGGATATGTGGAAAATATCGTACTATAGAGTTTCCCAGACCGCAGCGCCATCTGTTGTTGACAATTGTAACTACTGTAATTTCGAAAGTTTGTCTGCCTGAAAATGTACTGTTGTCCCAAGCATATTGCAACAAACGGTGTATTTCTATCGCTGCTCGTTTAGTTTTTATTGCCGTTTCAAATATACCGGTCATTTTTGAAACACCCTGTAGAACCAGAATAAATCGAAGGCCTGTTCAGTCTATACTTCCTAAGCGCGGTAGAAAATTCCAAAAAATAATGTGCTAATCGGGCATTTTTCTGAAGTTATAAACACCTGCAACGTGTTTCTTTTTCTTTTTTTAATATGACAGTCTTCCGAAGTAAATGCTGTCTCGGCTCTCATTATTTTCCGAACAGTGATCCGCAACACGTCGCCTTGTGGTCCGTGTGACTGCCTCTAAATCCCTGGTTCCGATTTCGATTTCCGGCCAGGTCGGAGATTTTCTTCGCTCGGGGACATCTCGCCTTCATTTGCGAAGTGTGACAAGTAGGAAGACTTGCAGTAGGAGCCCAGAACAACCCCAGATAGGGACTCCCGCCCAATAATGCAGCATGATCATTTCATTTCACTTCACAACAGTTGAACAGGAAACGAAAACACTAGGCTTCCAATTGACTGACCAGTAGACAGATATCTGAAAAGAGAATCAGAATTCGGTAATTAGGTAAAACATATGCAATTATTTCCTGTGTATCGGGTATTTGTAGTTATACAGTATGGTTTCAAGAGTAAAGTACTGACACGCGTACATCACTCCATTTTTCAGCAACTGCGGTACGACAGAAATGGGAAAGCTTAGGTGATATAGTTAAGACTACTTTGGTTTCATTTCAAAGCCACACTGCTCGACACTCGGCTCTACGTCGTTATTAAAGCTGTTCCAAGAACGCCTCGTAGAAGCTGAGAACTACGCTTTTTTTAGTCTGTCTCTTCGGCGCTCTTATTGCTTATCACAGGTCTAACATAAACGTACCCTAAAACTGATGCTCCGTATGACAGCCTTCGGCTACTATTTTCCCTTCTCGCAATTTCGGTTTCGGCGGCTTACGCCTCAAACACAGACACGCACGGAGCGCAGGTTTCCGGTTCGATTGCTAATGGAGTATTAAATTTTTAGTACCAATATTTATCCAAAAAGGGAAGAAAAGATGGAACAGTACGGTTAGACAGGATTCGTTCACGACAGATTCCACGGTTTCGCCTGTGTACGTATCCGCTAATCACCGTGCAGGGCATTGCTAAGAATACTTTGTGCCTTTGGTAGACTCTCCCTTTTCTGTTCCTCTCGCAAACATAGCGAAAGGAAAACTATTGCCTGTATGGCTCTGTACTAGCCTCAGCCTATCTTATTTTGTCCTTACAGGTCTTACACAAGATGAACGATGGAGCCTCTACAATCGTTCTGCGATCTGTTGCAAATGCTTCTTTCCGTGAGCACGTTTATGATTAATTTTAAGGTTCAAAAGGTTAAGAAAAATCCTTCACATATTCAAAATCCTGAATTTTTTTTAAAAAAAGTGGGTACTTCTCGTTAATTACTAATGGAAACACAGTTGAAGTTTCCTACTTAAGAATCTCTCTTTAAATCTGTACCACTTTTGAACTACAATCTTTTATTGGCACCTTATAATGGGATTTACTACCATTTTCAATTTCTTTAATTTTTCCAACAGTTCGTCTGCCTCCTCATCAGAACGTCAGCGTCCATAGGTTTGAACAACTTGCATAAAATATATTTTATTTAGTATAAAAAACTTGCCATTTATTCCAAATTTCTTTAACAATTGTAGTATTGTTTTTAATTTTATTGTTTACAATAGAGCTTACAATTTAATTTTCTCGCTGCTCTGTTCCTCTTATTTTTTTAAACATACGTGCGGATTTTAAGGGCATTGAAGCTCCAGTTTTACGCCGCATTTCTGACAACCCCGTTGAGTGCTTTTCATTTTATTCAACTCATATTCCATCATCATTAACGTATCAAACTTCGTGCAGCGAGATGCAAGCGAAGAAGTAGCTAGAAGTTCCCATGGCTTAAAGCCATTGCATGAGTTTCATCAGCCCATTCCTTCTCTTTCACCAAAGGAAATCGCCAAGTACAGCCATTTGCGTGCAGTCGTGAACGAGACAGACAATGCGCTAAGTGTACGCTGTTCATTGTGTCAACTTGCTCAGTCATTTCGAGCATATAACGTGCGCGCATTGTCAGTTTACGACCACAATATTTGTCAGCACCGGTAATTGCACGCCGAATTTTCGTACACCTCAGCGACGTGATACAAACATTCAACCGTTATCACGAGACAAAAAAATTAAGATATGCCCCCGTAGTGGTCGTCCAGTCTCTACACATCAGCTGATGAAAGCTGTCTATAAATTATGGGTCGAAGGCCCACCAAGTAGCATACGATAGAACTTTACGCTGCTTTTTCGGAGGTTACTGGAAAGGCTGTGTCGTTCGATGCAGAACGCAACAGTCTTCAAAAGATCGATTTGGCCAGCAGGAATCTGATCAGAAGCATCCGGCCTCCCCAAAGTAATGCGGAACTGACAACTAGATTAACGACAGGCGGACCTACCAGTATAAAAGGAGGCGGGTGTGTATTGTGTTCTCGGTGGACATGCAGTAAGAGCAGAGTGGGAAGATCAGGACTTCGAACTAGGACTAGTCATATTGGATTTCACCTGAGTGACGACTCCATCAGGGTCATTTCAACCCTACTAAGCCTGTCCAAGTCGATTGTTGATGACATGTTTGTAAAGTGGAAACGCCAAGGACCAACTACAGCTAAACAAAGACCAGGCAGAACTCGAGTGCTAAAGCACAGGGACTCTCCAACATTACGGAGGAAGGTTATAAAAATCGCATGAAACCAGTCTAGGGAATTACTCGTGAGCTCCAATGTGGTACCAGTCTAGTCTACGTAGGACAATGACTGTGCATAGGGGTACAATTTTTGAGCATCTCCTCATAAGCCACACATTTCTGTAGTAAATGGTAAGCGATTATCTTGAGATGTTGTGAAGAGTGACGCAACTGGGCAGTGGATGGCTGGAAACGAGTGATAGGAGTGATGAATCACGCTGCACCCTGTGTCAGTCCCATGGAAGGGCTTGGGTTTCGCGATTAACTGGAGAACGTTACATGCCATCATGTGAAGAGCCAACAGTGAAGTATGTATGAGGTGATGTAATGGTGAGGAGGTGTTTTTTGTGGTTAGGATGTTATTCCCTTATTGCGCGTAAAAGACTGCTAAATATGGAAATATGTGGAGACATTTTACGGTATTATGTACTGCATACAGTAGATGAACAGTTCGGAGCCGATGATTGTTTGCATCACCACGATGATGCACCCTGTCATAAAGCAGACAATGATTTTTGAACAATATCGTTCCTGAAATGGACTGGCCTGCCCAGTGTCCTGACATGAATCCAATGGAACAACTTTGGGATAAGGTAGAAAGTCGACCTCACTCCAGAACCGAGAGTCCGACATCAGTACCTCCTCTGTTCTCTGCTCTTGAGGAAGAATATGCTGATGTTCCACCATAGACAATCTGACACGTCACTGCCTATGTCCCCAACACAACTCAAGCCACTATAAAGGCGAAGAGTGGACACAGCGTCTATTAATGTCCACTAATAGGTCTCCAGATGCTTTTGCACAGATAGTGTACTAGGGACAACTCTAGAAATCCCCTAGCATCGTGGCACACGAAGAAACTGGGCAAGGGAACACCAGGAATGGGAAATGGATCAATATCGTCCAGTTTTCTTCATCAACAAATGCAGGATTTGTCTGGCGCCTGGTGATCGTTGCATAAGAGCATGCAGGTGGCTGGGTATCAATGTATGTCTGATATCTGAGGATCCACAGGTTCAGCAGGGAGATTGGGTACCCATATTTTCGACGTGTATCGTGTATAGATGTCTGACGCCTCTCACAGTCGAACGCCTCTCACTGCTGTCCAGGGGTGCGTAGTATTGGGACAGGATCCACCGACCTGCTGTCCCGCCCTGCACTCAACATTTCGACAACATGTCAGTCTGTAAAGACAGTAACGCACGGTCACATCAGCCGCCTCATGAACACCTTACTCTGGGAGGCAGTAATGAAGTAAGCGGAATGGCCTGCGGTTTCTGCTAACATAAACTCGACTGAGCATGCTTGGGATCAACTGGATCTTGCTAACCGTCGTGACAGGGACCCATATCGCACATCGGATGGCCTCAGGAAGGGCGCCATCGAAGTGTGTGATTTATTTGAGACGTAACGTCTGGATTACCTTGTGGTCGGTGTGCCAAGGAGGAATCAGACATTTCAAATGCACGGTGTGGAATAACACGATACTGAATTTTAGCCAGCAGCAGATTTTAATTTCACAGGTATGCTAATATGTGCTCATTTCGAGAGACTGCACTTATTTATCGAGCGAGGTTCAAATGGCTCTGAGCACTATGGGACTCAACATCGTAGGTCATAAGTCCCCTAGAACTTAGAACTACTTAAACCTAACTAACCTAAGGACATCACACACACCCATGCCCGAGGCAGGATTCGAACCTGCGACCGTAGCAGTCCCGCGGTTCCGGACTGCAGCGCCAGAACCGCACGGCCACCACGGCCGGCTCGAGCGAGGTGGCGCTGTGGTTAGCACATTCGAGTGGGACAGCGGTTGAAATCCTCGTCCGGCCATCCAGATTTAGGTTTTCCGTGATTTTCGTAAATCGCTCCAGGCATATGCCTGGATGGTTCCTAAAAAAAGGACACGGTCACGATCCGTGCTTGTGTTGCGTCTCTAATGGCTCCGTTGTGGACTAGACGATGAATTCTAATCTTCCTAATTCCTTCTTGTTTTTATTTTCGTTATTGTCTTCTTTTTATTTCTGAGTAATTTTTTTAAAATTTTGTAAGGCTTATTCTTTGATATCCTGCTCCTCTCGGGGCTAAGCCCATAAATAAGCAGATAGGGCAAAAATTTTTTGAGCAGTCCCAGCCCATCATTAGTTCGTCTGCATCTCAGATTCTTTTATAAACACGATCAATTCAAATGGAGATCACGTGTCAGCATAACCCACAGTCAATACTGTCATTAAGCAGTCAGTCAGAGTTTCTGTGATTCATTATGTATTGAAGTTCTGTGGTTTTGTCCGATGTTTTTCCGCTCAAACAGTGTGCCACAGCTTTACCTTTCAGGTACTACCATCTGCGCGGTGTGAACATGTAAGTTGCAGATTAAGGTATGCCCTTCTTGGATTTTCTTTATTTGCACTAAGATGTAATAAAGGGCTATCTTCTCAGTTCATAGTAGAGTCACCTTCTGAAACTGTCGGACAAGTTTTAGGTAGTAAATGGACAGTTTACTTTTTCAAGGAACCTTCCTAGCATTCGCGTTAATCGATTTCGGAAAACCAAAAAAATCCTAAATCTGATTGGTCTAACGAAGTCTTCAATACCACTCCTCCCAAGAAAGAGTCGAATGCCGTGATAATTGCGAGGAATCGCTCTGCGAACAGGAATTAACGTAAATAGAATATCACCTTCCAATAACCTGAAGTTACGTATACAGTCCGCGGACTGAGTACTCAGGAAATAAAATAGCCAGGAACGCTGGTTGGAGATTGGGCGCGCTCCTTCCGCTCAGCTAGAGACTGCTTTTTAGCGATGTAATTGCAGTGGCTGTTTCGCAAGCTGCGGTCAAGCGGGAACGGGGGAGCTTCGCGGGGAAGACCAAAGTAGTCGTTATGCGACTTGTGCTTGCTCATCCAGGAACTGGCCTGCGCGCGACATTTTAGGAATCGGAAGGGCAATGTCCCGGAACACGTTCCATATATCGTCTCCGCTTACGATGAGCATCCCACAAGGGAACTTGGTCTGTTCACTTACAGAGTTATAAGAAATATTGACAAACTGAAGGAAGACTAAGGTTTAACGTTTCGTCGAAAACGAGGTCATTAGAGACAGATCACAAATTCTTGTTGTGGAAGCACCGGGAGGGAAATCGGGAATGCTCTTCACAAAACAATCAACCCGACATTTGCCTTATGCTATTTAAGGAAATAATGGAAACCTAAATTTCCATGACCAGACGGAGATTTGAACCGCCGTTCTTCCGAATACAAGTTCAATGTCTTATCACTTCACGCCGCGCGGGATTAGCCGAGCGGTCTAGGGCGCTGCAGTCATGGACCGTGCGGCTAGTCCCGGCGGAAGTTCGAGTCCTCCCTCGGGCATGGGTGTGTGTGTGTGTGTGTTTGTCCTTAGGATAATTTAGGTTATGTAGTGTATAAGGTTAGGGATTGATGACCTTAGGAGTTAGGTCCCATAAGATTTCACATACAGTTGAACATTTTATCACTGCATCACCTCGCTCGGCCTCGAAAGACTCAAGACCTGCTAGAAAAAATCAGGTATTTTCTGTAATATCTATTTTTTCTAGGCCTACAGAGCTCAGTGGTTCCGGTCTGCCTTAATAGTACATGTCACGTAGAAGGTGATCTTATTCTCTCTCTATACGGTAACAATTTCAGAGACTGATAGGAAAAAAAAAAGGCTGAAATTTGGAATCTTTCGGGCGAACTAACAAAACCAGCATTGCTGGGGTATTCATTTTGCCAATTTTCTGCTAGAAACGTAAAAAAAATGAACTGTGTTTATAGAGTAATATCGAAAAAATTCATTTTGATGTTTATCGTGAAAATATCTTTGCAACTATGAGACGGTCTTACAAAGAAATATTTGTAATGTACAAATATATAATACAGGTGTTTCGCGTGTCTATAATACGATTTAGTAAACATCTCTGTAGCGACGCCTGTTCATAGATCTATAGATGGCTGTTGTTTTTGCCTATAGCCGTTTACGCTTCGCTGTTGAAAGCTGTAAAACGCGCTGTCAGATGTCAGGGATTTCCTTAAGTTGACTCGACTGTAGGAGTGTCTTAGTAGGAAAGAATAAATGTATTAAACCCTCATGCATGACGATGCATTTTATCACGCTTCTCAAGTGTTTATGACGTCATATCTCCTGAACTATGTGTCGTACAATGATGGTATTAGTGCAGGTACATTTAGAGGCATATATGGATACTGCCTGCGAAGTATGTTGCGAATGGAGTTGGTAACAAAGTAATAATAAACTTAAACGTCATGAACGATGCGGCAGTGTTTAACACATCTCAATGTTTATGACGTCAGATCTCCTGATCTATGTATCATACAACGATATAATTTTATAGGTACATTCAGCGGCATATGTGGATACTGACTACAGACTGTGTTGTGAATAGAGTTAGCAGCAAACAAGTAATAAATTTAAACTCTTAGTAGCAAAGAAGCAATAAACTTAAAAGTAATGCACAATGCAGCAGTTTTTCACTCATCTCAGTGTTTATGAGGTCATTCCTGAACCATGTGTGGTACCATGATATAATTTTGTAGGTGCTTTTAGTGGCATATGTGGATACTGTCCGCAAAATTTATTGCGAATAGAGTTAGTAGTACAGAAGTAATAAATTTATACGTCATGCATGATGCGGCAGTTTTCACGAACCTCATTGTTTATTACGTCATATATCCAGAACTACGATATTTATGTGGTTCTTACCCCTACAGCGAATGTTTTCTGACAGTAAGGGGTATGAGTATCAAGTTTGATTGAAATCGGTCCTGTGATTCAGGAGGAGACGTGGAATATACATATACTCGTAAACATACATACTTACATTTTTATAATATGTATGGATGTGGGTTAAGTAACGGGTAGCAAGTCTTCTTAGTGCCAATAGTTAAGCCCGCATCTCGTGGTCGTGCGGTAGCGTTCTCGCTTCCCACGCCCGGGTTCCCGGGTTCGATTCCCGGCGGGGTCAGGGATTTTCTCTGCCTCGTGATGGCTGGGTGTTGTGTGCTGTTCTTAGGTTAGTTAGGTTTAAGTAGTTCTAAGTTCTAGGGGACTTATGACCACAGCAGTTGAGTCCCATAGTGCTCAGAGCCATTTGAACCAATAGTTAACCCCAGGAAAAGTTTGAACTTTTTATTGCAGAGTATCTTTCGTACGGTAATAATTCGGGTTAAGAACTGAGAAATGGATTGTTCGTGCCGGTTACGAATTAACACAACAAAAGAGGGAGATTCGATTACTTCTTCGTAGTCTTTTTCTTGTTTTTCTTCTTCTTTTCTTCTTCTTATTCTAGTATGAGAGATTAAGGTGTAGTTTGTAACGATGCTCATTTTCTCGTCAGTCTTCATGCCACTGAGACTAATAGTCAAAGTACTGGTTGCCATTCAAGCTAACTAGATCAGCCTTTTCCAAACTATTTCTTCCGTCATGGCTACTGTCGAGATGGTAATGTACGTCCCAGTTCACCTTGGAGTGCTTCTTCGCTTTTACCCTTGGCTGAAGATCGTACAGGCAACGTAAATATTCTACCCGCTTCTAACGAGTGAGGCATCGCACTGACGAAAGACTGGACTTGTATTCTGGAAGACAGCGGTTCAGATACCAGTCCGGCAATCCAGATTAGGTTTTCTGTGATTTCCCTAAATTGCTTAAGGCAACTGTAGGTTGTTTCCTTGGAAAGGACACAGCCGATTTCCTTCACTGCTTGAGAGGGCTCCCTATGGGAAACGAATTATCGAAGGACAATGAAACTTTGTGGAAACACTTTTAAGGACATGCGGAAGAGAAATGACGAATAAACTATGGAAAGAAACACATTTTAATCTCCACATGAGAGGGTTCAAATCAAGTGGTCTTGGTGATCACGCAGTTTGGAACGATCGGCCAAACAGTTCCGTTTTCTCCAAATGTGTTATGGTGTAACCGAGTGACTTCACTAGCAGTGTGATTTGGAGCTTCATCGTGCATTAAAACTGTTAAGGCCGAAGCATCTCTCCGCTGTAGAGCAGGGATCATGTGTTGGCGAAGCAGATGACAGTAACGTGTGCCGTCCACGCTGCATGTCCTTGGTCCTTGGGGTCCGAGTTCCTCATAGAAAAATGGGCCAATCATGAACTGTGCCGAGAAGTCACACCACACGGCGACGCGTTCACTATTTTGGGAACCTTCATGAGCGTTCGTTGGCGGTGAAGATCCCCAAATGTGCCAATTGTCTGTGTTCACCTCCCTAATGGGCGTCAATGGGGCTTCATCACTCCACAAAATGTTCCAAGGATCCATGTTGTCAACTTCAATCCTTGCAGTAAACTTAAGAATAAAGTATACTCGAGTGTCTGTATTATGTGGCTGAAGTTGGCAAGTAATGTGAAGTTTGTATGAATACTATTCTACAACTCTTCTCAGCAATTTTCGAACGGTCGTCCAGCATACTCAGTCAAGGAAACAGTGATTTCCTGAACAATTTGTGGCGCAACTGGCCGTCGGCCTCTCCCAGGAGAAAACCGAATCATTGTCTGATCGTTTCAAACTGGGTAAATACCAAGATCACCACATTTGAATCCTCTTATGTGGAGATCAAAACGTGTTTCTTCAGTGGTTTATTCGTCATTCCTCTTCCAAATGTTCTTAGAAATGTTTCCACGAGGTTTCATTGTTCTACCATCACTCGTTTTTCATGGTGCTTTCTCAAGTTGTGAAAGTTTAATTATGAGCACCCTGTATTTTTGGCGAACCTAGAAGCAGAAAATAAATTTGATTTACAGACTGATTTATTACTAATTTCACCTCATTACAACTATGTAACATATATACCGACGCTACCAAAATAAGAAATAAAAATAGACACTTCTTGCACGAGCTCTGAACCATCAACCACTCTGCTAGGTGAACATATATTTAGTACACTGAAGCGCCAAAGAAACTGGTAGAGGCTTGCGTATATAAATACAGGGCTATGTAAAGAGGCAGAATTTGGCGCTGCGGTTGGCAAAATCTATATAAGACAACAAGTATCTGGCGTAGTTGTTAGATCGGTTACTGCTGCTACAATGGCACGTTATCAAGATTTAAATGTGTTTGAACGTGGTGTTATTGCCGGCGCACGAGCGATGGGACACAGCACCTCCGAGGTAGACATGATGTGGGGATTTCCCCTTACGACTATTTCACGAGTGTACCGTGACTATTAGGAATCCGGTATAACGTCAAATCTCCGGTATCACTGCGGCCGGAAAAAGATCCTCCAGAAAGGGACCAACGACAACTGAAGAGAATCGTTCAACGTTACAAAAGTATTGCTGCATATTTCAGTGCTGGACCATCAACAAGTGTCAGTATGCGGATCATTCAACGAAACATCATTAATATGGGCTTTCGGAGCCGAAGGCACCCTCGTGTACTCTCGATGACTTCACGACACAAAGCTTTACGCCTCGCCTGTGCCCGTCAACGCCGACACTGGACTGTTGATGACTGGAAACATGTTGCCTGGTCGGACGAATCTCTTTTCAAATTGTATCGAGTGGATGGACGTGTAAGCGTATGGAGACAACTCCATGAATCCATGGACCCTGCAGGTCTGCAGGGGACTTTTCAAGCTGGTGGATGCTCTGTAATTGTGTGGGGCGTGTGCAGTTGGAGAGATATGAGATCCCTGATGCGTGTAAATACGACTCTGACAGGTGACACGTACGTAAGCATCCTGTCTGATCACCTCCATCCATTCGTGTCCATTGTGCATTCCGACGGGCTTGGGCAATTCCAGCAGGACACTGCGACACCCCACACGCCCAGAATTGCTACATAGTGGCTTCAGGAGCACTCTTCTGAGCTTAAAACACTTCCGCTGGTCCCCAAACTCTCCAGACATGAACATTATTGAGCATATCTGTGATGGCTTGCAACGTGCTGTTCAGAAGAGATCTCCACTCTTACGGATTTATGGTCAGCCCTGCAGGATTCATGGTGTCAGTTCCCTCCAACACTACTTCAGATATTAGTCGAGCCCATGCCACGCCGTGTTGCGGTACTTCTGCGTGGTCGCGGGGTCCATACTAATTTCACCTCATTACAACTATGTAACATATATACCGACGCTACCAAAATAAGAAATAACAATAGACAATTCTTGCACGAGCTCTGAACCATCAACCACTCTGCTAGGTGAACATATATTTAGTACACTGAAGCGCCAAAGAAACTGGTAACGTGTAAATACGACTCTGACAGGTGACACGTACGTAAGCATCCTGTCTGATCACCTCCATCCATTCGTGTCCATTGTGCATTCCGACGGGCTTGGGCAATTCCAGCAGGACACTGCGACACCCCACACGCCCAGAATTGCTACATAGTGGCTTCAGGAGCACTCTTCTGAGCTTAAAACACTTCCGCTGGTCCCCAAACTCTCCAGGTGTACCAATTTCTTTCGCTCTTCAGTGTAATTACGGTACTCCCGCTTTCACATAGAATGCTAATTTTTAGTTGCGCTGAAGTACGTTCTACCTGCAGAAATATCCGTATACGACGCGCGTCGCACTTGCGTCCGTCGTCGAAACAGGGCCACACGAAAGCTGAGAGTTGTCCATTCTGTGGTGCTTACTGACCTTAACGAATGGATAAGTTATTTGATGTCACTAGCTTGTGTAGATAGCGGAATTTCCAGGCATCCCAACAACGAACGTCAGTCATCTGTTTCTGATTCGAAACTGAAGTGAAAGCATGACGTTTCGTCAACGTCCAGGTAGATCAGTCCCACATTTTACGCTCAGAAACGTTATAAATCTCAAGCAGTAGTTACTTTTAATCAACAATTTCTTAACGTGTCTTACAGCGCTGTGATGTAATCAATATTCTCTGTCACAATGGTTGATAGCTGCAGTTAACGGACTTACATTCGAGAGGAGGTGGGCACTAAACCTTGTCCAGTTATTCAAAATTAATAAACCCTATAGTTTTAGTAAATCACATAATGCGAATGTTGGTATGATTCCTTCTTAACCAACGTGTGTCTTGTACCTTTTTATCAAATCCTAGCTGGCGCACAGTCTCCACCAACATTATGACGTTTAAGCAGAATCTTTATTCTTTTCACCGCGATCAGTGTACCGCGATTTCCATGGCGAAGCAGTTACCTCTGTCACACACTATGCTGAAAAGTGACAGATGCTGTCGACGTTCTGCATAATGCTTCAGAACCGAGATAACAGCGATCAAACGGAATGATTATGACTATCGGTATACAAAGATGTGCTTCTTGAACGTGTGCACGCTCCAATGATGCACAGTGAACGATTTTATTGGTCTGCGAAATACCTACGATAAAATTCGCCAAATGATCTTGCCACTGAAACCAGTATGGACTTTAAAACTTGCGCTCTGCACACATGATATGCTATGGGCCATGGGCAGACGTGTTTCCAGAATTTCTAAAATCCTTAGATTCAGTGCCACAGCAGCTTTTATTAAACGAATTACATTCGTACAGGATAAGTACCCAGGTTTATGATTGTAGCAAAAAGCACCTGACTGACATATAGCACCCTTTAACCTGAATGGGGCGTGTTCCACAAATGTTTTGTGAAATAATTTGTCTGAAAGGAAGGAATAAAATAAATTAGAGAAACATTTTAAGCGCCTTTGAATAGTGCTCGAAATCATGCACGGGAAATGAGGAGCGTCAAATTTTTCTCTAATATTATTTTCAGACAAATCATTTCACAAAACAATTCACCGTTTTTTCCAATATTTTTTACTTTCGTGTTTTGTTCAGAAATTACTAAATACAATAAATTTAAATATCAACTGGTATTCGTTTATTATTAAGGATGTACAGAGCAAGAGTAAGCAGATAAATTTAAGATTATCCTACAATTTGATATTTACTTCATTTTTTCAGCACCAAAGAAAGAATTCCACATTTTCTACAGAAATGTAACTTTTTCTCCTCAAAGTAGCTTGGCCTTTAGAGAGGAACGTTTTGACGCTTCATTTACATAGCGAGGAGCAGCTGTTCGGGAAGTAATTTAATTTTCTCTCAAATCACTAACTACGTTTTCCTTAATTACTCTGATTACTTTCAAGCAGTTAAACCGTTTTTAAAAACATTAGACCTCACACTGATCATTTTGATACCTTATTTGTCCACTTCTGACTTTTCGCTTGGCTATAAAAGTTCGGCTAAGGATCCACTGTGTAATTTTCTCTCAATTCACGAATTAAGTTTTTCTTAATTAAATTGAATATTTTCAAGCAATTAATTTTTTTCGTCTGAAAAACTAGCCCTCACGCTGATTAGTTTAATGTTCCCTCTGTCCATTTCCCACTCTTCATTTGGTTGTGAAAATTCTGAAAAAAAAGGTCCCCGAAATCACTAGTTAAGTTTCTTTAATTAAATGGTTCAAATGGCTCTGAGCACTATGGGACTCAACTGCTGTGGTCATAAGTCCCCTAGAACTTAGAACTACTTAAACCGAACTAACCTAAGGACATCACACACATCCATGCCCGAGGCAGGATTCGAACCTGCGACCGTAGCGGTCGTGCGGTTCCAGACTGTAGCGCCTTGAACCGCTCGGCCACTCCGGCCGGCTTTCTTTAATTATCTTGATTACTTTGAAGCAATTAAATCTTTGGTTTCAAAACTAGACATCGAGCTGGTCATGCTGATTCCCCATCTGTCTGTTTCATACTCTCAGTTTGGTTATGAGTATTCGGACAAAAATCCATTGTGTTATTTCTAGGGGGTCTTGTTTTAGATTCGTTGAAATATTTGACCTAAAAGCTCTGTTGGCAATACTCGAGAAAGCATAACGCTTCACGAAAAACTATTCGGAAAGTTTCAAGAACTGACTTCTAGATAGAATCTATGAATAATTGCCCCCACGTGTAGCGTCCTTAAAGACTACGCAGATAAAATTAGTCTAACTTCTAACGCGTATAAACAGTTTACCCGTATGAAGAACGCAAGTCGTAAATATAAATGTATAAAGTACACAATCCTTAGCTAAAGTCGCACTGGAATACCTGTTTCTGTGAAATACGGAAACTTTGGGTTGGGTTGTTTGGGGGGAAGAGACCAAACAGCGAGGTCATCGGTCCCATCGGATTAGGGAAGGAAGGGGAAGGAAGTCGGCCGTGCCCTTTCAAAGGAACCATCCCGGCATTTGCCTGAAGCGATTTAGGGAAATCACGGAAAACCTAAATCAGGATGGCCGGACGCGGGATTGAACCGTCGTCCTCCCGAATGCGAGTCCAGTGTGCTAACCCCTGCGCCACCTCGCTCGGTCTAAGGGAACTGTAAAGTCAGAAAAACTAATGGCATTCACATTATGAAGACTACATTTGCGATCGTAGCTCATATTCTTTTGACTTCGACATTACAGTACTATGTTACGGTCAGACCGTCAAAAACATACCACTGGATCTTCCAGTAATATCATACGCAATTAGGATTGTTAGCAAGGCCCTTTTTCTTTCTATGCAAGTCTGAAGACTGCAAAGCTCCTGTTCTTGTTTTATGGATAGATTATTCAAAAGCATAGAGCAATCTGAACATGAAGCTTACTTTACTGAACCCACAGGTGAACTTAGGAACATTACACTGAGGTGACAAAAGTCATGCGTTGGCGCTATGCACATATACAGATGGCGGTACTATCGCGTACACATGGTATTAAAGGGCAGTGCATTGGTGGAGCAGTCGTTCGTACTCGGGTGACACCTGTTAAAAGGTTTCTGAAGTGATTATGGCCGTACGATGGGAATTACCACACTTTGAACGCAAAGCGGTAGTTGGAGTTAGACGTATGGGACATTCCATTTATGAAATCGTTAGGGAATTCAATATTCCGAGATCCACAATGCCAAGAGTGTGTCGAGAATACAAAATTTCAGGCAATATCTCTCACCACGGAGAACGCAGTGGCCAACGGCTTTCACGTAACGACTGCCTGCAGCGGCATTTGTGTAAAGTTGGCAGTGCTAACAGACAAGCAGAACTGCTTGAAATAACCACAGATATAAATGTGTGTCGTACAACGAACGTATCCGTTAGAAGAGTGCCGCGAAATTTGGCTGTAATGACCTATGGCAAAAGCTGACTGACGCGAGTGGCTTTGCTAATAACACGACATCGCCTGCAGCGCCTCTCCAGGCCTCGTGACTATATCAGTTGGACCCTAGACGACCGGAAAACCGTGGCCTGGTCAGGTGAGTCCCAATTTCAGTTGGTAAGAGCTGGTGGTAGAGTTCAATGAGGCACAAATCCCATGAAGCCATGGCTCTGGCTCTGAGCACTATGGGACTTAACATCTGTGGTCATCAGTCCCCTAGAACTTAGAACTACTTAAACCTAACTAACCTAAGGACATCACACACATCCATGCCCGAGGCAGGATTCGAACCTGCGACCGTAGCGGTCACGCGGTTCCAGACTGAAGCGCCTAGAACCGCACGGTCTCACTGGCCGGCCGTGAAGCCATGGCCCAAGTTGTCGACAAGGCTGTGTGCAAGATTGTGGTGGCTCCGTAATGGTTGGGCTATTTTACATGGAATGGACTGGCCCACTGAACCGATCATTGACTGGAAATGGTTATGTTCGGCTACTTGGAGACCATATGCAGTCATTGATGGACTTCATGTTCCCAAATATGTCACCGGGCCACAATTGACGCGATTGGTTTGAAGAACGTTCTGGACAATTCGAGCGAATGGTTTGGCCTCCTAGATCGTCCGACATGAACCCCATCGAACATTTATGGGCATAATCGAGAGGTCATTTCGTGCAATAAATAGTTCACCGGTAACACTTTCGCAATTATGGGTGGCTATGGAGGCAGTATGGCTCAATATTTCTGCAGGGGCTTCGTGTTTGAAATAATTGCGGAATAACTCCGGGATAGCTTACCTCAGAAATTCTAGATTTCTTGCCACTAGTTAAGTCACGCTATGTTGTTAGAAGGAAGGAAGCGTGATTACGGTTTAACGATCTGTGACGAAGAGGCCGAGCACAAGCACTTGTAGGACAAGGAAACCACTCAGGGACCCTCCTCAACTTACTTAGGAAAACTAAGGAAACATCACTCTATGCGGCCGGACGTCGAGTTTTAATACTCAATCCCCCCGAATGCGAATGCGTAGCGCTACAACGCTTGGTTGAGTTGTTGGCGTTAATGATCTTGTACGAGATGATTACGGTCACGCGCAGAATCAAAATAGATCTTCATGGCTCGAGGAAACTGTCACAACAGACGACCAGTAACAAATCTTACCATATCTATAGTGTAACTGGAAACACAGAAGGTAAATAGATACGCTATACAGAGCTGCCACACAGTCACTGAGAACGAATCTCTATCATTAGACAGCAGGACGCTAGTCAAGAGCTTCTGTGCTGCAGAATGCAGTATGATTGAGAAGGTAATGCGTGTGGTATCCACTTTAATCGGTATGCATGTGGCAGTGGGCGTATCTAATATGATCCAAAACTTCGCGCAAAAAAAAAACGGGATTTTCCCGTGCTCATAACTCGGGTTCTATTGATGATAAAAAGGTAGGGTTAAATGTTTTGGGCAGCCCTTGGCCTAGGGACCGTATGTATACCCAACAGAACAATAGTCTTAGTGTCATTATCCTTCAGTACAGGGTCAAAGTATGAAAATTACACACTTCCTCTTGCTTAGGCAAATGGAGCAAATCGGTTGGTTCTTGATCCGACTTACGGGGGCACCGTAAACTCAGGGGCGTTTCCTCAGAAAACCCCAGAAAAGGGTTTTTTACTATATTTTCGCCGTTACCAGCGAACGAAAACCCAGCTGAGGATCCCAAGACGGCTATGCACAGAAAACGGCTGAAATTTTTACCATAAATATCTAAATCGAGATCTCAAACAACCTTGAAAATTTTTTTGATATTTTTATCCGTTTCCAAGATACAAATGTTCATGTTGAAAGTTACTCTAGTTCTACACATAACATCCGGTATGAGGCGATATCTAAATAATAAATAACAGCAGCACATTGCTCAAATTTTAACGGTATATTCTCTAGGCATTTATCTAGAAGAGCCATCTCCACGTTTTCAAAAAATTTTATCCGGGTACCAAAACTCAGCAGCGGGTTTCGAGACGGCTATGTGCAGCAAATGGCTGAAATTTTTGCGGTTTATTCCTAAGATTCCTAGCTCGTATATCCTTGAAAACTTTCTTCATATCTTTATTCATTTCCGAGATACAGAGGTCCAAACTTACTCTAATTGTATACATAAAATACGCACTTAAAGTCCGGTGTGAGGCGAAAACTTAGTTTATAACGTGATGGAGCACTGAGGAATATGCTGTAAAGTGTCTCCGTTATCACGTGGAAACCCCATGTTGTACTACTGAAGCACATGAAAATTTTTTGCACGTAACATCCGATCTAAGGCGTAAAATTATTTTTGCGTTATTTAAATTTCACGTAAGTGAACTACCTAAAATTTATTGATCAATATATTTACCTTCTTATGAGTCACATACCCTACTGCAGCAAGGAGAAGAAGGGAACCTGCAAAAAAATGCTCTTACCGGAGTACAAAAAATACGAGTATATTGCTGGTTATTTAGAAGACTCTGACTGAAAAGTGGTGTACCAGCTGCCTCATTCTGCCTTGGTCAGCGCCATTAAAAATTATCCCAAAACTTTTGGCATTTGGTCATATTCGCACCTTTCTATGCTGAGAGAGAAGAAGGCAGTGACAATGGCAAAGAGACGGAAAAAGTAATAAACAGTGGAAGATAGTAGACAGTAGTTACGTTACAGAAAGAGCGAAGGAGGCAGTGGCAGCGTGAGAGAAGGAAAGGGACATAGTGGCAGTGGAACATAGTTTACAGTGACAGAACAATGCTAAGGAAAGAGTGAGGGAGACAATGCCAGGAGAGGAGGAGGGGAGAGGAGAAATAAGGAGAAAGAGAAAGTGGAAGAGGGTCAGAGCCAGTGACAATGAGAGACATAGGTAATGACAATGACAACGAGGAAGTGAGAGAGAGTGACAGTAAGAAACGGCAACAGCATTAGGATGGAAGGAATGAACTGGAAGTAGTAAGAGAGAGCAAGAGGGAGACAGTGACATTGAGAGGAGACTTCAGCAGTAGCACAGAACGAAGAGGAATGTGGCTGTGACACGGGAGACACTGACAGAGAACACAAAGAGATAATGACCATGAGTTAGGCTGAACGAGTGAATGAGAAAGGGTAACTGACAGTGGAAGGGTATGAGCGACTTACAGCGATGGAGTAGTGGGTGTGAATGAGTTACAGTTAGTGGAGCTTGTGGGAGTGTGAGGTGAGCTGCATGCTAAAAAAAAAGCGCGATTACGTTTGCATTCCAAAACGTTTGAGAAAAATTTTAAAGGTCTTGAGGAAGGTAGAATGTGGCAGCTGTTAATCCACTTTTCAATCAGAGTCTTTTAAATAAACAGGAACAAATTCGCATTTTTTGTGCACCGATAGCATTTTCCCGCCGGTAGGTTACGAGTTGACGAATCAGATCCGATCCCAGTTTTCTATCAGGAACGAAAACAAAAATAAACTGTGTTTATAGTGTAATGTCGAGAAACTTTCATTTCCATGTATTCGTGAAAGCACCATTGAAATTATGAAACAGTCATACAAAGAAATATTCACAATGTACAAATGAATACGTACAATATCCCGGATTACGTACAATATCCCGGATAGTTTCTGTAGACTGGGTGCACCTACTTCGCGTGTCTACAACGCGATGTTGGAAGGTCTCTGTGGCAACGCCTCTTCATAGTTAGATAGACAGCTATTGTTTTCACCAACAGCCGTTTGAACTTTGCAGTTGAAAGCTATCATAATTGCTACCAGGTGTCGGGGTTTTGCTTTAAGTGGACTCGCTATAGGAGGGTCTCAGTACTAAATAAATGAATGATGTGGTGTTTTTTTCACGCTCTCTGCGCTTATGGCGTGATGTCTCTTAAACTATAAGTCGTACAATGATATATTTGTGTAGGCACATTCAGCGACATATGTAGATACAGTCTGCACAATGTGTTGCGAATAGAGTTAGTAGCAAAGGAGTAATAAATTTCAACGTCATGCATGTGCGGCAGTTTTTCACGCATCTCACTGTTTATGACTGTTTATCTCCTGAACTAAGAAAGGTAGGTCGTTCTTATACCCGCAGAGACACAGGGATGTGTGTTGCAAGGTTGGTTGAAATCAGTCCAGTGGTATAAGGGAAGATGTGGAACATATATACACACACACATACATACACCCATTTTTATAATATATGAGGATTAAAGTCAACTGCGATTCACGATGAAAGACTCATATTAGTCGCGTCCTCCTCAGCATAATTTTTATTGAGAGCACCGTTTCCCATGGCAGTTGGAAAATGTTGAAAATAGGATATGTGTTCGATTCCCTTGCATCAGTACACGACACGCCGTCTCTTACTGCTTTCTTACTGTTAGTACCTGATTTTATGAAAGCAAATACTACACATACAGCATTTTTCACTGACACGGTTCCACTTTAAGACAGCGGCTAAGAGTATCCGGCTTTGGTTGATAAGCATCTTTTCATTTCTCCGACATTAGAAGTTAGTAACAAACCCAGAAACCACCTGCTAACAGTTGTGCTGTCCCCTGATTAGGGTATACTGAAAAACCGAGATGATAATTTTTGATCTGTGTGATAAACTGAAGGTACTGTAGAAAGCGATAGAAATCGTGTGAAGCGAGTGGTAAAAGGTGGTGAGCGACGCTGATGAACAAACACATGTAATTGTGTGATCTCTGATTTTGAGTACAAAACACATTAATAATTCTATTCTTTCCTCTTTCTGTCCAGCAAACAAAGACTGACTCTTGCTCTCTTAATATTACCACTGGCTTACATGTATGTTAACAATGAGATATTTAAGACAGTTTTACGTAGCTTCAGTCCTATTGTTGGCCGCCATTGCTATCGGCCAGACTAATTCTGTCATTTCCAGCTCTTCGAAACTATTTATGAAAAACTTCATTCAATCTTTATCCAAGTTTAAAGGAAAATGTTTAGTAACCAAATTTCTTGTTTTTTTTTTTCGTTTTGTAAATACAGTGTTCATAGCGGACATATGCTGCCGAGTACGTTCAGCTTACCGTATTCGTCGTCACAGCGATCACGGAATATTAACTAAAAATATAGGGTAGTAGCAACAGGGTAATACACCTTTACAAACAAACGAATCCATATGCGAATGAAATCCCTGAAAACTTTAGTAATTCCTCCTCTGCTGAAATTTATTGCTGTCATGTGTGTAGAAGTAATTTACGCAAACCTTTTCCTCTTTGCCCACAAATCGTTAAAAATATTGGCCTAGCAACAGAGTGTTGCTGAAGTCATAATTGTGTTTGAGTATTAATGCGGTTTTCTGGCAATAATATCGGTATGGCTTAGCCACACCCTGGGGGATGTTCCAGAATGAAATTTTCACTCTGCAGCGGAGTGTGCGCTGATATGAAACTTCATGGCAGATTAAAACTGTGTGCCAGACAGAGACTCCAAGAGTGTTATTTCTGCAAGGTTCGCAGGAGAGATTCTTTGAAGTTTGGAAGGTGGGAGACGAGATGTTGGCAGAATTGAAGCTGTGGGGACGGGGCGTGAATCTTACTTGGGTAGCTCAGATGTAGAGCACTTGCCCGCGAAAGGCAAAGGTTCCGAGTTAGAGTCTTGGTCCGGCACACAGTTTTAATCTGCCAAGAAGTTTCATATCAGCGCACACTCCGCTGTAGAGTGAAAATTTCATTCTGAAAACATCCCCCAGGCTATGGCTAGGCCATGTCTCCGAAATATCCTTTCTTTCAGGAGTGCTAGTTCTGCAAGGGTCGCAGGAGAGCCTCCGTGGAGTTTGGAAGGTAGTAGACGAGATACTGGCAGGGTTGAAGCTGTGGGACGGGGCGTGAGTCGTGCTTGGGTAGCTCAGATGGTAGAGCACTTGCCCGCGAAAGGCAATGGTCCCGGGTACGAGTCTCACTCCGGCACACAGTTTTAATCTGCCAGGAAGTTTCATCGTGTAAAGAATTCCAGCAATTAACAGCGTTGAGAAGGTAACACAGAGATCACTAACAGAACTAAACAATTTAATCGAAATTGGACACAAAGGATTCCATCTCCCACCTGATCTAATCAAATTTTATCACAACAGCATTCTTACATCCATAGTAGGTTACGGGTCAGCGATCTGGGCACACAGGCTCACGAGGGTCATGCCTGCCATGGCCGTAAGAAGAGTGCAGCGAAATATGCTCCTACATTCAGTAGGAGCATACAGAACAACTCCGGGAGGGGCACTTTTAGTACTAATGGGGTCATGTCCATTGGACATAAAAATAAGGGAACAGGCCACCTGGTATTGGATAAAGAAGGACAGAAGAGAAAAAATAGAAGAAATCATGGGGGTATACGTAGGAGATAAACCAAGTATTAAAAGAAGGGGGATTGAATTATGGCAGGATCTCTGGAATAACGATGAGATAGGGCGAAGAACACATGAGCTACTTCCAAACATACAGGAACGTTTAAAACTTACATACATCAAACCAACTAGAGGTTTGCTGCACTTTCTTACTGGGCATGGACCCTACCCGATATATCTGTGTCGGTTCGGGAAGAGGGCAACACCAGCGTGTGACTGTGGAGCAGTGCAGGGCAT
The DNA here is from genome assembly GCF_023898315.1 of Schistocerca nitens. Taxonomy (NCBI): domain Eukaryota; kingdom Metazoa; phylum Arthropoda; class Insecta; order Orthoptera; family Acrididae; genus Schistocerca; species Schistocerca nitens. The sequence continues at coordinate 449,164,231 of NC_064618.1, read as the reverse complement.
CCCAGACCATGTGCTGTACGAGTGCCCCCTCTTCGACGACGTTGCACAACAATTTAGGGAACAACTACCAAACAACGACACGCACCACTTGCTCAGGCAAGAAGACACTTTTAACGTCCTGAATAACCTAGCAGATGCAATCTCAGGCAAAGTCCTCAAAGAGTACCTGAGAAACAATCAATGAAAAAACACCAGACTTAGACTCCGTACACCCTCCCTGTTCCGCCAGGACATGGACTTGGCCAGCCGCCTCACGGCTGGAACCCGCCATGTTTTAGGATTAGGTTTGGGGGGGGGGGGGGGGGGGGTAGTACATCATCACCGGACTTGACAACGCACCGATTATGACAGTAGATATAGATGAGTTATAGGTTCAGAATTAGGATAATAAGATTAGTATAGAATTGCAGCGACTGACTCATCGGCCAGCCCAGTGCCAGGGGCACTCCCACCGGGATTAGCTCAGTGGGAAAGGCCAGCAAAATTTGGTTAGTATCTTCTGGCACACCTGTGACGCTGCAGGTAGAGTAGTTATAGTAACTTGTTAAAAGTAGTATCCAAGTCTAACAGTAGCAGCAAATTTCAATCCAATAACCAAAACAACATGCGTAGTAAATAATAGTAGGATAATCCCCATAGTGGTGAAGGTCTTATAGTAATAACCTGTAGTGTTAGAAAGTAAAGCTGCAGATTGCAAATTGTAATAGTTAAAAATAGGACCTACTAATGTATTTAGGTAGTGGGGGGCTAATTTGTATAATAATAATGATTGAATAAAGAATTTAAAAAAAATAAAAAAAATTAACAGCGTACTGTTCATTCTTGACAGCCGTCTGAATCGGTCAGTATGTCAACTGCGATTGAAAACAGGGAAAACCGAGTTTTTTGTTATTATTAAACATTTTCATTTAAAGTGTTGGACTGCTGCACAAATCAAAACAGAACTGGTTGAAGTTCATGCGGACTCTTCATCATCATTGAAAACGATTTACTTCTGGACTAATGACTTTAAACGTGGTGGGCCAAGAACCGGAGACAGAGCGCGCTTCGCTCACCACAGAAAAAACCACTGACAAGTCCTTGATATGGCAATGAAAGCCGCCGATTAAAAATTCGTGAGATTTCTGACACTGTAGGCATCTCAACTGAGCGCGTGCATAATATCTTGCACTGAAAATTGGCTATGAGGAAGCTGTGTGCGAGGGGCATGCTGCGACTGCTCACAGTCGACCAAAAGCGCATCCGGCACAAATTTCAACGTAATGTTTGACAATGTTTAATCACAATCCGCAAGACTTTTTGCGCCAATTTGTGACTGTTGATGAAACCCACCAGAATCAAAACTGCAGTCGAAACAATGGATAAAGGCTGGTGAAAGTGCATCGAAGACGGAAAAGATAATTTTGTCAGCTGGTAAGGTAATGGCCACTATTTTTTGGGATTCCCAAGGAATAATCCTCATAAATTACTTAAAAAAAGGAAAAACGATAACTGGACACTATTATGCTTCATTGTTGTATCGTTCAAAGCTTTCGTTGGCTGAAAAAAGACCAAGATTGGCACACATAAAGTGTTCTTTCACAAGGATAATGCACCTCCCCAAACGTCAGCAATAATACTGGAGGAAGTTCGTGCATTGGGCTCTGAATTGGTTCCGCATCCGCCAGACCTAGCCCCAAGTGACTTCTGCATCTTCCCTCACTTGAAAGTTTGGCTTGAAGAGAAGAAATTTTCATCAAATGAGGATGTGACTGTGGCAATCAACGAGTATTTTGCAGTTTGACGGAACGTATTTTTCCGATGGGATGAAAAAGTTGGAGGATCGCTGAATTAAATGTATAACCCTCAAAGGAGACTTTGACGAGAAGTAAGGTGAGTTGTTTATGAAACAAACTTTTTCTTGCAGATTCATCAAACCACCTTCGTAGGTTCCGATCCCTGATGCTGCCACAGTCATGGAAGATCTTTTCAGGTAAGCAAATACTTATATGAAGGTAGAGAGAGAAAGTACGGTAAGAGCAGCAGGTCCAACTGTCACCTTCATTAACGTGCCAACAATGGGATTCCACCATTACTTTTGATACAATTTTTAGCTGATCATACTGAGTCTATGGTACCTCCCCTTCATGTTCTTATCCGCCGCACGAGATACAGACTTCGTAGCGAATCCTTATACAGGTTACCCACAGGATCGCAACACTTGCAAGGTCTGGTGGGTGTGTCGTGCTGACAACGAAATATAGGATGATCCTGAGCACGAGCTCATTCCCGGAATAGGAACATTTATCTGACAGTAATAAATGGATCTCCCTTCTTGTGGAGAAATATAGCTGTCGATGCATGACGTAATCAAATCTCATTTAGTACTAATAGCAGGCTCTCTAGGTGTCGTGAATTACAATTCACATTGTTGTGTGTCGCGACTGTGGTCGTGGGAGTAAAGAATACAGTTTTCAACACATGTTTAATATCTTTTACTCCACAGCGGAGTGTGCGCTGTTTTGAAACTTCGCGGCAGATTAAAACTGTGAGCTGGACGGGATGTCGGATCCAGAACCTCCTCTTCCTCAGCAGATGTTCGTACCGGCCGAGTTATCCAGGCTAGCAACAGTTCTAATAATTTTAATACCATTCTTACTGCCATCGAATGAATGATTCTATGTAAACGTCTTTTATCCACAATTTGGGGGAATATGTAACCACACACCGAACTGAAGATGCCCAAAAGTCAGTCGAGCTGTTGTTTATCATACTCGTAGATACTGAAACGTGTAGGTAAGAAGAGCAGCGTAATAATGACTCGCGTACACGACTCGTGGCTTCCTTTATTAACTTTTTTCGAGGTGAGGTTAGTGACAGATGTTTCGAAGATAGAAATGGAAGCACCTAAGGATCAATAAATATACGCGACTCTAAACACGTATGATGAATATGATGAAAGTATCTCAGAGCAAGAAATTCGTCACTGCACGTCCTTGATGCTTGGAGTTAAATGCAAACTAGTTCATCTCTGATGGCATATATTAAACAATTTTTAAAATGGTCGCATTACATTCCAAGACAGTTTGAAGCAGATTTATAGTTGTCACATAGTGTGCCTCATGTTAAGACTCGGAAGCGTCTTATTGCTTGGTTTGTGGGGGTTGAAGGGACCAGACGAAGCGTCTTATTCTCTAGTTAAATTTAAAAAAGATTTTTACCGTATATCGTTAACATTTCTGGCATCATGTACAATATTTCCATTACGTTATTATCAGTGGACGGTAATACACGTTTCTGGGACAATCCCACATGCAAATGGTTCAAATGGCTCTGAGCACTATGGGACTTAACTTCTGAGGTCATCAGTCCCCTAGAACTTAGAACTACTTAAACCTAACTAACCTAAGGATTGCACACACATCCATGCCCGAGGCAGGATTCGAACCTGCGACCGTATCGGTCGCGCGGTTCCAGACTGAAGCGCCTAGTACCACTCGGCCACTCCGGCCGGCAATCCCACACGCAGAAACAAAGAATTTATCGCACAGAAACGTGCAGTAAGGATAGTATCTAGTGTCTATCCTCGAATTTCATGTAGGCATCTGTTTGCAAAACCAAGCATATTCTACATCTACATCTACATCTACATGACTACTCTGCAATTCACATTTAAGTGCTTGGCAGAGGGTTCGTCGAACCACAATCATACTATCTCTCTACCATTCCACTCCCGAACAGCGCGCGGGAAAAATGAACACCTAAACCTTTCTGTTCGAGCTCTGATTTCTCTTATTTTATTTTGGTGATCATTCCTACCTATGTAGGTTGGGCTCAACAAAATATTTTCGCATTCGGAAGAGAAAGTTGGTGACTGAAATTTCGTAAATAGATCTCGCCGCGACGAAAAACGTCTTTGCTGTAATGACTTCCATCCCAATTCGCGTATCATATCTGCCACACTCTCTCCCCTACTACGTGATAATACAAAACGAGCTGCCCTTTTTTGCACCCTTTCGATGTTCTCCGTCAATCCCACCTGGTAAGGATCCCACACCGCACAGCAATATTCTAACAGAGGACGAACGAGTGTAGTGTAAGCTGTCTCTTTAGTGGACTTGTTGCGTCTTCTAAGTGTCCTGCAAATGAAACGCAACCTTTGCCTCGCCTTCCCCACAATATTATCTATGTGGTCTTTCCAACTGTTGTTGTTCGTAATTTTAACACCCAGGTACTTAGTTGAATTGACAGCCTTGAGAATTGTACTATTTATCGAGTAATCGAATTCCAACGGATTTCTTTTGGAACTCATGTGGATCACCTCACACTTTTCGTTATTTAGCGTCAACTGCCACCCGCCACACCATACAGCAATCTTTTCTAAATCGCTTTGCAACTGATACTGGTCTTCGGATGACCTTACTAGACGGTAAATTACAGCATCATCTGCGAACAACCTAAGAGAACTGCTCAGATTGTCACCCAGGTCATTTATATAGATCAGGAACAGCAGAGGTCCCAGGACGCTTCCCTGGGGAACACCTGATATGACTTCAGTTTTACTCGATGATTTGCCGTCTATTACTACGAACTGCGACCTTCCTGACAGGAAATCACGAATCCAGTCGCACAACTGAGACGATACCCCATAGGCCCGCAGCTTGATTAGAAGTCGCTTGTGAGGAACGGTGTCAAAAGCTTTCCGGAAATCTAGAAATACGGAATCAACTTGAGATCCCCTGTCAATAGCGGCCATTACTTCGTGCGAATAAAGAGCTAGCTGCGTTGCACAAGAACGATGTTTTCTGAAACCATGCTGATTACGTATCAATAGATGGTTCCCTTCGAGGTGATTCATAATGTTTGAATACAGTATATGCTCCAAAACCCTACTGCAAACCGACGTCAATGAAATAGGTCTGTAGTTAGATGGATTACTCCTACTACCCTTCTTAACACCGATGCGACCTGCGCAATTTTCCACTCTGTAGGTACAGATCTATCGGTGAGCGAGCGGTTGTATATGAGTGCTAAGTAGGGTGCTATTGTATCAGCGTAATCTGAAAGGAACCTAATCGGTATACAATCTGGTCCTGAAGACTTGCCCGTATCAAGCGATTTGAGTTGCTTCGCAACCCCTAAGGTATCTACTTCTAAGAAACTCATGCTAGCAGCTGTTCGGGTTTCAAATTCTGGAATATTCCATTCATCTTCCCTGGTGAAGGAATTTCGGAAAACTGCGTTCAAGAACTCCGCTTTAGCGGCACAGTCGTCGGTAACAGTACCATCGGCACTGCGCAGCGAAGGTATTGACTGCGTCTTACCGCTTGTGTACTTTACATACGACCAGAATTTCTTCGGATTTTCTACCAAATTTCGAGACAATGTTTCGTTGTGGAACCTATTAAAGGCATCTCGCATTGAAGTCCGTGCCAAATTTCGCGCGTCTGTAAATTTTAGCCAATCTTCGGGATTTCGCGTTCTTCTGAACTTCGCATGCTTTTTCCGTTGCCTCTGCAACAGAGTTCGGACCTGTTTTGTGTACCACGGGGGATCAGTTCCATCTCTTACCAATTTATGAGGTATGAATCTCTCAATTGCTGTTACTACTATATCTTTGAATTTGAGCCACATCTCGACTACATTTGCATAGTCAGTTCGGAAGGAATTGAGATTGTCTCTTAGGAAGGCTTCTAGTGACACTTTATCCGCTTTTTTAAATAAAATTATTTTGCGTTTGTTTCTGGTGGATTTGGAAGAAACGGTATTGAGCCTGTATCAGTCATGATGCTCTCTATCAGCTCTGGATTGTTTGTGGCTAAGAGGTCAAGTGTGTTTTCGCAACCATTTACAATTCGCGTGGGTTCGTGGACTAACTGCTCGAAATAATTTTCGGAGAAAGTATTTAGGACAATCTCGGAAGATGTTTTCTGCCTACCACCGGTTTTGAACAAGTATTTTTGCCAACATATCGAGGGAAGGTTGAAGTCCCCACCAACTATAACCGTATGAGTGGGGTATTTATTTGTTACGAGACTCAAATTTTCTCTGAACTGTTCCGCAACTATATCATCGGAGTCTGGGGGTCGGTAGAAGGAGCCAATTATTAACTTAGTTCGGCTGTTAAGTATAACCTCCACCCATACCAATTCGCACGGAGTATCTACTTCGACTTCACTACAAGATAAACCACTACTGACAGACACAAACACTCCACCACCAATTCTGCCTGCTCTATCTTTCCTGAACACCGTCTGAGACTTCGTAAAAATTTCTGCGGAACTTATTTCAGGCTTTAGCCAGCTTTCTGTACCTATAACTATTTCAGTTCTGTGCTTTCTATTAGCGCTTGAAGCTCAGGGACTTTCCCAGCACAACTACAACAATTTACAACTACAATTCCGAATGTTCCTTGTTCCAAGCACGTCCTGTATTTGCCATGCACCCTTTGAGATTCCAGCCCACCCCGTACTTTCCCGAGGCCTTCTAACCTAAAAAACCGCCCAGTCCACGCCACACAGCCTCCGCTACCCGTGTAGCCGCCAGCTGAGTGTAGTGAACTCCTGACCTATTCAGCGGAACCCGAAACCCCACCACCCTATGGCGCAAGTCGAGGAATCTGCAGCCAACACGGTCGCAAAACCGTCTGAGCCTCTGATTCAGACCCTCCACCCGGCTCTGCACCAAAGGTCCGCGGTCGGTTCTGTCAACGATGCTGCAGATGGTTAGCTCTGCCTTCATCTCGTAAGCAAGACCGACAGCCTTCACCAAATCAGATAGCTGCTGGAATCCAGAGAGAATTTCCTCAGATCCAAAGCGACACACATCATTAGTGCCGACATGTGCCACCACCTGCAGCTGGATGCACCCTGTGCTCTTCATGGCATCCGGAAGGACCCTTTCCACATCAGGAATGACTCCACTCGGAATGCACACGGAGTGCACACTGGATTTCTTCCCCTCCTTAGCCGCCATATTAACACGCAATAGACTTACTTTCTTATGAAGTTTGTTCTGAGGCATTAGGCACAATTTTAAAATGATAGTAACATACATAAATAGTAGCATACGTAGCCACCATTTTTCACAAAGTAACATTACTCTTGCACAAAAGAGAGCAAAGTATGTCGCCACAAAAAATTTGAGTACGTTCCTTGCGAGTTAAAGAAGCTGGCAGACAATGACAATTTTAAAAACAAACTGAAACAGTTTCTACTTGACCGCTCCTCCTACTATACTGAATAGACTTACTTATGTATGTGGCTGGATTACGTATGTCAAATAATGTTACAGATTGAGACTAAAAAAAGTCTATTTACGTAAATGGCCATTGCGTGATTAAGTATTCACAGAGAAATTGTACCTTACTGGTGTAACCACTGCCATCTTTCACATCTCGGCGAGTTGTCGTGGTTGTATCTACGGAACACGAAAAAAATAAACTAAACTGGACGTCTGGGGACAACTGTAAGGAAGTTTACAGCGTAAAATTTTCCCGACATCAAGTTTATTAGAGATAGAAAACTGGCTCTTGTGAACAAGGAAACGAAGGGGAAATCGGCCAAGGCCTTACTAAAGTAACCACCATCACTATCTGCAAGCCGGCCGGGGTGGCCGAGTGGTTCTAGGCGCTACAGTCTGGAACCGCGCGACCGCTACGGTTGCAGGTTCGAATCCTGCCTCGGGCATGGATGTGTGTGATGTCCTTAGGTTAGTTAGGTTTAAGGAGTTTTAAGTTCTAGGGGACTGATGACCTCAGAAGTTAAGTCCCATAGTGCTCAGAGCCATTTAAACCATTTTCAAACTATCTGCAAGAGAAAAATAAAAAATTACAGATCTAGGAGCCCGAACGGAGGTTTTAACAACAGTGCTTCAGCTCTGTGGTTGCGATTGTCCTTCCGTTAATAGCCCAAAATCTTACGGAGCGCTTCCTAGAGAAATCAGTGTCAGAGCTGTTATGCAGATATTTTTCGAGGTAAGCATCTACAAATTTACAAGCACACCGTCCAGCACCCGGCTACAAGTAGGTGGTGGTGTCTTCTCCGGTCACTGTGTGGAGTTGAGAGAAGAGGTGAGAGGCGCGAGGTGTCAGGTGGCGTGCGCTAGTATCTCATGTCGTCGCGCCGCGCTGCCTCCCCGGCTCAATTCTGGCCGCGCTTCCTGACTTGGTTGTCTTACATAGGACGACTTCTGTAACGCCGACTGAACATGCGCAAGTTCTTATGGTTGACAGTCTAGATATTTAGTCAAATTCAAATGGCTCTAAGCACTATGGGACTTAACTTCTGAGGTCATCAGTCCCCTAGAATTTAGAACTACTTAAACCCAACTAACCTAAGGACATCACACACATCCATGCCCGAGGCAGGATTCGAACCTGCGACCGTAGCGGTCGCGCGGTTCCAGACTGAAGCGCCTAGAACCGCTCGGTCACTGCGGCCGGCATATTTAGTCAACCTAGAAGAAAATTGTAGGACGTTGTACGAGGATGACTATTCTTACTTACTCTCATTGATCTTAAAACGTTTCGTAGATGACTATACATAGCTGTTAAATATTTCTTAAAAAAGCATATTTGTACTATCAGCTGTACATTTGTATGTTTATATTCTACTGCTTTAGCTTATTACAATCCCCTTCACAGGAGAAAAACAGGTAAATCAATGGGTCGAAAATACTTTTTCGTCAAATATGATCCAATAAAATGTAGAACATACATAACTGTCATAATACTTTGAACAGAGTCCATATAAATGTGCCATGACTTGGCAGAGTTACAATAAATCACGCTTGGTTATAACTCTACATCTGGTTGGGTCATATTTGACAATAATATATTTTTGATCCATCGATGCACACTGTTTTTCTCCTGTGAAGATGGTTGCAATAATCGGATCCGGTAGAGAATGACCATATAATTGTACAGTTGATGGCACAAATATTCTTTCTTCGATAAAAGTCTTATTTACCTGCCTCCGCAGCTGGCTTCGCTAAAGCACGCTTGAAGAGGTCTGGATGTATCTGGTTCGAATCTTAAAGGTAAATGAAATTCTCCTCATTAGTAGTCGGGTTTCAAGGACAAAACCGGTGATCCTGATCACCAAACTTTAGACTCATTCCCTGTCCTTTGTTTCAAACGTTGCCACACTGTCTAATGAAGTGAGAGTACTTGTATTAGTAGTGATTCGTCCGTCTTAAGAACACGTTAAAGTCTGCGGCGTCTTTGGTGCTATTCGAGACGAACAAGGAAGTGCCGGCACCAGATTTTATATTCTCTTTCCTTTACCATAACAGTTTCTAACAACATACAAACAACAACAAAGAGACGTGGTAGAACGGTTAAGGCACCCGTCTGTTATTCGGAGAAACGAAGAAACGAGGTTCAGGTCGCCATACAGGAATTATGACATAGGCTTCTCACGACTCTCCTTAAATCACTTCAAAGAAACACTGAATGCTTACTTTCAATAGGTCCTGGACAGTTTTCTTCACCATCTTGCCCATCTCATAGGTGCTTCGTCTCTAATGACCACGCCGTCGACGAAACATTGACCGCTAGCCTTCATTCCTTGATCCTACACGACACACGATACACTGAAGTCATCCAAGCGATACAGATATCCATTTGACACAATTTGCAGAAGAAATACGTGGATCCCAACCTCAGTACATATAGCTTATTTACATCTACATATATAGACCGTAAATCACTGTGAAGCGTGTGGCAAAGGGCACTTTTTGTTGTGTCATATCCACTGCATGACAAAAAAAGTGAAGGACGGAGAAGGGAGGGGGAAACGAAATGAAACTTAATGGGTTGAAAGTGCAGCGTCCATACCGACCGCCTGCGACTTCGGCATCCCGCATGACAAAACAGAGATGCGGGATGCCTTCATCACAACTAGTGAAACCAAAGCAAATGTTCACTATACGATCGAGGCCGCAGCCGAAGACGAAAACAAAGACTCGTGTCTCAGCCAACGGCCGCCAGGGTGCGGTACCCGAGCACCGCGGATCGACAGCAACGCTAGAGGACGCGATAAACAAGCGGACAATTTTTCTACGCCACTCACATGATCGAAAACAGTCACAGAAGATCCATCCGCCAACCGGCCTTATAAGCTGGTGCACCGCTCCCACTTGTAAGGATCTGCCATCCAAGCCGCAACATCCACGCGCCCTGTCTGCTGGAAGCCCCGGATCGTTAGGAGTGGTAGCTTTGGACTGTGACTCAAAAGTGTCGTGTAACAATAGTCTGGTGTCCCTGGACAGTTTTGTGGTAATGCTGTGCCGACACCTCTCTAGTAATTCTGTTTCCCTCTTTTCATTGGTGGTCTTTCCCAGGCGAGAGATTTGTGAGGAAACCATTTTATTTTGTTAATCTTCTGTTATAAGATCCGAAATGGGATCCATACATAGTTTCTTGCTTAAATTTTTTTGTTTCGACTACTTTGTCGACATCACCAAGGTCCTTGTTTATTGGATTTTTACCAATAAAAAATTGAGGTATATCGTTCGTGTTTTGACTCTACCACCGCAGATACAGCAGAGTGTCAACTTTACAAAGAATTTGGCAATATGAGTTCTCTTAGTGGTATGATGCTGCACTCCCTATGGCCTGGATGCACTGATTCGGTGGGGAACGGTGTCATAAAGCTGCTGGTATCCTCTCCTGAAACTTTGACTCTGGGTCGGAGTTTATAACCGAGCTGATCTCACATGCTTTACCGGGCACGGATCTGGGCATCTCTGTGGCCACAAAAGTACCTACACATCACACAGACAGTTCATAGAGCATTTTCTTGTTGAGAAACGCTACCACGATACCATCGCTTGAGAGGCAACACATGATGACTCAGGATATCCGTGACGTTTCGCTGTGCCGTCAGAGTTCCATCAGTCACTACCAGTACACCTGAAATCATAGCCGATAGTTCGCCACACCACGACTCCTGAAATAACACAGCTGTGCCTCTCCACAGCATTGGGCGAACAGAACCTGTCCCCATATCGCACCCATGGTCGCCGATGACATTCATCCGGGGTAGCTCTGAACTGAGATCCATCGCTGAACACAATGCGACGCCATTCAACAGCAATCCATGATCCCCAGTCACGGCGTCATTCCAAACGGAGTCGTTTGTGTCGAGGTGTTTACGGCAGCCTAAGCAAGGGGTGGTAATCCCTTAGTCCGACTGCCAATAGTCTCTGATCAATCGTGCAGGATGACACAGAATGTTTCAGGGAATCCATTAATCTTTCTCGAATTGCAGCCGTGGATATGAAGGAGTTACGACGTGCTCGGCGCACAGTACGGCGATTATCCCCTGTGGTCAGACGTAGTCGACCAAAACCTTCACAATGAATAAGCATGGTCTCACGTTTCACGTTCCCATGCAGTCAAACAATGGATCACTGTCACACTCGAATGCCTCAGAAATCTGGTTATAGCACGATTCGACCAACGGCCAAGTGGAGACCCACAATGAGGCTGCTTTGAAACTCTTCCAGATGCTGATAATGCTGTCTCGTACGAGTACGCGGGATATCGGCATCGCTCAAGATCTGACGCTGTTCACACCTATTATATACGCTACCAGGCCTGGTAACACACTGAACACATACAACACGGATGGGGTCTGAGGGCCGTTCTATCTGTCACATAGAATTGCAACAAGTTACAGTGATATGCGACCATGTCTTCTGAGTGCTTAACTTTTTTTGTTATGCGTTGTACACTGAAGCGCCAAAGAAACTGATGTAAGCATGCGTATTCAAATCAGAGACACGTAAAGGGGCACAATACGACACTGCGGTCGGCAACGCCTATATAAGACAAGTGTCTAGCGCAGTTGTTAGATCGGTTATTGTTGCTACAATGGCAGATTATCAAGATTTAACTGAGTTTGAACATGGTGTTATAATTGGCACACGAACGGTGGGACATAGCATCTCCGAGGTAGCGATGAAGTGCGGATTTTCCCGTACGACCATTTCACAAGTGTACCGTGAATATCAGGAATCTGGTAAAACATCAAATCTCAGATATCGCTGCGGCCGGGAAAAGGTCCTGCAAGAACGGGACCAACGGTGACTGAAGAAAAACGTTCAACATGACAGAAGTGTAACCCTTCCGCGAATTGCTGTAGATTTCAATGCTGGGCCATCAACAAGTGTCAGCGTGCGAATCATTCAACAAAACATCATGATATGGGCTTTTGGAGCCGAAGGCCCATTCTTGTGGCGTTGATGACACGACACAAAGCTTTACGCCTCGCCTGGCACCGTCAACACCGACACTGTACTGTTGATGACTGGAAACATGCTGCCTGGTGGGACGAGCCTCGTTTCAAATTTCATCGAGGGGATGGACGTGTACGGGTATGGAGACAACCTCATGAGTCCATGGACACTGCATGTCGGCAGGGGACTGTCCTAGCTGGTGGATGCTCTGTAATGGTGTGGGGCGTGTGCAGTTGGAGTGATATGGGACCCCGATGCGTGTAAATACGACTCTGACAGGTGACACGTAAGTAAGCATCCTGTCTCAATTGTGCTTTCCGAAGGACTTGGGCAATTCCAGCAGGACAATGCGACACACCACACATCCAGAATTGCTACATAGTGGCACCAGGAGAACTCTTCTGAGTTTAAAACACTTCCGCTGCTCCCCAAACTCCCCAAACATGAATATTATTGAGCATATCTGGGATGCCTTGCAACGTGCTGTTCATAAGAGATCTCCATCCCCTCGTACTTTTATGGATTTATGTACAGCCCTGCAGGATTGAGGGTGTCAGTTCCCTCCAGCACTACTTCAGATATTAGTCGAGTCCATGCGACGTCGTGCTGCGGTAGTTCTGCGTGCTCGCTGGGGGCACTGCACTATATTAGGCAGGTGTACCAGTTTCTTTGGCTCTTCAGTGTATTAAAATTTCTTCTTTTTCCATTCACACATGGAACGCAAGAATAGTAACAGCTTGCACTCCTGTGCACGTTCTGTTATTTTCTTAAAATATCTGCACCATCTCTATGAGATATTCGTTGTTTCCACCTTGAAGGACAACTCTTGAATGTAAGCAGGTTCTCGTGAGATGTACGGCCTCTACGTTAGAGTGTCTGGTATTTAAGATTTCTCAACATTTCTGTTAAAGCCTCTCGCTAGTGAAACAAGAGTGTTATAGGCTAACTCTCGCCACCCTTCACAGTAAGTGTGTACGCTGTAAGTCGCCTTTTAGTCTGACCTCACATGGGTCCTATACACTTGAGCAATATTCAAATATGGACGGACCGTACGCAATAGCATTTGTACACAAACTATAATTTTCCAATATCCTACCAATGAGTCGCAGCCTGCATATGCTATACCTGCATATGTTATAGTTCCATTTATTATCTCTACACCTTATTACTTCCTTATGTTTGTGTGACGTGATTGACTCTAGTTGAGTCCTTAATCCCATAATCAAACGAGACCTCGCTTTTAAGTTTTGTGAAATGCACAGCTTTGTGTTTCTGTATGTTAAGAGCTACTTACCAGTGTTTTGCACCAGGTTGACATTTTGACGAAATGTAACTGGGTGTTAATGGAATTTTTACCACATAGAATTTCTTCATAGATTATTGCATCATTTGTGAAAAGTCTGAGATTCACTATTACGATCTGTTAAGTAATTAATGTGCAACATGAATAACAACGGTTGTGTCGCACACTAAAGGAGCACACCAGAAAGTACTCCAGTGTCTGTAGATGATTCTCTATGCAGGAAGAAAATTTTCAGTCAATTTGCAAAGCTGGTTAAGATACCCCACATAAACATAGTTTCTTTAGAAGGCGTCGACGAGACTCTCACTCAGGTACTTTTCGAAAGTCTAGAAGCAATGATTATATCCACAGAGAAGGAGCTTAGCTAAGTTTTTCGTGATCGATGTTTTCGGAACCCGCATATCTCTGCCGAAGGGATTTGTGGTAAATTATGACCGTGATTTCTATACCATTTTGCCTTAATATATGACCATAATTTCATACCCAACTTTGATTCCAACACCAACCGTTGTGCATAGCTACCGTAGATTTATAAAGAAGGAGAGGTACACAGCAGTCAGTCGCAATCCCATTAGCTTTTATTACGCTTGCAAATCTAGATTTCGGCTACAAATAGTCATCTTCAATGCATTTTCGTTACAGTTCAACAGACACACAGCAGTTCATGTCACCACATGTTCCTGCAGGTGCATAGGCAGAAGCATAACAAAAGCTATTGATATTGCGACTGGCTGCTGTGTGCTTCTCCTTCCTTAGACTTCCATAGGGCTGTAAGACAGGATTTCTGGAAATACTTTGCTGCGGTAACTATTGAGGGCTTCATTCATATCCTTTCTAGTTACCAAATCGTTTCTCTATCATGTTAAATTATTCTGATAGGAACATATTTTTCTTTAGCTTGGTCAGCCGTTCGTTCGAATATGAGTCTCAGCTGCTCTACTTGTTCACTGCCTGAACCAAATAATTCCAGATATTGTCCGAGAAATGAGATAACCTCTCCCTTATCGATTTTACTGAACACGTAGTTTTCTGCTTACGTTTCTAGTCTTTTATACCTTGGGGTGAATTATTGCTACAGCTGTATTGCGATCACTGACCCCAGTCTTCCTGTAGACACTCTTTAAGAGGTTAAGTCTGTTTGTTACCAACAAATTGGGTGTATTTCCATCAAGGATAGGGTGTTGATACATTTGTTCGATGTAATTTTCAGCGATAGGATATAAATTCTTATATGATCTTAGTGGGACATCAACAACTGTTACTTGGATTGTTCATGGTGAGTAAAATCCGCTGCGGTTAGAATTTTAAATTTCCTTTATTTGGATAAAAGCATGTATACTACCCGGGTTTCAGGAGACTAACTCCTTCTTCAGGTACTACGTAATGGCATACGACAGGATCCCAATTAAGAACCTGGAGATGGGATCAGTGTTCCGAAACCCGGGTACTGGACATATCTTTATCCAGTTAAAGAAACTTTGAAAGTAGCATTACAGCGGATTTTATTCACCATGAACAATTTACTTGTTTCACCAGAAGTTTGCTCCGCCAGTTATGAAGTTGTACTTTTCCTAGTCAATTGTTGAGTGATTAAAATCTTCTCTAATTACGTAATGTAACGTTAAAGGGAAACATACACACTAGGAACAGACGTTTTCCCTGAAGTTAAGTTATTTCTGCAGCTGAGTCTGGAGTACGATATACCATTCATGTTTGTTAGTCACATCCAAACCATTTCACATGCAGATTCAATTTCTGTCCCAGTTAATTTAAAATTCTTGTCTAGTGTTACAAATACACAGCTATCCGACCTTTAGAGCCTATCTTTTTGATAAAGACTTCAATTTAACACTTCGAAGATTTCGCTAATATCAATGTCTGGCTCATCTTTTGAATAGTGCTTAGAACTCTTGGCAAATTTTTTGCGAGTGCGTATCTTTTAACATCAATATTGTAACATATTCACGTCATCCATAGTGCTGATGAAGGTCATGGTAAAAAGAGTAAAGAATCTCCCTTGTAAAACACAAAATTGTAACCCTTCTTTTACATGTGATGGTGTGATGCTTTCAGTTTGTAGCTAGTTTCTTTCTTATCCTTGCTAGAAAGTACTATGGAGGGAGTAAAATAACGTTTTCCAGCTTTTCTTTTCCACCTTCCTATACATAATACAGAATATCGACTGACATTCTTCATTTCTCTCCGTAAATCCACTTTTACGAATACAAGTGCTTTTGTCTGCCTCTGTAGCTGAGTGGTAACCGAATCCTGCTGACTTGAGAACATGTCGCGTTCGATTCTCGTCACTACTAGTGATTTATCCTCGGACGGAGGTTCAAATGGTTCAAATGGCTCTGAGCACTATGGGACTCAACTGTTGTGGTCATTAGTCCCCTAGAACTTAGAACTACTTAAACCTAACTAACCTAAGGACATCACAAACATCCATGCCCGAGGCAGGATTCGAACCTGCGACCGTAGGAGTCGCACGGTTCCGGACTGCGCGCCTAGAACCGCGAGACCACCTCGGCCGGCCTCAGACGGAGGACTGGAAGGAGTTGCTTTCGGCCGCAACTGGGAAGCTACTTGAACATGAAGTAGCGGCTCCTAGATTCGGCATGCTGACCAGGTGCCCCTCCATACTGCATAAAAATAACGCCGTTAGCAAAGGATGCCACAGTCATAAGTTAGCACCGAACGGTCTTCAGGGCCCGATGGTGGAGTTCCTTAATAACGAAGGTCGACACTGCCTGGGTCACTTGGTATGCTTTATAAGAATAACCGGTTTCAACTTGTGATATAGCGCATCCTGAGATCCATACATCTAACTGTTGCGAAGCGCAGCTTGTGAGCAGGGCGAGTATTCAGTTAAAACTGAGCTTTTTGAAAATAATATGCTCTTGCCTCTTATGACATTTGAACTGCCTTAGCCTGATGGCGTCACAGTTTAAGTGGGCTTTGAACCCCTGTGCAGTTAGACATTCTTCGCATCAACAGAACATTAACAGAGATGAAAGCAGCAAGAAGCGTTCGGAAACTCTTACTACCGACCAAGGACTGGTTCTAAGCTTTTCGATTTATAGTTCGGCACTTACCCACTTCACTACCGAAATCTTTGTCGTGTTACTCCCCTTCCGCGGATCAGCCAGCCAACTTACACGTGTCACTGTGCGGCAGCATTACACCGGGTAATTTTAAAGCCCATGAAACATTGTAAAAATTCGGTACAGATAAATAGCTAAGAACAACATAACAAATAGTACAGTATTTGAAAGACAAACTCTCAAAGCTTTTTACAACGTTTATAGAGATTCTATGTGTCCACCCTTCGTCACACGACACGCATCTAATCCGAAGTCCAAATTTGCCCATAACCAGCCCAGTGTATCAGTCGTAACGGTAAGAACAACTGCTGCGACGCGATGTCGCAAGTCTTTGAAGTTCTGTGGTTAAAGTGAAACAGTGACGCTATCCTTGATGTAACCCTTACAAAAAATGGTTCAAATGGCTCTGAGCACTGTGGGACTTAACTTCTGAGGTCATCAGTCCCCTAGAGCTTACAACTACTTAAACCTAACTAACCTAAGGACATCACACTCATCCATGCCCGAGGCAGGATTCGAACCTGCGACCGTAGCGGTCGCCCGGCTCCAGACTGTAGCGCCTAGAACCTCTCGGCCACTTCGGCCGGCTAACCCTTACAAGAAAAAATACCAAGGCATCAAGTACGGTAACCGAGGTGGCCACTCGAGTAGCACTACGGAGCAGCCGTAACACGGCCTATCCAGTATAGTGGCAACATTTCACACAAGTAACCTCGTACACAGTTGTGGAGTTGTGGAAGTGTGGAGGGGCGCCGTCTTGTTGAAAGATGAAATCCTTCCTGTCTGTTTCAAGTTGTGGGACGAACCACAGTTGCAGCATGTCGAGAGGAATGACACCATTGACAGTTTTCTCAGCGAAGAAGAAGAGCCCATAGGTAGTCTTGTTGGACACGACTCAGAACACCTTAACTTTCTCGGAATCAGTTGCATGTCGATTCTCTGTCCTCCATATGCGAGTGTGATGTTAGTTGACCATTCCCGGAAGATGAAAAGAGGCTTTGTCACTGAAGATTAATTTACTTGCGAAGTTGTCATTTTTAAGATGCTTCTGCGTATCAGTACAGAACCACAGACGGCGAAATTTACCGTCGTAGCTTATGGCTTGCAGGCCGCTCTTAATCGAAGGGTCTTCCACGTGATTGGCTGAGGGATGATCAATTCTGTATTAGCTCGCGACTTAGACTTTGTGGCACATGGAAACACCACGTCCCTCATACGGTCCACTGTGTGTTTTGACAAGTCCGGTAGGCCCACACGTTTTGCGTCATACAAACAACCATCCTCCTCGAATTTCTTATACCACTTCACTATGCTTTGTAAACTGGTGGCGTTTTGCGAAAGTTGCCACAGAAAGCTGTTTGCACATTCCCTACCGATTGGCAAAGGGCAAATTCTAGCATACAAAATGCTTTCTCTGCCTGGTTCACCGCAATTTTCTGCAACTACGGTGATCGCTCCCTGTCGGCAATTTTTCAAACTAAATTGCTGGCATCACGTTCAAAAAAGTTCGGCTATCTGCTTTTCACGCACTGGTCATTTCTTACGCTATGTTCATCCATTTACGTATACCAATTTTTTTTAAATGCTTGATGGACTATAATTACCCTGTAAGTAGGAAACAGACGACTTTTGTGTGTTTGTTTCAATTGTGTTGTTGTAAAAACAGTAACTACAGGTTAACATGATGTGACATTCCTATATCTAAGAGTTCGTTGATAACCATATTGTCTGAAATTCGAAAAAGTGGGAAGATAACTGAAACTGTTACAAACATGACATACTTCTGAATGACAGATTTGTCTCAGCATCTGTAAACAGAGAGCGCAAATTGCCTAAGGGAATGAGAGAGGAAACTGGGTATTTTATCTGTAATGCAAACGACGTGCTGGATAATTCATGTGTTTACATTAGGTGGGCGCACGTGGAGCAGCTACAATGGCCCGGCAGGTTAAGGCACTTGTAAGTAGAACGTTGTCTCTGATGGACCGACGAGCCCTCAACAGCGGCTCTAAAGGTTTCTGTCGAGATGTACGTTAAAAAAACTTCCATTTATTTTTCCCTTTACGTCTTAAAATTAATATCTGCTACACTCAAATCTAAGTCGACTATTTAACATCTTCCTTTTGTGTCTTCTAACAAAAAGATCCATCCTCATGGGCCAGCATTAATTTTAAAGTTGCAGGAATTCGCAAAACATTGAACCGCATCTTGACGTGCCGAATACAGACAAAGCGCATGCGGTACCTGAGAGCTACAGAGTTATGAAAAACTACTAAACACTCACTGCAAGGGTTAACCAACGTTTTGGAGCTGTGTAGTGACGAAATAATTTACCTGCGGTGTCTCTATCTTCAAACACACACCTACAATTGTAATACAACTATTATGGTGTAGAAAGCAGCAATCATTCCTTCTCGAACGATCCTGATTTTTGGATGGTGGCAACTGCAACTTCTTACTTATGGATTCTTTCGTTACTTCTTGGCAGTACAATTCCATATTTAAGGCTGAATAACATGTAAACTATTTTTGTTCTGCTGACAAGAATAAAATAGCGTACATGTTATCCAACCTTATAAAATGCAACTTCGTTTTCAAACATCCAATTGTATTGCAACATGGGTGGTACATCGTATCTGTTCAGCATCAGTTACGATCACGTGACACGATGTGCTGTCTCTTGCTCTGTAAATAAGTATGGTACCCTAGAAGTACCTTAATTGTGCCTTGCAGAACTCTGTAAATTGCAGAAATGCGCCAAGATTACTGTTTCTGGTGGTGTAGTATACACAGGTCTTTCTATCTTATTTTTGCACTACAACATCGAAATGCTCTTCAAAGACAGACGAAGAATGACGATTTGAATGCGCAGTGCCCACGAGAGCAAAGTTGTACGTCTAAGGTTCTTTAAAGTATTTCTATGCTTCACAGCATTGCTGACAATTGAAGACGTTTTATCGAGAACTATTTCACTCGCTGCTTGTGAAAAGCATTGTACCGAAAAAATGCTCTTTTTTTATTTGTTTCTGTAGCAGAAATTTTCAATGTATGCTGTATCTGTCAGTAACTTTTACGTATGTAACTCTTAACATTTTTCAATTTTTACTATCAGTATCGCATTCACGGAACGTCACACATTTTACCTCTGCCAACATGAAGTGCCGGAAAAATACTGAGTAAGATGCATAACACGAAAATAAGAGGCAATACGATGTGCAGTACACCAATAAGTATTGTCTTAACATCAGAAATAGATCAGTTGATCACCGTTCTTACAGCAAATAATTAGTGGACACGAGATGACAACAGAGTATGGCATAATATGATAATTCAATCCGCCTGAGAATAGAACAGGCTAGAAGACACCAGAGGGCACACTGTGGTAAGGCCAGTGTTTATGGAGCGAGGGATCATAAAAATTAATGTACCTCACTGTTTCCATCCAGCGAGAGCAAAATAGAATACTTGCCGATCTTAATAACGTGCCTTAGAATTCGATGGACCCTAGCAATTAACACTGAAGAGAAGATATGTGTAGAGTTATTGTGGTCTTTAGTGTGAAGGCTGATTTGATCTAGCTATCTACTCTAATTTATCTTGTGCAAGCCTCTTGCCGGCCGCGGTGGTCTCGCGGTTCTAGGCGCGCAGTCCGGAACCGTGCGACCGCTACGGTCGCAGGTTCGAATCCTGCCTCGGGCATGGATGTGTGTGATGTCCTTAGGTTAGTTAGGTTTAAGTAGTTCTAAGTTCTAGGGGACTGATAACCACAGCAGTTGAGTCCCATAGTGCTCAGAGCCATTTTTTTTTTTGCAAGCCTCTTCATCTCCGAATAACTACTGTAACCTACATCCATTTGAACTTGCTTGCTATATTCGTCCCTTGGTCTCCCTCCACAACTCACCTCCAACAGTTCTCTCCAGTACCAAACTGGAAATACCTTGATGCCTATCAACTGACCATTTCTTTTAGCCAACTGAGCCATAAATTTCTTTTCTTCACAGTTTGATCTATTCTCTCCTCAGTAGTTGCGTGATCTAACCACCTAATCTTCAGGATTCTTCTGTAGCACACATTTCGAAAGCTTTCATTCTCTTCGTTTCTGAACTGCTTATTGTTCACGCTTCATTACAGTACAGGGCTACTATTCAGACTAATAGCTTCAGAAAAGACTTCCCATCATAAATTAAATTTACGTTCAGTATTAATAAATTTATCTTTTTCGGAAATGCTTTCCTTGCTAGGCCAGTACGCATTTTATATGCTCTCACCTTCCACTTATTTTGCTGCCCAAACAATAAGATTCGTCTACTACCTTTAAAGACTCATTTCCTAATCTAATTCCCTAAGAATCACCTTATTTAATTCGACTACATTGCATTGATTTATTTTAGTTGGTACTCGTCTTATAACCTCTTTTTCAAGACTCTATCCATTCCGTTCAACTGCTCTTCCAAGTTCTATGCTGTCTTTGAGAGAATTGCAGTGCCACCGGCAAACCTAGAAGCTTTTATTTCTTCTCCCTAAACTTAAATTTCTTCTCCGGATTTCTCCTTGCTTTTCTTCACTGCTTGCTCCATATACCGACTAAATAACATCTGGATAAGCTACAATCCTGGTCTCATTCCCTTCTCAACCTCTGCTTCCCTTCCGTGCCCCTTGACTCTTGTAACTGTCGTCTGGATTTTTATACAAGTTGTATATAATCTTTCTGCCCCTGTATTTTACCCCTGTTACATTCATAAATTTAAAGAGTGTATTCCAGCCAACATTGTCAAAGGCTTTCTCTAAGTCTATAAATGCTGCAAACATAGGCTTGCGTTTTCTTAACCTATCTTCTAAGAGAACTCGTAGGGTCAATATTACCTCGAAAGTTCCTTAATTTCTCCGCAATACCAATTGACCTTACCCAAGGTCGGTTTCTAGCAGTTTTTCTATTCATATGTTAATTACATTATTCGTGTCAGTATTTTGCAACCATGATTTATTACTGATAGTTCGGTAATATTCACACATGTCAGCACCTGCTTTCTTTGGAATTGGAATGATTATCACAGGCCAACGAAAAATTTTTTTTGAAAAACTTTTTTTACTTTGATAGCTGATCTTTACTGATTTTTATGAGTTGAACCCAAATCTAGTATTAGTTTTTTTGGATCACCCATAGTTTTCGAGCAATATGCTTTTTATTATATAGTTAAAAAATCCTATGCTGTACGGTAAGGGAAATTAATGAAACGCTTTGTTACAACATAAACAACATAAGCATGGTTTGTATTTACAGTAAGCTACTTAAAACAATGATATGTGTTAATAGACGTTTCACTTGTCAGTTGGAATTGGTTTGTATTTTCTTCAGCTTTTTTCTTTGAATCTTCTTGTGTAGCTTTTTCTACGATGAGTCGCTTGCTGAACTTCTCGGTGAAGTGACCAACACTAGTCCCCTGTCATGTTGGTATTCCAGCGGCCTTGGTAGCGTCTTTCCATAACTTTAATGTCCTGGTGAACACGCTCTCCTTGCTCCTCACTAACATCTCCCATATTGTCCGGGAAGTAATCAAGGTGACTGTTCAAAAAGTGAACTTTCAGGGTCATTAAACTTCCTAAAGTTTTAAACTTCTTTAACATTGTAGCTATAATAGAAACATATTCTGGGGCTTTTTCATGTCCTAAGAACTTTGTAACGACTTGCTTGAATGATACCCATGCTTCTTTTTCATTTAAGGCCATTTTCATTTAAGGCCATTTTCTAATGTCAGGTCCGACAAAGACGCCTTCTTTTAGCTTAGCTTCTGAAAGGTATGGAAACTTTTGGCAGAAATACTTAAAACATGGTCCATCTTTAGACAAAGCCTTTACAAACTGTTCCATTAGGCCTAACTTTATATGTAGAGGTGGTAGGAGTGCGTGTTTTGGAAATACAAGGTTTTTGCGTAGAATGTTCTTCTCACCAGGTTTTAAAGACCCCCCTCACAGGCCAGTTCTTTCTGCATCAGTGTTGATACCTAGCCATAATGTCCCATGCACACAAGAAACATGGAAATTTGGTAAAGCCACCCTGTGACCAAGGAGCATGCATGTTACTTTTAGATCGCCACCCATCATCTAACCATGAGCAGAATAGCCTATTTCATCTAGCGCTATTTCTAGGTTTTTATATCTTTCTTGCATATGTACAGAATGTCCAGCAGGTATAGATGCATACATGTTACCATTATGTAATAAAACAGCCATTAAAATAGTTTTGGATGAATCAATAAACAGCCCCTAGTCTTCTTTTTTGTATTCAATACCAAACTCATTCATCAGACAGAGAATGTCTGAGCAGTACACTAAATCACCTTCTTGTGGAAAAAACTTGGAAAATTCCTGCTCTCTCTTTCTATACATGTATAAGCTGGTTCCATCTGCCAGTAAGTTCTTTTCTTTTAATCTAGAGCCAAGCAATTCAGCTTTTTCTATCGTTAAGCCCAGATCCCTAACCAAATCGTTAAGCTCGGTCTGAGTAAACAATTTGGGCTCTAGACTTTCTGTGTTGCAATGGAATTCATCATCATCTCGTTCATCTTAAACAGATCGTATATCAGAAATACACTTCTGTTGAAGTCGAATTTAAATCATCTGGTGGTTCAGGAACCAATAAATCTACACCGTGCCCTACTGGTCGGATGGCGGACAGTAGACTAGGCTAGCTTATAACCTTCTTGTTTTTCGAATTATGACCAGTAATATCAACACTGCAAAAGTAGCAATCATTGGAATGATTTCTTGACTCCCTCCATACCATAGGAACAGCAAATCTAAAGGCTTTTTCTCCTTTTTGGACCACTTTTTCAGATCTTCAACACACACATAACATATCTCATGTGGCGCCCGAGATTTATCTATCACGAAGTTTAGATCAAAAGTATGAAAGATAAGCCTTTTTCACGAAGTCTGTAATATTTCTTTGGCGTTTTTTAATCACAAATTCACCAAAAATATAACAAAAACTGTGAGAAAGGTTTTTACGACCACAATTAGATATTGTACTGTGCTCATGTACAGGAAACGGGAAAGTGAGGTTAGGTTGACAGTAAACAAAACACCATCTGTTAACACAAAAATAGAATCGACGTTTTTTTGCCAGCAAATGTTTTTCAACAGTGCTACCAACGTCATCTACATTCATTACATCTCCTTTTTAATTATTTTAACTATATAAAAACTGTTAAATTCTTTAAAAATCGCTTAATTTAATAAATTTAATTGTAAAATGTGAAGAAATGGTGGGTGATGCAGTTTTTTAAGTATTATATTTGGATTTCCCACCCTAAAAAACATAAGAATAAGTTATTTTCAGCAAAAAAGTTTTTCCATCGTTGGCTTGTGTTACATTCTCCTTGAAGTCTGCGGGTACTTCGTCTATCTCGTACATGTTGCACACCAGATGGAAGAGTGTTGTCATGGCTGGCCCTCCCAAGGATCTCAACAATTGTGAGAAATGTCATCTACACCAGTAGCCTTGTTTCGACTTATATTTTTCAGTGTTTTGTCCTTCCATATATTCCTTCCACCTTTGAGCTTTCCCCTCTTTGCTTAATAATGGTTTACTTTCTGATATCTTCATATTCCTGCTCTCAAAAGAGCTCTTTAATTTTTCTATAGGCAGTATCTGTCTTTCGCCTAGTTATACTTGCTTCTACAGCCTTTCAAAAAATATTCAAATGTGTGTGAAATCTTATGGGACTTAACTGCTAAGGTCATCAGTCCCTAAGCCTACACACTACTTAACCTAAATTACCTAAGGACAAACACATACACCCATGCCAGAGGGAGGACTCGAACCTCCGCCAGGGCTACAGCCTTTCATTTGTCCAATAGCCACTCTGCACTTTCTGCCAACCTCAGTTTGTAAATGCTTATATTTTCTTTTGCCTACTTTACTTTCTGTATTTCCATATTTTCTTCTTTCCTCAACTTAAATATATCCTGTGTCAGCTAAGGATTTCTAATAGGCCTAGTCTTTTATGTATTTGACACTCTTCTGAATTCACTATTTCATCTCCCAAAGCTACCCATTCGTTTATCACTGCATTCCTTTCCCTGTTTCAGTCAACTGTTGACGAATGCTCTTTCTAAAATTTTCAGTAACCTCTAGTTCTTCCTATTTATCCAGATCTCCTTAATTTCCTACCTTTTTGCAATCTCTTCACTTTTAATCTGCAGTTCATAACCGATAAATTATAGTCAGAGTCCACACTGGCCCCTGGAAATATCCCGCAGCTTAAAATCTGGTTTCGAAACCTCTGTCTTACCATTAGATAATCAGTCCGAAACCTTCCAGTGTCTCCAGGTCTTTTCCACGTATACAGCCTTCTTCCACGGTTCTTAAACCAAGTATTATTAATTATTGAATAAGCTGTGGGTTAAAATCTTCTAGATGGTTTCCTGTTTCGTTCTTTTGTCCCCCTGTCCATGTTCCCCTACGTATTTTCCTTCTGTTTATTTTCTACTATCGAACTCCAGTCCCCCATCGCAATTAAATTTTCGTCTCCCTTAACTACCTCAATAATTTTTTTATCTGATCATACATTCTTTCAATCTCTTCGTCTGCAGAGCTAGTTGGTATACAAACTTTTACTACTGTGGTGTACGTTAGCTACGATAATACATTCACTGTGCTGTTCATAGTAGGGTTCCCGCACTCCTGTTTTCTTTTTCATTACTCCTATTTGATTTTGTATTTATATCCTGTACTCACTTCACCGAAAGACCTGTTTTTCTTGCCACCACACTTCGCTAATTACCACTGTATCTAACTTCACCCTGTGCACCCTGCCCATTTCCCTTTTTGAATTCTCTAACCTTCCAACCGATTAAGGGATCTAACATTCCACGTTCCTACCTGTGGAATGTCAGTTTTGTTTCTCGTTATGACGATATCTTGCTGTATATTCTTTGCTCGGAGATACAAATAGGGAACTGCTTTACCTCCGGAATATTTTACCCAAGAGGAAGCCATCCTCGTTTATCCATATAAAAGTGCTACATGTCCTAGGAAAAAATAATGGTTGTCGTTTTCCTTTTTCTTTCAGCCGTACCAGCACGGTGAGGCCATGTTGTCTAACTTTACAAGGCCAGATGAGTCAATCACACAGACTGTTGCCCCTGAAACTACTGAAAAGGCTGCTGTCCCACTCCAGGAACTATAAGGTAGTGTGGCCTCTCTATAGAAACCCCTCCATTGTGGTTGCACCCAAGATACAGCTATCTATATCGTTGATACATCCAAGCCACCCCATCTCGGCAATGTCCGTGATTCATGTGTGTATTGCATAGCTAATAATACAGTAGTTCCATATTGTGAATTGCAGATGTACGTCCTACAAACAACGTATCTGCTGACTGTAAAAAACCCTTCGATTTTTCTACTTGTTAGCTCGTGCTTAACTGTTAGGAAGGATAGAAAACTCTAAATATGTCCGTGAGTGCTCATGTTTCATAACTACCTTTGAGTGAGTATATACAAAGGCAGGCGTCACTGCAATTTGCATACCAGTCTGCTTACAAGGTACCGGATAAGATAACTACTAGAGTCATTTTGATTAGGTGGCTTTCCTGAAACTCATTTTCACTTCCAAGTTGGCCTCTACGAAAATGCAATGTTGGAAGCCTTTTTTCGCATTATATGAACTCAGAGAAAGACTGTTTTGAAAACGTCGTGCTTCAGCAGTACAAAACAGACATAAACATTTTTGTAATATTATTATGCTACAAACAAAGTTATAGCTTACACTTTATTAAGCTGTATCTACATTCTATTTCCTTTTTTCCTGGTGCCTTTGTGTTACTATCATTCTTCCTCCGCTCTAACAGAAAAATAGTTACAAATAAGAATTGCATATAATGCTTCCCAATGTCATCATTCGCTGAAAGGTTGTAGAAATGTCTGCTCTAATTAGAGCACATAGAATTCAAGATGTATTATGTATTGGGAGTTAACGAAGCTCTATCTACAGGCTGTTTACATGATAACACACAATAATTTTTCGATGAATAGCGAGAGTTCGAATAAAGGAACTTATTGGATACTACACTGCTCGCTGGTGTATTTTTGACATCACAATGCAGTACAGTCAAACGCAATCACACAAAACTGAAGAAATGGCATACCTTTTTCGGGATTTCTTCTTCCTCTTCGTCGAGCAAAGCAGTCGCTGAAACGGAGAAAAAAATAAAGCTATAGATGTTGATTTGAAAGTAAAAAAAGGAGGCGTTTACCAAAAAACATGGAAATTTATTGATGCAAATAAGATAAGCAGTAGAGGAAGATGAAGGGAAAGATAAAGAGACAGAAGAGTATGGGAAGGAAGTAGTAGTAGTAGTAGTAGTAGAAGCGGGAGGAGGAAGAGGAGAAAGTAAGCCAGGAAGATCAGGAGCTGTAGAGTCGGAGTTCAGCGGTACATCCTACTCCTCCCCCCTTCCTTCCAATCAAAGACATCACAGACGTTATAAACAGATTGTTTCAGTCACGGAGTAAGAGAGCTTGCTAGAAATGGCGAGTTCTAAATTAAATACAAATCTTTGACTACGTCTTACGCAAAGGGAAATTTAGATATACGGATCGTTATATTTTCACCTATTAGGGCTGAGTTGGTGCTCTTCGTAGAATTAGGGTATGTACAGGCAACAGTTCCACTTTTACTATTATTTTCATTCTTAAGTTCATTCTTAATACGATAAACATACTTGCAAACTCTCTCTGAAGTGGAAGACTGTTTTACTTATTACGTTTTCTTTATTCCATAAGATTTCTGTCGTATTGTCACTTGATCATGAAACAGGTAATTAAATTTAATTAATAATAATTAAAAAGAACGTATATTAATAATACCAATGATAAAGAACCGTTGCTCCGTCGACGTTAAGATCATTACAGACGTACACGGTGAACAATTAGAACTGGTGAAGGTTTAGACGGGAAACTGGTCATCGCCTTTACTACGGAACCGTCTAGAAATTCCACCTAAATGATTTAGGGAAAGCATTAGAAGATAAAAGTGGATGGCCGATTATTGTGTCTTGATTACTGCATGACCCCACTCTGTTATTTCGATAGGAGCAACTTTTAACCCTCGAGCGGGTGCAGCGTTTTACATAACACGAGCAGACGCGTGGCGCACTTTGTACACAAATAAAGAATAGCTGACTTTATGTTACCAAGATAAAAATGTGTAAACAAATTTATCAGTCTTATTTAATTAAAGAACGATAAAGTAAACTAACATTACATGAGCTAAATCACTTTTTAGTTAAACAATAAAAAATAAACTTTTCAGGGTATCATCCTGTTGCCGCACACAAGTGTTACTCGATAGTAATGACTCACTCGAAGCACTAAACAGCGCAGTTGCATCAGATCCCTGCCAACTACCTATTTCTTTAGCAATTACCTCATGGATAACTGCTTCATTGTGGGACTGTGCTGCAAGCTCGGAATCTGGTCATTGACTTGTACCGATCGTAAATTTTTTCTCAGTTGGCTTGCTATTTGTTTTATATTACTGCTGCCCACTCGGACGTATGACAACACAACTGCCGCGCGGGATTAGCCGAGCGGTCTCAGGCGCTGCAGTCATGGCCAGTGCGGCTGGTCCCGGCGGAGGTTCGAGTCCTTCCTCGGGCACAGGTGTGTGTGTTTGTCCTTCGGATAATTTAGGTTAAGTAGAGTGTAAGTTTAGGGACTGATGACCTTAGCAGTTAAGTCCCATAAGATTTTACACATTTTTGAACAACACAACTCACTGCTTTGTTAGCCAAAGCATTAATGAAGGAACAGGCAGCGACTCAACATTGTAAAACAGCAATGGAACGGTATAGAACAATGTTATTTGTGATTGGCGCACTTTATACACAGGCGTGTCCGCTCATGTTGCGTCGGTGCCTTCAGGTGCTAAAATGATGGCGTATACCTACAGTACGACGACCAAAGAACTGACCCATCCATGATGTCAACGATCCACATCACATACCGCTGAGTGTAATGCAGCTTTGGCGAAAAAAAAAAGAAAACAATGCTTTTGCAACCACACTACTCACCGGATATGGCCCCATGCCCCCTGGCGTAGAATGAAGAGTTTTGCAGTGGAATAGTTCTCAACACATTGAATAAGTGAAACAAAAACTAATGGACTTAACTTCGGACGAATTCAAAAACTGTTTTCCTCAATGAGTGAAATATTAGAACAAAAACATTAGATCCGATTGTCTCTTTCGGAAAGTTAAGCAACTTGGTCAGTGTTCTGTAAAATACAAAATGTGTAACTAAATAATTCCCATTTCCTTTCGGTCCCCGCTGGTAAGCACTCAGTCAACGTCAGAAAACTTGGATCGCCATCTACGATGCTATTAAGAAGTGTGCATGCTTTATTCTGAAGCATTCCGCATCTTGCCCGTTAACATATCCCATCATCACCGAGTCAGACTACTATTTTCAAATTACGTTTGTCTGCTAACTTACCGTTTGCAGAGCCTTGATGTAAGCTTTCGACGCTACATATAATTTAATGTTTGGCAGCTATGAAAACACTGTCTCTCTGGAGGCAGACATGTATTTATGCCACATATTTCACCTCTAACCTGTTTTCACTGCTGTCAATATATTACCGTACCTGGTAATATATCTAAATTATCACGAACGCCGCTGCAGCTTTTTAATAGGAAATTAAATCGGTGTGTAGCTGGATCCTGGAAAGACGCTATTTAACTCTTTCATTGTCTTATCAGGAACATAAAATTCTCTTTCTATGAGCAATCTATAGTGTTACTGATCCGAGCTAAGAAGCAGGTTCGACAAATCTAGAAATTTTTAGATATGAATTCACAAGCGTAGGTCTTCAAATCTGCAATGAACACTGACACAGATACAACTAAGTTTCATATTCAGATCTACATCTATCTCCCAAACGAGATGCAGGGCCCACTTGATTACTGTATTCAAGTATGCGAAACTTTTCCATTTCTTATATGAAAATGGTCATTCTATACCTTTTTCTATACGTTAACTAATTTGTGCGTAATGTTTTTGCTTGAGATCTATTTTGTATGCACTCACTTGACAATAACGAATGTGCTAGTAGCTACGTGTCAACGCTGTCGTATGCACGATTCGGGAAAGGGCAGCACATAACGCCATTCGGGACTAGTCTTTATACTAATAAGCGAACTACCAACCCCTGAATACTACATCAGACATTCACCAGCAATTAGAACTGAAAGGGCAGCGAAGACAGCGTTATTGGGTACTTAGGCCAGAGCTGTTGCAAGTGTAATAAGTTCCTGCTGCCAATGCGTGTCACACCTGTTTTCGCAGCTGTCTTCTGGGACGCTCCCACATCTTGACACAGTTCACAAGTGCAAATGAGCTCTCATCACCGCCGACGACGCTGGGAAAAATTCCACGTACACGGAAATCTTTCTCTTGGGCCCCACGTTCATTTACCTCGTACCAAACGAAGCGTCGGCTTTACTCGCGCGGAATGTCGAAAACAAGAATTTACGGTTTCTGCATATTTTCCATTATCACATATATCTCTTCACAGTGTATATCCAAGCCTTTCTTTCGAAACGATTCAGGTTAAAGGACTCCAAAACGAACAGTCTGACATGGGAACTGAAGTTT